>NC_141162.1:14287882-14935632 GCF_053477565.2 Lygodium microphyllum
TGATGGCCACTACAAATCAAAGAAAGATGCAAAATGCAAGCATTGTTGTGCTTGCTATAATTAACCTATTTTAGTCTCCTCTTTGAATGATATCATGAGAAGAAGAGAACAATGTCACTTTTTTTAAAAAAAATCCTATTGTATACATACTTCAAGTTTTCTATAAGAGTCTAGGTGGATGTGTATGTAAAACAAGTTGTTTGTGTCATATGCTTATGTATGATGCCAACTTATGTGTCAAGATGTAATGTCACAAGGGCCAAGCTTTCATGAAATGACGATGGTCTTGATCTCAAAAAGTGGTGTTAGGGGGGTTTAAGTTGAAGGCCCAAGGTTTAAGAGAGAAAGAATGCAAAGAGTGGAGTCAAAATGAAAAATAAATGAGAAGATACCATCAACTTGTTATGAAACCAAGCAGCAACGGTAAGTAAAGAAACTAATGAAATTTCTATATGGGCATTATTGCATGACTTCAATCCTATTTTTATATTATTTTTAGTGGTAAAAAACCACCTTCATGTTGTCCCAAAATCACCCTAAAGTGGGCTCTTTATGTACTTCAAGTATATGCCTATTATTAGGTAAGTAAATCCCTCAAAAAGTGATCTATATAATCAAAGATTCAACTAAAAACTCACATAGGAGTATTCAGCCTCAATAGCTTATTTATCCCTACTTCTCATAGCCCAAGAGGGCCACAAGTTCCCTTTTTTTGTTACCCAAAAACAACATCCTAAGGATCTAGGAGTATTTAGTCCTCTTCATTCTTTCCAAAGATACCTCTTCATATGAGATCCTTGGCTTCTTTCTCTCCATGATTGATGCTACCTTATTTAGTGCTAAAATATTGAGGATGCATGCTAAGGTGGATCACTGATGAGCAAATAGGCAATCATAATGAGGCATAAGTAATGACAAAGAACAACAGCTGATATTATCCAAGCATAATGCAAGTACAATTGAATGAGAATAACTGATCAAATGAGCATGGGGATGAGTGCCTTTTATAGGCTTACAGTAGGTGGTATTGGTAGGTGGAAAAAGGTGGAAAGGGACCATGGTATTCACCAACTATGGTTTTAATAAACCATGCATACATGACCTAGTATAAGGCTTTATTTGCAATGTGATTCTTTGCCTTACTGTTCCTTACAAAGAGGCTATAGTGGATATGATTGCACATTTCTCAACACCCCTTCTCAATCACAACCAAGAAAAACAATGAGTACACAGATGCTGTCACATGAGTAGAACCTTGCTAAGTGTAGACATGGAAAGAAACAACCATATAAAGCTAGAGGCTATCACAAGGCCTCACTAAGTGTGTAGAGGGTATAGTGTGCAAAGGTTACATGAGGAGTACAAGAGCTTATGGTAAAAACATTCGGCAAGTACACATTTAAAACCTAAAAAGTCTATGAGAAAATGAGCTACAAAGGAAGGACTATTGAGTCCTATCTTTTTATTCTTGGGTGTCTTCTTCTTCTTCTTCTCCATTTTTTTCTTCATCTTCTTTGGCTATTGCAAGATATGATCTTTGAGATCTTTTCCTAACATGGAAAAACTTCTCAATATGCCTAGTTTTCTTACAAAAATCACAAACTATACTCTTCTTCCCTTTCACATAGAGTTATTGGTCTCCTCTTGGGGTGCTTGTTTCTCCCTTGCTCTTGATCTTATTTTCCTCTTCAAAGATGCTTTGATATCCACAAGCTCTGACTTTGCATATTGATTAATGTGGTAGACACATTATTAAACTCAGGTTGATGACTCTTGTGAAGCACTCCAATGCAAATGTCTTCATCCATCTTCAAGTTGATTCCTGCAAGTTGTGTCAACAAGATTTCCATATAATTCAAATGAGTTGCAAGTGAGGTGCTACTTTTCATGTCAAGCCTAAAAATTTCAATTAGTAAGCCATATTTGGAGAATTTTGAGTGAGCTCCAAACAAGGTTTCTAATCGATCCCATGTTGCTCGAGAGGTTTCACAATCATCAACATGATGAATGTCGTTGTCATCAAGTTCAAGCTTGATAATAGCTTGAGCCTTATCATCATTTTTATCCTATATGATTGAGAGTGCAACTTCCCTTGGTTTCTTCTCTTGACTACTTGTGATTGACCACAAGCCTTTCTTCATCTTAGGATTAGTTTGATCCTAGTTTTCCATGTGTGGAATTCGACACCATTGAATCGGCATGAGGATGAATCTTTGCCCTTTTTGTTGGTAGGAGTAGAAACAAATAACTAAGAATAGACCAGCAAAAGAGTTGAATTTGAGTGTGAAAAGAGACACAAGAAGATTAGTGTTAACCACACTAGTTAGTATAAGAGATACTATGTACTTGATGTTGATCTTGATGTTGAGTCTTCTTCTTACTGATTTGAAGTAGTAGCTTGTTATAGTAAATCAAAGAGAATGACATTACTAAGCCAAAGGAAGTAAGAAAATGAAGTAAAATATCCGATCTTGGAGATTATGGCTATGGTTGCCCTCTTTAGGGTTTTGACAAGCGGCTGGTACTTTTGCTACTCATAGAGATAGCCATTTGAGAAACCCTCTTAGCTAGAGAGAGCTTTGGTGTATAGCTTCAAATGCCCTATGGTAATGGAAAACATCATTGTACTTTTGCTGGTACTTTTGCTGCTCATAGAGATAGCCATTTGAGAAACCCTCTCAGCTAGAGAGAGCTTCAGTGTATAGCTTCAAATGCCCTATGGTAATGGAAAACATTATTGTGCATGCAAGTGGAATGAGTAGTACGAATCAAAAATGATGCAATTTGAGCAGTGAGTTGTTGTAGACAAAATGTTAAAGCATTAAGTGCATAATGTCATGTTTTGAGGTGATAAGAAGGAGCTCTTGGAGTAGAGGAAGACAAAACGCTGAAGCATTAAGTGCATAATGTCATGCTTTGAGGTGATAAGAAGGAGCTGTTGTAGACAAAATGTTGAAGCATTAAGTGCATAATGTCATGCTTTGAGGTGATAAGAAGGCACTTGGAGCAGAGAAAGAGTTCTCTAGAAGGAAGCACGAGCTGATAATGCTTGGGAAGAGAGAGCCCTCCAATGAAGGTGGGTGGCTATGGAGGTAGGTGAGAGATTCATGGGAAAGTGGAGGGAGCCAAAAATTCAAACCAAAGTGACCTAATTAGAGGCCTAATGACTCATTAGCTTAAAAACCACTCTGATACCATGTTAAAATATTGAGGATGTATGCTAAGGTGGATTGCTGATGAGAAAATAGAAAATCATAATGAGGCATAAGTAATTGTAAGGAACTAGGGAGATAGAGATGGACAAAGACTAAGGCCATAAGGGTAGCAGCCATGCTCCCTGCTCAATCCATTATCTTCCACATTGTTAATAGTAAGTACAACACACACACATACAAAGATCAAGTAACCTAGGTGTAACCAAGGTTAAGTCAGTATGACTTAACCTTATTCAACTAAGGTAGACAACTAAACCAAGGACTATGAGCTTGACTCTCAACACTTCCCCTCAAGCTCAACTATGGTACTACACTCCAAGTAGCTCTATGAAATGCACAAACTTATCTTTACCCAATGACTTGGAAAAGATATCTACAACTTGGTCTTCTGTCCTCACATGGACCAAATCAACATCACATGCAATCACTTTTTCTCCGATAAAGTGATAGTGTACCTCAATTGCTTAGTCCTAGCATGATAGACATGATTACTAGCTAGGAGCACACTACTCATGTTGTCACAATAGAGTGTGATAGGCCTGACTTCCTGCATGCCCAAATCATCAAGAAGCTTCATAAGCCATGCTGCCTCACATGCAGCTAGTGCAACACCTCTATACTCTACCTCTCAGTACTAGAGAGAGAAACTATAGGTTTCTTCTTACTGCTCCAACTAACCATACTACTACCAAGGGAAAATACATATCCACTAGTAGATCTCCTATCATAGGTACTTCTTCTTGCCTAGTCAGCATCTATATATCCTGTAAGCTCCAAAGGTTTACCATGCTCATAGAATAGACCATAATCTAATGTAGCCTTCACATATCTCAAGATCCTCCTCACTGCATCCAAGTGAGGCTTCATAGGCTTCTGCATGAATTGGTTAATCAGTCCAACTGAATAGCTAAGATCTGGTCTAGTAATGGTAAGATAAATCAGGCTACCCACCATTTGTCTATACATAGTGACATTCTCAATCTCATGTCCAACATCTGCAAGTAGCTTAACATTTTGCTCTAAAGGAGTGCTCAAAGACTTGCAATCCAACATACCATACTTGGATAACATGTATTGTGCATAATGCTTTTGCAACAACCAACTACAATGAGGTGTAGAGACAACCTCAATCCCAAGGAAATACTTTAGTTTACCCAAATCTTTGACCTGAAATTCAGCATGTAACATTTCCTTGATCTCTCCAATTTTCATGACATCATTACCTGTAATGATCAAGCCATCCGCATAGATGACTAATATTACATAACTAGCACTTTTCTTCTTTGTGAATAGGCTATGATCAGCCTTGCCCATAGTGAAACCAATTTTTTGTAAGCATGCACTTATCTTAGCATTCCAAGCTCTAGGTGCTTGCTTCAACCCATATAATGTTTTATTCAATCTACACACATGTGTAGGAAAATCTAGATGTACATAGCCCTTGGGCTAATCCTTCATACTTCCTCAACCAAATCACCATTGAGAAAAGCATTCTTCACATCCATTTGATACATACTCCATCCTCTAGATGTTGCCAATGCAATCACTATTCTCATAGTTTCCATTTTAGCAATGGGGCTGAATGTCTCCTCATAATCAAATATATTGTTGTGCATACCCTTTTGCCGCAAGTCTTGCCTTGTATCTTTCCAATGTACCATTTTATTTGCACGTCACCTTGTATACTCATTTGCAACCAATAAGAATTTTTTCTTCAGGCAGATCAACCAAATCCCAAGTGTCATTTTCAGCCAATGTTGAATATTCCTCATCCAGTTCCTTACATCAATGATAATCCAAAATAGCTTCAAAAAACTTTGTGGGTTCCTTGAAGCTAGTGACTTTTTCCATATATGCATAGTGCCTCACTGTGTAGCCACTATATGTAAGCTTATCCGCAGGCTTCTTGAATCTTTCTTATCTCCTCAATTGAGGTGCAGTATGAGACTCTCCTCTCTCATGAGGTGGTATGTATCTATGTCTCACACCAGGAGTCACAACTGATGGAATACCAAACTCACTATCCAAGCTATTAGTGCCAGGTGAATCATAACCACAAGTGAGTGGCCTTGTAACATCATCAAGTTTGCCTTTGCCTTTATCCACATTTATCCCCCTCACTGACATACCTATGTCAGTGGATAAAGATGCAGAAGTCCTCAATCTACCTGTCCAAGGACTAACAGATGTAGTAGTATCTTTAGAAGGCCCAGAAATTTCTACACTCTCATTTGTACTTGCATGTACGTAAGTTTCCTGACAAACATCATCATCATTCATCAAAATGGTCTTCTTCTCATGCCATGATTTCAGCTCATCAAATACTACTTCTCTTGAGACCAATGTCTCATGAGTAGAAGGATTATAACATTTGTATGCTTTCTTGTCTTGTGCATACCCAATAAAGATGGCCTTTTCTGCCTTTGGATCAAGCTTCTTCCTCTTTTCATCTGGAACATGTACATATGCCAAACATCCAAAAACCTTAAGATGGCTAATGTCCAGCTTCATTCCATAAAGCCTCTCATGAGGAGTCACCTCATGTATCCTTGTTGTTGGTGTACAATTCATGACATACACAACAGTCATTACAACCTCTGCCCAATATGCATTTGGTAGGCTCTCCTCATTCAACATGGCTCTAGGTGATTCCATGATCATCATGTTTTTCCTTTCTGCCACACCATTTTATTGTTGTGTGTACCTACATGTAAATTACCTTTTTATCCCATGGGCTACCAAGAAGTGATCAAAGTCTTTAGAGACATATTCTCCATCACTATCAGATCTCAAGCATGAGATATAGCAGGCCAATTCTTTCTCCACATATCTCTTGAAGTCGTGAAAAGCATCCATGACATCACTCTTGTGCTTTAGCACATACGACCATGTGTACCTACTATAGTCATCTATGAATGACACATAGTAACGTTATCCCCCAAGAGATGCATTCTGTGAGTACAAGCTGTAGTGGTCTAGTAGTAGTGCTTACATGCCTCATAAATGGAAGCCTTGATTGCTTCCCAAATTGACATGACTGACATACATGTCCCAATTTCACATGCTTGAACTTAGGAAGTCCAAGTACAACTTGCTTATACTGCATTTTCTTTAGCTTTTGAACATTTACATGACCAATCTTTTTATACCATATCTCAATGTCCCTTATTGTAGCATTGTCATGTGAGTACATAGCAGCATTTAATGTTGGAATTTTCGTATCCAATGTAAACATCCTGCCATTTCTTTTGCCTTTAGAAATGAGTTTGCATCCTTAACCATACTTTTCAATGTAGCATCCATCTCTATTGAATCTAACTTGTAGATTTTGTTCGGCCATTTGTCCCATAGAAAAAAAGTTTTTGGTTATGGAGGGTACATGTGACACATCATAGAGACTCTTTTTCCTATCATCATGCATCATCAAGGGAATAGTACATGTGTGCATAATGTCATGTTGTGTATCATCCCTTGTCCAAACATATCCATGAGCACCTTACCAATGTGTCAAAGCACTCTCCATGAGGAATCATGTGGTTAGATGCCCCTAAGTCTATATACTATACATCATTTGCTTATCCCCTGTGCAAACATATCCATGAGCACCTTACCAATCTGTCAAAGAACTCTCCATGAGGAATCATGTGGTTCGATGCCCATAAGTCTATATACCATACATCATCTATTTTGCCTTGTGTAGGCAACCCTTTCTTCACATGTTGCATAGCAAACAACCTATCACCCTCCTGCATACCACTAGAAGAAGCATAATTACCATGTTGCCTCCCTCTTACTCTCTGATCATTCTGCTTCTTGTAGCAATCCTTAGCTACATGCCCATATTTGCCACAATAATGGCAATCCTTATTTACATTTGATTGTTGTCCATGACTCATTTGGGGTTGTTGCCAAGTGCCTCTTCCTCTAGATGAGTAAACCCCTCTTCCACGAGCATTTGAGGCACCTCTATTTGCTTGAGGCTGCCTATTTTGCCATCCAGTACTTTGTTGTCCATGGGCTACATATGCATTTCCAACACCTCTTTCTCTAAAGTTTGACATTCCTCTTCCACCTCTACTCCTATGATTTGAGTAGAAGGCACTGTCCCTGCTATTTTTAGACCCATTGGAACTTGTATTGAGTCCAATTTTCACTTCTTCATGCAATAGAAGTGCCACAAGTTCATCAAAGTTAGTTGCTCATGACATACTGATATGGAAGCGTCAAACTACTTATACTCCCTCCAAGACCGTGGAGAGTAGTAGCCACCAAATCATCATTCTCAACTTCAGCTCCAATTGAGCCTAGTTGTTCTGCAATGGTTCTGATCTCACTCACATAGTCTTCAATAGACCTTCCATTCTTGGATATGTGGTTGAATTTTTGCTTCAATTGTGTTTTTCTCGCATGAATGATATGCCCATAATTCTTCATCAATAAGTCCCAAGCAGCTTTTGGTGAAGTATAATTTGCAATTTGCATAGCTTTTGTGTCTGGCACACATAAGGACAGCCAATGCAAGACCTTGCTAGCCTTTTCCAACCATGTCCTATGTGCCTTTAATTGATCTTGTGTTGGAGGTCTATCCTCTAGTAGCTTGGCCTCATTTTTAAGACTCGTGACTAGGTCCCAATAGCCTCTTCCAATTAAGAAATTCGATATCCTAAACTTCCATAAAACAAAATTGTTGCAGTCTAGCTCCTCACCAACTATTTGAGTGATAATATCCTTCTCTCTTGTGTTTGCCATTCCAAAGTCTTCAGCTTTGCAAAATAAGTTTTAATGTAGAGAGTCAATTTCCCAAAATGCTAGCAGAGACAATGTACTTCAATGACTTGTAGTGCAACTAGTTTTTACTAAAAATTTGTAGCAATGACCACTATTGCATTCTCAGCCAGTACGTGTATTTTGTTCCCATAACCATAGTTACAATGCCCCCAAACCCCCCGCAGGTCCGTCCTACGGCAGGATGGTCCCAGAGGAGGCTTCTCACAAGATTTTACCGTCATTCAAGCTTTAGGTATTGTTAGGTTAGAACCCAATTCATGCCGTTTTAGGAGACCGGAATGGGACTATGCCCTACGGGTAGAGAGGTTGAGCAGTGCATCCCTATCATTTCCCATTCTCTTTGAACCAAGTGCTGCATGGGTCTACTTCGGCTTGGGTATCTTTGTGTAAAGTAAGATGCCCAGGATCCAATGCTAGAATGCTATTAGGAGACCTTGGCCACTAGGAGCCCAAATTTTAGGTCGCTCCTAGTGGGTTCGACCGTGACCGTTCTGTTGCGAGGTGGATTCAGGAAACCCTAGGTGAAAAAACTCGAAACATTCCATGGGAGTGCTGGGCAATGATACTTAGATTCGTTTCTCGATAGATTGCTAAAAGCGTGTCTGGACAGCCAATGGGTGGGCACCTTACAGAGAATCTCTTCTTGGTGTGTGGAAAAAGTGGCTCTTCTTATTTTCTTCTTCTTTTTCTTGCTTGCTTGTGCTTGTGTTTGAGAGAGGGAGTGTGAGAGTGTGAGGAAGTGAGTGTATGAGGGTGAAGGACCGTGGTGGAGAAGCTCTCCGTCTTCTCATCTCTTCTTCTCTTCTCTTCTCCTCTCTTGTCTTGTGCGCATGGCTATGGAGCATGGAGCTTGAAGGTGGAGAATTGAGTTTGCTTAAGCCTACATTTCAAATCATGGAGCTACCGATGTATTTGAGAGAGGAGGGCACTTGATTAGGCATTGAGATAAGCTCACTACACTTGTAAAAGTATTGTGCTAGAAAACAAAAAAAACCATGGTTAAGATTGGGGAGTTTGAGAATTTTTGCATTGCATTGCTTGATCATGGATCAAAGATTAATGTAATTGTTAGGAGTTTATATGAAAACGGTGCATGGCTAGTTGACATTGATCATGATTGGAGAATGCAGGTAGTAAACAACTCTTATGGAGATATTTATGTAGCATATCCAAATGTTAAGATAACCATCGATGATGTACAAGAGGAGCAATACTTTTTTGCATAGGAAAGTTCTTCTTATTCAATGATTTTGGGACAACCATATATCACAACTATTGGTATGGAAACAAAGGTATGAGATGATAGATTAGCCTATGCTAGAGCCAGAAGCAAAGATGGAAAAAGGGATGTCTAATTTCTCACTATATGTGTCAATCACCCGAGAAGTAGAGATACATTAAGGGATTATCTATTGCCTCCAAATTCAAAGGAATTTAAGGTACCAAGTCTTTAGTTGGCAGTAGGGTAATGTGGGGCTATAGTAGTATTGCAAAGAGGAAGCTCTTACCTATGCATTTCCTACTGGTTGTTTTACTAAGTTTACAATAAATACTTTTGGATGTTTTAGGAGGATGGTTTCCAAGTGTAGGGCTAAAAGAGTGTACATATGTAAAGGTAGAAAAGAGTTGAAAAAGTATATTCTATTGGAGGGAATTTAATGCCTATATGAGGAGCTAGATTTTGTGTTTACTATGGGTCAATTTTAAGTTGTGGTAAATTCTTAAAATGTGGCTAGAAATAGTATACTATAAGTTTTCTCTTTGGACATGTTTCAAGTCATAGAAGAGTGTTCTCAACAGTAAGGTTTATGGCTAAAAGAATGGGTTGATAAAATTGTGGAAATAAAATACAAGATTATAGACAAAAAGCTCAAGCCAATTCTTGTGCCACTACTACTTGACAGTAATGGGAAGTATGAGTTGTCTAAACAAGTGAGTTTAAGAGATCCGAAGGGCATTGGGCATAAATTTATTGCTGAAACACTAAAAGAGCTAGAAATTGATGCAATGCATTTCTTTTTCCTACAAAATGAGAATGGTTTGGGTGGGGCTTTTGCATTTTAGCCAACTCAAACAAGCGTGAACAACTGAGTTTGAGAGATCCGAAGGGGATTGGGCATAAGTTTAGTGCTGAAACACTGAAAGAGCTAGAAATTGATGCAATGCATTTCTTTTGACTACAAAATGAGAATGATTTGGGTGGGGCTTTTGCATTTCAGCAGACTCAAACAAGCTGTGTGGATTTAAATGTAGTGTTTCCAATGGTGATATTCATCATTCTACTTGTTCCATGGAATCTAAGGTTGATTCTTGTTCCATGAGCTTATTTTCCTAAACTAGTAGAGTTGCTAAATAAGGAGATATAGATGAAGATTTTGAAGCCATCATCAGTGCCATACTCAAATATCATTTACTATGCCCTACAAGAATGGTGCACTCCAAGACATGCAACTAGTCAACAACGTGACAATTAGAAATTTTGGTGCAAGTTTTTTGGTTGATGAGTTTGATGAGGCATTTGTTAGTAGAGCGATTTATTATTTGGGGCATTTATACTCAAGGTATGGCTAGTTCCAATTGGCACTAGAGAGTATGAATATCACTACCATGAAAACACCCTTGGGATTGATACGAATGTGTACTCTTCTTCAGGTATATCAAATTATATGGCATATATGTTGAATAGGATGAAAAAGGCCTTAAGGGATTATGTATTGCATTTAACTATGCCATTCTTAGATGATGTACTAATAAAGGCCTGTGTGAAGGATGAGAAGATTGAGGAGCTAAATGAGAATGGTTGTAGAGGATTTGTTGCGAGTCCTATAGCCCACTATGAAAAAATTGTGGTTTTCTTGGAGGAAGTGCATTTTACTCTTTCAGCCTAAAAGTTTGTTTTTGGAGTTGGAGGTATTGATTGTGGGTTATGATGTGCGGGCCCTATGGTAGGACATATTTACCTCAACAAAGGTAGATAGGATTACAGGATGCAAGATACATGTTCCAATTTTTCAGAGATCAGAATGTTTTTAGGGACATGTGACTTTTACCTCATATGGATAACACATTTTGTGCATGAAAGGGTCAAAAATTCCAATGGGATAGAAGGCACACCAAATCCATGAGTAAACTAAATAAAGTGATGAAGTTTCCACCGACATTGAGAAAGGCTAATTATTCAAAGGGAAAGCCATGAAGAAACTAAATAAATTGATGAGTTTTTCACTGTCATTGAGAAAGGCTAATTATTCAAAGGGAAAGCCATGAAGAAACTAAATAAATTGATGAATTTTTCACTGTCATTGAGAAAGGCTAATTATTCAAAGGAAAAGCATGTTATCATTACAATCTATACTAGCCGAATCATGGGTGATTGGGAAGATGACAAGGAAGGGAATAGATATGTAGTTAGATTTGGAGCAACTGTGTAAAATGAAAGGTAGAGGATGTACCCACAAGTGAAGAGGGCTATGGGGAGTTGTCACAACCTTTAAATGCAATAAATAGTACTTTATTATAGCACATTGCAAGGAGAAATAATCCAATTATAGACATGCTGTCTAGAGCATGCTTTGAAGATGAAGATGGGATGATGGATGATGATGAAGAGGGTAAATTCATTGTTGAAAATACATGTATTATTGCTAGGATTGAATTGGAAATAGCTATAATTGTTGGTACAACACCCGTTAATGCAGTGACAACATTAAATACATCAAGTACCACAAACGGAACTAACAAGGATAGGTGCTATAACAATGAATATAGTAGTAAATAAAGTATGTGTAGTGACGGATAAATCATGGAAAGTAGAGAAAAATTACTTTAGCCACTTTCAGATTTAGAAGTGTTCTTAGAAAAACTTATATGTATGGAATGATGGAAAATAGGGATGTACCTCAACAAATTGTCCAAAAGAGATGAATGGTTTGAAGAGGAATACAAAATAATTAAAAGAAAGGCATATGAGTCTTTTTTGAAAGATGGATATATTTGGAAACATGCAAAAAAGAATAAAGAGGCTCCATTTTGAGTCATTAGTGATAGGGCTATGAAATTACAAGTAATGATAAAGAAGTTTCATGAGAGTGGGCTAGCCATAGATGTGTTTGGGGCACATTTGAGAAGATTAAGAAAGGGTACTAGTGGTAGGGAATGCATGATGTTTCACACTTTGTGGAATCATGAAGCACCTATCAAATGTATTCAACAATGAAACATAGAAATGGCTTGCAATACCCAATCTATCCTTTGTCTCTTCATTATAAATGGGCAGTAGATTTGGTTACTGTGTCTATATGACTTTGGGTGATGATACCATGTACTTGCACATGATGACTTTAACTAATTAGGTGGAAGGGAGAGTACTATGCAGTAAGACAACACAAGCTATATGCAAATTTATCTTAGAAGAGGTCTTTTGCCTTCATGCTTGCGTAGTCAACATTACAACTAATAGAGGGAAACTAGCTATAGATGAGGCTCATCTGTTCTTCTCGCACTTGGGAATGAATCTTGCATTAACTTCATCATATAATCCAAAGGGTAACGGGAAGAATGAGAGGAGCCATCCGCCTAATCATTAAGGCTTTAGTAAAGTCATATAGCAGCAAAGTAAAGGAGTGGCCACAGTTATTACAATATGCATTATGGATGATTCAATGACACATAGTGTAGTGACAAGTTATTTTCCTACTAAATTGATGTATGGGCAAAAGGCTAGTATACTTCTTGAAGAGGTGGCTACCACATGGAGTGTGTTATCTTGGGAGGAAGGGCTGAGTAGAGAAGAACTGCTTGCTCTATGCATTCGACAATTAGAGAGGATCCTAGAGGACATTGAGATAGTAGCTATAAAATTAAGGGCAGTAAGGCTTCACAATAATAATATATTTGACAAGAAGCATAGATTCATGCTTTAAAGGGTGATACATGAAGGAGATTGGATGCTAGTTTATGAGACAATAGTTTAGATAATCAGCATAGCACTATTTGGCAGGTCACAAAATGGTGGTTTGGTCTATAGGTGGTGAGATATGTGCAGGATAATGCTACCTATTCTCTCAATGAGTTGGGTGGGATACCGTTGAGTATCCCAATTGTAAGGAAGTGGATCAAATTCTTCAAGAGACATGAGTTTGATGTATTTGATGTAGAGGGGCTAGATATAGGTACTTCCTAAGAGAGTATTGAAGAGGAGGATAAAGATGACATTGATGTGGATAGAGAAGGATCTAAACCTATAGAAGAATGAGTCTGGTACATGTCAGAGGATGTGTAGGTTTGAAGGGGATGGATGTCATACAATTTTATGTCCACACTATGCAAGAAGCAGATGAGAACCCATAGATCCATGCATTTAGGGGTTTGTAAAGATGATAGGTTGTAGGAGATCTTGAGTGATTGTATAGACTTGATTAAGTGGTTTAGTCACAAATATTGAGGTTGGAATCAAGGAAATAAGGGAAAATCAAGCAAGTCTATGATTAAGAGTATGAAGGGATGTGACCTTATCTTGGGGGTAAGTAGAAAACTTCTTGTGGGGAAGGGAAAGTGGAGAAAAATGTGAGGAGAGGAGCAAAAAAGGTAACATGAAGTTGGTGCAAATAGGCCTAAATGTTGAGAAATGTGCAATCACATCCACTCTAGCCTCTTTGTAAGGAACAAAAAGGCAAAGAATCACATTGCAAATAAAGCCGTTTGGATGATTATTCTAAGTGCTTGTGATTTATGGTAAATGCATGGCAAGGGTCTGTGATGACAAGTTGCCATGGGAATAAATCAAATTTTTCTTGGAAGATGATATTAGAGTTGACTGCCTTGTTTGTGCTTGATTTCCAAAGGATTTAATTAAGGAAGGATATATTGCATGGTTGGATCACCTCCATGATCACACTGCAGATTAATCCAAAGAGGGGACTGCTTGATTCATGGGCTGAAGGTCGAGTGGTGAAAAGGCCAACCACGGGAATGATGTTTCGCTCCTAGATAGCTTGCAGGTCATGTGGAGGATACCCCTTGCTAGGTCTAGAATGGAGTTGAAGACCTCCGTGGCCCCCAACGTCTGGGTATATTGGGAGATCTTATTCTAGATAAATGATTGAATTTGTGGTGCCATGTGATTTGAACCAATTACTTCTGCTCGATAGAAGCGATAGATAATTTCTCCTGTATTGGCAGGAGACAAAGATTAACTTGAAGATAAGTTAAGGAACTTCTTTGAACTTGTTTGTCAATAGATTGCTTGCTCTATTTTTGTATCTGTGCTATAAATTATGTGAACAAACCATGTTCCCTAAAAGGCTTAATTAATGAAGCTGACTTTAAGTGTCACACATAAATGTGGTAGGACCTAATTAGAAAACTAAACCTATTAAGGGCATTCCAATCTGATATGATGACTACAAATCTTGGCAAAGAGGTTACTGCCTCTCTTTTTGCAGCTTGCAAGGAGAACACTGGCTATGCATCATTCTTGTATTTGCTGCCCATAAATAGGGTGCCTATTTATGGATAAACAGGGAGCGAGCTACTCTTGATCAAGAGAGCAAAGCACCTTCTAGAGGTGCTATGCTATTCACCGCTTTCATGTTATCCCTGCTTTGCTTAATAATAAGTATGGGACCAAAGAAGAGAATAAATACAAGATGAAGTTCTTGTTACCCTCTTAATAGCAAGCTTGTGTCCTGCTATCCAGCACAAGTCATCAGTGAGAGGCACCTTCAGATAAGGAGAGATTCAATACAGGCCTCTGCTGTTTTTATTTCAGCATGGCTTGAATCAAACCTCTAGCTAAGGACATTGCTGCAAAATACAGGCTCCCTCTGTAGAAATCAGAACACGTTTTTCTTTTTGAAGCTTCCTTTCTGTGGCGACTGACCAATCAAAGATCAGCCATGGCTATTGTAGCTCTGGTCGCTGCAATGGGCTCCGCTTCCTTCATTGACTTGCACTCTTCTCAGTCGCAGCTGCCACAGGATACCAAGCAGCAGCCATGGAATCACATCTCTTTGATCTCGACTCCAGGCTTGACCAGACCTCACGATGTGAAGGGTGTAGCTCTTCATAGGAGAGCGTGACTACAGGTTGCAGTTGACTGTGCTACAAATACAACCACTTCTCAGCACCCGACACTCCTTCAACGCCCGATCACCATCGTTTGATCTCTTTATGATGAGCTCCACAAGACTGATTGGACCAGTTTGGAGTGCATGCTGAATAGCTCGCACTCAATCGCTTTTCTCAACATTATCTCTTATGCAAACATCGCAGTCTTCTTCCACACTAAATCCCTGAGTGCTCTGACTAAACCTCCTTGCTACCTTGCAGCTGCGGGAGATGGAGAGAGGGGTTGATGAAGCTGATCAAAATATTTGATAGTCGCTTTGATACCAAGGGAGATAGAGATGGACAAAGACTAGGCCATAAGGGTAACACCCATGCTCCCTCCTCAATCCATTATCTTCCACACAATTAACAGTAAGTACAACACACACACACATACAAAGATCAAGTAACCTAGGTGTAACCATGGTTAAGTTAGTATGACTTAACCTTATTCAACTAAGGTAGACAACTAAACCCAAGGACTATGAGCTTGACTCTCAATAGTAATGACAAAGAAGAAAAACTTATATTATCCAAGCATAATGCAAGTACAACTAATTGAGAAAAATTGATCAAATGAGTGTGAGGATGAGTGCCTTTTATAGGCTTATAGTAGGTGGAAAAAGGTGAAAAGGGACTATTGCATTCACCAACTCTGGTTTTAATAAACCATGCATACATGACCTAGTATAAACTAACAACCAGTTGAATGTAAAAGCATTTAGAATGTTGTTCGATCAACCAATAAAACCAATTGTATCCTTTTTAAACAATGCTAGAATAGATGATATAATATTACCATTGCATATTTGCTCTTCCCCTTGGGAACTAAGAGCGATACTATGCAAAATGTTTTTTAACACTTCTTCCTTCGGCTAGGGCATATGTTAAGGGTTCAAACACTATTCATGATGTAAGTTCTATAGGTCACTTACATTGATTAAAAATCCAACCCTGAATTTGGATTAGCAAAAGTTGTCGTTATCTAACGGATCTCAAGGCATCTTAGTTTTAACCCTTATGATTAATTTCTTGTACTAGCTCATAGTCAAGTCATGGAAAAACTAGAAACTTATCCTCATATATCAAATATGTTATAGGCATAACGTGTAAATACTTGATAAGTGTGAGATAATCTCAAGTAATTAGACTCCAATAGGCCTTGCATTGAGCTAGAATCTAATTCTTCTTAATATTTGGACTCTTAGACTAAATACTTTTGAAGTATTTAAACTTTAAACTAGTACTTTCTATCCATGATTCTGAATGTCATATTCTTTTAGTAATTATGCTATTTGTAACCCTTGACTATGCTTTAATATAGCACTTGTATGCACAATCTTTTAATGTCGTTCTTTTGACGACTATGCCATTCATAACCCTTGACTAATTCTTCCTTGTAATTGCTCTACCAGCAAATAAGCCATATGTAACTAGGTGCAATTAACTTCCCTTGATATATACACTTCACAAACTCCATCTTCCAAGTAGGTGAGATGAAATTTATCATTTCCGATGACCTAGACTCGTGTATCATAGTATGGGGCCTAACGTATCTCATACGAGAATCAAAGCAAGCATATATCAATTTGAAAATACATTACTTACGACCGGAACTGCAATTGGATTGACAGTGATGCCTTTTCCCAAAGCTTCGTTTCTGGTTATGGGATTGCCATGCACGTGACATTCTTTGCTTGGGGGCCATCATTCACAAGTAGACTCAAGAGATTAAGAAGGCGGAATAGATTAGAGATGGGAGAGTGTAAGAGAAGATGGCTAAGTTGAGGATCGAGATAGAGGGAATTGAGCTAACTCTCTTCCTTACAGCCTCTCGAGGTGACTCTTCTCACTCACTCACTCACCCACACACACACACACACACACACACACTCTCTCTCTCTCTCTCTCTCTCTCTCTCTCTCTCTCTCAAGCTCTCTTTCACAATCTCTTGGAAGGGTATCCTTTTCTCTATCTCTCTCTCGCAGCCTCTCAGGGTCTCCTTATGCTTCATTGTGCCTCCCCATGCCTCATATTTATAGTGAATTAGAGAAGAGGGCTTGTGGTTGAGAAGTGGAGCTGTTTGTGGAGGGGGATCTTGAAAAGATTAGTGATCTGATGCTCAGATCATAAATTTGATGGTTCCATTGGCTCCGAAAGGGGGGTAAAACTACAAGACACTTGAGACACTTGATTAGAAATCTCTTAGTTCACTCCTTCTTTTCTCTGTTCGAAGTGTTGTTTTCTGTCTGTAGACTGCGATCGCAGCACGCGCGATTTTGCAAATCCTTGTCTTTATTTTTTCTTTTGATAAAATCTCCAAAAGTAACTAAAACATCACTTGTGTTTTCTTTTAAATGACATCGAGTTCCAGAAATCTCCATGTCTTTTTTAGGATACTATCTAAAATATCTAAAATATACTAGTTTTGCCCAAAATCTAATATTTTTGGACCATCCAAACTATACACATTAATAATAGTGATTAATATAGCTAATAAGTCTCGTTGATATTGTAACTTATGTGAAGGGTAGCTATAGTCCTTGTTAATCCGAGAAAAATATCGAATTTACGACTCTCGATTTTTTTAACACATATTTTTAATTAAATAAAAATCCTTAATTATTAACACTAGTTAGTTTTTTACTTTAGTTAGTAATCTTACTAATTATTTGACTAACTAACTTTCAGGCTAACCAACTAACTTTTATTGCGTGGAAATATTACATTCTCTATTCACTTTTTGGATTTTATACTTACCCTCATCTCTTTGGGCACCCATCCCCTTTTTTACATGACCAACCATCTTGCCAAGGTCCTCTTTTCATGTTTCCTTCTATTTACATTATGCCTTCACCTATGTCCATCTACTCTTTACAATTTGCACAAGAGGGAGCTGGATCTCTTTTACAAAAATTTGGGGGTGCCTTTGCATTTTAAAATGCACATTTGCCTTTGCCTCAACTTTTAAGATTGTCCTTGTGATTTTAGCCTTTTCTCCTCTTATCCTTCGTTGTCTTGAATTTTCTTTTTGGTTTTTTTTTCTCTATCTTGCACTAGGGTGGTGTTAACATTACCCCCTCCTAGTCAAGTGCCAGTCCCATGGCACTTGCGAGACTTTGTTGATGAGGGCTAGGGTGATTGAAGGCACAAATCCTCAAATTTCTTCCAAAATTCAGAAGTCACATAAGCTACATATCCAAGCTCAACCATATGTACACTTGAATCCATCACTTAGCATATCTTTTTGTACACAAAGAATCTTTTCATCCCTAGAATTTTCTTGTGTTACCATGGACTTATACGTTGCAATGAGTATCTCAAATATAGCCAAAAGTTTATTCCCAATTGTATCATCTATGTACCTGCCCCTCTTCTTCAAGGTGATGACTCCCTATCAAAATCTACTATTTCTTAAGGAAATTGACATCAATGGCTATTTCCCAATATTTTTAAGTGATCATGTCAGTATAGTGATTCGTTATATCCTTAACTTCGCCAAGGACATTCAAGGCACTTGACGCATAGCCGCAATCATCTACTTGTCATTCCATTGGCCTAACCACTTGATTAGGGATTGGTTGTTGATTTCCTAGAACAATGGTAGGATTGATTGTTCCAACATTTTGTGGAACCATCTCACTAGCCATAGGCATGGTCACATTGGGAGGAGCTGGCAACATGGGCAGATTTTGAATCATGCTTCCTCTCCCATTGGGAGTACTCATGGGTATCTCTTGACCTCCATTTTTCAATGCTAAAGTATTTCCAATACCTGGACTTAGATTCTAGTTTTTCCTAGAGGTATAGGCCACTTGTAATTACGATTCTACCTCCTTTTCTCTCATAATAGCCATATCAATGTCAACAACAACAACACTACTCAATTGTACTTGAATTAAAAAAGTATTGCAACCAAGCAATAGCTAGAATAGGAGTATAGGTTTGCAACCTGTGAAATATTTCCTCTAGTTTCTTGGCATACCCATGAACATTCACATGAGGTTCTTAGCGTGTTACATTGAGGACACATAGCCAAAAGTGACCTCCCCTTTCAAGGGCAAACTCTTGTTGAAAGGGCACAAAGAAAAAGTCTTATGGTTTGAGCCTCTAGGCTATGATACCATTCTGCAGCTTGTCTTTTCAAAGTCATGTTAAAGAACATCATCAAGTGTCCTTTATCTTGAACTCAACAGTTAAACATTAACTTTTGGAATTCATTGATATGAAGTTCCGCATCTTCCTCTACTAACCCATTAAAAATGGGTAGATGGAATCCCAAGCATAGCAAGTCTAACATTGTTGTTGGGTGTTGGGCCATAGTAACAACCAAATTCGCTAAAGAATTTTGAATGATTATTCACTCAAAGTAGACTGACTAATTGGAAGAGGAGAAGTACTAGAACTTCCTCCTCCTAACGGACTATGCGTGGGGCTAGGGTTACTAAGGCCCCTCCCTTGTAAGGATATTGGGCCACTCCTTTGCAAAGAATATCTTCTAATAATTTCAGCCCACTGTCTAACCCTTTTAGCTCTTTCTTACTTCTGAAGTTCGATTTGACAGTCTTTTGAATCTATCTCACAGCCTCTTGGCATACACTAATGAACTAGTTTCTATTGACTGAGATTTGAAAACCGCCACTTATATTAGCGGCTCTCGTAGCAAACACAAAACCTATCGAGACCTAAAATGGACCATACACTGGATTTAAGGCACTATCCGGGCCTCTTCTATACACCTCAAACCACCCCACATGGCCTCATGGCCAAGAGTATCTAAGAACTTTGCATTTGTACAATTTTGTAGTCCAAGGAATGATTCTTTTCTAACTCCTCAGAGGGAGTCCCTAAATATATTAGTGTTTTACACAACATAGGCACATACAAAGGGAGCACCCCTCGCTTGGTCACCACAGCTCCACTACGGCTCTCCTCCACCTCCAGGATTGGCCCCCCCAAGATATGCCGTGAACACGTGTCACGTGCTTGCCTAACAATTCCCTAGTAGTAGGTTTTGGTGGTTCATTAGGGAACTATCCTAGAAAGTTTCGCTCAGCACTTGCTAGAATGCATGAGGTCTATTGTCTAGGTTTCCCAGAGTCCACCCCACAATGGAAGGTACCGGTCATCCCCAGGAGGATCAACCTGCAAGATCAGGGTCCTAATTTGACAATTGAGATCTCGATACATCAGCTAGCTCCATCGGAGGTGTCCCACAAGGGCTTCTTGTCTGACTGGAGCAATTGTAGTTACCCTTGGTTCATGGAGTGCAACGCTTTTTTCTAGTAATTGGTTAGGATTCAAGGAACCCTAACGAAGTTTCAGCATAGCCATCACACATTTCCCCTAAGATAATTTCTGATCAAGGTTTTAAGACCTGAACCTAGGTAATTCAATGCTCAGATTTGCCTAATTTTTTCTAATTAACATTTCATTCAATCTCTTGAGAGAAGCTCCCAACTTACTAGGACTACCTATTGGTAGGACGGATCCATCAGGGATCTCGCCCACTCGCTTCCCACAAATGGTTTTCTTTAGTTTTCTAATTACCTATCACATTAAGTTATGATATATAAAATCAACTTCGTTAATTAACCCATCATCATAGGTTCCTTCGAGTAATTTTAGGGCACAACACAAAGATAGAGAAAATAGTCTTTTGGCAAAACATATTTCACAAAGTTATTTACAATGATTTTTCCCTTCTGCCTACATAGAAGATAAACCTTCGTTCTGTCAGGATTGTGGGAGAGAAGGAAGGAGTCTCACTTGTAGCTTTCTTACTTGCACAATGGGGGAATACACACACAGGTGGAGGCTGAAAACAGTTTTCCTCTTCTTAGTTGTGTAAGCCAAAAGAACTCACATACAAAGAAATAGAAGAACCCTATATATGTGTCTCAAACCAAACTCAACTAACTAAGGTGGCATACTAACTAAGCCACGAACTAGAGTAGATAAGGATAGCTGTTATGTAGCTATTATTCATGGGCGGTGTACCAATCGCGTCTGCAACTAACAAGTCGGTGACATAAATACACAACGGTCACCCTGGCATATCACGAGTGGAGCTCAATATCTCAACACTCCCCCTCGAGCTCAATCCCAATTCCTGCACACCAAGCAGGTCTCTGAACTTGTGCAACTTCTCTGCGCCCAATGCCTTCGTGAATATGTCAGCTAACTGATCCTCTGTGCTGACATAAACTAGATCAATAAGACCTAATAAAACCCTCTCTCGCAGATAGTGATAATGCACCTCAATGTGCTTTGTTCTAGCATGATAGACTGGGTTATTTGCCAAGTGTATACTACTCATGTTGTCACAATAAATGACAACTGGCCCATCTGTAGACTAATGCATATCATAAAGTAGCTTATGCAACCAAGCTACCTCACATGCAGCCATTGCTGCACCCCTACACTCAGCCTCTGTTGCTCGACAAGGCAACTATAGGCTGTTTCTTGCTGCTCCAAGTGACTGTAGCACTCCCAAAAGAGAACACATATCCACTGGTAGATCGTCAATCAGAAATACTACCAGCCCAATCAGCATCAGTATATCCATGCAACTGTATCTCAACCCCAGTCTCATAAAATAGTCCATACTGCAATATGGACTTCACATACCTGAGTATGCGTCTAGCCGCATCCAAATGTGGTTTCCTTGGAGCCTGCATAAACTAACTTACCAATCCAACAGCATAGCTCAAATCTGGCCTGGTAATAGTCATATAAATCAAACTTCCTACTATGCGTCTATACATAATAGGGTCTTCTAGAAGCCCACCTGCATATGTGCTCAGCTTCACATTCTGCTCCAAAGGAACTGAAATAGGCTTACAGCCTGTCATCCCATATTTGGACAGCATGTCCAATCCATACTGCCTCTGCAAGAGTTGTATCCCACTTGGTGATCTAATCACCTCAATGCCCAAGAAATAACGCAGCTCTCCCAAATCCTTCATCTCAAACTTTTGCTTCAATAGCATTTTCACATGAAGGATATCTTTATCACTGTCACCTGTGATAATCAAATCATCAACATAAATGACAAGCAGCATAATACCTTTCTCTATTTTTCTCACATAAAGTGAGAAATCTGCCTTGGAAATCTAAAAGCCAATAGTGACAAGATACTGTCCTATCTTGTCAGACAATGCTGTAGGTGCTTGCTTCAAGCCATACAAGGCTTTCTTCAACCTGCAAACAAACTCAGGATGAACAGCATGCACATAACCTGGTGGCTGCTCCATATAGACCTCTTCTTGCAAATCACCATGCAAGAAGGCATTCTTTACATCCATCTGATGTAAAGACCATCCCTTTGATGCAGCCATAGCAATGACTGCTCTTACTGTTGCCATCCTTGCAACTGGACTGAATGTTTCTTCATAGTCAATGCTATATGTTTGTGCATACCCCTTGACTACTAATCTTGCCTTGTATCTGTTCACAGAACCATCTGCATTGTGCTTCACCTTATAAACCCACTTACAGCCAATTGCATTCTTATCTTTAGGCAAAGGTACCAATTCCCATGTAGCATTTGCTTCCAAGGCATCCATTTCTTCATCCATGGCTTTCTCCCATTTTTCTTTTCCCATGGCTTGCTCAAAAGAAGTGGGTTCTGGTTCCTGTATCACTTTGACCATATATACATAGTGAATGGCTGTAAATCCATCATATTTCAGCCTATCCATAGGATACCTAGCTCTTGTAAACCTGCGCAAAATAGGTTCACTCCCAGGTGCTCTCAAAACATCCCTGGTCTTCCTTACTCCAGGTGTAACAATAGAAGGAATACCCAACTCATCATCAATGCTCTGTTGTGAGCAACTGGATTCACCATCCACATAAGAGTGACCTGCATTCACATCAAACATGGGCTAATCAACCTCCTCTTTTCCTTTTCGTGATACCTGCATACCACTATCTACATTGCTTTGAGAAGATTCTCTTGATCTCAATTTTTCTGTCCATGGCGAAGAATGTGAACCACTGCTAGAGGACACTCCAGGTCCACTAATATTTTGTGACTGTTGCTGTGAATTCTGTGTAGCATTACCATTTTGTGCATCTACATCATCAATCACATTTACTGGTTTATACCAGCTACTCATCTCATAAAAAACATCTCTGCTCACTGTAAACTTACGAGTAGAAGGGTTATAGCATCTATACCCTTTTTGCTACAGAGAGTAACCAATAGAGATGCACTTCTCAGCTTTTGGATCCAACTTGGATCTCAACTCATCTGGCACATGTACATAGGCAATGCAACAAAAAATTTTCAAAGGAGAAATATCTGGTTTCCTACCAGTATACCTCTCCTCTGGAGTCACCCCATGTATTGCTGTAGTGGGAGTCCTGTTCATTATGTAGACTGCTGTAGCAACTGCTTCAACCCAATAAAAATCTGGCAAGTCTTTTTCATTGAGCATGGCACGAGATACCTCTCCAATATGCCTGTTTTTCCTTTCTGCAATTCCATTTTGTTGTGGGGTATGACTGCATGAATATTGCTGCTTTATGCCATGCTCCTGCAGGAACCTTGCAAACTCATTTGAGAGGTACTCTCCCCCTCCATCTAACCTTAGGCATTTTATATTCATGCCTGTTTCTTTTTCAACCATAGCTTTAAGAGTTTTGAAGTGCCAAAAAACTTCACTTTTCTTTTTCATAAAATACACCCAAACTTTTCTGCTATAGTCATCAATAAAAGTGACAAAATAATGACAGCCTCCAAGAGATGCAGCTTTAGTAGTCCACACATCAGAGTGGATTAATTTCAATGGCTTCTCACTCTCTTGAACATGTCTAGGAAATGGTTTCCTTGCCTATTTTCCAAACTGACAGGCTTCACATACCTTATGCATTTCTGCAACCTTGAATTTGGGCAATCCTGCAACAATATTTTGGGCCTACATTGATTTAAGTCATTGTACATTAACATGACCAATGCGTTTATGCCAGATATCAATATCTGCAACTACACCGGTCCCATGTGCAAACATTGCTGCACTCAATTCAGACATGTCTGCATCCAATGTAAACATTCTGCCCTTCTTCTTTCCTTTTGCTATCAAGCGACCTTTATTTTTCATATCCTCAACAAAGCATCCATGAGGATTAAATCTGACCTGCAAGCCCTGCTCAACCATTTGACCAACAAAAACCAGATTCTTGGTGATATTGGGAACATGAAATACATCGGACAGGTATTTCTTTTTCCCATCCTGCATAGACAAAGGAATTTTTCCAATCTGCACAATAGGATGTGGAGTATCATCACCAGTCTCCACAAATCCTGGTTTTTCCATTTTCCTTGCATCCTCCATCCATTCTGCATGACATGTCATGTGGTTTGATGCACCTGAGTCAACATACCATACATCGTTGCTTTCTTCTGCACTTGTCATAGAATTATTCATGTGCTGCACCATAAACAAATGCTCATTTCTGTCATCACCCTGTCTACTAGAAGATGCATAATTCCCTTGTTGCAGTTTTCCATTCATGATGTCATTCTGCTTTTTATAGCAGTCTTTAGCCATATGACCCATTTTACCACAGTAGTAGCATTCAACATTACTGTTTGCATTTTGGCCTCTTTGCCATCCACCACGACCTCTTTGGCTCCCCCTGCCTCTAGAGTTACCACGTCCTCCTCCATAGGACTGGTTTTCTTGAGTTTGCTGCATATTCTGATTTCTACCACGGCCTCCAAATCAGCCTCCTCTACCTCTGCCTCTACCTCTTCCAGCATTTGAGTAGAAGACAGCTTCTTTTGAAGTTCCTCCTGAAGAAGATGCACCACCATTTCTCTACTCCTCAGAAATTAGAAGAGCAATCAACTCCTCAAAATCAGGAAATCTTTCACGAACGGAAATGGATGTTTGGAATTGTGCATAATTCTTTCCTAGACCATTCAAGGTCACAGAAACTAAATCATCATCTTCCACTGGCAACCCAATGGAAGCAAGTGCATCTGCAATCTTCTTCGCCTTCATGTGGTAGTCATTGATGCTCATATTTTCTCTTTGCACATTATGCAACTCTTGCTTGAGCTGCATTTTTCTGGCTTGCGTATTTGTGCTATACATTTTTGACAAAGTATCCCATGCCTCCTTTGGCGTACTTGCATCCTGAATATGCATAATCATAGAGTTTGAAATGCTGATAGACAGCCAATACATAACTTTTCAGGCTCTCTCATGGCATGCTTTAAATGCTTGCATTTGCTGTTGATTGGGAACATCAGGAAGAACTGGTTCTTCTTCATTTGCTGCAACAAATTCCCAATATCCTTTTCCCATAAGGAAATTCGTCATTCTAAACTTCCATGCTTGGAAGTTGTTCTTGTCAAGCTTTTCAGTTACAATCTGTGAAAGAGAATCAGACGCCATTACAGAATACTGCAAAAAATTTTGTCACTGCAAAAAACACAGTTTCACCCTCACAAGGGCAAGGCGAAAGTGGTATTTGACCACAAAGTCACTTCCTAGTGACGATTTTGTATTAACAGGCAACAGGGATGATTCTGTAACTCCCAATGTCTCTGTGCACAAGCATACGATGCAATTTCTACAGTAACTTTTCACCAACTTGTAGGACAGTGGCTGCACAGCATAAAACTGGGCCTTTTCCTGAGTGCGTGCAGAAAACTTCTACCTCCAAAACAGACCCCGAAATGGCCTCAAACCTGAGACAATGTACTCTTACAATTTTCGACTATGCTACCCGCAGAGATCTGCTCCCAAAACAGAAAATGAAAGCAACACTGCTCCTCTTACCAGAACACCGTGAGCTTGGCTTGCTTTCTTGAGCTCCTTACCACGAACAAGGCTCTGATACCATGTCAGGATTGTGGGAGAGAAGGAAGGAGTCTCACTTGTAGCTTTCTTGCTTGCACAATGGGGGAATACACACACAAGTGGAGGCTGAAAACAGTTTTCCTCTTCTTAGTTGTGTAAGCCAAAAGAACTCACATACAAAGAAATAGAAGAACCCTATATATGGGTCTCAAACCAAACTCGACTAACTAAGGTGGCATACTAACTGAGCCATGAACTAGTGTAGATAAGGATAGCTGTCATGTAGCTATTATTCATGGGCGGTGTACCAATCGCGTCTGCAACTGACAAGTTGGTGACATAAATACACAACGGTCACCCTGGCGTATCACGAGTGGAGCTCGATATCTCAACACGTTTACCAAAAAATCCCTTCTATCTGTGCAGAAGAAAAGAAACCTTCCAAGATTTCCATCCCTTCACTAGTATTGGGGACTTCAGGATCCTATCCTGATTCGTGTGAGGGTCAAGCACTTCCTAGGAGTGATTGAGAGGTTTACGGCCAAAGCCCCCTAGCACTCCCACGTCCTTCTGCCTAATGAATTCCTCCACTAAGCGATCTCTCGTTGTCGAGGCCCGGTCCAAAGCTCCTTGCGATGATACAAAACAATCCCCCTTGGAGTAGGGTTCCGTGTATAGCCGTGGGATAGGCATAGATCGATCTTTCCTCTTATTATCTTGATTATATATTTACAATCAGAGCTAAGTGCTGCAAGCACAATGAATCTTTCTTGTCCAACCATCAACGTGTGTACAAATAAAAAATAAATAGTAGCAGCACGTGTTTTTAGCATGGGAAGCAATTCCACCCAAATCTAGGATTTCTCTTTTAAGGTCCCACCTTGTTCTTAGGATTTCGCTTCCTACTTGCAACTCTTTTTCGGGATCTGCAAGTTATTTCGTAAATCTAATTAATTATGAGAAGTATAGTTTATCCTTATGAAAAATTTGGTATTTTCACCCTAAAAGATAATATGGGCATGTATGCCTATGGCAGGTAATCCATGCGCTGCCCTGCCCTCCACGCTTAGTAGGATTTCAAATGCTTTTCCAAGTCTGTTTAGACTTTAGAATTTGTATCGAAAAATTCTTATCAATGTCCAACAAGTCCTACAAAATTCTGATTTTTTTTTACTTTCGTGATGCTGATAGTTTCAGGGTGGTCAAGTATTTCATAGTTGTTTTCACTTCAACATTCTCAATATTTTAGGTTAACGTGGTGGTATTCACCAATTATTGGTGAAAGGTGACTCACATTTAGTGATCGACCAATTGAATGGGAATTATAGTGTGAGATATCCCATTCCGCCGAGAATGTATCATCATGTAGCCTTGGATGTCTTGGAGATCTTTGAGTCAATGACTTGCTAACTGATTCCGTGAATATGAAACCGCTTTGCATATTCCCTAGCTAATTATACCTTTGTTGAAGATGTCATTCTTAAATGTGGTCCTAAGGGGCTTTTACAATTTCCTCTTGATGTTAGTTCATGGCTATTGTGGGGATTACTTATTGACATGTTCTGTTTAAATTGGCCATCGATGGTTAGTGTGGATTATGAGTTAAGTAGTGATTGACCATCTTCCTATTCTGTCATGGATGCATCGGATCATTCAATGGAATATCTGTAGTAGGACACCCCTTGCTGTTTATGTAGGGTATTAGCTAATAATTTGATGCATTTAGTGTAGGACATGAGTAGCTCATCTCCTTGGACTAGTTTTATGCTTCAGTAGGATTTATGTGGGTGGCCAAGGGTTTGTTTTCAGCACAGTGGGACACTGCATGATGTGCTTTATTGGTTAATTTCATTAGGCCAAGAGGTCCATTCCTATTGGATTTAATGTTGGATTTCATTGGGCCAAGAGAGCCATTTATCTATTTGGTGCGAGTGCAATTAATGGTTTTTTATTTTAGTATTGCATTAAATAGATTCGACAGAGTACTTGGAGGAAACCTCTTGCTACGTAGAAGCTTCTTGTGGCCAAGTCCAAGTGATGTCCTTCCTTTACGAGTTCTTTCCTATTATGCTGAATGTGTATTCGTGGGGGATTAGAATTCAAGGCATGAAGTCCCAAGATTAGGTTAAGTGTGTCAGGGAGGTTTGAGAAATTGTCCACCTCCTATAAAGGCATTGTTGGGCATTCTAAGAGCTATTTTTTTAGTAGTTCTATTGGTCTTGTTCTACTAGCCTGCTAGGCAATTGTTTTTAGGAATCCCTATTAGTTGTGAAGCAGAGAGAGAAGCCTACCAAGTAAAATAAAGAGAAGAAACAATGAATATATCTTTAAAAACCTATAAAATATAAAGGTATGTAAAAAGAGGTTCTAACCCCTTGACTAAGAAAATAAATGAGGAAATTTTCCAAGAGCAGTTGATCATTTCTTTGTGAAGGCCTGGTAGGTTCATGGGGACGAGCTAGATGCCTTGTCTTCCTAACGGTGACATATAGCCAAAAAATAAATAAGGACGGTTGGAGCAAAAATAAAAGTGAGTGAAAGAAAAAAAGAATTAGTGTTGCCTTGCGAGAGCTTAGTAGGTTCTTGGATATCGAGACATGACCTGATGCCGATGACCTAAGGCCAATGGTCTATTTTCCTTGGGCCACTATATGCTCAGCTCTCTCCTTTTTACATGCCTTAGTATAAAATAGTAAAGGGAATATATGTCAAATGGAAAAATATATAGGCCAAAGCTATAGGATTCCTCGCCTTTAGTAGGATTTCCTAGTCTAGTTGTCCTAGGTTAGGTAGGTAGCTTAGACCACCGCTTAGGATGACTCCTTTAATAGTTCTTTTTAGCCGTTCTATGTTGGAGCAATTGGTTAGTAACTAGCTCCAGAATCTCTCTCAGATTTTGCTTGGCCTATCCTTTGTGGGCTTCATGCTTTGATTTTGTTAAGGAGGTAGGGTGAGAGTTGTGTTTGCGTTTTGTTGTGTATTTTATTTGTAGCATCTTGATGCTCTTTATGGTTTCTATTTGTGCAAATCATTTTGTGGATTTGACGGGTTGAGTTGCCTTATCCCATGGTTGCTAATGAGAGTAAATTTTAAAGCCAAGATTTAAGTGCAAAAAAGATCTTGAGACCCATAAAATAGGCATTTTTGGTGCAAAATGAAATAGTTGCGAATCAACGAGCTAGAATTTTTCTAGAAGCGTTTCGATACCATGAATCCAACGTAAACATATGTTTGTCAATCAGAGTCCATTTGATCCCCCATTTAATCACCACAAGATTTGGCGTTATGAAATAAAATTGGATCCAAAAGCCAAAAAGCATATGACGAAGGCTAGGGTGATAGATTTTGACGCCAAAAAAGTCAATTGTCCAATTGAATCGCAATTTCAAGATCTTTTGGCCCCTCAACCAGACTGTAACCACTTTGCTCAAGTGTGAAAAGGCAAAAATGAACTAGATAAGTTGTAACTTAGTAAGTTAAGCTTGATTAGAAAGAAGCAAAATCAAGCAATCAAATGACATGGGAGGAGGGTGCATTTTCTTAAAACACCTCCTCCATCCCCTCAAAAATGGCAATTTTGAGCCTGCAATCATTCGCTTTTCGCTCTTGGGCCTTGAATGCTTCAGACTTTCATCATAATCGCAGCAAGACCTGCATGAGAAATGATGTAGTATCGAGAAATATTAAAACCCAATCATTCTCTTTTCTATTTCTCTCTCCTCCTTGTTTCTTGTTCATATGGTTGTTCATGAGAGTGAGAGAGAGAGAGAGGCAAAGCTGACTTGACGAATCGGTGATGATGGAGGATGGCTCAAAAGCATAATGGGATATAGACTGGCAAGAAATTTGCATCAATGGCTCTCTAGAAGTAGTGATGTCTCAATTTGTAGGTCTTGAGCTCCTCTTCTTGAGCAGATCATCCACTAGTATGGCTTCTTTGAAGACCTTAGCTAGCACATCCTTTTGCAGGTTTGAGTTGCTCACCAAAAATTCTGCTTAAGAATATGAGTAAGTGATCCTTATTCAAATTTTATGATGAATCCTCAATGTATATGATGAGAAAATGGTTGCAAATGATTGAAACATGTTTTTTGATGTCTATAATGTCAAAAAATCATTTATTTTTCTTTCTGTATATTTAAAACTATAAAATTGCAAAATCTAAAACAGGAGATTTAATGAAAAATGGAGTCTTTTTTGGGCTTTGGGAATTCAAATGATGTTCATATGGCATGAAAATCAATATGTTGATGGATTACACTTCTCTTAAAATATACACATTAGAAAATTTTTAAAAATCAATAACTTATGTTGAACTAAATGGAAAAATTCATGAAAAATAGTCAAATAAAGGGGAATAACTAGAAAAAATTGTGTGGAGAAAATTTTTAAAAATTAGAATAATATTTGTGGATATATAATGAAGGTTAAGCATGAGGATTTACCTCACTTTGCCTTTATTAATATGTTAAATGTTTTAGGGCTCGTTTCTATGGAAATAATCACAAAATATCCCTACATTTGCGCAATCAATTTAAATGTAAACGGTAGGGGGTGTGGAATTGAATTGGAAAGTTATTTGATTAAGTTACTAATTTCTTTGCATATATTAGTATATAGGATTTGTTTCTCATATAAGTTTTGAGAGGTTCTATAGCATGAGTTAGCCCCTGATGTTCCTTAGCAATGCAGCATAACACTAGTAGAAAGAAATTACTAAAAGATTGTTTGTCATGTTGACTAGTTTTTAGTTAAGTTGTTTTAGCACGAAATGGCACACACTTTACATGTGTATTCCAAACGTGGTATCAAAATATAAAATCTTGGATGCATGTAAATTGTATGTTTAGATAACAACCAACGTTGAGAGTGTTAGATTTTCCTTTATTATAGGTTTTTGTAATATTTTGGGAAAAATCGGTCAATTGAGGAATATATACACTCTCCTTGATTATTATGATTATATTATGAGAGGACTCTGTTACGTTCGTGTTCTATGTGTAAGATAATGCATCCTAGGGCCGATCCCTAGGGTATAGGAGAGCTATAGGAGCCACATCATTCTACTAGGGGGAGCTCTTTATGTATGTGAATCAAGGTATTGATCACCTATATGTTCAAGTGCTCCCTCTATGGAGTTGGGAAGGCAACTGTTGGACTACAATTGATAGAAACATGTTATTTCTTTAGAGTAGTGTACAACCTCTAGATGCTTCTGGTTGCAAGGCCATCAGGGTGGTTTGGTGAGTTTAGGAGGCCTAGAGCCCTAGAGCTAGTGTCATGCATGTTTTAAGTCCCAACACTTTTACATCTTCACCCTAAGCATATTGGTGGGATCTAGGCTCATTGTGCTTCTACAAGGTGTAACTAGCAAAGGCCCATATTGTTCATGGTGCCACAAGGAGTATCTAGTAAAGGCCTACTATGAAGGTGTATCTTTTATGGCATTATAATTATCATGGTTCTCTACTGGAACTCACTATGGAAATTATGTTATTTATTTTTTGGATGATTTGTGACTTATCACATGAGGCACACATGTGATACTATAGTCACATTATGCCCGTGGGTAGATGGATAAAAGGATAATAATGTTTTTTTTATTGTGGTGAGGAAATGATTGGACAAAGTTATACACAATCATTATTTTTAATGCATGAAAATTATATGCTTCATAACATGGAAGTATTATTAGAATTTGTATGCTACCACAATATGAAAATATTATGTTTTGTAGGCACTCATAAGTACAATGGCTTTGTATGCACACATGCACAATTGATTTATTTTGGTTTGTTCCTCTTCAATGTTGTATCTATGAACCAATATGTTACTATTGCACTTCAATGTATCCACCTTAGGAGAAACTAGTGGCTACTTTTTTTGCCACTTCCATTACTCTCATGTTGTTTACATACTTGGGTTGTGTCATATTTATGTAACCTTCCCCCTTTATGGGATTAGTAGTATTTCTACATTACATTTTAGTTGTCCTTAGGCATGAGATCCTTGCTCTTGGATATAAAGAGAGGCTTCTTATTCTTGCTTTCTCATCACTATGGTGATGGTTCTTATATGTTCTTTGGTCTTATTTCTCTCATTTCTTCTTCATGCTTTTATGTGTCTCCCTTCTAAGTGTTCAATTCTCTCAAACATTCCTTGCTTCTCCACCAAGTGTTTGATTCTCTCTACTAAGCAAGTGTTCAATTCTCTCTGCCAACACTCAAGCTCAAGCAATACTTTCCTTTTATATTCAATGTTCCATGCTTTAACTCGGATGGCAACTAGTCATGGAATTTTTACCTCATCTAATTTATTCAATGTCCCAAACATTCAATTGTCAATGTAGCATTCAATTTTATCCTAGCAACAAGTTGTTGTTGAGATGGCAAGCTCAACACATGCGGACATTGATGATGGACTGCCTGGCTAGATGGGTCTACATGTCTACACTTAGCACGTTGGTGGTCATTATGATACTCACATGGCCACTAACTTATCACTTATTATATTTAGTTTGTTACACCTACCTACAGCTGGCAAAGATATAGCGCCAGTCGATTTAGTGTAGTTTGTTATGCACTATTTGACTTAGAAGGCCACTTTTCTTTATGTTGTATCTTATTTATACTTTGTGTACATTGTATAGTGTGTGGAAAAAGAAGAAGAAATCAACAAAAAAAACGTTTTGGCCTCCATCTCTCTTCTTGTGTTCTTGAGTGAGCTTCCTCTTGTGTATACAGTGTGTGTTTGGCGCAGTAGCTCAAGCAAGTCCCCCCACCACATGATTCTTGACATGGTATCAAAGCCGCGCCACTGAGAGAGGCTCATTTTGAAGGCTAAAGTGAAGGAGAAGAAGCAAGGTTCGAGAAAGCAAGCAACGGGTAAGAAGCTCTCCCATTATTCCACTCTCTCTTGGAGTGTCTATGGAGGCACATGAAGCAGGGTAGAGTGAAAATCTCAAATTGCTGTGAGATTTGGTGTGCGAGAAAAGCACTGAATATTCTGTAGACTAGCCCTTTAGGGCTGAACGCAGTTCGTTTTGGCATCTGAGGCCGTTTCAAGCCCCATTTTAGAGCCGCAAGGTTGTGGATAGCAATTTCAGGGTACACTATGATTTTGGTTGTATTGACAGAAAGTGGGTGCACAGGTTACAAATTTCAAATTTGTAATTTTTGAGGTATTTGATAGGAAGCAAACATAAGGTTCATCTACAAATAGGTTGCACATTACATGTACTATTGAGCAATCAGTTAAAAAGGTTGCTTGGTGTATTGTTGTGCACTAGTTGTGAAAAGCTATAGAAGACTAGCTTACTGTGTTGTATCTTTTTTTGTGATAATGGCACAGAACAATGGAAATCACATTATTGAGAAGCTCGACAAGAACAACCACCCTTCATGGAAGTTTCATGTGACGAACTTCCTCATTGGAAAGGGCCTTTATGAGTCTGTTTTAGGTGAAGAAAATGAGCCATAGTTGGGTATTACCTTTGATTGCAAATGAATTAAAAGCATGGAAAGAATGGAATGCAAAAGACAAAAAGGTGATGTACTGGCTATTTGCAGTCATTGATAATATGATGTTGGGACATATCAAGCATGCAGAAACTTCACATGCAGCTTGGACAAAGTTTGAGAACATGTTTTCAGTAAATACAAAGGCATGAAAGATTCAACTCAAGCAAGAGTTGAATACCTTGAAGAAAGGGAAAATATTTGTAAATGAGTATGTTTTGAAGGTGAGAAGCATTGTAGATGCTTTAGCAGCAATTGATGTAATGTCTCATGATGATGATTTGGTTTCATCCACTTTGAGTGGTCTTAATAATGAGAAGGCATGGAAATCATTTGTTAGTTCAGTATACATATGAAAGCCATTTTCAAATTTTGATGAGCTAATCTCTCTCATGATCAAGATGCAGGGTGACTCATCTTTTAAAAATGATGAATAGGTCCAAGCATTTTACTCAACCCTTAAAAGAGCTTCCTCAATTAAGCCTTTTAGGAAATAGGGTTCATTTGTGTAACTTATGGCACTGACACAAAAACAATCCATGCAAGTTCTTTGGAAGTAAACTTTATATTATCATCTTAACTGGAATACAAGTATTGTCCAAAAAGGACGGATTTCAGAATTCGTGGGGATGCATCTTATTTCCTTTGGTGCCGGAGTCCCCTATGCCTTGTCTTGGTTTTTGCAGTCTCCTTGTCAATTTGACGCAGTCGATGGAGAGGTTACGAGGATCGCGATGGGGGAGACAGTACTCGAGCCTTCGCCCAAGGAAGGAATTGTCCTTGGGCCTCCTCTCTCTCTTTCTCTCTTCCTCTCTTATTCTAGATTTCCCTTCCTCTCTCTCTCTCTCTCTCTCTCTCTCTCTCTCTCTCTCTCTCTCTCTCTCTCTCTCTCTCTCTCTCTCTCTCTCTCTCTCTCTCTCTCTCTCTCTCTCTCTCTCTCTCTCTCTCAAGCTTAGCAACAGGGGGGTAAAGAAGAATGGCCGTTGATGCTCAAGGAGGGGGGAAAAATAAGGGAGATAATTATCGTACCCTCCCCAAGGAGGGGGGGAGATTTATAAAGGGTAAGGTGGTAATAAATGGAGGGGGTTTTCATCGTCTCCCTGTCTTTTCTTAGTGTCGACTTGGAGTTCCACTCCCCCTCATGTGGTCGTAATCTTTACCTATGTCCACACTTTGTTAACTTCGGTTTATCTATCACAATCTCCTCCTCCGCCCCTAGTCATCATTTCCCTCATCACTGATTTCACCTAGTTCAACTTCCCCTCTCCTCTCACACTTCAACTCCCCCTCGCTCCACCAATCGACGACGTTGACAGGGGGGAATGCAATAATAGAATGATATAATTTTAAATTTTTATTCATAGGGGAAAAATTTTTCTAATGGCGGCTACAACAGCAGAACAAAAAGGGGGGGGTGTTGTTATTATGGCGGCGGGGGACGACGGCTTATTACATGTCACTTCAATCTTCACATCAAGTCTTCATCAACTACTTCTTCAAGCTAATAAGAGCTTCCATTCTTCTCTTTCCAAGATTAGAGAACATCCCCAATCTATACATCCACATATTAGAACACTTATAGAAGCATATATAGAAGATAATAGAAGGCATACATAAGCTCAATAATACACTATAAAAGGTCTATAGAAGTCATAAAAACCATCTACTTCAAACAAAAACCAACTCAACCCATCAAAAAACCATTGAATTCACTCTTAATAATCCTCAAATCACTCATCTACAATCATAAACTCTCAAACAAAAAGAAAACAAACCAAAACATAAGCAAAATAGACCCATCATAACCAAACAAACACACCATAGAATCAGTTAACACATCATAACTTCATTAAAAACCATCATGAGCTTCTCAACCTACTCAATACATTCCAACACACTTCAAAACCATCCAAAAACCAGTTAATGAACCACAAAATCAAACAAAAATCACCAAAATCCAATATAGCTATTTCAACACTCAACATATCCCCACACTAAGCTAAGGGAGCATCCTCACAACCTTGGAAAAAGAGGATAAAATCTCAAAAATAACTATATTCATTCACCAACTCTAGCTCGATGATGACCCCTTCTAAGAACTTGCATTTGGCAAACAAATCTAATGAAAGAAAAACACATTTTATCCATTAACTCGTGCTAAAAAGATAAAATCATGACAAACTTGTAAATGATATAATAGGTTTCCACTATCCATTTCAATCTATCTAAAACCAAGCAATCACCAAAGAACCATCATCTCAATCAACTTCATCAAACCATGACCCCTTCATACATAACTCACACACCACATACACAAACTAGAATACAACAATCACCCAAATGGCATCTCCAAAAAATATACTATATCATTATAGCTCAACAAAAATACATTAAGAATCAATGGAGTGTATCACGCTTAAAAGCTTGATGGTTTCAAAATCTATATATGTAGAGGGATTCTTCCACAAATGTCTTGGGAGGATTTTGAAAGTACTGCAAAAACACATTCTTTCCACAAGTGCAAGATATCTACTCAAAATACATAGAATATGAAAATAAAATATGTCCAATTGATGAGAATCAATATTCATATTAGCATTGAGACATAATTTATGTACTGGTTTCTCATCATTATGAGAATGATGATGCATCTACACTAAGTACCAAGCAAAATGAGTAGCTAATCTAATTGAAGGATCAATATATTGGTAATATATTTCAGCAAATCACAAATAACTTTGATAAGCTTGTATAGGAGTCTTCCATTCCCTTGGAATGATAGGCCAATTGATCTAGGGATCCATCAACAAATCCATCTAACTCCATCCTCTGCATCTAGGTATCTACAAATTAAAACTGAGTGGCTACTAACCAATTGAGATGGATCAAGAATGAAATATGTAAAAGAAGAAAGAGGAACAAGCATTAAAGGATGAAGTAACAAATATACAAAATCATAAAAAGAAGAAAGACTTACAGATGGAGATTCATACAATTTAACAAAATCTAATAAGAAAATCATTTTGAAATATGTTGAAAAAGTAGAAAGGAGTTTAGTAGACAAGGGAGGATAAGGAGGAGAAGGTGAGAAAACATGATCTACAATGAATGAGCAATGAGTAAAAATAAGAATTTGGGGATCTGATTAAGGTTTAAAAAGAAGAGGAGGAATAATATGTGGAGTGTCAATTGAAGTATGGGCAAATAAGAATCAAATCTATGGGCTATACCTTAATAATAAATTAGTAAATGTATTGATGAACCTAAAACAAAGTGACGATTGTAAGTTTCAAAAAATGAGATTATGTAGAAATATGGATTAAAAGATTCTTCCACAATTGGTTATCATTTTATAGACGTGCAAAGGCTTTTAATTATCAAGGATTCAATGTAATATAATCTATCATTCGATATTTAGAAAGTTCAAGGTAGACAACCACTTTGGATGAATAAGCTTGGAAAGTCTCATCTATCATTCACATGCAAGAGATCCACTTTTCCTACAAGTACCATCTCACAAATGAAATGATAGTATACCTCTATATGCTTTGTTCTGGAATGGTAAATATGATTTTTTGCCAGAAGTACACTATTCAGGTTGTCACAATATAATGTCACTAGATTTGCTATCTGCATATCCAAATCAGCCATCAACTTAAGCAACCATGCAATCTCACATGTGGCTAAAGAAACACCTCTGTACTCTGCCTCACTGTACTAGATAGTGCAACAGTCGATTGCTTCTTACTACTCCAACTAATCATCCCACTACTAAGGTTGAATGAATAGCCACTAGTAGACCAGTGATCATAAGGACATCATGCCCAATCTACATCAATGTATCCAATGAGCATCAAGAATTTATCTTTCTCATAAAATAGCCCACAGTCTATTGTTTCCTTAACATATCACATGATCCTTCTTACTGCATCCAAATGTGGTTTCCTAGGCTTTTGCACAAACTAACTGATAAGCCCAACTGCATAGCTTAGATCGAGCCCGATGATAGTCAAGTATATCAAACTTCCAACCATCTGCCTGTACATAGTAACATCTATAATTTCAGCTCCAGTGTCTACATTCAATTTGGTATTCTGATCCAAAGGATTATCAAGTGGTTTTCACTCTGTCATACCATACTTTTCAGCATTTCCAATGTGTATTGTCTCTACATCAGCCAAAGTCCATTGGCTGAATTTACCACTTTAATGCGCAAAAAATATTTCAGCTCACCTAAATATTTCATGCCAAACTCTGATTTTAGCATAGTCATCACAACTTGTATTCCAATATTATCATCACCTATAATAATGAGATCATTCATATAGATGACTAGCACAACCAAACCTATATCTATCCTTTTAGTAAACAAATAGTGATCAACCCTACAAATTGTAAACCCAAGACTCTACAAGTAACTACTAATGCGTGCATGCTAGGCTCTTAGAGCTTGTTTCAGCCCATAAAGAGCTTTCTTCAACTTGCGGACATAATTAGGAAATTGTGGGTGTGCATACCCCTTAGGCTAATACATCAATACATCCTCTTCTAGGTCACCATTCAAAAATGCATTCTTACATCCATCTGTTGTAATTTCTAGCCCTTTGTTGTAGCCAATGCAGTCACAATTCTGATGGTTGCCATATTGGCAACATGACTGAAAGTGTCTTCATAACCTGAGCATATCCTTTGGCGAATACCTCGCTTGTATCTCTCTATGCTGCCATCAGATTTGCATTTTACTTTATATATCCATTTTCATCCTATAGTCTTCTTGTCTTTAGGCAATGAAACAAGCTCCCAAGTCTAATTTTCAGCCAATGCAGCCATTTCTTCATCCATGGCATTGCACCGATTCTTATCCAAGAGAGCTTCAACAAATGTGGCTGGTTCTTTGTACACCATGACCTTAGTCATGTATGCATAATGCTTCACAAAATATCCAATGTACGTAAGTTGATCAATTGGGTATCTCGCTCTCTGCAAGCATCTCAACTATGGTGTACTATTTGTTTCCCCTCTTTCATGAGGCGGAACATACCTGCTCTACTTAGCACTTGGAGTATACATTGATGGAATTCCAAGTTTGTTATCATGGCTTTTAGCCGAATCATAACTAGAAGTCATCATACCAGGAGTCATCATGCTAGAAATATCATTAGAAACTATTTCTTTTCCTTTTCTTTCTACCTCATTTCTCCCCCTCACTGATAGAGTGCTATAAGTGGATGATGATGCAAAACATTTCAATCTGCCAGTCCATGGAGATACAATGGAAGATACATCACCTATAGCCCCAGACAAAGAAGCACTCATCGGAATAGCATTAGAACCATACTTTGAAGGAATATCTATAGGTGCAACAGTAGATGATGCATACCAAGAAGCCATTTCATCAAATATGACATCATTGCTGAATAGTGTCTCTCTAGTAGATGGACCATAACATTTATATGCCTTCCTCTCTTGTGCATAACCACTGAACACACAGCTGTGTGATTTGGGATCCAAATTCTTTCTCTTCTCATCAGGGATATGAACATAGGCAATGCAGTCAAAAACTTTCATATGATATGTCTAGCTTGTACCCATAGAGTTTATCATATGGAGTTATGTCATGTATACTTGTAGAGGGAGTTCAATTTAGCACATGCATTGCTGTCATAATAGCCTCATCCCAATAGTATAGTGGCACGTTCTTTTCATTCAGTATTCCACGAACAGTCTCCATAAGCACCCTATTCTTTCTTTCAGCCACTCCATTCTGCTGTGGAGTGTAACTACATGCGAGCTGCCTATGAATGCCATTTATGGCTAAGTACTATCAAATTCACTAGATATATATTCCCCACCACTGTTGGGTCACAAACATGAGATAAAGTAATCAAACTCCTTCTCAACTTGTCTCTTAAAATCTTTAAAAACAACAAACACTTTGTCCTTGTGTCTCAAGATATATACCCAAGTATACATGTTGAAATCATCTATAAAGGTTACGTAATACTTGGATCCACCAAGGGATGCATTATGGGTGTAACATGTCCGCTCATCCACTTGTGGGACACGTCTTAGCAGCCCATCGGGAAGAGAGTCTAGAAAGCGCCGCCTGGCACTCACAAGGAATGTTACAGGGTTTGTGATCTAGGTCTTCCTGAGTCTGCCCCAAGCGGAAGTATCTAGCCGTTCCCACTTAGGACCGACCTGAAGTCAGGGTTTCTTTCCTATCAGCAAATTCTCTAGGAAGTAGCTAGCGTCGAGCTCCGGATGAACCACTTTGCGTAGGAACAACAAAGCCGAAGTGGATTTATGCTACACTTGGTTCATGGAGAATGGGAAACAAGAGGGATGCAAAGCTCAACCTCTCTATCCATAAGGCATAGTCCCATTCCGTTCCCCTAAACCAACATAAATCGGGATTCTAATTCTACTGATGCTAGGTCTTCATAGTCTCGTTATCACGTCTTTTGAGAAACGTTTCCAGCTAACCGAGACCACCCTTCCATAGGACGGACCCAAGCCACGTCCACCGCACTTTCCTCGGTTTGCTGAGTTATCTAATTACCTACCACATTATGTTTGACATGCAAAAACAACTTCCTTAATTAATCAGTTTAAACACAGGTTCCTTCATGTAACTTAGGCATTGACACAAAAACAATGTCAAGAAAGTTCCTTTTTCAAATATCTGATCTTTATTTATCATAGTCTCGAAATACATCAAGTATCATGCCTAAAGGCTATCCCAGCAATCAACAGGATTGCTGCTCCAAGTTCCGCCCGTAGACTAGTACATGGGCCTCGAGATCCCATCTCGAGTCATGTCGGCCTCTTGTGCAGGATCCGAAGGCAAGAAATTTACAGCCATAGCCTCTCCTGGCACCCAAGCGTCCTCCCGATCCAGGTAGCATCCATGGAGAGACTCTCACGGCGGGTTTGGTCCAGATACCCGGCACAGCTAACAACCTCCTTGGATAGGGCAAGGCAGGCAGTCGGAGGTAACTAAACCTGCCTCTCCCTCCAAGATTTTAACCTGAAGTATTAAGTGTTTTGCCTTGAGTTAGTTCCTTGAGCAAAGAAGTTCAAACAATGTATCTAAGTGTACAATCACGATCATCTCAGAGGTCGTTTGTACGACCAACTACTAAGGTGTGATTCCTTCTTCCCAAATGCTCCCAGCATTCGATCCTGGATCATTCGTGACTTGGCGAGATTCCAAGGGCTTGGCAAGCTAGGTTTCTTGTTTCCCCTTGTTCTTCAGGTTAGGGTTTGTACCCTACCGACCCTAATTATCCTTACCTTAGGTCTCCTTGTAAGATAGACCATGGACAACCCCATCATCCTCAATTGGTCAACTTGCTGGTTATCTCCTAGATCTCTTGTAGTACCCATGTACCTTTATCTTTGATCTTAATTGATCAAGATTATCTATCCCCTTGACCATGGTTGGTCAAGATAATTTTGTTTAGAACAATTCCTACTCCGACTTAAGTATAGTCTTCTTAATCCCTCTTAATAATGCTCACAAGCACTAAGCTTTTACCTATCCCTCTTGAAATCACCAAGGACTTTTGAGATGGGACTCATGGATCTCAGTCCCATTTGGTAGATTACAACAACGTTGAATTTTACCAACAAATTTAATGGACGCAATGTAATGCCATGCCTTCATTTCAATGCTTACAATTTTGATATAGTCCATACGATATTTTATGCCACACATGCGAAGGTACGTTTTATGCATGCAATCTTAACATTATCCTGTATGTAATTATTTACACGATCTATAACCTTCTTGAATGATCTAACTTTATGTGATCATTGTATGAGTCTAGCTGCACTTTAACCTTTTCTGCAAATTATTGCATGTACCTTAGAGTCCTTCTTGTGATACGGACATGCACTTTGTTTCTTTCAATGTCCTCTGAAATGCATTTTAAGCAAGAACTTGTGCAAGGAACAATGCACTTTATGCAAGAATTTATGCAAGAATTTTTTTGGTAATTTACGATGCAGTTTCTAATCAATTCCACCTGTTATGATGACATCTTATGACGAAATTATCTTGCTTGTTACATACATCACAACTAAGTTCATACCTAGGAAATTATCAAGCACGTAATTAATGTGATGCATGCGAATATGATTTTTTACCATGATATTTATAATCTACGATTTAATAATGGAGCAACCTGGGTTTGGAGCGATGCCATGATTCCAGTGGTATTGATGCCTGATGAACCATTCACGATTGCAGTGCCACCTTGTTTCGAACCTCCATCCACGTTTGCAGGGTTTCTGGCCATCTTTGTGGAACTATGCTTCGGGGCCATACTCGAAGACACGTGTACGAGTGATAGAGTTCTCACACTCTCCTATGCAAGATTCATCGCCTCTCCTTGAGTGGAGGAAGAGATTGAAGGGGGAGGGGCGTATTTCTGGAAATGACAAGAGGGGTGTGTGACCTCTCTTTGAGGGGGGGAGAAGAAGCTTCCAGAAGCTTCTCTCTCTCTCTCTCTCTCTCTCTCTCTCTCTCTCTCTCTCTCTCTCTCCTTCTTCTTCTTCTTCTCTTCTTCTCCTTCTCTCTCTCCCTCTTCTTCTTCTTCTTCTTCTTCTTCTTCTTCTTCTTCTTCTTCTTCTTCTTCTCTCTCTCCCTCTTCTTCTTCTTCTTCTTCTTCTTCTTCTTCTCCTCTCTCTCTCTCTTCTTCTTCTTCTTTTTCTTCTTCTCTTCTTCTTCTTCTTCTTCTTCTTCTTCTTCTTCTTCTTCTTCTTCTTCTTCTTCTTCTTCTCTTCTCTTCTCTTCTCTTCTTCTCCTCTCTCTCTCTCTCTTCTTCTTCTTCTTTTTCTTCTTCTCTTCTTCTCCTTCTCTCTCTCCCTCTTCTTCTTCTTCTTCTTCTTCTTCTTCTTCTTCTTCTTCTTCTTCTTCTTCTTCTCTCTCTCTCCCTCTTCTTCTTCTCTTCTTCTCCTCTCTCTTGTTGAGAATCTACCAATCACATCCTATGTATGCCCCTTTGTATGGAACAACTAGGCCAGGAAGATGCAGTTCATTCTAGGAAGAGAGAATATCCCATAGGCACAGTGATGAAGTGTGCTACCAAGCATTCCTATATAATGATGTACTTGACTATCACTTTCATATGATGATAATGCAATAGTACTTGTCTCTTTGTGTCAAGTCCCTGTGTCATTGTCAGTCCTACACAAGATTGTGTTTATGAGTTCAAGTCTCAATCTTGAAACCTAATCTTCACTTGTGTTTTTTGACACATTGAAGATCAACTTGGTTGCCACTTAGTCACAGATTTGAAGTAGATTCTTGGTCATATCTATGATAACCAAGAAGATTTCTATGTGGATGCACTTCATGAAAAGTAACATGACCTGTGTTGCTTATCGACACTACATAGAAGATTTTTGTGATCTACTTGCAGAGAGACATGGAGTTGCTCATACTAAAGTGCAATCAATGATTCCATCTAAAGTTTTTGAAGACACTCCAGTTACCTTGGCCATCATGAAGAATGAGATGTCTTTACTTGAGGGAGACAAAGACATGGACATGAAGACTAAAGCTACAAGCAAAGTCCATGGGGAACCAGACCAAGAAGACCATAAGATCAAAGAGCAAAGGAAGAAGGACAATAATAAGATAAGCCATGAAGACCAAAAGACCACATCATTCAAAGCTGAAGAACAAAAGATGAAAGACAAGAAGATTTTCCATGCTGACAAAGAGAAATCATATGCTGAAAAATACCACAAGTGCCTATCGATCCTTGTCTCTCAATTTCTGTTTTAAAAGCATTGTACCTGCCTTAATGTTCCTTTCATAAGCTTGAAAAAAACTCCTCATGTAGCCTTGTACTATAGCCTCTGTACACTTTGTGAGGCCCCTATTACAGCCTCTAGATGTCCACCATGTTTATGGTACCCACACTTAGCCTTTTCTACGACAGCCTCTGGTGTTTTGCCATGTTTGTGGTATGCCCACACTTTGCAGGTACTGCTCTCACTAAAGCCTCTACACACTTTGTACTTTCAGGTTGTGATTGAGGAGGGGTGTTGAGAATCTACCAATCACACCCTATGTATGCCCCTTTGTATGGAACAACTAGGCCAGGAAGATGCAGTTCATTCTAGGAAGAGAGATAGATCCCATAGGCACAGTGATGAAGTGTGCTACCAAGCATTCCTATATAATGATGTACTTGACTATCACTTTCATATGATGATAATGCAATAGTACTTGTCTCTTTGTGTCAAGTCCCTGTGTCATTGTCAGTCCTACACAAGATTGTGTTTATGAGTTCAAGTCTTAATCTTGAAACCTAATTCACTTGTGTAACAGTTGTCTTCTTTGTCAATGTCAACATGAGTAGTATCTTCATCTTCCATCCTCCATAGCTTCCGCCTTTGCCATGCTCTAGATCCCGCATTTCTCACATCTCTCTCCCTTCTTCCTCTTCTTCTTCTTCTTCTTCTTCTTCTTCTTCTTCTTCTCACGGCCAAGGGGGGCGGGGGGGGGGGGGGGGGGGGGGGGCTCGCCTACTGGAGACCACAGGGGGGGAGGGAGTTCTGACTACGAGGGGGGGGGGGGGCGCTTCCTATCTAGCCGAGGGAGGGGGGAGGCTACCTAATATGGTGGGGAGGGGGCTTCAGGAGGGGAGGAAGACGGCCATTAACTACCGCCACCCTCCACCTAGGGGGGCTGCATGCCCCCCCTTCACTTCCTTTACTCCCTCTATCTCTCTCTCTCTCCCCGCCATGCAGTCGGCAGGGGGAGAGAGAGGGAGAATTAAAAAATTAAAAAAATTTAAAAATTTTTAAGGGGGAGCACGGGGGATATTACAATGGGCTAGTCCCCATACATCAAAATGTATCAGCAATGGCCTCCGAGTTGTTTCAGACATGCTTTGCAAACAAAAAATAAGATTGTTTGCCAAATTGGCATGCATCACAGACATGATTCCAAGTTCACTATATGCAAACTTTGGTAAACCTGTCACTAGTTGCTTTCTTTGCATAGTTTGCAACCGCTGAATATTTACATATCCAATCCTTTTGTGCCATATTTCCAAGTCTCTAACAATGCTCTAACCATGCACAAACATGGCTTATTTTAGTTGAGCTAATATGGCATCCAATGTGAACATTCTACTATGTTTATTGCCCTGAGCAATGAGTTCGCAACCATTACCAAAATCTTCTATAGAGTAGCCATGCTTATTAAAGCAAACTTGCAAGTTTTGATCTGTCATCTGTCCCACTAACAACAAATTTTTAGTAATAGAGGACACGTGCAATACATCATGTAGACTTTTCTTTTGCCCATCATGAATGACCCAAGGGTACTACGCCCTTATTCTAAATGTTGTGCTGAGTAGCATCTCCTGTGCACACATATCCATTCTTTTTAGGAACTATTTTTGTAAGCCTATCACCATGAGGTGTCATATGATTTGAAGCTCCATAATCAATATACCATATATCACTCATTTTAGTCTCCTTGGCTGTACGGTTTCGAATATACATCATAGCAAACAATCTGTCACCAGTGGAGGCACCCTTTGTATGACTCAATGATGCATAGTGTCCATGTTGTTTATCTTTCTGATTAGCTTGCTTCTTCCAGCACTCTTTGGCAATGTGGCCATACTTGCCACAATAGTGACAATCCTTATCTTTATTTGGATTATCATGAGTGTGTTGCAACTACCAAGATCCTCTTCCCCTAGGGCTGGATCTCCCCCTCGCTCTAAAATGTCCACCACCTCTTGCATTCTAGCCCTATTGGGTATTACCACTTTGAGATGCATTTTGTTGTGTTCCTCTTCCATGAGCAAACCCTCTTCCATGGCTGCTACGGCCTCACTAATTAGAATAAAACATTGCATCTTTGCTTTTAGAGCTACTTGATCTAGTAGCTAGCCCTAATTTGGCTTCTTCATGTACAAGCAATGACACAAGCTCATTGAAATCTAGCATCTTAGCTTGCACTGATATAGAGATGTCAAAAGATTTGTACTCAAGTTCCAAACCATTTAGGGTAACAACCACTAAACCCTCATCATCAACATTAGCTCCTACTAGAGCTAGTTGGCCTATAATGATCTTGATCTTGATTTTAGTCACATAATCCTGTATGCATCAACCTTTCCTGTCCATAGTGTTGACTTCTTCTTTAGTTGGATTTTGCAAGCACTAGTGGTCATTGTTGAGATATCGAGCTCCACTCGTGATACGCCAGGGTGACCGTTGTGTATTTATGTCACCGACTTGTCAGTTGTAGACGCGGTTGGTACACCGCCCATGAATAATAGCTACATGATAGCTATCCTTATCTACTCTAGTTCGTGGCTCAGTTAGTATGCCACCTTAGTTAGTTGAGTTTGGTTTGAGACCCATATATAGGGTTCTTCTATTTCTTTGTACTTGAGTTCTTTTGGCTTACACAACTAAGAAGATGAAAATTGTATTCAGCCTCCACCCTTGTGTGTATTCTCCCATTGTGCAAGCAAGAAAGCTTCAAGTGAGACTCCTTCCTTCTCTCCCATAATCTTGACATGGTATCAAAGCCTTGTTCGTGGTAAGGAGCTCAAGAAAGCAAGCCAAGCTCGCGGTGTTCTAGTAAGAGGAGCAGTATTGCTTTCATTTTCTGTTTTGGGAGCAGATCTCTGCAGGTAGCACAGCCGGAAAGTGCAGGAGTGCATTGTCTCAGGTTGAGACGCCCTTCGCGGTGAAGTAAGAGGGCAGTATATGCTGCGGGTAAGGGCTTTAGCCCTTGGCGACCTTGTTTTTTTTATTTGAGGCCATTTCGGGGCCTGTTTTGGAGGCGGAAGTTTTCTGCACGCACTCAGGAAAAGGCCCAGTTTTATGCTGTGCGACCACTGTTCTACAGGTCGGTAAAAAGTTACTGTAGAAATTGCATTGTATGCCTGTGCACAGAGACATTGGGAGTTACAAAATCATCCCTGTTGCCTGTTGATGCAAAATCGTCACTAGGAAGTGACTGTGTGGTCAAATACCACTTTCGTCAGTTTTTGCAGATTTGCCCTTGTGAGGCTGAAGCTGTGTTCTTTGCAGTGACAGAATTTTTTGCAGTGTTCTGTAATGGCGTCTGATTCTCTTTCACAGATTGTCACTGAAAAGCTTGACAAGAACAACTTCCAAGCATGGAAGTTTAGAATGACAAATTTTCTTATGGGAAAAGGATATTGGGAATTTGTTGCAGGAAATGAAGAAGAACCAGTTCTTCCTGATGTTCCCAATCAACAGCAAATGCAGGCATTCAAAACATGGCATGAGAGAGCCAGGAAAGTTATGTATTGGCTGTCTATCAGTATTTCAGACTCTATGATTGTGCATATTCAGGATGCAAGTACGCCAAAGGAGGCATGGGATACTTTATCAAAAATGTATAGCACAAATACGCAAGCCAGGAAAATGCAGCTCAAGCAAGAGTTGCATAATGTGCAAAGAGAAAGTATGAGCATCAACGACTACCACATGAAGGTGAAGAAGATTGCAGATGCACTTGCTTCCATTGGGACGCCAGTGGAAGATGATGATTTAGTTTCTGTGACCTTGAATGGTCTAGGAAAGGATTATGCACAGTTCCCAACATCCATTTCCGTCTGTGAAAGATTTCCTGATTTTGAGGAGTTGATTGCTCTTCTAATTTCTGAGGAGCAGAGAAATGGTGGTGCATCTTCTTCAGGAGGAACTTCAAAAGAAGCTGTCTTCTACTCAAATGCTGGAAAAGGTAGAGGCAGAGGTAGAGGAGGCCGATTTGCAGGCCGTGGCAGAAATCAGAATATGCAGCAAACTCAAGAAAACCAGTCCTATGGAGGAGGATGTGGTAACTCTAGAGGCAGGGGGAGCCAAAGAGGTCGTGGTGGATGGCAAAGAGGCCAAAATGCAAACAGTAATGTTGAATGCTACTACTGTGGTAAAATGGGTCATATGGCTAAAGACTGCTATAAAAAGCAGAATGACATCATGAATGGAAAACTACAACAAGGGAATTATGCATCTTCTAGTAGACAGGGTGATGACACAAATGAGCACTTGTTTATGGTGCAGCACATGAACAATTCTGTGACAGGTGCAGAAGAAAGCAATGATGTATGGTATGTTGACTCAGGTGCATCAAACCACATGACAGGTCATGCAGAATGGATGGAGGATGCAAGAAAAATGGAAAAACCAAGATTTGTGGAGACTGGTGATGATACTGCACATCCTATTGTGCAGATTGGAAAAATTCCCTTGTCTATGCAGGATGGGAAAAAGAAATACATGTCCGATGTATTTCATGTTCCGAATATCACCAAGAATCTGGTTTCTATTGGTCAAATGATTGAGTAGGGCTTGCAGGTCAGATTTAATCCTCATGGATGCTTTGTTGAGGATATGAAAAATAAAGGTCGCTTGATAGCAAAAGGAAAGAAGAAGGGCAGAATGTTTACATTGGATGCAGACATGTTTGAATTGAGTGCAGCAATGTTTGCACATGGGACCGGTGTAGTTGCAGATATTGATATCTAGCATAAAAGCATTGGTCATGTTAATGTACAGCGACTTAAATCAATGCAGGCCCAAAATATTGTTGCAGGTTTGCCAAAATTCAAGGCTGCAGAAATGCATAAGGTATGTGAAGCCTGTCAGTTTGGAAAACAGGCAAGGAAACCATTTCCTAGACATGTTCAAGAGAGTAAGAAGCCATTGGAATTAATCCACTCTGATGTGTGGACAACTAAAGCTGCATCTCTTGGAGGCTGTCATTATTTTGTCAGTTTTATTGATGACTATAACAGAAAAGTTTGGGTGTATTTTATGAAAAAGAAAAGTGAAGTTTTTGGGCATTTCAAAACTCTTAAAGCGATGGTTGAAAAAGAAATAGGCCTGCAGATAAAATGCCTAAGGTCAGATGGAGGGGGAGAGTACCTCTCAAATGAGTTTGCAAGGTTCCTACAGGAGCATGGCATAAAGCAGCAATATTCATGCAGTCATACCCCACAACAAAATGGAATTGCAGAAAGGAAAAACAGGCATATTGGAGAGGTATCTCATGCCATGCTCAATGAAAAAGACTTGCCAGATTTTTATTGGGCTGAAGCAGTTGCTACAGTAGTCTACATAATGAACAGGACTCCCACTACAGCAATACATGGAATGACTCCAGAGGAGAGGTATACTGGTAGGAAACCAGATATTTCTCATTTGAAAATTTTTGGTTGCATTGCCTATGTACATGTGCCAGATGAGTTGAGATCCAAGTTGGATCCAAAAGCTAAGAAGTGCATCTTTATTGGTTACTCTCTGCAGCAAAAAGGGTATAGATGCTATAACCCTTCTACTCGTAAGTTTACAGTGAGCAGAGATGTTGTTTTTGATGAGATGAGTAGCTGGTATAAACCAGTAAATGTGATTGATGATGTAGATGCACAAAATGGTAATGCTGCACAAAATTCACAGCAGCAGTCACAAAATATTAGTGGACCTGGAGCGTCCTCTAGCAGTGGTTCACATTCTTCACCATGGACATGCAGATTGAGATTAGGAGAATCTTCTCAAAGTAATGCAGATAGTGGTATGCAGGTATCACGAAAAGGAAAAGAGAAGGTTGATCAGCCCATGTTTGATGTGAATGCAGGTCACTCTTATGTGGATGGTGAATCCAGTGGCTCAAAACAGAGCATTGATGATGAGTTGGGTATTCCTTCTATTGTTACACTTGGAGTAAGGAAGACCAGGGATGTTTTGAGAGCACCTGGGAGTGAACCTACTTTGTGCAGGTCTACGAGAGCTAGGTATCTTGTGGATAGGCTGAAATATGATGGATTTACAGCCATTCACTATGCATATATGGTCAAAGTGATACAGGAACCAGAACCCACTTCTTTTGAGCAAGCCATGGGAAAAGAAAAATGGGAGAAAGCCATGGATGAAGAAATGGATGCCTTGGAAGCAAATGCTACATGGGAATTGGTACCTTTGCCTAAAGGTAAAACTGCAATTGGTTGTAAGTGGGTTTATAAGGTGAAGCACAATGCAGATGGTTCTGTGAACAGATACAAGGCAAGATTAGTAGTCAAGGGGTATGCACAAATATGGCAAGATTAGTAGTCAAGGGGTATGCACAAACATATGGCATTGACTATGAAGAAACATTCAGTCCGGTTGCAAGGATGGCAACCGTAAGAGCAGTCATTGCTATGGCTGCATCAAAGGGATGGTCTTTACATCAGATGGATGTAAAGAATGCCTTCTTGCATGGTGATTTGCAAGAAGAGGTCTATATGGAGCAGCCACCAGGTTATGTGCATGCTGTTCATCCTGAGTTTGTTTGCAGGTTGAAGAAAGCCTTGTATGGCTTGAAGCAAGCACCTAGAGCATAGTCTGACAAGATAGGACAGTATCTTGTCACTATTGGCTTTCAAATTTCCAAGGCAGATTTCTCACTTTATGTGAGAAAAACAGAGAAAGGTATTATGCTACTTGTCATTTATGTTGATGATTTGATTATGACATGTGACAGTGATGAAGATATCCTTCATGTGAAAATGCTATTGAAGCAGAAGTTTGAGATGAAGGATTTGGGAGAGCTACGTTATTTCTTGGGCATTGAGGTGATTAGATCACCAAGTGGGATACAGCTCTTGCAGAGGCAGTATGGATTGGACATGCTGTCCAAATATGGGATGACAGGCTGTAAGCCTATTTCAGTTCCTTTGGAGCAGAACGTGAAGCTGAGCACAGATGCGGGTGAGCTTCTAGAAGACCCTACTATGTACAGACGCATAGTAGGAAGTTTGATTTATATAACTATTACCAGGCCAGATTTGAGCTATGCTATTGGATTGGTAAGTTAGTTTATGCAGGCTCCAAGGAAACCACATTTGGATGCGGCTAGATGCATACTCAGGTATGTGAAGTCCACATTGCAGTATGGACTATTTTATGAGACTGGGGTTCAGATACAGTTGCATGGATACACTGATGCTGATTGGGCTGGTAGTATCTATGATAGACGATCTATCAGTGGATATGTGTTCTCTTTTGGGAGTGCTGCAGTCACTTGGAGCAGCAAGAAACAGCCTACAGTTGCCTTGTCGAGCACAGAGGCTGAGTACAGGGGTGCAGCAATGGTTGCATGTGAGGTAGCTTAGTTTCACAAGCTACTTTATGATATGCATCAGTCTCTACAGATGGGCCAGTTGTCATTTATTGTGACAACATGAGTAGTATACACTTGGCAAATAACCCAGTCTATCATGCTAGAACAAAGTACATTGAGGTGCATTATCACTATGTGCGAGAGAGGGTTTTACTAGGTCTTATTGATCTAGTTTATGTCAGCACAGAGGATCAGGTAGCTGACATATTCACGAAGGCATTGGGTGCAGAGAAGCTGCGCAAGTTTAGAGACCTGCTTGGTGTGCAGGAATTGGGATTGAGCTCGAGGGGGAGTGTTGAGATATCGAGCTCAACTCGTGATACGCTAGGGTGACCGTTGTGTATTTATGTCACCGATAGACGCGGTTGGTACACCGCCCATGAATAATAGCTACATGATAGCTATCTTTATCTACTCTAGTTCGTGGCTCAGTTAGTATGCCACCTTAGTTAGTTTTGACAACTAAGAAGAGGAAAACTGTTTTCAGCCTCCACCCTTGTGTGTATTCCCCCATTGTGCAAGCAAGAAAGCTTCAAGTGAGACTCATTCCTTCTCTCCCATAATCTTGACAGTCATGCCATAATATCACATCAAAATATTCCAAACATCCTTTGGTGATTTGCAATTAATTATCTGCATGACCATTACTTCAAAGATACACAAAGATAGTAAATGCAAGACTCTTTGAGCTCTTTCCATTCATGCTCGATATGCCCCATCTTTGTTCCATAGTAGGATTTTTATTTGGAAGCTTAGGTTCAGCTTCAACACCAATGACTAAATCCCAATAGCCCTTTCCAATCAGGAAGTTCTCCATCCGAAACTTCCAAATAGCATAGTTATTGTTGTCTAACTTTTCACCCACTATTTGTGTAATGTTGTCACTTCTCTCTCCATTTTCCATATCTGCAATTGAAGATATTTATTATAAGGTACCTCCTATAAGTTGGGATTTAGGGATTTGTATATAAAGTTCAAAAGATGAATGAGAGCTCATTCTTTGGTGTATGGAAAAGTGGACTCTTCTTCTTCTCTCCTTCTCTTCTCTTTGCTTGCTTGTGTGTGCTTGAGGGAGGGAGTGTGAGAGTGTTAGGGAGTGAGTGTGTGAGGGTGAGGGATCAAGGAGGTGAAGCTCTCCACCATCTCCTCTTGTCTTCTTCTCCCCTCTTCCCTTCTCTTCTCTTGTCTCACGTGCGGCTATGGAGGATGGAGCTTGGAGGTGGAGGTTTGAGGATGCTTGAGCTTGCATCAAGAATCATGGAGGTATCAGAGTGCTTGAGAGAGGAAGCAACTCAATTGGGCATCAAGATAAGCTCACTACACTCGTAGAGAGGAATAGTGCACTAGCTATGTGAGAGGTAACCATTAGTGCTCGCTTGAAATGCTTGAACAATAAGCAGTCCGTGGGTCTTGGCAGTAGAGCTTGCATTTGCCTCTACAACTGACTACTCTCATTGTTCACAACATGAACTAGGGTATAAGTGACCACACTGACTAACCACTAACTAGGGTTAAGTCATGTACCGACTTATTAAGAACACACACATGATCGATAGCTACACACAATAGACTGTCATGTCGATAGATAGTAGATAAGTGTCAGAAGCTTGACTATCTCAACATAGCTAAGAGTTGAAGGGCTACTGGAAAAACCTCTCCACGGTAAGGGAGAGACAAAGCTTTCCCCAAGCCTCTAGTTGTCATCATAATAGTGGTATCTCTCGGACATAACCGGCTTGCTTGCTATAAGAGGTTAACTACTCATCACACAGAGTAGGATCATCTAGAATCAATGGTAATGAAAGAGCCGCAAAATTAGAAAATTGAGCCTTAATAATAAGGTTTGATTTCAACAAGGGAGAATAAACTCGACAGACCAAAGGAACATATGGGATGGGTTGATGTGCCATTCAGATGTTAATAAAATAAACACACCACACTTAGATAAAAAGAATGCCTACAAAATAGTAGAATAAAAATAGATAAGAGATCTATCAACTCTACACAAGACCATTGACCACCCCAAATAAACCACATCCTATAGAAATTTTGGCATAACATAGCTACTCATGCAACCAAAAGCTTCATGATATGCAATATATAGGCATCATGGTCCCCATATTAGGTAGTGAAAATGAATAAAGACATACATATCATACGTCTAATGACAACATCATGACCATTGAAATACCAAAAACCAAACAAATCACAACACACATGGATACTACTGAACTAAGACTACTAATCATGTCAATACCAATGGATTAGGAGACTGCATCACCCATGCTCCCGTTGTAGCACGTTCATTAATTAGATGATAAGTGTGTAGTGTGGATTGATTAAGATTCAATGTTAAGTGGATTTGGAGAAATTATTAGCAATGGGTAAATTTTCTTATTAGGTGATAAACCTTAGAAAAGAAAACAATGGTTTATTTTATCCAATGAAACATTTATTAAATTGATTAGTGCATTAAGCACAACCCATGATTGGAATCCCAACTTCTAGGGTCTCTAAATGCAAATTCATTTGTAAAAATTATCATGTGTGGAGTGATTTTTGGCAAGGGCGTGCATGAGTGACAACTGGATCCTTTTATTATAAATTACGATATGTGTGTTTGGAAAATGAAGCACATGCCATGTGAATGGTGGGTTTATTTTATTTATTTGAATGGTGTGTTGAGCATTGTCATGAGATTTTTTGCCCAAGGTTTAAACATAAAAAAATTTAAGCTCTACATATATTACTTTGTCACTTGTAATTTAGACAAACTACAAGAGACTTGCCTAGTGCAATAAAACATGAAGCCTAATCCACCAGCATATGGCATGGTGATGCAAAGATGGAGGCTCTCTATCTTGAAATACAATAAATTTATCATAGGTCCTCAACAAAAAGAATAAACGTGGTTACTTACTTTTAACTCTCTTTGCAACACTTACATGAAATGCTACAAGTTCTATAAGTTAAACAAGATAAATCATAGACTTGAGCAATTGATTTGGAAGGATCCCTTGGATTGCATTTTCCAGGAGCTAACGATGTGTTGTGCACATATGATCTTCAAAGTTTTTAAGATTATTCACAAGCCAAGTCATAAGGGAGTTGGGGAGTTACCTAGGTTAACCAAGCATAAGACATTATATATGACTTGTAGCATTGCCTATGTGACTAAAATAGTCAAGAGGGATATCAAAAAAAGAAGTGTGAATTATGTCACATTTTGCAGGCAAAATTGAGAGAGGCAGTAGGTGCCATGGATGGGGAAGGGGAAGTGGTGTTCAAAGCTTCCACATAAAGGGGCTGATCAAGCCATGCATCTATAGCTAGGTGCAATCCACTTGACATGTAAGTGCTCCTTCTTCTGTGCTTTGACAAAAATAGAAGGCCACTCTTGGCCAAGTTAACAGGGAAAATCTATGTATTTAAAGGGCAGCAACCCATACAAAGGGGAGCTCGATTATGTGTCTTGAGGAAGGTCTAGACCTAGCCTATGTATGCTGAATAAGCTCTCCCATGTCAAGAGATACATCAAATCTACTCTCTTGAGTCTTCCAAGAGCTGAGTAGGAACTATTATTGGACTTCCTATCCTAAAATTTGTTGGGCTGAAACCCTTCTTTTTGCTTCATTGATTATCTTGACCCAAAGGACTCACCCTTGCTCTTGGAAAGCCTTTTACAAGCTCCTAATGGAGGGGTATATCAAGAAAACTTCTAGTTTCGTCTTAACAAGACATGTGGGCGGAACTGAAAGGTCCAATAATGTTCTTTAATGGGCTGAATCTTTGTTCTATAAGGCATCTCTTGTATGGATCAAGAGGAACATGTATTTGTGTAGAAGAAAAGAAGGGCAATGTCTTACATAACTACAGCTTGATGAAGTATTTCCTCCCTACCAAGAAGAGCTCTTTGTTAGATATTAAAACTTTGATTTCAAAACTGTCATATTCAGCCCACTACAATCTTTGGGCTGATTTTTTATATTCCAAGTTTTACTCTTATGATTTATGATGAGAATATGCTCTACATACTCTTGTAAAAGCTATATCTAAACACTCTTGCCTTGAAAGGACATTGAAGATAATATTTGGTAAATTATTTGTAACTTCATGGTTTGTTCTTGGCTGCCCATAATAGGGAATTAATGGGCTGAAGCTTTACTTGTTAACCACTTCCTTTATCTTGGTAGAACATGAATTGTTCTTGACCAGGATATTCATGGGCTAAATTCCGTAAACGCAGAGTCTACCTCAACTCCAAGCATTACAAGTACAATAGTATCTTGCTTCCTTTTCATTCAAGAGAGGGTTTAAAGTAGTCCTCCATATATTTTTTGCCATATTTTGGAATTAAGCATCTCAAGCTTTTATGAAGCTACTTAGTGCAAGATACATTGTTCTAAGTCATGAACTTTTCATGTAAATCCAACTACAGTGATTCATTCATAGATTGAAATAGGTAGTCTTCTTCTTGATCCTCTATCTTCATTATCAATTGAAAAGAGAAGTGACTTAAAGATCCTCTTCATGCCTAGGCTGGCATAGGCAACTATACTCATTGGTAAGGAAGGACAAAACTCTTGTTGTATAAATTGAGGTTGTACTCCTGCTTACAATTCACTCTTCTGTGATCAAAAGTTGCAAGCTCTTAACCCATTTATTTGACCGTCTTATGTATCAATCTTGGATTTTCCAAGATAAAGTCAAAATAAATGGTGAACTGGAAGTTGTTAATCTCCTCTCAAACCTATAAACAATTACTTAAAACTACCTATTTCTTGAAGACACATCTCCATCTATCTTGTCTAGATCTCTTACAAATCCCATGTGGTGACCTTCAACCTCATGCGTTGCGACATTGGTGAACCTGACATGAAGGTTGGTGTAAGAAAACTCCAAGATGGGGGATTCTTCAAGAGATACTCTACAATAGTTGGTGCGCATACTGCAGTAGACTCAGCAACAATAAATCCAAATGTTACAACAACAAAAACAAAAAAGGCAATACGAAGAGAAGATTGATTCCACAGTTATCAAGGCCCTAGAGGATGTTGGGTGAGAATTAAAACAATTTAATTATCAAAATGTCTCTATTTTCATTCGCTTGTATGTTGAGAAAATGCTCTTGTTTGGTGTACCGCAACATGCATGGAGTCGCTATTTTACCAGACTAGCCAAGCATGGTCTTCAAGAAAGAATCCATGGTCTTTTTCAACGAGATGAGGATTGGGCTGCATTCAAAAAATCCCTACGCGAAGAATTCTTCTTAGAAGACTCTGGCCTAACAACGAAGAAGAGTTTTACTGATTGGATTGAAAAAACCCAATAAAGGTTTAGCTGCAACAACTTTATACCATGAGTTTGAAAGTAAATTTGGAAGACTTGATGCTGAAGACCAACAAAGTAAATTTGGAAAACTTGATGCTGAAGACCAACAAATTATGGAAGGTCAGAAGATTGAATTACTCCTTAAGGTTGCAAATCCCATTCTGCAAGAGAAGCTTCATGATCTCCTAGAAGATGCTACCTCTGAATCAGAAGTCAAGACTGCATGGATAGATGTTACTTATGCAATTAACATGATTGCTCAAAGAGAGTGGATGCGGATAAGATTGGGTTCTACTTCAACTTCAACAACTCCATTGATGGAGCTTGTTCCACCTTCAAAATACCCTATTACTTTGACTAATCAACCAACTCTTTCTTCTTTTGTTCCTTCTAAAAATGATGTCATGGATGAACTCATTAAAAGCATGCATGACCTTAATCTAAATCTTATAGAAATTAGTTCCAAGGTGGAGAAGCTGGATGTCAAAGTTGAAGAACAAGGACGATCATCAACTCAAAGACCCATGAGTGAAGGCTTTAAGAGGCGTTGTATTTGGTGTGACAACCAACAACATGACAAGAGGGAGTGTTTTGCCTTCCGTGAGGCTAAAGCACAGAAGCTCGTATTTTGGAAAGATGGAAAAATTCATGCAACTGAAACCCGATCTTCCACTGGAGCCAAATTTTGGCAATGGTGGAATGAACAAAAGATTTGAAGATTTAGCTATAAAGAATGTCTACACAACAATTGATGCGGCTACTTATGGGCTGAAAATTGAACCAACTACATCAAATTTGATAGCATGCAAAGCTAATGTGCAATCTAAAGTATGGATGCATGCACTAGATCAAATGGAACGTGGTAAAGCAGCCAAAGAAGATTTGACCAATGCCAGTCAGTGAATTTGAGGAAAACTGGTTGGAAAGAACCGGTAGATTCTTTTTCTTCCTTTGCACATTTGGCTAACGTCAATCATAAAGAATTCTTGATTGAAGAAAACAGAAGAAGAGAAGATGAACCAGGGCCTTCCTCTTCTGGCCCTCCGAAACAGGTAACTAGAAGAATGCCCGAACAACCAAAGCTTTGTTAAAATACACGGGATCTAGAGCATGGCAGATGCGGAAGCTATGGAGGTTGAAAGAGGAAAAGGTCATGAAGGCATTGATCTTGACAAGGACAAATTGGTACACAAGTTAATTAGGTTCCAAGATTGAGACTTGGACTCATAAACACAATCTTGTGTATTGACAGTGACATGACACTTTACTAGAAAGAAAGAGTACTATCATTGCATTAGAAAAAGAGTGCAAGTATAATGCTTTATAGGATTTGAGTGGTGGTACTTTCTCCTACAGTGCATATGGGATTCTAGTCCTGAGCCCTTACTGCTCCTCACAAAGGGACTAAAGTAGGTGTGATTGCAAATATTTCAACACCCCTCCTCAATCACACAACCAGAAGTACAAAGCGTATAGAGGCTATAGTGAAAGCAACACCTACAAAGTGTGGGCACACCATAAACATGGCAAATCACCAGAGGTTGTCATAGAAAAATGCTAAGTGTGGGTACCAAAAACATGATGGACATCTAAAGGCTATAGCAGGGGCCTCACAAAGTGTACATAGGCTATAGTACAAGGCTAACTGAGGAGTATACAAGTTTATGTTTGAGGCATTATGGCTAGGAAATACAAAACTAAAAAATTCTATTTGAATAGAAGGACTAATGAGGTTTTCCGTTCTCTTGGTGGTCTTCTTCTTCCTTTGTTGCATCTTCTTCTTCTTCTTTGACTGCAACTAGATAGGCCTTTTGGGACCTCTTTCTTGCGGTGAAGAACTTCTCGGTGTGCCCGATCCTTTTGCACAAGTCACAGAAGAGCTAATCCTTCTTGCCTTTGTACTTGTTGCCAACGTATAATGCATGTTCATCTCTAGAGGTGCTTGGTTCTTCCTTAGTTTTTAGCTTCTTTTCATCCTCTAACAATGATGCTTGGATTTCAACAAGTTCAAGATTTGGCATGTTGATTAAAGTTTTTGATATATTATTATATTTAGGAGAAAACTCTTAAGTAGAATACTGATGCAAACATCTTCTTCCATTTTAATGTTGATTCTTGCAAGTTGGGTTAGAATTCCTTCCATGTAATTTAGTGTCAAGAATCGCATGGTGGGGGGACTTGCTCAAGATGCTGCACCGAACACACACAGAATGCACAAGGAGAAGCTCACTCAAGAGACAAGAAGAGAGATGGAGGCCAAAACGTTTTCTTGCTAGTTTCTTCTTCTTCTTCCACACACTTTACAATGTACACAAAGTATAGATAAGATACAACATAAAGGAAAGTGGCCTACTAAGTCAAACAATGCATAACTGACTACACTAATCGACTGGCACTATAACTATGCCAGCTGTAAATAGGTATAACAACCTGAATATAATAAGTAATGAGTCAGTGGCTATGTAAGAGTCATAATGACCACCGATGTGCTAAGTGTAAACATGTGGACCCATCTAACTAGGCAGTCCATCATCAATGTCCGCATGTGTTGAGCTTGTCATCTCAACACTCCCCCTCAAGCTCAACTACATCTCTGCAACTCCAAGTAAGCTTCGAAACTTTTGAAGCTTCTCTATAACCAATGCCTTCGTGAAGATGTCAGCTATCTGATCATGTGTGCTGACATACACCAAGTCAATCTCACTTGCTAGTATCTTCTCTCTCACAAAGTGGTAGTGTACCTCAATATGTTTTGTCCTGGCATGGAACAGAGGGTTCCTAGCCAACTGTATACTACTCATGTTGTCACAATAAATGACAATTGGACCTTCTACCTACACATCTAAATCAGCCAATAACTTTTGCAGCCATACTACCTCACATGCTGCAACAATAGCACCTCTATACTCAGCCTCTGTACTTGACAAAGCAACTATAGATTGCTTTTTGCTGCTCCAAGTAACTGCCACTCTACCAAGAGAGAACATGTATCCGCTGGTAGATCTTCTATCAGACATACTACCAGCCCAATCTGCATCTGTGTATGCAAACACCTATACATTTGTACCTGCCTCATAGAAAAGCCCATAATGTAATGTGGACTTCACATATCTCAATATGTGTCTGACTGCATCCAAATGTGGCTTTCTAGATACTTGCATAAACTGACTCACAAGACCAACAGCATAGCTCAAGTCTGGCCTTGTAATGGTCATGTAGATCACACTCCCCACTATCCTCCTGAACATAGTAGGGTCTTCTATCTCATCCCCAACATCAACACTCAACTTTACATTCTGCTCCAACGGGACTGAAAGTGGTTTGCATGTTGTCATACATACTTGGATAATATATCCAAGCCACACTGTCTTTGGGACAGCCATATACCATCCTCACATTTGATCACCTCAATGCCAAGGAAGTACCTTAGCTCACCTAAATCCTTCATCTCAAACTTCTTCTTCAAAAAGTCCTTAACTTCAGCAATCCCACTATCACTATCACCTGTAATAATCAAGTCATCCACGTAGATGACTGTGATGACCAAACCTGCATCTCCCTTTCTCACAAAAAGTAAGTAATCAGCATCAAAAACATAAAAGCCAATATTGACAAGATACTCTCTGATCTTGTTAGACCATGCTCTAGGTGTTTGCTTGAGCCCATAGAGCGCCTTCTTCAACCTGCACACATACGTGGGATACTCTAAATCTTCATAACTTGCTAGCTGATCCATATACACTTCTTCTTGCAAATCACCTTGCAAGAAGGCATTCTTCACATCCATTTGCTGCAACCTCCAACCTTTGGTTGCTGCCAAAGCAATCACACATCTGATAGTTGCCATCCTAGCAACTGGACTGAAGGTTTCTTTATAATCTATGACATATGTTTGGGCATAGCCGTTTGCAACCAGCCTAACTTTGTACCTACTAATAGAACCATCTGCATTGTGCTTAATCTTATAAACCCACTTACATCCAATAGCTTTCTTGACCTTTGGCAATGATAGATCCCAAGTCTTATTGGCCTCTAATGCAGCCATCTCCTCATCCATTGTTGTATCCCAATGAGTATGACCAACAGCATCCTCAAAACAAGTGGGCTCAACATCCTCAACTAGTTTCACCATATAAGCATAATGGTGAGCTGCATAACCTTCAAAACCAAATCTTTTAATAGGGTATTAAACCCTGCTAGATCTACATACCACCGGATCACTCAATGGAGCCTTTACATTACTATGAGCTCTCTGTACACTTGGTGTCTTGACAGAAGGAATACCAAGCTCATCATCCAAGCTCTATGAGCCACTGGAGTCTCCACCAAGAACTGCATCAATGCTATTTGACACTTCATTCTTTCCTTTGTCTTTACCACCTGTAGTGCTACTAGATGCACCTGAAGATGTAGAGCTACTCCTTAGTCTCCCAGACCAAGGACTACTAGATGATGTCTCTGGTCCACTAAGAGTCAGTGATTCTTGCTTTTCAGCCTACACATGAGTGTCATGATCATCATCATCATTCAATGCATCACCACTAGATGCATACCAACTGCTCATTTCATCAAAGATGACATCCCTGCTCACTCTGAACTTACATGTGACAGGGTTATAACAGCGATACCCTTTCTGCTCTAAAAAGTATCCAATAAAGACACATTTTTCTGTCCTTGGATCAAGCTTCTTGTGTAGCTCATCTGTCACATGAACATATGCAACACATCCAAATACCTTCAAGTGCGATACATCAGGCTTCTTGCCAGTAAAGCATTCTTCAGGAGTCATCCCATGAACTGCAACTGTGGGAGTTCTATTCATAATGTAGACAACAGTATGGATAGCCTCAAACCAAAAATGCTTAGGCATATTCTTTTCAATCATATCAAGGTGCGTGCAACTTCTACAATATGCCTGTTTTTCCTTTCTGCAACCCCATTTTGATGTGGGGTATACCTGCATGTGAACTATCTCTTTATCCCATGAGACCTCAAAAAATCACTGCCCTCCATCTGACCTCAAGCACTTTACTTTCAAGCATGTTTCTCTTTCAACTGCAGCCTTGAAAGTTCTAAAGTGCTCAAACGCTTCACTCTTTTCCTTCATAAAATATATCCATAGCTTTCTAGAATAATCATCAATGAATGTGACAAAGTATGAACTACCTCCAAGAGATACATTTTGTGTAGGCCCCCAAATATCTGTATGCATAACATCAAGGATATTTCTACTTACATCTCTGTCATGTGAAAAGGGTTGTCTTGTCTGCTTACCAAACTAACATGCTTCGCATACCTTATGAAATTTTACAACTCTAAATGTAGGCAAACCTGTAACCAATCCTTTGGACTACATTAATTTCAGCCTTTGTACATTTGCATGTCCAATTTGTTTGTGCCAAATTTCAATATCTGCAACAACACCTTTTCCTTTAGTATACATAGCAGCATTCATAGTAGGAATTTCAGCATCCAGAGTAAACATACGTCCAACTCTAATTCCCTTTGCAACCAACCTGCACTTGTCATTGAAGTCTTCTACAAAGCAGTCCTTTGCATTAAATCTGACTTGCAACCCTTGCTCTACCATCTGACTAACTGACACCAAGTTCTTTGTAATAGATGGCACATGTAATACATCTAAAAGACTCTTTGTCTTACCATCATGCAAGGACAAGGAAACTTTTCCAATGTGTGAAATTGGGTGGTATGAATCATCACCCGTCTGCACATATCCTGCATTTTACAAATCCTGCATCTCTCCAAACCATTTTGCATGGCTGGTCATATGATTGGATGTACCTGAATCAACATACCAAACATCATCATTTTTTCCCTTTCATGTAACAGCATTCAGCATATGCTACATAACAAATAGACATTCATTTTTATCTTCATTATGTCATGAAGACGATGCATAGTTTCCTTGCTGCAACTTACCATTGTGAATATCATCTTTCTTAGCATAACATTGGGCTGCAATATGACCTATTTTGCCACAGTAGTGACACATAATACCAGAGTTGTTAGAACCTCTGTTCTGCCATCCACCTCTTCCTCTAAAGCTCCCCCTGCCTCTAAAGTTACCACGACCTCCTGAAACCTGCATATTGCCAAATTGCTGATTCAATCTGTTTTGCTGGTTGTCACTACTACGTCCTGTACCATGGCCTCTTGAAGAGAACCTGCCACGTCCCCTTCTTGAACTAGAGTAGAAAGCTTGGACCTGTTCACCACCTCTTTCAGATGTCTCACTCTGCATGTTGATCTCTTCAGTGATCATAAGAGAGACCAACTCATCGAAATCTGGAAATGGCTTTCTGACATATACGGAAGTTATAAAAGACTTCCAAGCCTTTTCATTGTTAAGTCCACCCAAGGTAGACGATACCAAACCATCATCATCGGGCATTGCATCAATCGTTGCCAAGGCATCTACAATGCTCCTTACCTTCAGTGCATACTCATTGATAGACATCTTCCCTTTCTTCAATGTATTCAACTCTTGCTTGAGTTGAATCTTTCATGCCTTTGTATTTACAAAAAACATACTTTCAAGTATGGTCCAAGATGCATATAAATTCTCTGCATTTCTAATATGTCCCAGCATATTATTGTCAATTACTGCAGACAGCCAATACATGACCTTTTTGTCTTTTACATTCCATTCCTTTCGTGCCTTTGTCTCTTCTGCAGTTGGAGAATCACTCACCTCCGGCTCCTTTTCTTCACTTGAAACAAACTCATAGAGGCCTTTTCTAATAAGGAAGTTCGTGACACGGAACTTCCATGAAGGGTAGTTGTTCTTGTCGAGCTTCTCAATGATGGGGTTTCCAAATGTTCTTTGCCATTATCACAAAACTAATACCAAACAGCAAGCAAATCTTCTGCAACCCTCGACCTGTAGTGCACAGCAATACACCTGAAATCAGCCTCTCTTAGTGGCGCGGCTCTGATACCATATCAAGAATCGCATGGTGGGGGGACTTGCTCAAGATGTTGCGCCGAACACACACAGAATGCACAAGGAGAAGCTCACTCAAGATACAAGAAGAGAGATGGAGGCCAAAACGTTTTCTTGCTAGTTTCTTCTTCTTCTTCCATACACTTTACAATGTACACAAAGTATAGATAAGATACAACATAAAGGAAAGTGGCCTACTAAGTCAAACAATGCATAACCGACTACACTAGTCGACTGGCACTATAACTATGCCAGTTGTAAATAGGTGTAACAACCTGAATATAATAAGTAATGAGTGAGCGGCCATGTGAGAATCATAATGACTACCGACGTGCTAAGTGTAGATGTGTGGACCCATCTAACCAGGTAGTCCATCATCAATGTCCACATGTGTTGAGCTTGTCATCTCAACATTTAGATGCGTGGAAAGTGATGTGTTGGACTTCATTTCAAGCCTAAAAAACTCAATTAGGAGACCATACTTTGATTATTTAGACTGTGCGCACTGAAAAAAGTGTCAAGTATCTTCCATGTATCCTGTGAGGTCTCACAGTTATCCACATGGTGGATATAGTTGTCGTCTAGCTCCAGCTTGATAATGGCCTGAGCCTTATCATCGTTCTTTTGCCAAGTAACAGCACGATCTGCATCACGAGGCTTCTTTTCTTTTCCATTGGTAATGGCCTAAAGGCCCTTCTTCATTAGGATGATTTTGATGCAGGTCTGCCGCCATGTGTGAAACCCGACTCCTTTGAAATGAGCAGTTGGAGAGTCTTTGCCCATGTTAGACTTGCGGGAATAGTAGCAAATCAAGTTCAGACTTATCAGATTTGAGAAATAGAAGAGTTGGTTGAGATGTGTCAAAAGACACAAGTGCTAAGAGCACTAAATGAGTGTCAACGGACACTATGTTTCTTGTTGATAAATACGACATATCCTAAGCCATACCCTATGGATGTATGTATCCAAAATAGAAGCATATGTAAAGTGTCCTTAAGTTGGGGATATCTATCTTTAGAGGATACCACTTGTTGTAGTAGACTCTGAGAATGAAGAAGAATAGAGGACAAGATAACATGTAGCTCCTGACCTCTGATTTTCTCCATCTCTCGGACTCCCTCCACTTCAGTTTTTCATTTGGTATTAGAGTTGTAGTTCATGCATTTGTCTAGCCAAATCTCCATCTCAACAGACCTCATAGTGGTTTCATTCACTAATCAGCATGGATTGCTGCATCAGTTCCAACCCACCACTTCAATATCAAGGATTTCCCTACGAATTCAAGCTAATAGCATCCGTGCAAGCCCAAGCTACAGCTGACTGTTCAGATACAATGGCAGGAGCGCATCCAGAATCTGCAGTGACTCCTGCTCGAACGTCAGCACCCCCGTGAACTGCAATGTGTCGGTGCAGAGCGTCTCCCTCTCCACCGACAACTTCCCTTCCTTGGCTGACAGTCGAAACATCTCATCGTCAACGGCATCGATGCAGTTTTCGTTTATGTCGCAGACCTCCCCCCTACGGCAACAATGGGAGCAGGGTATGGATGACGGGGTCAGACTTGATCAGCGAGGACGTCGACAAAGTAGAGCTCCTGTATACCAAATTTGTCTCACTGATACCTTCAATTGCTAGCTATGTGGCATCATCTAGCTTGTGCTCCATACTGTCCATATTCAAACCTAGCAGCAATTTTCCCGCACCAAAAGTTGATGGAAATGTTGAAGATGGATCAAATTTTAACTCTTCAGGAAAGGGGGGTGTTGCATTAAGCAAAGGCTTGAATAACTGAACCAAGCATAAGCAAGAGAACTGGTAGAAATTCAGACAGGTCAATTTTTCTCCTGACATTCATTTCGAAGGCCAAGTTTTGAAGACAGCCTACAGCTTGCTCTCTCACCTCTTGTGAGACAGTACGGCGAGTTAAAAGACCTATTATTTCTTCCACTGCTCCAGCTTCAGCAACTACATTTCTATTAACTTCAACTGAGCTAATATTATGAAAAAGGTGAGCAGCCGATCGATTGGAAGGTAACAGGCTCACAAGTAGTGTTAACAGTCCTGGAAACTTCATAATTTCATCAATATATTTTTCACCACCCATAGAATGCCTCCAAAGAGCTTTTACTGCTTCTTCTCTATCTTCTGGAGGATTATCCAATCCAAGCATCCTTACAAACAGGCCAACAAATCCTTCTTCAGTGTTCTTGGGTGTTTGCAGCATTGTACAAGGTTCTGTTTTGCTCAAGGAAAAGTTGTACTACATTACTATCTTGCAAAGTTGAACTAGTTATTTGGAGGCCGTTTTTTACTTAGAAAATTCTAGGAAATTTTATGTGGCTTCAGCTTGATATGTACTTCCAACTTGGCACAAAAAAAACTATAGAAATTTTGCAGGAAGATGGTCAATTTTAGACCCATATTTTTATGCATTTTGGGTCATACGGACATCGTTTGGGATCCGAATTGGATGTTTCTTATTGGGAACTAAATGTATGACATGTTGGCATCATGGATGGATGTATATGATAGATTTTTGACACATGTATGACAATCATATTACTAGAAGCTATTTTTACATGCATTTTTAGACTATTTTTTATGCTTATTGGTCTTGGATTGGACCATTGATGTTCCGGATTGGGGCATACTACTAAATATCATTTGTGGACACTTTGTATTGCTTTTTTTTTTTTCAATTTTCAGTATTCATAATGTTTTACATGGCACAAATCACTCAGATCATGGGAGACAAATTGACCAAAGGCAACTATAGTGTTTGGTCTTACATGATGGAGAATTTTTTAATGGGTAGAGGTCTATGGGATCTCATAACAAGTGATGATGAATGTCTAGAAGTTCTTGAACATCCAACTGAAGAGCAAAAGAAAGCGTACAAGGATTGGACAGGGAAAAACAGGAAGGTTTTACATTGGATCTCATACATATTTCAGAAACATGGATTCCTCATATAAAAAAGGCAAGTACTTGTAAGAAGGCATGGGAAATCATAGGAAAAATGTATGGAACATGTACAGAGGCTTGTAAGATACAACTCAAGTAGAGATTACATGGTGCATGGAGAGGCAATCGTAGTATCAATGACTATGTGGTAGAAATCAAGCAAATTGCAAAAGACATTGCATCCATTAATGCACTTGTTGATGATGATGATCTAGTGTCAGTGACACTAAATGGACTTGGACCAGCTTTCAAATCTTTGGGTACTTCTATTTCAGTTATTACAGGAGGCTCTATGCCTGACTTTGAGGAGCTTATTGGATTGCTACTTACAGAAGAAATCAAGTTGGGATTGAATGCATCTAGCAGTGGCAAAAATGTAGGTGGAGATAGTGTTTTCTATCACCAGAGAGGTCGTGGCAGCTCATCTAGAGCTAGAGGCTCTTCACTTGGTCGTGGTAATCATGGTTTTGCTCATGGAAGAGGTAACTTTGGTCATGGTGACTACATGCATTGAGGCAAGGGGAGATCTTTCCCTAGAGGTAGAGGACGGTCTAGTCCTTCTTAACAGAGAGATGGCACTTGTCATTATTATGGGCAATTTGGTCACTTTGAGAGGGATTGTTATCAGAAATAGAATGCCATGTTTAGGGGTCGTGGAAGGACCCAATATAGTCACTATGCAGGCACTTATGGTGGTACAAGTTATGGACCTAGAGGTGGATTGCCTAGAGGTCACCTATTTGCTATGGAGCATGTGCTTGGGAGCATGACTCACCCTCTTCCTGAGAATGACTAGTTTTTGGATTCAAGAGCTACAAACCACATGACTCATCATGCTGAGTGGTTTGATAGCAAGGAGCAAATGCAGAATGAGCAATATGTTGCCACTGGTGATGATACTTTACATAAAATTACTCATATTGGTAGTGTGCCACTTGTTACTAAAGATGGGATTGAGAACAAGCTTGGTGATGTACTTTATGTGCCCACAATAACTAAAAACTTAGCATCAGTTGGTCAAATGACAGATCAAGGATTGCAGGTGAGATTCAATAAGTTTGGATGTTTCATTGAGGAGTTCCATAATGGAAGAACTGGCAGGGTAATTGCTCATGGTAGAAAGAAAGGGAGATTACTTGCTTTGGATGCAGGTACTCCAGTGATTCAAAACTCTATGTACGTTGAGAGAGGACATGGGCAAGATAAGGATGTGGAATTATGGCATAGAAGGATTGGTCATGTCAATTTGCAAAGATTGAAGAAAACGCAATTGAGACAAATAGTCCGTGGTCTACGGATTTTGGATATGTGAATTTTAATCATGTATGTGAGGCTTGTCAATTTGGCAAGCAGTCCAGATTTCCATTTCCAAAGAGGGGGAGAATAAGCAGCTATCCTTTGGAAATAATACACTCAGATATTTGAGGCCCATATTAGAATGTTTCCATGAGCGAAAGCTGTAGATTCTATATCGTTTTCATTGATGATTTTAGCAGAATGACTTGGGTATACTTTATGCAGTATAAAAGTAAAGCATTTGAAAAGTTCTTGGAATTTAAATCTATGGCTAAAAAGCAGTTTGGATGCTACATAAAAATTTTGAGGCCAGATAATGGTGGAGAGTACATGTCATATGAGTTTTGTAACTTCTTGAGAGATCATGGTATCAAAAGGCAATTGACATGCAGGTACACACCTCAATAAAATGGTGTGGCTGACAAGAAGAATCAAATTATTACAGAGGTTGCAAGGGCAATGATGAACCAAATGAACATGCCATTGTCATATTGGGTAGAAGCAGTGCATACTGCAGTTCACATTATGAATAGAACACCTACAGCCTTGACTCATAATATGTCACCATATGAGAGAATGTATGGTAGGACACCCACTGTTGCATACCTTAGAGTTTTTGGATGTGTTTGTTATGTTTATGTTTCAGATGATTTGAGAAAGAAGATGGAACCAAAGGCTGTAAAATGCATTTTCCTTGGATATCCTGATGACAAGAAGGGATACAAATGCTATGATCCAGTGATTAAGGAAGTATACATAAGCATGGATTCAGATTCAGTGAATATGAATCATGGTACAAGCCCAAAATTGTAGTGGATGTTGATACCTATGAAAGCAATGATGATGATGGCTATAGAAGGAAAATTTCAGCAAACAACAAGGCTGAAAATCAACATGTGGAAGATGCTTCAGGACCTCAAGAGAATGTGGAAAGAAGTGCTAGCTATAGTCCATGGAGTGGTAGATTGAGAAATGCACAAAGGAGTGCAGAAGTTGCAAAAGGAAAGAGACTTATGGCTGAAAGTTAAGAAGATGAATCTATAGATGATGACTATGGCATTCTGCATGCTAAAACACCTAGCACTAGAAGTGCAGGAAAGTATGTTCCATCACATGCTAGATCAGATGAGACACATGGTAGTGCACCTCAATTGAGAAGGTCAGAATGGGTAAGGTATCCAGTTGATAGATTGACTTATAATGGGTTCATGAAGATGCATTATGCATACATGGTTTCTTATGTACAACATGTGGAGCTTACTTGCTTTGAAGAAGCAGTAGAGAGCAAAGAGTGGAGACAAGCAATGGATGAAGAGATGGATGCACTAAGAAAAACAAAACTTGGGATTTGGTGAAATTACCTCATGGCAAGAAATCCATTGCATGTAAATGGGTTTATAAGATCAAATGTAAGTCAGATGGTTCTCTTGAGAGGTATAAAGAAAGGCTAGTTGCAAAAGGATATGCACAAACTTATGGTTTGGACTATGAAGAAACATTCAGTCCAATAGCTAAAATGACGACACTGAGATAGGTAATTGCTTTGGCTTCTATCTATGGTTGGAAACTTTATCAAATGGATGTGAAAAATGCATTTTTGAATGGCAACTTAGAAGAGGAAGTGTACATGGATCAACCAGAGGGCTATGTAGATCCAAAATACCCACATTATGTATGCAGGTTGAAGAAGGCTTTATATGGATTGAAGCAAGCACCAAGAGCATGGTGTGATAGAATCAGCAAATTCTTATGCAGTATGGGATTTCAGCAGAGCAAAGCTGATTATTCACTTTATGTGAGGCATACAAAAGATGGTATGGTTGTTGTTGTCATCTATGTTGATGATCTCATTATTACATGTACACTTGAGAAGGAGATTATTAAAGCCAAGCATGGGTTACATAAAGAATTTGATATAAAGGACCTTGGTTTGTTGAGATACTTCTTGGGTATTGAGGTTATTGACACACCTCATGGTATATGGCTAATACAAAGGCAATATGTATTGGAGATGTTGGAAAATTATGGCATGACAGGATGCAAACTGGTTGATACACCATTGGATCAAAATGTTAATTTGATGGATGATGGATCTTATGTTGAGGATGTCACTATGTTCAGAAAGATGGTTGGTAGTCTTATCTTCTTGACCATTACAAGACCAGACTTGAGTTATGCTGTTAGATTGATAAGTTAGTTTATGCAGAAAGCATGCATATCACATTTGGATGTAGTGAGAAGAGTTCTTAGGTATGTGAAGAAAATAGCTGGATTTGGCTTGTTTTATGAAAAAGAAATCAAGCCTACATTGTTTGGATACATAGATGCAGACTAGGCAGGTAGCTCTATGGATAGAAGATCTACTAGTGGCTATGTGTTCTCATTTGGATCAGCCATGGTAAGTTGGAGCAGTAAGAAGCAACCTACAGTTGCTCTATCAAGCACTAAAGTAGAGTATAGAAGCATTGCATTGGCAGCATGTGAGTAGACATGGATGAGATTGATCTTATATGACATGGGGATAGAGATTGATGGTGGAGTCATTATGTATTATGACAATGTTAGCAGCATTATGTTGGCAAAGAACGCAGTCTACCATGCAAGGACAAAACACATCGAAGTGCACTATCATTTCATTAGAGAAAAAGTCATTGATGGAGAGATTGACTTGGTCTATGTGAAAACAAATGACCAAGTTGCTGATATCTTTACCAAAGCATTAGGTAAAGATAAGTTTGATCACTTCAAGAGTGCACTTGGAGTCTTGTGTGTGGAAGCTCATTCTGAGCTTGAGGGGGAGTGTTGATAAATACGACATATCCTAAGCCATACCCTATGGATGTATGTATCTAAAATAGAAGCATATGTAAAGTGTGCTTAAGTTGGGGGTATCTATCTTTAGAGGATACCACTTGTTGTAGTAGACTTTGAGAATGAAGAAGAATAGAGGATAAAATAACATGTAGCTCCTGACCTCTGATTTGCTCCATCTCTCGGACTCCCTCCACTTCAGTTTTTCATTTCTTCCTTGAGTCTTCCAAATTTGCAAAATCCTTCAAGTTCTTTCAAATCCAAATCTTCCCCTTCTTGATTTGATGCTGGGACAGTAGATCGGAGTGGCAGTGGGTTGTTCCAGTGGCAGAAGAGAGAAAATGATGAGATTTTTGAGCTTCAATGAAGTTTGGCTATGGCTTCCTGGATTAGGGTTTTGACCCAGCCCTGGTTTTTTGCTAATTGTGAGAGCTGCAATGGATCATTTTCAAAAGTTTTTTTAATCAAAATGAAGCTTGAATGATAGTCTATCAATGCCCTATGGTGGTCATCAACATTTCATGCAGATTGGAAAATTTCCTTTGTTTATGCAGGATGGGAAAAAGAAATACTTATCAGATGTATTTCATATCCTAAATATCACCAAGAACCTGGTTTCTGTTGGTCAAATGGTTGAGCAGGGCTTGCAAGTTAGTTTTAATCCTCATGGATACTTTGTTGAGGATATGAAAAATAATGGTCGCTTGACAGCAAAAGGAAAGAAGAAGGGCAGAATATTTACATCGGATGCAGATATGCCTGAATTGAGTGCAGCAATGTTTGCACATGGGACCGGTGTAGTTGCAGATATTGATATCTGGCATAAACGTATTGGTCATGTTAATGTACAACGACTTAAATCAATGCAAGCCCAAAATATTGTTGCAGGATTGCCTAAATTCAAGGTTGCAGAAATGCATAAGGTATGTGAAGCCTGTCAATTTGGAAAAAAGGCAAGGAATCCATTTCTTAGACATGTTCAAGAGAGTAAGAAGTCATTGGAATTAATCCACTCTGATGTGTGGACTACTAAAGCTGCATCTATTGGAGGCTGTCATTATTTTGTCACTTTTATTGATGACTATAGCAAAAAATTTTGGGTGTATTTTATGATAAAGAAAAGTGAAGTTTTTTGGCATTTCAAAACTCTTAAAGCTATGGTTGAAAAAGAAATAGGCCTGCAAATAAAATGCCTAAGGTCAGATGGAGGGGGAGAGTACCTCTCAAATGAGTTTGTAAGGTTCTTGTAGGAGCATGGCATAAAGTAGCAATATTCATGTAGTCATATCCCATAGCAAAATGGAATTCTAGAAAGAAAAAATAGGCATATTGGAGAGGTATCTCATGCCATTCTCAATGAAAATGACCTACCAGATTTTTACTAGGCTGAAGTAGTTGCAATACATGGCATGACTCCAGAGGAAATGTATACTAGTAGGAAACCAGATATTTCTCATTTGAAAATTTTTGGTTGCATTGCCTATGTTCATGTGCCAGATGAGTTGAGATCCAAGTAGGATCCAAAAGCTAAGAAGTGCATCTTTATTGGTTACTCTCTGCACAGAAAGGGTATAGATGCTATAACCCTTCTACTCGTAAGTTTACAGTGAGCAAAGATGTTATTTTTTATGAGATGAGTAGCTGGTATAAACCAATAAATGTGATTGATAATGTAGATGCACAAAATGGTAATGCTGCACAGAATTCACAGCAGCAGTCACAAGATATGAGTGGACCTGGAGTGTCCTCTAGCAGTGGTTCACATTCTTCGCCATGGACAAGCAGATTGAGATCAGGAGAATCTCCTCAAAGCAATGCTAATAGTGGTATGTAGGTATCACGAAAAGGAAAAGAGAAGGTAGATCAGCCCATGTTTGATGTGAATGCAGGTCACTCTTATGTGGATGGTAAATCCAGTGGCTCAGAACAAAGCATTGATAATGAGTTGGGTATTCCTTCTATTGTTACACCTGGAGTAAGGAAGACTAGGGATGTTTTGAGAGCACCTGAGAGTGAACCTACTTTGCACAGGTTTACCAAAGCTAGGTATCCTATGGATAGGCTGAAATATGATGGATTTACAGCCATTCACTATGCCTATATGGTCAAAGTGATACAGGAATCAGAGCCCACTTCTTTTGAGTAAGCCATGGGAAAAGAAAAATGGGAGAAAGCCATGGATGAAGAAATGGATGCCTTGGAAGCAAATGCTACATGGGAATTGGTGCATTTGCCTAAAGATAAGAATGCAACTGGTTGTAAGTGGGTTTATAAGGTGAAGCACAATGTAGATGGTTCTGTGAATAGATACAAGGCAAGATTAGTAGTCAAGGGGTATACACAAACATATGGCATTGATTATGAAGAAACATTCAGTCCGGTTGCAAGGATGGCAACCATAAGAGCAGTCATTGATATGGCTATATCAAAGGGATGGTCTTTACATCAGATGGATGTAAAGAATGCCTTCTTGCATGGTGATTTGCAAGAAGAGGTCTATATGGAGCAGCCACCAAGTTATGTGCATGCTATTCATCCTAAGTTTATTTGCAGGTTGAAGAAAGCCTTGTATGGTCTGAAGCAAGCACCTAGACCATGGTCTGACAAGATAGGACAGTATCTTGTCACTATTGGCTTTCAGATTTCCAAGGCACATTTCTCACTTTATGTGAGAAAAACATAGAAATGTATTATACTGATTGTCATTTATGTTGATGATTTGATTATCACAGGTGATAGTGATGAAGATATCCTTCATGTGAAAATGCTATTGAAGCAGAAGTTTGATATGAAGGATTTGGGAGAGCTGCGTTATTTCTTGGGCATTGAGGTGATTAGATCACCAAGTGGGATATGGATCTTGCAGAGGCAGTATGGATTGGACATGCTGTCCAAATGTGGGATGACAAGCTGTAAGCCTATTTCAGTTCCTTTGGAGCAGAATGTGAAGCTGAGTGCACAAATGTAGGTGAGCTTCTTGAAGACCCTACTATGTACAGACACATAGTAGGAAGTTTGATTTATATGACTATTACCAGGCCAGATTTGAGCTATGCTATTGGATTGGTAAGTCAGTTTATGCAGGCTCCAAGGAAACCACATTTAGATGCGGCTAGACGCATACTCAGGTATGTGAAGTCCACATTGCAGTATGGACTATTTTATGAGACTAGGGTTTAGATACAGTTGCATGGATACACTGATGCTGATTGGGCTGGTAGTATTTTTGATAGACGATCTACGAGTGGATATGTGTTCTCTTTTGGGAGTGCTGTAGTCACTTGGAGTAGCAAGAAATAGCCTACAGTTGCCTTGTCGAGCATAGAGGCTGAGTACAGGGGTGCAGCAATGGCTGCATGTGAGGTAGCTTGGTTGCATAAGCTACTCTATGATATGCATCAACCTACAGAGGGGCCAGTTGTCATTTATTGTGACAACATGAGCAGTACACACTTGGCAAATAACCCAGTCTATCATGCTAGAACAAAGCACATTAAAGTGCATTATCACTATGTGTGGGAGAGGGTTTTACTAGGTCTTATTGATCTAGTTTATGTCAGCACAGAGGATCAAGTAGCTGACATATTCACGAAAGCATTGGGCGCGGAGAAGCTACGCAAGTTCAGAGACCTGCTTGGTGTGCAAGAATTGGTATTGAGGTCGAGGGGGAGTATTGAGATATCGAGCTCCACTCGTGATATGCGAGGGTGACCATTGTGCATTTATGTCATCGACTTGTTAGCTGCAGATGCGGTTGGTACACCGCCCATGAATAATAGCTAGATGACAGCTATCCTTATCTACTCTAGTTTGTGGCTCAGTTAGTATGCTACCTTAGTTAGTTGAGTTTGGTTTGAGACTCATATATGGGGTTCTTCTATTTCTCTGTATGAGTGTTCTTTTTGGCTTACACAACTAAGAAGAGGAAAACTGTTTTCAGCCTCCACCTTTGTGTGTATTCCCCCATTGTGTAAGTGAGAAAGCTACAAGTGAGACTCCTTCCTTCTCTCCCACAATCTTGACATGGCAGTAGCAGCACGAACGGCAACAGGCACATTCTAGATAGCGACCACAAATTTTGTCAATGCTAGCTCTAGAGTGGCCAATGTCAAGGTATCAAGTGATAGGAATCTTCTCCTTGAGCAAAGGCACAACTCTCTAGAAGGAAGCTTCCAAAGATATGAGCTCTATGATGAGATATGAAAGCTCCAAGTGCAACAGGTCTTGTCTGGCTATGGCAGCCATGAAGGCAAGCTTGAAGGTGGAGATGGAAAGTGACTTCATAGACTGAGTGGGTAGAGATGGACCAGAGGTGAAGATCTACTAAAATAAGCTAAGCCATGCTTGGTTGAGCTCTGATACCATGTTAAAATATGCGGGATCTAGAGAATGGCAGATGTGGAAGCTATGGAGGTTGAAAGAGGAAAAGGAAACTCATGAAGACATTGACCCTAACAAGGACAAATTGTTACACAAGTGAATTAGGTTCCAAGATTGAGACTTGGACTCATAAACACAATCTTGTGTATTGACAGTGACATGACACTTTACTAGAAAGAAAGAGTATCATCATTGCATTAGAAAAAGAGTGCAAGTACAATGCTTTATAGGATTTGAGTGGTGGTACTTTCTTCTACTATGCATATGGGATTTTGGTCCTGAGCCCTCACTGCTCCTCACAAAGGAACTAAAGTAAGTGTGATTGCAAATATTTCAACAAGCGTGCTGAAAATATAGTCCCAAATCAAGAGATGGAAGATGCACCACAAACAAAGAAGACTGAAGGAAAGAACAAAGGCAAGCAGCCGGGCTACAAATTGCAGTCTAACATAGAATCTGCAACCGATCTCAAACGAGTCCTAGAAGAACAAATTCTGGGAAGCAAAATTGAATTCACCTTAGGCAAAATTCTTGGAATTTCCAGATGTGAATTCCATGATGTAATTATTAATGTAATCAAAAGGAAAAGACAATATGTTGGTGATGAAGTTGAAGAAATAGTGTATGCTTTTTTGCAAGTTCTTTGAGTTTTTGTGTAGAATGAAGAGAAGCTGACTTCACAAGAAATTCATCTTGAAGTAATTAAAGAATTAATTGCAGCAATTGAAGCTAAAGATAAAGAAAGCATGAATGCAAAAATTAAAGAAGTAAAAGCTAAAAATGTAATGGTTAGTTGGTCCAAACCAATTGGGCAGCCCACATCTCAAAAAGAAGGCCGTCTATAGCACATGCATGAGGAAGAGACTTAGTTCATTCCAAACAGTCACTACTCCCGTACGCATTGGGCAAGAGCAACAACGGAGACAGCCGTCAAAATTAGAGAAAAAGAAACATCATGTATTGCACTCTTAGACCATGGCTCGGAGATAAACGTCACGGCAAGGAGTCTCAATGAAAGTGGTGAATGGCCCATAGATATTGATCCAGGTTGGCGAATGAGAGCTACAAACAACTCTTTTAGAGAGTTATATGCTACATGTCCTAATGTGCAGGTAACTATTGGAGACATAAAAGACAATTTTTAATTTTTTTTTTCAAGACTCTTGTAGTTACCCTATCACTCTTGGGCAACCTTACATTTCTGAAGCCCACTTGAAAATAAAAGCTCTTGATGATGGTTCTTCCTATGCTCGAATCTGAAGCAAGAATAATGAACAAGCTATCCAATTTTTTACTGTGTGTATTAACCATCATTGAAATAGGATCAATTGTGTGGTTATCCTATGCCTCTTAATGCCCGAGAATTCAAGGGTTTTCGGGCTGCAGTGCTGTAAAGGAGGCTATGGCAGTGCATCATGTAAAAAGATTGAACCTCCTTATGCTACAGAAACTGTGTCTCTAGTAAATCTGTATGTATGTACAGCCAATAGTATGGGATGTTATAAGTCTCTTCTAGCCATGACTAAAGCTAAAAGAAAATATTTATGTCATGTAAAAAGGGAGCTGAAAACTTATTACACGATGGCTGAAAATGAAGATATTTTGGATTTTTTTCTTGGACTGATTACTACTACTGACACATTGGCTGAAATATATGTAGTTGCTTGTACAGAAAATCAAGTTAAAAAGCAGTCCATAGAAGTATGTACATTGGATTTTTATCAAACAATTCAAGAATTTGTCGAGTAGGAAGACATTAGTTTACTCAACAAGGCTAAAGCACAAGTGGAGACAAAATACAAGACGGTGGATAAGAAAGTCAAGCCTGTGGCAATCCCACTGCCTCCTGAAAGTGAAGGGCTAGCGGATAGGGCAACAAATCAGCCAAGTCTTCATGATCCTTCCAACATTGGTCACAAGTTCACATCTGAAAGTATAAAAGAGCTCAAAATAGGTGAAAATTCTTTCCTTTAGCCTGCTGAAAAACACTCTTTTATGCAAATGCTAATGAAACATGGAAAAGCTTTTGCATTTCAACCAAGTGAAATAGACTATGTGGATCCAAATGTTGTGGCTCCCATGGTCATTTTTATGATCCCACATGTGCCTTGAAACCTCAAGTCTATTCATGTTCCAAGGGCGCATTTGCCCAAATTACTAGAACTTCTAAATGAAAATATCAGAATGAAGATTTTAGAACCTTCTTCAGTAGCTTACTCAAATCGATGGTTTGCCATGCCCAAGAAAAATGGATCTTTACGATTCATTCAAGATCTATAGCCTATTAATCGTGTCATAATCCGAAATGTTGGTTCAGGTCCAATTGTTGACGAGTTTGTTGAAGCTTTTGCAAGTAGAGAAATTTATTCGATGGGCGACCTATATTTAGGATATGACCAATTTCAACTTTCATTAGAAAGCCGAGACATTACCACAATGAAGACACCTCTTGGATTGGTCCACATGTGCACTCTACCACAAGGTGCAACAAACTCCGTAGCCCATATGATGAATGCCATGCACAAAGTATTAAGGGACTTTATTCCACAACTTACTCTTCCATTTCTTGATGATGTACCCATCAAGGGATGTGAAGTCAATGAAAAGAATGAGGAGCTTGACGAAGATGGCTGCATGACATTTGTAGTTAACCATATTCACGATTGTGATAGGATTTTGACAAAGCGAGGAGAAGTTCATATTACCCTTTTTGGAGCTAAATCAATCTTTGGAGTTGAAGAAGTCCTAGTGGTCGGACATCTGTATGGCCCCTATGGATGCAAAACTTTGCCAATCAAGATAGATGCCATCAGCAAAATGCAAGAAAAATGCACAAATATTTCAAAGGTGAGAATATTTCTTGGTGCATGTGTATTCTATCTCATATGGATACCACATTTCGCTCATGTTGTTGAAAAATCTTTATCAATTATTAAGAAAATGCCAAAGATTCTCTTGGAATAAAAAGCATACTCTCACTATGCGCAAATTAAAGAAGCTGTTAATTTCAACCCCCCTCTCAAAAGGGCTGATTACTCAAATGGTCAACCCATCATCCTTACTGTGAATACAAGTCCCATTGGGATAGGATGGGCTATGGCCAAGAGGATCTCGAAGGTAACAAGTATGCAATTCGTTTTGAAGAAAAAGTTCTCAATGAACGTCAAAGAAGGTATGCACAAGTAAAAAGGGAATTGTGGGGAGTTGTAACAGAATTAAAGTGTGATTGTGAATACTTTATAGGTGCTTCTATGGTGGTAGAAACTAATTGTCTTCCACTCTTGGGCATGATTGATAACCGTTCTACACCCGATATTGCTATGCTAAGATAGATTGCATATATTAAATCTCTCAACCCCGAATTAAAGCATATTGCAAGAAAGGCAAATCCAATTGTTGATATGCTATCACGTGCAAGATATGACAATGAAGAAGAGCTTATGGAAAAAGATGAAGATGAAGAATCTATACTTGCTAAATTTCATTCCATGGCTACTGAAAGTACCTTTTCAGTTGCTGCATATACAAACCCAAAGTTGAATCTTTCAGGTGAAGCTAATATTTTTAATGGTATTGTCAAGATTGTGGGAGAGAAGGAAGGAGTCTCACTTGTAGCTTTCTTGCTTGCACAATGGGGGAATACACACACAGGTGGAAGCTGAAAACAGTTTTTCTCTTCTTAGTTGTGTAAGCCAAAAAAGAACTCTCATACAAAGAAATAGAAGAACCCTATATATGGGTCTCAAACCAAACTCAACTAACTAAGGTGGCATACTAACTGAACCACGAACTAGAGTAGATAAGGATAGCTGTCATCTAGCTATTATTCATGAGCGTTGTACCAACCGCATCAAGTCAGTGACATAAATGCACAACGGTCACCCTGGCATATCACGAGTGGAGCTCGATATCTCAACACTCCCCCTCGAGCTCAATCCCAATTCCTACATACCAAGCAGGTCTCTGAACCTGTGCAGCTTCTCTGCACCCAATGCCTTCGTAAATATGTCAACTACCTGATCCTCTGTGCTGACATAAACTAGATCAATAAGACCTAGTAAAACCCTCTCCCGCACATAGTGATAATGCACCTCAATGTGCTTTGTTCTAGCATGATAGACTGGGTTATTTGCCAAGTGTATACTACTTATGTTATCACAATAAATGACAATTGGCCCATCTATAGGCTGATGCATATCATAAAGTAGCTTATGCAACCAAGCTACCTCACATGCAGCCATTGCTACACCCCTGTACTCAGCCTCTGTGCTCGAGAAGGCAATTGTAGGTTGTGTCTTGCTGCTCCAAGTGACTGCAGCACTTCCAAAAGACAACACATATCCATTGGTAGATCGTCTATCAAAAATACTACCAGCCCAATCAGCATCAGTATATCCATGCAACTGTATCTGAATCCTAGTCTCATAAAATAGTCCATACTGCAATGTGGACTTCACATACCTGAGTATGCATCTAGCCGCATCCAAATGCGGTTTCCTTGGAGCCTGTGTAAATTGACTTACCAATCCAACAGCATAGCTCAAATCTGGCCTGGTAATAGTCATATAAATCAAAATTCCTACTATGTGTCTGTACATAGTAGGGTCTTCCAGAAGCTCACCTGCATATGTGCTCAGCTTCACATTTTGCTCCAAAGGAACTGAAATAGGCTTACAGCCTGTCATCCCATATTTGGACAGCATGTCCAATCCATACTGCCTCTGCAAAAGCCGTATCTCACTTGGTGATCTAATCACCTCAATGCCCAAGAAATAATGCAGCTCTCCCAAATCCTTCATCTCAAACTTCTGCTTCAATAGCATTTTCACATGAAGGATATCTTCATCACTGTCACCTGTCATAATCAAATCATCAAAATAAATGACAAGTAGCATAATACCTTTCTCTGTTTTTCTCACATAAAGTGAGAAATGTGCCTTGGAAATCTGAAAGCCAATAGTGACAAGATAATGTCCTATCTTGTCAGACCATGCTCTAGGTGCTTGCTTCAAGCCATACAAGGCTTTCTTCAACCTGCAAACAAACTCAGGATGAACAGCATGCACATAACCTGGTGGCTGCTCCATATATACCTCTTCTTGCAAATCACCATGCAAGAAGGCATTCTTTACATCCATCTGATGTAAAGACCGTTCCTTTGATACAGCCATAGCAATGACTGCTCTTACGGTTGCCATCCTTGCAACCAGACTGAATGTTTCTTCATAATCAATGCCATATGTTTGTGCATACTCCTTGACTACTAATCTTGCCTTGTATCTGTTCACAGAACCATCTGCATTGTGCTTCACCTTATAAACCCACTTACAACCAATTGCATTCTTACCTTTAGACAAAGGTACCAATTCCCATGTAGCATTTGCTTCCAAGGCATCCATTTCTTCATCCATGGCTTTCTCCCATTTTTCTTTTTCCATGGCTTGCTCAAAAGAAGTGGGTTCTAGTTCCTGTATCACTTTGACCATATAGGCATAATGAATGGCTGTAAATCCATCATATTTTAGCATGTCCATAGGATACCTAGCTCTGGTAGACCTGCACAAAGTAGGTTCACTCCCAGGTGCTCTCAAAACATCCCTGGTCTTCCTTACTCCAAGTGTAACAATAGAAGGAATACCCAACTCATTATTAATGCTCTGTTCTGAGCCATTGGATTCACCATCCACATAAGAGTGACTTGCATTCACATCAAACATGGGCTGATTTACCTTCTCTTTTCCTTTTCGTGAAACCTGCGTACCACTATCTGCATTGTTTTAAGGAGATTCTCCTGATCTCAATCTGCCTATCCATGGCGAAGAATATGAACCACTGCTAGAGGACACTCCAGGTCCACTAATATTTTGTGACTGCTACTGTGAATTATGTGCAGCATTACCATTTTGTGCATCTACATCATCAATCACATTTACTGGTTTATACCAGCTATTCATCTCATCAAAAACAACATCTCTGCTCACTGTACACTTACGAATAGAAGGGTTATAGTATCTATACCCTTTCTGCTCTGCAGAGAGTAACCAACAAAGATGCACTTCTCAGCTTTTGGATCCAACTTGGATCTCAACTCATCTGGCACATGAACATAGGCAATGCAACCAAAAATCTTCAAATGAGAAATATATGGTTTCCTACCAGTATACCTCTTCTCTGGAGTCATCCCATGTATTGCTGTAGTGGGAGTCCTGTTCATTATGTAGACTGTTGTAGCAACTGCTTCAGCCCAATAAAAATCTGGCAAGTTTTTTTTGTTGAGCATGGCACGAGATACCTCTCCAATATGCCTGTTTTTTCTTTCTGCAATTCCATTTTGTTGTGGGGTATGACTGCATGAATATTACTGCTTTATGCCATGCTCCTGCAAGAACGTTGCAAACTCATTTGAGAGGTACTCTCCCCCTCCATCTGACCTTAGGCATTTTATTTGCAGGCCTGTTTCTTTTTCAACCATAGCTTTAAGAGTTTTGAAATGCCCAAAAACTTCACTTTTCTTTTTCATAAAATACACCCAAACTTTTCTGCTATAGTCATCAATAAAAGTGACAAAATAATGACAGCCTCCAAGAGATGCAGATTTAGTAGTCCACACATAAGAGTGGATTAATTCCAATGGCTTCTTACTCTCTTGAACATGTCTAGGAAATGGTTTCCTTGCCTGTTTTCCAAATTGACAAGCTTCACATACCTTATGCATTTTCTACAACCTTGAATTTTGGCAATCCTGCAACAATATTTTGGGCTTGCATTGATTTAAGTCATTGTACATTAACATGACCAATGTGTTTATGCCAGATATCAATATCTGCAACTACACCAGTCCCATGTGCAAACATTGCTGCACTCAATTCAGGCATGTCTGCATCTAACGTAAACACTCTGTCCTTCTTCTTTCCTTTTGCTATCAAGCGACCTTTATTTTTCATATCCTCAACAAAGCATCCATGAGAATTAAATCTGACCTGCAAGCCCTGCTCAACCATTTGACCAATAGAAACTAGGTTATTGGTGATATTCGAGACATGAAATACATCCGACAGGAATTTTTCCAATCTGCACAATAGGATGTGTAGTATCATCACCAGTCTCCACAAATCCTGGTTTTTCCATTTTCCTCGCATCCTGCATCCATTCTGCATGACCTATCATGTGGTTTGATGCACCTGAGTCAACATACCACACATCGTTTCTTTCTTCCGCACTTGACATAGAATTGGTCATGTGCTGCACCATAAACAAATGCTCATTTCTATCATCACCCTGTCTACTAGAAGATGCATAATTCCCTTGTTGCAATTTTCCATTCATGATGTCATTCTGCTTTTTATAGCAGTCTTTAGCCATATGACCCATTTTACCACAGTAGTAGCATTCAACATTGCTGTTTGCATTTTGGCCTCTTTGCCATCCACCACGACCTCTTTGGCTCCCCCTGCCTCTAGAGTTACCACGTCCTCCTCCATAGGACTGGTTTTCTTGAGTTTGCTGCATATTCTAATTTCTGCTACCTCCTGAAGAAGACGCACCACCATTTCTCTGCTCCTCAGAAATTAGAAAAGCAATCAACTCCTCAAAATCAGGAAATCTTTCACAGACGGAAATGGATGTTCGGAACTGTGCATAATCCTTTCCTAGACCATTCAAGGTCACAGAAACTAAATCATCATCTTCCACTGGCGACCCAATGGAAGTAAGTGCATCTGCAATCTTCTTCACCTTCATGTGGGTCATTGATGCTCATACTTTCTCTTTGCACATTGTGCAACTCTTGCTTGAGCTGCATTTTCCTAGATTGCGTATTTGTGCTATACATTTTTGACAAAGTATCCCATGCCTCCTTTGGCGTATTTGCATCTTGAATATGCACAATCATAGAGTCTGAAATGCTGATAAACAGCCAATACATAACTTTTCTGGCTCTCTCATGTCATACTCTAAATGCCTGCATTTGCTGTTGATTGGGAACATCAGGAAGAATTGGTTCTTCTTCATTTCTTGCAACGAATTTCCAATATCCTTTTCCCATAAGGAAATTTGTCATTCTAAACTTCCATGCTTGGAAGTTGTTCTTGTCAAGCTTTTCAGTGACAATCTGTGAAAGAGAATCAGACGCCATTACAGAACACTGCAAAAAATTCTGTCATTGCAAAGAACACAGCTTCAGCCTCACAAGGGCAAATCTGCAAAACTGACGAAAGTGGTATTTGACCACACAGTCACTTCCTAGTGACGATTTTGCATCAACAGGCAACAGGAATGATTCTGTAACTCCCAATATCTCTGCGCACAGGCATATAATGCAGTTTCTACAGTAGCTTTTCACCGACCTGTAGAACAGTGGTCGCACAGCATAAAACATGGCCTTTTCTTGAGTGCGTGCAGAAAACTTCCGCCTCCAAAACAGGCCTCGAAATGGCCTCAAATCAAAAAAACAGAGCAATCAAGGGCTAAAGCCCTTGCCCGCAGCATATACTGCCCTCTTGCTACACTACGAAGGGTGTCTCAATCTGAGACAATGCACTCTTGCACTTTCCGACTGTGCTACCTGCAGAGACTTGCTCCCAAAACAGAAAAAATGAAAGCAACACTGGTCCTCTTACCAGAACATCGTGAACTTGGTTTGCTTTCTTGAGCTCCTTACCACGAACAAGGCTCTGATACCATGTCAAGATTGTGGGAGAGAAGGAAGGAGTCTCACTTGTAGCTTTCTTGCTTGCACGATGGGGGAATACACACACAGGTGGAGGCTGAAAACAGTTTTTCTCTTCTTAGTTGTGTAAGCCAAAAAAGAACTCTCATACAAAGAAATAGAAGAACCCTATATATGGGTCTCAAACCAAACTCAACTAACTAAGGTGGCATACTAACTGAACCACGAACGAGAGTAGATAAGGATAGCTGTCATCTAGCTATTATTCATGGGCGGTGTACCAACCGCATCTACAACTGACAAGTCGGTGACATAAATGCACAACGGCGGTCACCCTGGCATATCACGAGTGGAGCTCGATATCTCAACAGGTATAGCATTAAGTACAGTAAGAACAGGAAAAGATATTGCTATAAATCAGCATACAGTAACAAAGATCAAAGATTTATCTATGGAAGAAGGGTGGTCTCAACTAGTAGCCAGCATGCTCATTGCATTGCTCAGTTCTAGTTCATTTCCTTGAAGAAGATTATGAAGAAGATATTGGCCAATATTTGAGCACAATGAAGAAGAAGGAGTCTTCGACTAAAGAAGAGTTCAAGCATATTAAGAGGAAAGCTTATGGTGTCTTTCTTAAAAATGGGCATCTATGGAAGCGCGCAAAGAAGAAGAAAGGAGCACTTGTTTGAGTTTTAGGTAACAAAAGATTACAACAACAAGTAATGAAGGAATTTCATGAAACCCTATGGGCTGGCCATAGAGACATATGGGCAACCTTTAGTAAAGTCAAAGAAAAATATTGGTGGCAAAACATGTATCGGGACATAGCTGTTGGGGGTAAAGGCGCCTCTACCTAGCCGCCCATGTATTACTTCACTGACAGTCACCACCACTGCACACTATAGGTGGCGGGTGCCCATCACCATCACTTTATTCTTTATTCTTTTAGTGACAGTTTGAATAAAGGAAGGCCCGGTCACACATTGTGACTGTTGGAGTTCCCATTTGTAGTCTCTCTCTTTCTTGCTCTTGCTCTCCCTCCATAGCTCTCGAGTCCAACCTTCGATCCGTCGCTCCCTTTCAACTGGTATCAAAGCTTTGCTTTTTGATTCTTGAGCTTGGTTCGTGGCATTCTCAGCATCCCATCAACTCCCTACTTGCATTGGGACTCCTTCCCGGCAGCCATATCCGACTCCTTCGAGCTCCTGTCTCTCCCCGGCTTCCCGAGCACCTTCCCAGCATTGTTGGACACCTTCAGGGCATTACATCAAAGGTATTTGATCATTTTCTTCAGGGTTTACTTCAGTTCTTACGTCTCACAGGTTGTAAACAAGATTGGGGCAACCACCATTGAAGCTCCCTTGCTTCATATCTCACTTGCCTTTGAACAAGACTTGCTGGAGCTTGTTTGAGGCCTTCCTTGGCTTTAACGGAACCCCTCCGAAGCTTGGCCACCATTTTTTTCAGCCCCAAGACCAGCATTTATAGTTGGTGGAATCACATACCTCTCCCATATGTGTCTTCAGCATTGATAGTTACAACAGTAGCTCTCCCCCTCCATTGGCACTTGGAAAGGCTCCATTTCAGGCATATGAACATGCTTTGATGCTTAGTTTTGATTGTTGATGTGTTGGCATAGCATTTGGACTGATTTAACACTATTTTTGGACTGTCATAACAGTCCACAGTTAGTTTATGATAGAGTTACACTAACATTTGATGCTACATCTTGTTTGGCATTGTCATTTGATGCCCGGTGGTCCCATTTGATGCCCGGATGTTAGGGGAATGTATGCCTATTGTTTGGTGATGGACCTAAAAACGGCCGGCACTGGCTCGTGCACTAGCCGGACCTCTATCTCATGCGCTCAACAACCCCACGGCCTCGCGACCAGGAGCGTTGATGACACATGCATTGCCTTCTTAGACATCTTGCGTTTGTATTACGTCGTTTGTAGTCCACTCTTCTCTCACCCACTACTCCTCAGAGGGAGTCCCTTACACATAGCCAAAAGGCTCGAATCACATACACATGGGGTTCCTCCTACGGCTGAATGCCGTCAACCCTCTGCGACTCTCCTACACCTTGGGGATTGGCCCCTCGATGCGTCGCTCAACATATAAACATTTCGCACAAAAGTCCACTCAAGGCACCATTTAATCGTATACAGGAATGTACCATTGTCCTTACTTCTCTTTTCCCTAGACCCCACGACTAGCTTATGACTTAGGGTGTCCTGTCTCTCACTCAACGTAGGTCAAGGTCCTAATGAAAACAATTGCTGTGCATCCAGGATTTCTGATACCTTTAAATATTTCCATGATTTATGCATAGTGTGGATGCCAAGTGCTCAAATAGTTATGGAATCAATATTGTGCACATGTGGAAAACATCCTTTTAATGACTTCCAACTACCGTTCTTATGCGGCGTTGCACAGACCTAGCACCGAGGAAACCCTCGTGCTACTAGGCCCTTATTTTATAATTATTATCCGTCCTAAATGCTATGCATAGAAATCAAAAACTTTTCCATCATCTCACACAACATTTAGACATATTTCAACTACTCTATCCTCCCATCGATCAAATGTTGCATTGTTGTATAGATTTATAGGGTATTTTGCCATCATTTTATGTGTAGAAAGCGAGAAAAACACACTAGAACAAGAAGGTGGGGTTGAACTGAGGCAAATCCTCATGCTTCAGTCCCCACAAACATTCACAAACATTGCTCTTAATTTTCATTAATTTTCCGCACCCAAAATGCATTTTTCTCCTATTTTTAGTGATTTTTCTCTATTTTCCTTGTATTTTTCCTTATTTTTTGCATTATTTTATTACCAAAAATTCAAAATAGGTTATGGGCTGTGGCCCTTAGTTCCTTCTTGCAGCAAAAATGAAAATTTAGTTGGTGTTCCTATTCATTTTTCCATTTTTATGCCCAAAAATATCATTTTCCCTTGATTTTCCATATTTTACGTGTTTTAGTGTATTATTTTGGGCCACAAGATGCATATTTTTTTGATTTTTTTATTATGATCAGCAAGTACTCATGGAAAACAGCAACATAAACAATTTTTAGCCGACATGAACAACATTTTATCAATCAAAAGCCATAAAATCTCAAATTTCCTTTGAAAAAATTGAATTACCGCTTATTTGCGTGTTTCGGGTTTCATGTCCATGGTTGCAAATCTGAATATCAACAGCACTTCATGTCCAGCACAATCACAAATCACCATTTCTAGCCCGCGGAGCAATCCGATCCATGCTGGACAAGCCTCCATCATTCTTTCTTCTTCCTTCTTCTTCCCACATGAATTCCCCCTTAGAAGAGAGAGAGGGAGGAGAGAGAAAGACTAGATTTCTATCTCAGCATTCAGGCCATCAATTGAGGAGCGAAGGACGGCGATAAGATCCACAGATAGGAGGGAATGAAGTCCCATAATCCATTAGACAGGGTGTTTGTAACATCCATGATGCCCTCTCTCCATCCATGGCGAAAAAAATGGCGCCCTCTGTTGATCACGTTTTTTCATCCCTCTTCATTCTCTCTCCACGTTTTTTGCTTCATAAGGTGCATAAAATTTTTGGGGTGGGGGGGGGGGGATCCAAACTCAAAAGGCATGCTCAAATTTGGCCTCCCAAGTGTCCACCTTTTCATATCTTGACCATTTTGTGGCCATTTCCCCGTCCGAACTCCGAATTGAGCTCTGAAAAATCCTGGGCGTCTGGCTTGGCATCCTGCATTGGTCAGTAACTCTTGCCAACCCGCACGACTGTCTGAAAAATTATGAAAAATCAACAAGTGTCGCTCGGGCACCTTTAAAGCACTTTGACGCTTAAAATCGTCCTAGATCGAGCCGTCGCCTTTGACATTGAATATTTTTCCCTTGATATTCATAATTTTTAGCTATTTTTAAGCACTTCCCGTCACCTAAATTCCGCTCTCATTGGCGACCATGGGATAGGGCGACTCAGCCCGTCGAATCCACGAACATATCTGCACATAAACAACCAAAGAAGCATCAAACTGATACAAAACAATTATATAATAAAACTCAGCACAATGCTTCCCCTACCCCTGGACAGAACCAAGGCATGACATCCACAAGGAGTAGGCCTAGCATCATCCAATAGAAGATCCGAAGTGAGTCACTAACCAGCTGCTCCAACACAGCCAAACTAAAGAGAATTGTCAAAGAGGTTTCCCTAAGTGGTAGTCTGCGCTACTTACCAACTAAAAACAACTCAACTAGGAGCTCCTACAAGGTGAGGACTCCTATAGCCTGACCAAAGAATATTTGCTTTCAGTACATTTCTTCTTTTAGGGTTGTTATTGGATGAACATACTTGGGCATGTAAAAAGGAGGGAGCTGAGCGTAGTGACCCAAGGAGAACAGGGCATCGGCCTCAAGACTTGTCTCGGCACCCAAGGACCTACCAAGCCCTCGCAAGGCGACACTTAATCCTTTTCTAACGCTCACTTTTATTTTCGCTCCAACTTTCCTTGTTTTGTCATCATTTTTTTTCAGCAAGAAGCCACCCCTAGGAAGACAAGGTATCGGCCCCAGGTCTGACTCGTCCCTAAGAACCTACCAGGCCGTCGCAAGGCAATGATCAACTGCTTATATATTTTCATTTCTTTTCTTTTCTTGGGATAGGGGTTAGAACCCCTTTTTACACCCCTTCGTATTTATATTCATCTTTTAGGATGTACAGAGTTTCTTGGCATCATCATTATTATCTTCTGGCAGGCTTCTCTAATTGCCTCACTACTAACAAGAACTCCTAAAACGGCTGCCTAGCAGGCTAGCAGAACAGGGCCACTAGGACTTCCTTCTAAAACAGGTCTTTCGGTGTCTGACAATGTCTTTGCAGGAGGCAATGACTACTCCGACCTCCCTGAAACATACTCAACCTAAACCTGGGACTTCATGCCTTGGTTGCCGGTCCCCAACAAAAATGTATCCCCTCGACAAGTACAAATACACATATAACAGGAAAGAAAGGTACTCGTAAAGGAGAGATATCACCTGGATTGGCCACAAGAAGCTTCCATCGTAGCAAAGGCTCCTCCAGGCTCCACCAAATTCCACAAACCACGAAACCTGTCCAGCACAATACTTAAAAAAACCCGATTAAACGCACCTGCACTAGACAGGGAAATGGCCCTCTTGGCCTAATGAAATGAAACACTTCACTGCAAAACTGAATCGGCCCTCTTGGCCTAATGAAATCAAACAATACTACACATAATATCCTCCTGGAAACAACTATGATAGACATCAAAGCATACCATTCCCAGGGGAACAAAGGCTCGTAGCCCTAAACTAGGTGCATTAGATTATGACCTATCCCTCCTGCGTATATTGCAAGAGGTGTTCGCATCACATGTCGTCTAATCAGTCTACGAATCCAAGATAATAAAGGCAGATGAGTCTCGCTTACCCTCTGCATCACCCAGATCAACCATCGCCTGCCAAAGAGGGCATGTTCAGAAAGCATACCCCACAAACGACCAGGTCCTGTCTCACCATCAATAGATATATCGGGACAAGGCCCACAATTAAAGAAGAGGTCTTCTTCATACGCAAAATTAGCCAAAGAATTGGCAAACTGATTCCAATTTCGTGGAATCAGCTGAAAAGACACTCTATCAAATTCGTCTAGCAGGGCTATGGTAGTATGATGGTACATGCAAAGGATGGGGTTTCGCACCATGTACATCCCATTGAGTTGATTTAAAACCAACTGAGAGTCCCCTTTCACCAACAACTGGCGGATACCACCCTTCTTTGCAATATTCAAACCCATAATCAGGGCTTTGTATTCTGCCATATTATTGGTAAAATTTGCCCCGAGATAAGTAGCTAACTTCATGACAATGCGTCGTCGGGGGTCTCGGATGACAACTCCTACACTTCCTTTTTTGCATGCACCCCTGGACGCTCCATCAAAGTACAAGGTGTATGTCCATAAAGGGTTTACATATCCCACCATCCGGAACTCTACTCGTAATTATGGTAATTGAAATTCAGCATATTCAACGGGTGGACTGTAGGCTCCATCCCTCCATCATTGAATTCAACAAGGATGCTCGTCAAAATTTGTAGGCAGTGATGGCAAAAGACCTTGATCTCCCAAATAAATGTCCCGCCTTCTTGCTCAATCACCTTGTATCCTTTGCTCCACCAAATGAGCTTTCCCTGATGATACCTCTGTTCTAAATATGGGTGTTCTAAATAAGGGATCAGACGACCCATCAACTTCTATCACGATTTCCTTGCAGATGTTTGATCGATCTCGCCTAGACCTGCAAGGCAGTCATAGCATTAGTGCAATCAGAAATAATAAGGTTTAATCTTATTAAGATTAACCTTATTTTTAAATTCTATCCCCTCAAGGTCAGCTAACAAGACTGTGGATTTATTCTTTCCTATTCTAACGATCCTATAGGGCCCATCCCATTTGGGCTCTAGCTTGCCTGGAAATAATTCACGTCATGCATCATAATACAGAACAAGCTGTCCTTTCTTGAAGGTGTATTTCTTGGCTTTGAGGTCGTGTAGCTGCTTCATTCGGCGCTTCCCCACTTCTTGGTGCAATAAGCTCTGCAACTTAAGCTCATCTAAATGTGCCAGTGTCATCAAGCGCTCAAAAAGTGCGTCTTCATCGCTCAAAGAATGATTGATGGCAAACCGAATAGTCGGCAGCTCAATTTCTAAAGGCAAGACACACTCCTCCCCATATACTAACTTGAATGGGGTATGGCTAGTGGCTCATTTGAAAGTCGTACTATAGGCCCACACTGCCACGTATAACTTTTTATCCCAATCCCGTTTCTTTTCCGACACAATTTTGGACAGGATGCCCACAAGCTGCTTGTTGGTGCTCTCAACTTGCCCATTGGCTTGCGGATTATATGGGGTTGTCTTGTTATGCTTGATTTGCCACATCTCTGTCAAACCTTTAATCACCTTATTTAGGAAATGGGTTCCGCGGTCCGACAGTAATTCTTTCGGCGGACCAAACCGACATATTATCTGCTCTAAAAGAAAACTAACAGTTTCTTTAGCATCATCTTTCCTTGTTGCACGTGCTTCTGACCACTTTGTGAAGTAGTCAGTTGCTACAATGATGTACCTCTTTTGTGTAGTCGACGACGGAGTAATAGGACCCACAAAGTCTATTCCCCACTTCTCGAATGGAAGTATCGCCATAATAGGGGTGAGTGGTCGTTTCCTATTCTCTCGACTATCATGTCATTGGCAAATATCTCATCTCTTGACATACGCAAACGCATCCTGGAAGATGGCAGGCCACCAATAACCTTCTCTTAAAGCCTTTTGTGCTGTAAGCCGTCTAGCAAAATGGCCACCACAAGCAGAATCGTGGCACTCTTCCAAAATGAATGACACCTTGTCAGGCATCACACACCGGCGATAGATATCATCAACCCCTTGCCGATATAATGTACCTGCGATCAAAGCAAACTTTAATGCTTGCTGCTTAATTTTCCTTCTCTCAGCTTTAGATAATTCGGATCCCGCCTCTCCTGTTGATAAATAATGTGTTATTGCAGCATACCAGGAGGGAATAGATGACGTATCTATTTTAAATAACAACTCCATGTCACTACCTTCAGCCCCAGATTCTCTCGGCTCCCCAAAGTCCACAAGACATTCCATAATGCCTTGCAACCTTGGTGGCTTACTCCTGATTTCATAATCAAATTCCTGCAAAGTGATCAACCACTTTGCTAGACGATCAGGCGGCTGTAGCTTATTCATCAATAATCGAAGCCCCTCCGCCTTCGTATAAAGCAAGACTTTCTCATAGAGAATATAATGCCTGAATTTCTTGGTCCCAAAGACCATCACTAGACACAGCTTCTCCATGTAGGTATAATTGATTTCGGATACCTCCAGCTTCCGACTAGCAAAAGCAATCGGGTGGTACCACTTCTCTTCCCAAATTTGGGCTAAACAGCAGCTGATACTATACATAGTGGCTGCTGAAAATATATAAAACACCTCACCTCTTTTAGGTGCTTTTAAAACGGGCGCTCTTGCTAGCTCTTGTTTCACATCCTCGAATGCTACCTTACAAGGGTCACCCCATACAAACGAACAGCTAAAGGACAATAAATTTGTAAGCGGCAACGTTCTTTCTGCTAAGGCGTTAATGAATCTACGGTAGTAATCAACTGAAGACAGAAAGCTATGAACTTCTTTCGGAGTGCGTGGTGGACCCATGGCAACTATAACTTTAACCTTCTCGGGGTCTGTCGCAATTCCTACCGAACTGACCACATGACCCAGCAACAGCCCATAAGGTACTCCAAAAACACACTTCCGTGGGTTTAGGGCGATGCAAAATTGTCTACAGCGCTCGAAGCATTTTCTTAAAATGATCAACTGCCTTCCTCTCACGGTGGCGGCCCCTAAGTCATCAATAAACACCTTCAACTCCTCAGGGGATATGTCACCGAATGTCTTATATGCTGTTCGTTGCCACGAACCAGGTGCATTGCATAAACCAAAGGCCATCACATGGTACGCAAAAGTACCAAATACAGTGATAAAAATTGTTTTCAACTTATCCTCTTCTGCAATTGCCATTTGGTTGTATCCTGCAAAGCAATCCATAAACGAATATATCTCCCTACCCGCTAATTGATCCAAAATCTGGTCAATAAATGGCAACGGGTAGTAGTCCTTAACTGTCTGCTTATTCAGCTCCCTAAAGTCTACACATAAACGGATTTGATTATTCTTCTTCTTTCTAATCACAACCGGCGAACACCATTCCGTGTATTGCACAGGAAAAATCAAACCCGCTTTTCGAAGCTTCTATAACTCTTCAAACAAGCTGTCCCTCAATTCGAAAGGCATACGCCTTACTTTCTGCCGTACAGGATGACTGCCCTCTTTCAACGGAATTGTATGAACAGCAAGACTAGGAGGGATGCCTCTCAACTCATCATAACTCCAAGCAAAGATATCACGGAATTCCTGGATCAAGGCCACATAGTCCTCCCTTTCTGCTGAGCTGAGCATAGAACCTAATTTGATTGGTCGCGAATCATAAGGCGTACCAAGGTCTAGCTCGATAACATCTGCATCTCTTATACAATTTTGGCCCTCTATCGGCTCATTCAAAGTGATCTGATAGATGTCTTCCGTGGTGGATCCCTCTTTGGACTCATCACTCGATGATGTCTCACTGGTAAATAAATCTTCTAATGTCTCCAATTCTGTAGAAGATAGAGGAGCTCTCTCACTCTGCGGGGACTCAAGATAAGCATCAACCACCACACGCTGGGAACCTCTGCCGAATATTAGCCGACCGGCGGGTATATCCACTTGGCAGTCCACTTGCAAGATCCAAGGTCGTCCGAGTAATACTTGGTAACTTGGACGGCCTGCAAAATGAATCACCCTAAAGTCCAACAGGCATTCTACATTTGCAACAGTGACATGGACCTTAGTAATGCAGCCTTCCGGCTGTCTCAAACTATCATCTGCCATTCTGAGAATTGTGGAGGTATCTTTCTGGATCGCAAGACCCAACCTTTCCATCAGTTCAGAACTCATAATGTTAACAGATGATCCCGTGTCGACAATGGCATAATCTACTAATATCCCATCGACATAGGCTGCAACCCTTGGGCAATGCTTCTCAGCATGCTTGAACCAGTCATCACCAACTCGCGCAATACCCAAAGGTTCTACGATATACCCGGTACGTAGAATCTTTCTAAATTCCTTACGTACTCCTAGGGAAAGCTTAATAAGCTATAAAAGATTCACATCCGGCTTGACTTCGCAAAGAGAGCTCGCCAAATCGAATTCATGATAGTTTGATAGAGCTCGCTTTTCACGCCAAACCATCCGCTCTTTAGGTCGCTGAACTGGCTTCAATGCCTCCTTTTTAACTTTCACCTTCTTCTTTGGTGGTTCCTTATCAGCTTTACTTTCCACGGGCTTCAAAGGTTCCCCTTCCATGGAAGGATCCAAAACTTGCGTTTCTTTGTCGCCTTGTTTAGGGTTTCCGTCGACAGGCTTATCCTTGTCGGCTTCTCTACCCTTTTGACCTCTTGTAAGAACAGCTCGCAGATTAGAGGTTTCAGCATCGTTCACGCGTACAACCTCAATCAAACTAACCCCACTACCACTTGGTAGCTCCTCCAATGTAGTCTTTGGTCGTTGAAGTATTTGTTTAGGCCCATCTTCTCGATGGGAATCATTTCCTTGGGCACGATGATTAACAGGCCCTGGTTGCCGACTACCTCGTTGGAGGGAATTGATCTTACTCCAGCAAGTAGCTGCTAAATGGCCGGATTTTCCACAAATGTCGCACTTAACATTTGGGCAATTTCTTGGATAGTGATGCCCACCACACCATTTGCAACTAAACCTCGAAGGTGCACCCTCCTCTGGGTATCTACTTCCTATCAAATTTTGTTGTTTTTTAAGGAAGTTGACATCAACGGCTATTTGTCGATACTGCTCCATAATCATGTCGGTATAATGCTTCATCATGTCCTTAACCTCGCCAAGAACATTGGAAGAACTCGACTCATAGCCTTGGTCATTACCATGTCGTTCCATCGGCCTAACAATTCGACTAGGCACAGGTTGTTGAACCACAGGCATGGTGTTAGAATTGACCGCCTTGCCTCCACCACTTGAAGCCATTTGACTGCCCATAGGCATTGACATGCTAGGGGGAGCTGGTAATAAAGGCACATTCTATATCATGTTCCCTCTCCCATTAGGGTTAGCCATCGCTATCCCTTGACCACTACTGCCATTGGCCATTGCCATATTGTTTCCCAATACTAAACCCATATTTGAATTGCCTCGAGAAGCATAGGCTGCTTGTAGTCGGGATTCCACCTCTTGTGCTCGTGTAATGGCAGTATCTATATCCCCCAAGGGGACACTACTCAACTGCAATTGGATATTAAAGTCCAAACCATGAAGGAAATATTGCAATTGGGCAGCTGCGGGGATGGGAATAGAGGTGTCCAACTTACGGAAAACCTCTTTTATTTTCTTCGCATAAGCACGAATATCCTCGTGTGGTTCTTGGCGGGTCATGTTGAGTACACGCAACCAATATTGCCCATCCCTTTCGGGGGCAAACTCCCTTCGAAAAGCTCCATAAAATGCAACAATATTCAATATGGTTCCGGCTTCTAAACCATGATACCATATAGCGGCTCTTCCTTTGAGAGTCATATTGAAGAACATCATTAAATGTCCTTCTTCTTGAATGCGACAGTTGAACATCAGCTTTTGAAACTCCCTAATGTGGAGTTCCGCATCTTCCTCAACTAGCCCATTAAAAATGGGTAGCGGGTAACCTAGAGCCGGTAAATCCGTCGTTCCTGTTGGAATTGCAATAGGCTGCGCCATGATGCAGATTGGATTTGCATTAGGAATAGGGGACGGTGGGGTTACACCTCCCGCAATTGACGTGGACTGGCTTATGGCAGGAAGGGGAGCACTAGAGCTTCCACCTTCTCCTAACTTGCTACTTGTGGCCCCAAGACCACTAGATCCACTCCCTCGTAAGGGTTCAGCACCGCTACGCTTAGGGGAATATCTCCTAAAAATTTCAGCACGTCGCCTAGCTCTTTCGTCTCTTTCTTGCTTTTGGATTTCTACTAGACGATGCTTATCAATAAATAACAGATCAATCTCAGTATCCTTTGGCATAAACTGCTAGTTGGTCCCTAGAAAACCAGGATTCGAGGACCGCCACTTTTAAGCGGCTCCCGGCAGACGCACCACTGATGGACCTAAAAATGGCCGGCATTGGCTCATGCACTAGCCGGACCTCTATCTCACACGCTCAACAACCCCACGGCCTCGCGGCCAGGAGCGTTGATGACACATGCATTGCCTTCCTAGACATCTTGTGTTTGTATTACGTCGTTTGTAGTCCACTCTTCTCTCACCTACTACTCCTCAGAGGGAGTCCCTTACACATAGCCAAAAGGCTCGAATCACATACACATGGGGTTCCTCCTACGGCTGAATGCCGTCAACCCTCTGCGACTCTCCTACACCTTGGGGATTGGCCCCTCGATGCGTCGCTCAACATATAAACATTTCGCACAAAATTCCACTCAAGGCACCATTTAATCGTATACAAGAATGTACCATTGTCCTTACTTCTCTTTTCCCTAGACCCCACGACTAGCTTATGGCTTAGGGTGTCCTGTCTCTCACTCAACGTAGGTCAAGGTCCTAATGAAAACAATTGCTGTGCATCTAGGATTTCTGATACCTTTAAATATTTCCATGATTTATGCATAGTGTGGATGCCAAGTGCTCAAATAGTTATGGAATCAATATTGTGCACATGTGAAAAACATCCTTTTAATGACTTCCAACTACCGTTCTTATGCGGCATTGCACAGACCTAGCACCGAGGAAACCCTCGTGCTACTAGGCCCTTATTTTATAATTATTATCCGTCCTAAATGCTATGCATAGAAATCAGCAACTTTTCCATCATCTCACGCAGCATTTAGACATATTTCAACTACTCTATCCTCCCATCGATCAAATGTTGCATTGTTGTATAGATTTATAGGGTATTTTGCCATCATTTTATATGTAGAAAGCAGGAAAAACACACTAGAACAAGAAGGTGGGGTTGAACTGAGGAAAATCCTCATGCTTCAGTCCCCACAAACATTCACAAACATTGCTCTTAATTTTCATTAATTTTCCGCACCCAAAATGCATTTTTCTCCTATTTTTAGTGATTTTTCTCTATTTTCCTTGTATTTTCCCTTATTTTTTGCATTATTTTATTACCAAAAATTCAAAATAGGTTATGGGCTATGGCCCTTAGTTCCTTCTTGCAGCAAAAATGAAAATTTAGTTGGTGTTCCTATTCATTTTTCCATTTTTATGCCCAAAAATATCATTTTCCCTTGATTTTCCATATTTTACGTGTTTTAGTGTATTATTTTGGGCCACAAGATGCATATTTTTCTGATTTTTTTATTATGATCAGCAAGTACTCATGGAAAACAGCAACATAAACAATATTTAGCCCACATGAACAACATTTTATCAATCAAAAGCCATAAAATCTCAAATTTCCTTTGAAAAAATTGAATTACCGCTTATTTGCGTGTTTCGGGTTTCATGTCCATGGCTGCAAATCTGAAAATCAATAGCACTTCATGTCCAGCACAATCACAAATCACCATTTCCAGCCCGTGGAGCAATCCGATCCATACCGGACAAGCCTCCATCATTCTTTCTTCTTCCTTCTTCTTCCCACATGAATTCCCCCTTAGAAGAGAGAGAGGGAGGAGAGAGAAAGACTAGATTTCTATCTCAGCATTCAGGCCATCAATTGAGGAGCGAAGGACGGCGATAAGATCCAAAGACAGGAGGGAATGAAGCCCCATAATCCATTAGGCAGGGTGTTTGTAACATCCATGATGCCCTCTCTCCATCCATGGCGAAAAAAATGGCGCCCTCTATTGATCACGTTTTTTCATCCCTCTTCATTCTCTCTCCACGTTTTTTGCTTCATAAGGTGCATAAAAAATTTTTTGGCGGGGGGGGGGGGGGGGGGGGGGGGGGGGGGGGGGGGGGTCCAAACTCAAAAGGCATGCTCAAATTTGGCCTCCCAAGTGTCCACATTTTCATATCTTGACCATTTTGTGGCCATTTCCCCGTCCGGACTCCGAATTGAGCTCTGAAAAATCCTCGGCGTCCGGCTTGGCATCCCGCATTGGTCAATATCTCTTGCCAACCCGCACGACTGTCTGAAAAATTATGAAAAATCAACAAGTGTCGCTCGGGCACCTTTAAAGCACTTTGACACTTAAAATCGTCCTAGATCGAGCCGCCGCCTTTGACATTGAATATTTTTCCCTTGATATTCATAATTTTTAGCTATTTTTAAGCACTTCTCGTCACCTAAATTCCGCTCTCATTTGGCAACCATTTGGAGCTGATTTTGGTGCTGAGATTCTCAGTTTTGAACAGTAAATCACTGCTATACACAATTGGGCTGAAGTCATTTTACTCATGTATGCTTATGCCTATGCTTTTCGGGCTATGTTTCGGGCATATATGGTGATGTATTGACACTTGGGGCTTGACATAGAGCTTGGTTTTGATTCGAGATCATTGGTTGAGCTTGAGCTCACTTTGCAAAGCATTTGGATGCTCCATCTTGGATGTACTTATGGCATCTATGTTGCTTATGTTTGACCGGTCTTGACATGCTTAGCCTATGCCATTACTACATACTAGTTACATTGTTTGGAGCCTATTGCTACTGGAGCTCCGTCTTGGCTTGGTCTTCGATTCTCGGAGCTTACTTGAGGTATTTATTGGCTTGCCAGAGTTGTATCTTGGGATGTACTTGATGTCTTACATGCTTATGGATGCTACATACGGATGTTCTACCGCCTACATGTTCGGGATGTACTATTGATGTATTGTCTTGGACTTATGTCATTGGCACTGTGTCTTGCCTTGTCTTGAGCTTTTGAGCTTGTACATATGGCTTTTGTGCTAGTTGGAGCATTCGTGAATGCTTATCAGACATTGAGTAGGTGGTACTTTTATGCATTGAGTCGTTACATGCTATTGAGCAGTTACAGACACTTAAGACTTTGGGACTTCTTACTCTTTGGGATGATACATCATATGTCTTGGTTCACTGTATGCTTATGAGCTAAGTCTCACTTTTGGATCTGTATCTTTGTGAACTGACACCTACTTGTGTCAAGTTTTGGTAGTTGTAGGAACACTTTGCCCCATTGCCTGGGGGGTGTGCCTACTCACTGGCAGATATTTGTATGACATACTTGGGTGTTGGATTCATTCTTACGACCGTCATATGCTTATGCTATGCCCGCATTATGCCGGCTTTGGTCTTGGCAGTATCTGATTGCCTTGGGATCCGATTTTGGCACTGTTAGCTCTCTTTTACTGAAATCTGAAATTTATTACAGCAAGCATATATGTATAGACTGACGTGGATTTTTCATGCTGAAATGATGTACTTTCACTAGTACTTGGTGCGCAACAGCTTTGGTTCCACTTTATTTGCCATTTTTTCTAGATTTTGGTGATTTTTTTGTCATTTTCTGCAATAAACAACAAGTAGTTTTGAACTATCTACAGTCTTCCAGCCTGCATTATGGCGAGTTCGACCCCACTGATCATGCTATTTTCAACATCACTAAGCTTGATGGTACGGATTACTCTTATTAGAAGAGCCAGATTTGGCAGGTGTTGGTGTAGAAATCGCAGATCAAACCTTTGAGGTTAAGCGGGCATCCGCCTACAACTATGCCAAATGAGGAATGGCTTGAGCTTGATGAGTTATGCAAGTCCACTATTGTATTGTCTCTCACAGAACAGGTTCACTATAATGTCTTTGAGGAAGAACAGAGTGCATAGCAGTTGTGGAAAAAGATAAAAAATCTCTATGACAAGAAAAGTCCAACGAGTTAGATGTATTGGCTAAAGCAGCTTATGGATCTGCGCATGAAGGAGAATGTGACTATGTCTGCTCACTTGAGCTAGTTCCATGCTATACTCAAGAACTTGACTTCGCAAGACATCACTTTTCCAGAGGATGTCACTCCTCTTTTCTTGCTAGGTACTCTTAATGAGTCATGGGAAGTATTCCGCACTACATTATGTGCCTCTACTGCTACCTTGAAATTATTTGATGTTGAGAGTGCTCTTCTGTAGGAAGAGGTTAACTGTAAGAATTTGAATGCCTCTCATGTGTCTCATGCTATGACAGTTAGAGGTAGGAATGATGGATATGGAAAGCATGGTAGTGGTAGTGGCCGTGGATGGGATTCTCAAACATCTCGGTCCAAGTCTCGTGGGAAGTCACGTAGCAAATCCCATGGCAAGAATGTAGATGTTACTTGTCACCATTGTGGGAAAAATGGCCATATTAGGCCATAATGCCATGAATTGCACAATGAAAGGTGCAAAGATAAGGGGAAAGACAAAGTGCAGGATAACTCTTTTGATCACAGCATAGTACCTGCAAAGTCCAGTGTTAAAATTGAAGAGATCAATGTTATGCATCCTGAGAATGTTAATGATGATGATTATATCCTAGCAGCTTCTTCTAGTGCTTCACAGATGACAGAGATACACTGTATGTATGCACAGTGTTGACTCTTGGACTCAGGTGCATCCTTTCATGTGCACCTTTCCGAGAGTGGTTTCATTCATACCGTACTATTTCAGGTTCTGTGCGCTTGGGTGATGACAGCTCTCTTGATATTGTGGACATTGGTGATGTTAGGCTACAATTTCCTTCTGGCAGCAGTTTTGTTATGCAAGATATACGTCATGTACCTACTTTGACACGCAGTCTCATGTCAGCTGGACATCTTGATGACGCAAGTTATCATGCGTCTTTTGGAGACTCTACATGGAAGATCACTCGTGGCAAACTTGTGATTGTGAGAGATGCCAAGGCTGGTAGCCTTTATCCCTTGATTGTATCAGCTTCTTCCCTTGATCATGTTTTGTCCGTGTGTTCTACCCCACATGTATCTCTTTGGCATGCCCGTTTGGGCCATATGTCTTTGAAGGGAATGAAAATGCTTTCTGGTTTGCAGTACTTACCACCCCTTAATTATGCATGTTTTGATTCATGTGAGCATTGTCTTTATGGCAGGCAGACTAGGTCTACGCATAAGAAGTCTGGTAGGCCACGCATGATTGAGCCCTTAGCATTGGTACATTCAGATGTCTGTGGGCCCATGCCTTGTCAGTCTATGGGTGGTGCAAAGTATTTTGTTACATTCATAGATGATTTTTCACAAAAATTTTGGGCTTATCCCATTAAGCTGAAATCTGATGTCTTAACTGTGTTTCAGAGATGGCTTGCATTGGTTGAGAACCAGTCTGAGTATAGGCTAAAATGCCTGAGGACAGATAATGGGGGTGAGTATGTCTCATGTGCTTTTGAGCAGTTATGTGATGAGAGGGGTATTAAGCATCAGTTGACTGCCCCCTACACCCCCCCCCCCCCAAAATGGTTTGGCTAAGAGGATGAATAGAACCATCCAGGAGTGTGTACGCAATATGCTTAGCCATGCAGGCCTACCATAGAGCTTTTGGGTTGAGGCAGTTAGTACAGTTGTGCATGTCATAAACAGATCACCCTCTAGTGGTTTGGATTTCTAGGTTGCAAAGGAGGTATGGACTGGAAAACCTCCCTCTTATGCGCATCTTTGTGTCTTTGGATGTGAGGCATTTTGCCATGTGCCCAAGGACAAGAGAAGTAAGATGAATCCCAAGAGTGTCAAATGCATTTTCCTTGGTTATGGGGATGCAGGCGAGATGGGTTACCATCTCTGGGATCCGCAGGTGCAGAAAGTCATCCGCACTCATAATGTTGTCTTCCATGAAGACAAAATGCATAGGCAGCCTGAGAGAGTTGTTGAGATCTGCATGGTCATATTTCAGGAGGAGCCGAGAGCTCCCACACAGCCAATTGGACAGCCTACAGCTGCAGCAGATGCTCATGGTCAGGGTGTTGGACAAGCAGCTGGGCAGGCAATAGAGCCTACCGTGAGATGGTCTACTAGAGATAGACGTCCACCTGATAGATTTCACCCCTCGATGCATTATGTCTTGGTTACAGATGCAAGAGAGCCTTTCACCTATGATGAGGCTATGTGCAGGGGTGACAGTCACTCCTGGGAGAGGGCTATGCAGTCTAAGATAGACTCCCTCCATAAGAATGACACTTGGGATTTGGTTTCCTTGCCTATAGGCAAGAAGGCTTTTCCATGCAAGTGGGTGTACAAGCTAAAAAGTACCCCTAGACACCCCAAGCCGGCATACAAGGCTAGATTGGTAGCAAAGGGTTTTAAACAGAAGCATGGTGTAGACTTTGACGAGGTCTTTTCTCCTGTGGTTAAGAAGACCACCCTGCGCTTAGTCTTGGCTTTGGTTGCTTAGCTTGACTTGGATTTATACCAGATGGATGTCAAGATGGCTTTCTTACATTGGGACTTGCATGATGAGATTTATATGGAGCAACCTAAGGGCTTTGCAGAACCTGGCAAGCAGCATCTAGTGTGCAAATTAAAGAAAAGTCTTTATGGCTTGAAACAGGCACCTAGGGAGTGGTATCATAAGTTTGATGCCTTTATGCAGTCACAGGGCTACAATCGGAGTGCTATGGATCCGTGTCTTTACACGAAGAAAGCCCGTGATGGTTCTTTATTGATTTTAGTACTCTATGTGGATGATATGTTGATAGCAAGGAAAGCTCATGATGAGCTAGATGCTCTTAAGGATCAGCTCAAGAAGAGCTTTGAGATGAAAGATCTGGGAGAGGCCGCTCACGTACTTGGGATGCGCATTAGATGCGACAGGCATCAGGAACTCCTCTACTTGTCACAGAGGGAGTACATTCATAAAGTCCTTGAGCGCTTCCGCATGCAGGATGTAAAGCCTATTGGCTATCCATTGCCTTCTTATGTGAAGGTATCACAGGCTGATTATTCGCAAATAGAAGAGCAGAGGGCCGAGATGGCCAAGATTCCCTATGCATCCGTAGTGGGCAATCTTATGTATGCCATGATAGCCACTCATCCAGATATTGCCTTTGCAGTTGGTGTTGTGGCACGCTATATGGCTACACCTGGCAAGAAGCATTGGGATGCCGTGAAGGGTATCATGAGGTACCTGAAGGGCACTGTAGATATGTGCATATGCTATGGTAGCCAGGATACAGGAGTCGTGGGGTACACTGACTCTGATTATGCAGGACATGCAGATAGTAGAAAGTCCACTTTCGGCTATGTATTCACCTATGCTGGAGGTGTTGTTTCTTGGATGTCCAGGGTGCAGAAATGCACAACCCTTTCTACTACAGAGGCCGAGTATGTTGTATCCACTGAGGCTTGCAAGGAGGCCATTTTGGTTGGGTCGTTTAGTTGCTAACCTTGGTATTGATACTATCCCTACACTGCATTCGGATTCTATGAGTACTATTCAGTTAGCCAAGAATTCGGACTTCCATGCGAAGACGAAACACATTGAGGTGAGGTATCACTTCATACGTGGGGTCATTTGAGGACGTCTGTTGATCTTGTCAAGATCTCGACTGACCAGAATCATGTAGATCTGCTCACGAAAAGCCTCTCTACAGAGCGCTTTGCCTTCCTCAGGAGGTTGATGAGCGTGGGATGAGATGACATATTTCCTCATCCTGTTGTACATGTGTACATATTGTACTATCTTTTTTTTCTTTTTCTTTTCACTCCTCACTGGGGCAGATTCGCCTTTAAGTGGGAGGTTGTTGGGGGTAAAGGTGCCTCTACCTAGCCGCCCGTGTATTACTACATTGACAGTCACCGCCATTGCACACTGCAGGTGGCGGGCGCCTGTCTCTGTCACTTTATTCTTTATTCTTTTAGTGACAGTTTGAATAAAAGAAGGCCTGGTCACACATTGTGACTAATGGAGTTCCCATTTCTAGTCTCTCCCGTTCTTGCTCTTGCTCTCCCTCCATAGCTCTCGAGTCCAACCTTCGATCCATCGCTCCCTTTCAATAGCACATTTTGTTGAAACCTCTTATGCGTGTCAGATGTACTCTATGGTTAAGCATCAAGATGGATTACAACCAACGTACCCTTTGTATAGATGGGTTACAACCAACGTACCCTTTGTCTATACATTATAGATGGGTTGGAATGTCATGAGATTTTTTGCCCAAGGTTTAAACATAAATTTTTTAAGCTCTACATATATTACTTAGTCACTTTTATTTTAGACAAACTACAAGTGACTTGCCTAGTGCAATAAAACATGAAGCCTAATCCACCAGCATATGGCATGGTGATGCAAAGATGGAGGCTCTCTACCTTGAAATACAATAAATTTATCATAGGTCCTCAATAAAAAGAAAAAATGTGGTTACTTACTTTTAACTCTCTTTGCAACACTTACATGAAATGCTACAAGTTCTGTAAGTCAAACAATATAAATCATGGACATGAGTAGTTGATTTGGAAGGATCCCTTGGATTGCATTTTCCAGGAGCTAATGATGTGGTTATGCACATATGATCTTCAAAGTTTTAAGATTATTCACAAGTCAAGTAATAAGGGAGTCAGAGTTACCTAGGTTAACCAAGCATAAGACATTGTATATGACTTCTAGCATTGCCTATGTGACTAAAATAGTCAAGAGGGATATTAGAAAAAGCATCGTGAACTACGTCGCATTTTGCGGGCAGAATTGAGAGAGGCAGCAGGCGCCATGGATGGAGAAGGGAAAGTGGTGTTCAAAGCTTCCACATAAAGGGGTTGATCAAGCCATGCATCTACAACTAGTTGCAGTCCACTTGACATGTAAGTGCTCCTTCTTCTGTGCTTTGACGAAAATAGAAGGTCACTCTTGGCTGAGTTAATAGGGAAAATCTATGTATTTAAAGGGTAGCAACCCATACAAAGGGGAGCTCGATTATGTGTCTTGAGGAAGGTCTAGACCTAGCCTATTTATGTTGAATAAGCTCTCCCATGTCAAGAGATACATCAAATCTACTCTCTTGAGTCTTCCAAGAGCTGAGTAGGAACTGTTATTGGACTTCCTATCCTAAAATTTGTTGGGCTGAAACCCTTCTTTTTGCTTCATTGATTATCTTGACCCAAAGGACTCACCCTTGCTCTTGGAAAGCCTTCTGCAAGCTCTTAATCGAGGGGTATATCAAGAAGACTTTTAGATTTTTCTTAACAAGACATGTGGGCTGAACTGAAAGGTCCAATAATGTTCTTTAATGGGATGAATCTATGTTCTATAGAGCATCTCTTGTATGGATCAAGAGGATCATGTATTTATGTAGAAGAAAAGAAGGGAAATTTCTTACATAACTACAACTTGATGAAATCTTTCCTCCCTACCAAGAAGAGCTCTTTGGTAGATATTAAAACTTTGATTTCAAAACTATCATATTCAGCCCGCTACAATCTTTGGGCTGATTTTTTATATTCCCAGTTTTACTCTTATGATTTATGATGAGAATATGCTCTAATACTCTTGTAAAAGTTGCATGTAAAAGTTGCATCTAAACGCTCTTGCCTTGAAAGGACATTGAAGATACTCTTTCGTAGATTATTTGTAACTTCATGGTTTGTTCTTGGCTGCCCATAACAGAGAATTAATGGGTTGAAGCTTTACTTGTTAACCACTTCCTTTATCTTGGTAGAACATGAATTGTTCTTGACCAGGATATTCATGGGCTAAATTATGTAAAACGGAGTCTACCTCAACTCCAAGCATTACAGGTACAATAGTATATTGCTTCCTTTTCATTCAAGAGAGGGTTTAAAGTTGTCCTCTAGAGATTTTTTGCCATATTTTGGAATTAAGCAACTGAAGCTTTTACGAAGCTATTTAGTGCAAGATACATTGTTCTAAGTCATGAACTTTTCATGTAAATCCAACTACAGTGATTCATTGAAATAGGTAGTCTTCTTCTTGATCCTCTATCTTCATTATCAGTTGAAAAGAGAAGACTTAAAGATCCTCTTCCAACCTAGGCTAACATAGGTAGCTATACTCATTGGCAAGGAAGGACAAGACTCTTCTTGTATAAATTGAGGTTGTACTCCTATTTATAATTCATTCTTCTATGATCAAAGGTTGAAACCTCTTAACCCCTTTATTTGACCGTGTTATGTATCAATCTTGGATTTTCCAAGATAAAGTCAAAATAAATGGTGAACTAAAAGTTGTGAAGCTCCTCTCGAACCTATAAACAATTACTTAAAACTACCTATCTCATGAAGACACGTCTCCATCTATCTTGTTTAGATCTCTTACAAATCCCCTGTGGTGACCTTCAACCTCACGTGCTTCGACAGCGTGGAATACATGTGAAAAAGGTGATCAGTTGGATTTATTTTAAGAATTAAATTTGGTTTGACATGCATGAAAACAAAAGGAAAAATTTGATACTTGCATGGTGTGTATACACACCCTAATCTAAATTCATACACTTAAAAGTAATGGCTACATCCTCGGAGGAAACCAAAATACAATCCAACTATTCTAAAAATTTACAGCATGAGGAAAAAGACAAAAATGTGGGATGTATATTTTTTTATACTTTATTTTTGTATTTTTATGGATTTTCAAAAATTTATTTATTTTTTTGTTGAAATCAACCAATTGGAGATACAAATAGCAATAAGAAGTTTGGAATTTGGAATGGGATTTTTTATTTTTTCATATTTTTATGCATTTTTTGGCTATTTTTTCTAAATTTTGAGGACTTTTAATGTAATTTGTAGGTTTTTATTAGACTTGGGTATCTGGTTTCCTAGCTTCCCATTGGATTCTTACATAACCATGACAATCTCGACCTAAACCACAAAATCAAACCAAACAAATTGCAAAGAACAACAACATCACACACAACTAATCAACATAAGTCCCATGGAAATAGAGCTATCTTTAGTTTTTTCATGGGTGGACACATAACGCTATGATATCCACCCCCTTCACCTACACTTCCTTCAGATGTGCCACATTATGTAACCCATTGGGATAAAACACCCATATGATCTTCACACAAATGACCACATGCATAATCATCCTCCCACCAAGATCATAAAACCAAATCACAAGCATCCTCAGAAATGCACAACAAACCTAGACACTCCCACCCAAATTGTAAGACACCGATAGCTCATGACATCCAACTATCATGTATCCCTCTGCAACCAAATCCACGAACTTGGTAGGCCCTCCAAGATCAAATGGTAATCCAAAATCCCATTGCAACATCTCCTATCCTACAAGTTCCCCTACATAAACCATGGTTGGATCAACCATTTGCACAACTGAATACTCTCCCAAAGCATATATATTGTTTGCATTCTCAAGTACCATAGCATGCATAATAGCATCTGCATACTCCATCATCACATCAGTAGAAACTTTCTCGTCAACTGTTTTGTACTTAGTTTGAATCGTGGCTTCATTATTTTCCCCTAATAAACCCATTTCTTGTTGCAAATGCACAACACCCAACTCTATCAGCTAAAGAGAATTAGCCCTCTTCTCTTTGGATTGCATACAAACACCTAAACTTAGTATGCTGACACGAACCAACATCAAACTCTTTTGATTAACATAACTTAGTCCCCTTGCAACCTTGTTGGCTGAAATAATTTAGCCCTCTTTTCAATTTGCTAAAATACATTAGCCATTGACTCTTTGTACTAATGTACATCCAACAGTGACTCTTTTTGTTAAAAGTACTTACCATTCAACCCTCTCTACTGCATAAAATCAAAATCTCATGATACATATCTAGGGAATGAATCTACACAAAACTAGAACCACTCTACGCCTCACTTTTTAGCATATCTTCAATCTTGATATTAGTATCCACATAAGACAACCCATGCACTCGTCATCCAATAATAAACCTACCTTTCGCAACTCGTTCTCATTATTTTGTATGCATATTGCCTATTATCTCTAAGTAACTTTGCAACGTTATGAAAACAAACAAAACTCTCAGTTGTAAGACCAATAAAACCTAAAGAAAAAGCATCCTTGCCAGGAGGCAAGAGCTTTTCCCTCCCTATACCACAATCATTCCATAGAACAATGGTACCTAGTGAAATCCTAGCTCTTTTGCAAGGAAAGGAGAATCTCACAATGTAGCTCTATTTATTGGGTGATTCACATAGACCGTCATAAGCTGCACGGCTCTTTTTCCATCTTTACTTTAGACCCATGCATATGTAGAACCATCATCTATAACTTGTGCTCCATCCATGCCTCAGTGGGATAAAGGGTTGTCCCAAAATAATATCATAAGAATATGAATCCTACACAAAAAAATGGTAGTCGTCATCGTAAGCATCTCTTATAGTCACCCTCATACTCAAGCATGCTACATTAAGTTCTCCAACAATGTTATTGGTGGCCTTCATCTACTATCCATGGTCCAACTCTATGGGCCACTTTTTGCTCTCATACAAACTGCGAACTATGACATTTATCTATGATACATGATCTAGCAATGCAACACATGGTCTCTCCAATCTTAACCATTGTCTCAATCATCTTTTGTGCCCAATGACTTCTAGAAAAATGGCTACAAGGAAACATTACAAGTGTATCATCCTATGCATAGTGTTCTGGTTTTACATTCTTCACACATATTGTAGCATCCTCAACAAGAACATCATCATCACTCTACTTAGCCAATTCCTTAATCATGATACTTTGCATGCATTACTCTACTCAACCAATTCCTTAATCATGATAGTTCATTTATAGTCTAAATTGGCTATTTTTTAATCTTAATTATATCTATAATCTCCTCATGAAACTCTCTCTTTGTAATCCCCAAAACCTCTCCTAGAGTGAACTCAACCTTACTATTCAAGATCATCTCTTCTAGCACTTTTTTAAGATCTGGCAGACTTAATATCTAAAGAAAGCTTGTAACCTAGCTATTTTTTAAGTCTAGCATTCTCCTTCTTTTTAACATCTTCTTTACTTTGATCAAACCTTGATCTAAAAGGTGGTGCAACAAGCTCACCCCCTCTCATCTGCTTAGAAGTGCTAGGAACACCATTGTCCCTCTTCGGTTTTTCCTCAACAATCACCTTTGTGCCCTAATTCTTTGCTAAATAAGCATAAATTGAACATGTGTCCACTTGAGAGACCCACCCAGTCTCTAATTTGATACTCTTTCCTACACTAGATAAATCAGCTTGTTGCACTTTATCCTTATTTGTAGTATGCAAAGTAAAAGTTTAGAACTTAGACTTACATTTGAGTTTCTTTTCAATTTGAACACTATAAGCTAAAGCATCACATGTGGCTGGTAAGATGTCCGAGCAAACATATCCTCAAAAATATTTTTCATTCCTTCCTTACCAAAATTGGTAGTAATAGGGTTACCTATCATGGATGTGTAGATCTTCTCATCTTTCCAAAAAACCAAATTCTTTTGTGCATCCCTGAATGATTGACATTATTCACACTCATGTTATTAGGACTATCACACCATATGCACCTTCACAAAAAAGTATTTATAGGTGGAGCTTGAAAAGGACTAGGTTGCCTAGAATCTTTCCATACACACAACCATTTTAATATACATATCCTATATATCATTTACTAGTTTATCTATAACATCATTTTCTTGTAATAGGTGTAGATACCAGAGGCTATGCGAAGAGTGGGTCAAGGAAAGCGATATTTTGATACAACAAAAAATCTCTTTGAAGCTGTCAAGATTTGGGGAGGTACAAGATTGCATAACTTTCTCTCCATGAATCTTCAAGGTCCACATCTTTCAACTACATCTAGGGCTATGAGAAAAGCTCTTTGTTATAGGATTGATTTGAGAGAGGATGTATTCAAGCATGTGGTAGAAACATATAAGCATCATATATTGAAAAACGGGCTTTGCATGGGAAGTGTACCTGTCATTGTTGCTGAAGATGAGACTATGGTCAAAAGGATGGTGAGGTGGATAGCAAGAGATGACCAACTTTTTGGTTTTTGTGGAAAGAAGATAGATCACACATGCATTTCAAATTTTGTAGTACTTGTTGGAGATGGTGAAAATGGTTATCATAGAATTATTGATGCATTTGAGCTTAATGTGATTGCCAACTATGCAAGAGTATTGATTGCAAATCCTCTTGCTGAATGCTTGTCAAAGTTAATTCTTCTTATACAACTAACTTGTAATAGGTTTGACTCTATGTCCATCAAGGAGCAATGGAAAGAAGTCGATTTGCATTGGAATATGTATGTGAAGGATGTGATTGAACCAATACTTGGTCATGCTTCTGATGGAGATTCAAGGGGAAGAAAGCTTATGGTTGAAGATTATAGCTCTCTTAGAGGTGTTCGATACTCAATTCCTTGGAAAATTTGGCCATTCATAGCTTCTATGGAAGATGATGGAAGCATCATTGGATTACATGGCCAAGATTATATACATAATGGAAAGAAGATTATTAATCCTCTAGATAATGCATCCAAAAGATTAATGCTTGGTAATGATCTTGTCACCTTGAATCATGTAGCCTTGGTATATCAAAGTTTCAAGGTTGATGATCATAGTTTGCAAGAAGGAGATATAGAGAGAAAAGATAGACAAAATTGGAGATCAGCATAGAGGATAGCCGGACGTAAAGTTCAAATTTGTTTAGAGCTCTTGCAGATGGGATCCAATCATCGTCAAGAGAGAACACTTGGTACAAAGGTGTATCTCTCAATTGTGGCAGCATACATTGATATTTTTCTATCTCCTACGCTCAACTTGTATGAGTGTGTGAAAGCTACCAAAACAGTATCCTTCTTTTTTAGGTACAAAATTCATGTTATCTATTGAACATATATAAATAATTAACTGATATTGTATGTTCATGTTGTTGCTATGGTAGCACCATTATGTCTCATTAATTAGTTGATTTATGATGTTTTATTAGGATTTGGCGCATGTGGATCACCAAGCATGATGTATATACGCTCAAGCAGAACTTCATTAGTAGAGAAACTTTCATGGACATCCAATTGTCATGTCACTTTGTGGTTCTTCTCATAAAGATCTTCAGAGAAAAATATAGTCACTTGGCAGTTCCTTTATCTTCTACAAGATCTGATGCTTGTGAGAATTTATTTAGTAAAGTAGGTGGAATGGTTAGCAATGAGAGGTGTTATGATGGTTGTGACTTGTTGAGTAGTGCAAGAGAATTGAATAGAATTTCAGAGTTTCAAGCAAGTTCAAATCTAAGTTTTCTGGCAGCTCACTCAAAGCAAGAAAGCATATGGGTTGATATGAATCATATGCCTGGCATTCCTTTGGCAAATTCAAAAGACTACATAGTTTTGAGTACTGATGAGTAGATTGTATATGCATTAAAGGAGGGTTTAGCAGAAGCAAAGGTCATGTGTCGTGAGCTTGGTATGGAAGGTGAAGCTTCATGGGGTGCCTCATGGGAAGAAAAAGATATCTTAGAGCATCTTGAAAACAATGCACATGACAATCTTGAAGAAGAAGAAGAAGAAGAAGTTTCAGTAGTCACTTTAAGTATAAAGGGGTTTGATTCCTCTACTCTCTCTCCTCATGTGGTAAGGGGGCATGGGCACTCAAAAACATTGCGACACATACTTCGATGGTATCCAAGTGCCACTACATAAATCACTTTGTGGTATGACCATTTTGATACTTTTAATTGCTTAGGATAATTCCAACTTTTAAAAAGAAAGTTAGTATATGTTCTATGAAGACTTATATTTAAGAAAGGGGATACATAAAAAGTCATACATGTATATATCTTATAAGCTTAAATAGGGGGATATATTAGTCTTACAAGCTTCATAAATAGGGTTGTTTTTAGAAGTCCTTGCACACAGGTGACATGTCTTCTTTACTATGAGTGAACCCCCCATGCTCGCGGGCCAGGAGTGTCTATAATACACCGATGTACACTAGATAGACATTATTATGCGTTTGTAGTTGATATGTAGTCCAACGTTTACCTTCTCTTCTCCTCAGAGGGAGATCCCATAACATATAGGCATAGCACCTCGTAACACAGACACAATGAAGCACCTCTCAACTGATTACTGTGACTCCATTGTGACTCTCCTACACCTCGGGGATTGACCCCAGGATGCATCACTTCAACAAAAAGTACATATAATACAAACTCCACTCTTTCATTCTAAATGCATTCCAGGAGATACCATGTGTCCTCACCAAATAATTCCCTTAGAACACGAATGACTAACCTACAGCTTAGGTTCCTTTCCACTCCACGTATAAGTCATATCCTGGGAAGACAACTGCTATGCAATCCAGGATCGATACCATGGCATGCGTCATGCATAATGCATATGATCCTAGCACACAAACAATATTTATCAAATCAACATTTTTTAATGTGGAAAAATAGTCATTTCATGATTTTCAATAAACGTATGCTTTGATGTATGGAGACTAGCACCGATCCTTTCCCTCTAACAGTTAGGTTATGCCACGTTGCATAGGTGTAGGGTTTTATTTTGTATGTATTTTTTGCATAAAATGGAAAAAACCATGAATTATGACACATAAACAAACTAGATCCAAACTTCATGCCTCAGCTTTGTTATACAACCACAACCACGAATCATAATTTTCTAGATTTTTATAATGTGAAAATCCTATTTTTTCCCATTTTTAGCTATTTTTCTCTATTTATCTGTGCATAAAAATATATTATTTTTTATTTATGATTAGTGACTGATTATGATAGTTGAAAGATGTTTTGTCTCAGAATTTTATCCCATGCGCATCTCTTTTCCCCACCCAAAACCAATAAAACCTTCATTTTTGCACTAAAAATGCGTTTTTCGGGCTATAATTTAATTATTGTGACTATTTATCATTATGGACCTGCATTTCTTTTATGCACAGTCCTCAATCATAATGCAAAAAAAATACAAACAAATTTTTGTTCCATATGAATTTCATTTCAACCATCAAACATAAAAAAGAAGCAAATTTCCTTTGTAAAAATGGCGCATACCGCTTACTTGCGTGTTGCAGGTTTTTTGATTATTTTTTTGAGCTGCCAATGGACCACCAACAAAAATCTTCAATCTTGAACATCTCCCCTCAGCCTTCCCTTGATCTTGGAGCAATCTGGTTCATGCTAGACAAGCGTCCGTAATCACATTCTCTTCTTGATTCTTGCCATGTGAAGCACCATTTGGAGGAGAGAGATGGAGGAGAGAGAAATAATGAAACTAGTTCTTCATGTCCATGCAGCCATTGCTCGCACAAATATTGGCAATGGAAAGCAAAGAAAGAGTGTATCATGCTGGTGATATCAAATCATAGGGGTGTATTGAGGTGGGAGATGGCCCCGCGATAGATATCATCAACATCCTGCTGATATAGCGTTCATGTGATCAAGGAAAATTTCAACACTTGCTGTTTAATTTTCCTCTTCTCGGATTTGGATAAAGTAGCTCCAGTCTCTCCCATAGATAAATAGTGTGTTATAGCAGTATACCAGGAGGGAATAAATACCGTATCAATCTTAAACAATGTTTCCATGTCATTTCCTTCAGCCAAGACCTCTTTTGGCTCTCTGAAATCCACAAGACATTCTACAATGCCCTGTAGCTTCTGTGGCTTGCTTTTGATCTCGTAATCAAACTCCTGCAAAGTGATTAACCACTTTGCTAAACGATCAGGTGGCTGTAACTTATTTAGCAACAATCGAAGCCCTTCTGCCTTCGTATAAAAAACCACTTTCTCATAAAGAATGTAGTGCCTGAAGTTTTTGGTCACAAATATCATCTCAAGGCACAACTTCTCCATATAGGTATAGTTAATTTCCAATATGCCCAACTTCTAACTAGCAAAAGCTATCAGATGGTATCACTTTTTCTCCCAAATTTGGGATAAGCAGCATAGCTGATACTATACATGGTGGCTGCTGAAAATATATAGAACATTTTGCTCATTTTAGGTGCTTTTAAATTAGGTTCTTTGGCAAGCTCCTGCTTCACATCGTCAAAGATACTTTGCAGACATTACTCCATGCAAACTGACAGCTAAAGGATAATAGGTTCATCAATGGCAACACTCTTTCTACCAAGGCATTAATGAACCTCCTACCCTATTGATGACAAAAAGCTATGTACTTCCTTTGGAGTACGTGGCGAACCCATGGCGACTATGACCTTGAACTTTTCAAGGCCAATCTCAATCCCTACTAAATTGATCACATGACCTAACAATAGCCCATAAGGCACTCCAAAGACGTGCGCACTTCCATGGGTTGAAAGCTATGCAAAATTGTCTACAACGCTCAAAACACTTCCGCAAAATGATCAACTACCTTTCTCTTGTGGTGACTGCTCCCAGATCCTCAATGAATACTTTCAACTCCTCTGGGGAGATGTCACCAAAGGTCTTGTCGGCTCTTCTTTGCCACAAACTAGGTGCATTACATAAACCAAATGCCATCAAATGGTACGCAAAGGTATCGAAGATAGTAATAAATGTCATTTTAAGTTTGTCTTGCTCAACAATCGCCATTTGGTTATATCCTAGAAAGCAATCCATGAACGAATATGTTTCCCTACCTGTTAATTTTGGTCAATAAAGGGCAACGGGTAGTAGCCTTTAACAGTCTGTTTATTCAACTCTCTAGAGTCTACACAAAGCCGGATTTGATTATTTTTCTTCTTTCTAATCACAATTGGTGAACACCATTCAGTATGCTGAACAAGGAAGATCAAACCCACTTTTTACAACTTCTATAGCTCCTCAAATAACTCATCCCTTAATTCAAAAGGCATACGCCTTACTTTCTGACGTACAGGGCAGGTGTCTTCCTTTACAGGAATAGTATGCACATCTAGACTAGGGGGAATGCCCCTAAGTTCATCATAGCTCCAAGCAGTACGACTTCACAAGCATCTTGACCAAGGACTTACTGTAGGTGACCCATCACCTGTAGGACCACTCATAGATGTACTCACTGTAGGTGTATTTTCAACATTACTAGTGCTGGTTGATCCATCAGTAGCCACTGCAACAGGATTACCATACCACGATGCGAGCTCATAAAAAACATCTCTACTAATCAATGTCTCATGTGTAGATGGTACATAACACTTGTAAGCTTTCTGGTCTTGTGCATAACCAAGGAACACACTCTTGACAACTTTAGGATCCAATTTCTTCCTCTTTTCATCAAGGACATGCACATATGCAATGCTGCCAAATACCTTCAAGTGTGAAATGTCAGGCTTATGACCATACAACCTCTCATACGGAGTTACATCATGAACCTGTGTTGTAGGGACTCTATTTAGCACATAGACAGCAGTCACTACTGCTCCAGCCCAATAACCATTTGGCAAACTCTTCTCATTCAACATAGCTCTTGCCAATTCCATCAGTACCCTATTCTATTTTTCCTTTCTGCTACACCATTTTGCCGCGGTGTATAGCTGCAAGTTAATTGTCTTCTAATCCCATATTTAGCAAGGTACATGTCAAAGTAGTTAGAGACATATTCTCCACCTCCATCTGATCTAAGACATGAAATTTTATAGCTCAACTCATTTTCAGCAGGCTTCTTGAAGTCCTTGAATGCATCAAACACATCATCCTTATGTTTCAGTATGAAAAGCCAAGTGTACCTTCTAAAATCATCAATGAAAGATACATACTAACGAGCACCACCAAACGAAGCATTATGAGATGGACCCCATACATCTGAATGTACCAACTATAAGGGTCATGAGCTATTCCGTACATGTCTCATAAATGGAAACCATGTCTGCTTTCCAAACTGACATGCATCACATACATGTCCAAAGTCATGATACTTGAACTTAGACAGTCCAAGCACAATCTCCTTTTGCTACATAGATTTCAGCTTTTGTATATTCACATGGCCAATTGACTTATGCCATATCTTAACATCCCGTATAACACCACCATCATGCGTAAACATAGCTACTTTCAATTCTAGAATTGACGCATCAAGAGTAGACATTCTGCCATCTCTTCGGCCTCTAGTAATCAATTTTCAGTCATTACCATATTCTTTAACAAAGCATCCATCTCTATTAAATCTCCCCTGGAGATTCTATTCTACCATTTGTCCAAATGACAAAAGATTCTTGATATTGTAGGTACAACTCCTTTATGTTGAATAGTATGTCGGGTGTCATCCCCAGTACAAACATGTCCATACAAGCCTACAACCATCTCATCAAACCATTCTCCATAGGGTATCACATGATTTGAAGCTCCCGAATCAATGTACCATCTCTCATCTCTATTCTACCTGGATGCATTCTTAGACACATGATGCATGGCAAACAATCTGTCACCCTGATCATCAAGAACTCCACTAGAGGAAGCATAATTTCCATGTTGTCTAGCCTTGGCTTTCATGTCAGCCTACTTCTTATGACAATCTTTGGCTATATGCCCATATCTACTGCAATAATGACAGTCCTTGTCCCTATTGGACTGATCATTTGGCTGCCAAGTTCCTCCTATGCCTCTAGGGAATCTCCTCTTGCCTCGAAAACTACCTGATCCACACTGGGCCATGTGTATTCGTGCCATGCGAGGCATTCTATTGTTACTATCCATAAGTGTTTTGAGTGTCTCCTCAACCTCAAAAAGATCCATGTCATCTGCCATCTCTACCACGCTAGCTAGCGTAAAGAACATTGTCTTTGCTTTGAGACGTACTAGAACCTATATTCAGCCCAAGCTTAGCTTCCTCATGCAGCAACAAAGCAATCAGCTCATCCCAATCATGGGATTCAGCTCTCACAAAAATAGACATATCAAATGCTTTATACTCTTTGCCAAGTCCATTCAATGTCATTGCAATCGTATCATCCTCAAACACTGAAGATCCAATGGTGGCAAGCTAATTCGCTACATTCTTGATCTCTGTAGTGTAGGCCTGAATGCTTCTATCATTCCTAGACATGTTATTGAACTGTTGCTTCATCTGAATCTTTCTTGCATATGTTACATTTTCATAATTCTTCATGAGTATGTCCCATGCATCTTTTGGGGAAATGCATCTAGTAATTTGTATAACCATAGCATTTGATATACATAAGGAAAACCAATGTAACACTTTGCATGCTCTCTCAGTCCATAGCTTATGAGCCCTTTTCTGATCATTTGTCGGATTCCTTTCAGGCATTTCAAGTTCAACCTCATCACCTATACATAAGTCCCAATAACCTCTGCCAACCAAAAAATTCTTCATACAGAACTTCCATAAACAAAATTTTTTGTTGTCCAGCTTTTCTCCCACAATTTGAGTGATATTGTCAGTGTCTTAAGCATTTGCCATAGTTGCAGCTTAGGTGATGTATACAACTTGCAAGTATCTGTCTCCTTTTCCTACAGTTCAAGACCAGTTTCATGCTATTCAAGACAGATTCCTGCAGTTCAAGACCAGTTTCCTACAATTCAGGACATTTTCCTGCAGTAGTTCAAGACTAATTTCCTGCAATTTAGGTAAGTTTTCTACAATTCAAGGTAGTTTCCTGCAATTCATGACAGTTTCCTACAATTCAAGACAATTTTCTACATATCAAGACAATTTCCTACACTTCAAAAAAGTTTCCTGTAATAATTTTCTGCACCAAAGAAATAGGATATTTCAGCCCTTTACAACCTCAAAAACATCCACAAGCGTGTGGGATAACCCGTAGGTATTTTAGTCAATACATAGACTCTACAAGTATTGTATCTCTGTCTCATGTATTCTTATTGCAGTGAAGAGAATATGCAATCTAAGTCCTGCAACTTGACATTTAGGCGCCTTTCTGACATTCAAGAAGTCAACTCCTTTGAGATCCTGAGTGACAAATGATTCTATTTTCTTCAGGAGTGTAGAGAGGCAATGTCATACACTGCATTTATTGTAAATGACCAGCCAAGTAGATGTCAAGGCATTTGTTTCATCTCCATATTTCAATCCTCAATTGCATCCAATGCTCTCTTTAAAAATGACATGTAATGCTTCAGTAAGAGACAGTGCTTATTGCCTACATTCAATGATACTTTCTAGCCATTAAAATTTTTCCAGATTTGAATATTTTTCAACATAAAATCCCAGCTCCAATGCATGACATCAAGTCCATATGACTTTCCAGTATATACCTATGCTTCAATGGTACTCCTGAACAAGTTTGAGAGTTCCAAGCTCATGTCGAAGGTGCATACATACTCTAGGCTGTCTGCATACAGAAAACCAGTGTTATTTCAAATTTTAAATCAATTCTTCAAGCTCTTAAATGAGCTCTCAATCAAGCAATGATGATATCACATGTTGTTTATTGCTGTAAATAGTCAATCTGCTTAGGTTTGTGTTGAATATCTCAAAATTTGTGAGGAATTTAAAAAACATTTATTCGGCAAAGTTGTAGATCACGTCGAAACGATCAGGATTAGCATGTTGTTTCTCCAAAAACCATTTATGTAGCAAGATATAGCTTCTTTAAAAAAAGGGGATGCGGGCACAGTCTCCTTTGATGACGTTTTCTTCAAATCTTATGTCTTGATGTCAAATGGCCACTGCCAAGCCTTCAAGCTTTAGGCTTTTAGTGATACCATGTTGGAAGAGAGGGAGAGAGACAGAGTGGAGCAGAAGATGAGCCTTAGCTCATTGTTTTTCTTCTTCCATTATTCTTCCATCATACTCACTGAAAGAGACTTACACACATAGGTATGACTAACCAAGACTAACTGTGGTTGAGTCACTGACTACACCGACTTATTGAATGTCACACATGTGTACAACTATATCCAACTAATGTCAGTCACACACACAAAGATAGACTGACTGAAGAGTAACGGGAGCTTGATATTCTAACAAAATGAATGCTAAAGCAGGGCTCAGGCTCTCGAGTAAGATGGCTCTGATATCAATTGAAGGGAGTGAGCCTGGAGTGGAAGCATGTGAGTGGAAGCAAGAGCTATGGTGGAAGGAGAGAGAGAGAGAGAGAGAGAGAGAGAGAGAGAGAGAGAGAAGATGTGGGAGAATGTGTGATTGGCCTTCCCTTTATTCAAATGTCACTGAAAGAATAAATAATGAAGTGACAATGATAGGTGCCTGCCACCTACAGTATACAAGTGTGTGGGTATACTGTAAGTGTCGTAATACACATGCAGCTAGGCATAGGCACCTTTACCCCCAACATCCATGCCTAGTAATCCCATTTTGGAGACAATAACTATTGAACTCTCAAATGATCCATCTACCTCAAGATAAAGTGAACCGTTAAGTAGGTGGAAAAAACCCAAAGGAGAAGTCTAAGTATAAGGATTACTGATAACACATAGAAACATGCTAAAAGTTGTCCAAAATTTTTAATAAAATTGTATATAACTTATACACTATTGTCATATTTTTACATTAATTTAATGCAGATGCGGTGTTTGTAGTTGTGGTCTTTGGAGGATGGTCTTTGTAGTCTGGCAAGGAGATGTTGGTGCAAGAGAGTTCTGATACAAGAGGCAGGTGGAGTTTAGATTGATTTTCTTAGGTACCAAGCCAAGATCAATTAGAAGCTAGCGGTTGGGTAGCTTGATAATTGTCACTACAATTAGGAAATGGATGAAGACTATGTTTCATAGCTTCCACAAATTAGTTTGCCAAGTTACCCTGCGTCTTGCAAAATATTGTATTAATAGTTTTGTTAAGGATATTCATGATCAAATGCCATGGTTCTAATATTGTAGAAAGAGAGTCCAATGCAAAAGAAGGAGCACCATCTTGACCACGTGGATCTCGGGACAAGAGAGGCAGGACCGGCAGTCATTCGTAAAGGGGAGAGAGATAATAGTAGTAATCATGGAAGCAAGGGAAGGGAGAATCCATCATCACCTACCCCTCACTACCATCGCCATGCCTTGCCCTTCATAGCCAATGTCAAGCTTCTAAACACCCACCCAAACTGAAATTGCCAGTCAAGAGAAGAATTTATTTGCTTTCCATCGCCATATCTGATTCCAGATTCCATCTAGAGATGGAAATGGCCCAAATTTTCACTCTAGTCTTTGAATTTATTGTCATGTGGAAGGAGAGAAAGCCATCATTTTAAGTTTAAACCTTCTTAATTAAAGCTTAATCTTTAAAAGATATAAGTATACATTCACATGCCAACAAGTAAATAATGAGTGGGAATTGCGATGAAGGGAGAAGTGGAGATTTTGCTGAGTAGAGTGCTAAGTAGATCAACATTCTTGGCTTGACTAAAGAAGACATGACCTTCACAGTCGCCTATGATCCATGAGAAATTTTTAAGTAAGCATGGCTTTGCTTTATCAAATAACAATATGGAAAAAAAATTAGTTGTCATGCATAATATTTTTAATCTATGCATTCAATCCTAGTTGTGCACATTTTGTATTCCATATGCATTCTAAGCCCTGTTTGACAATTTTTCAAAAATGAAAAAATGATAAAAACTCGTCAATTGAATCACAAATAAACATTCAAAAAGTCATTTAAATTTTTACAAGAAGTATACTAGTAAAAAATGAAAATTTTTTGATAACGTTTATGCCATGAGAAGTTTGTTGCAATTTTTAAAAAGTGATCATTTTGAGTAAAAATAAGGGTTTTTATTAGTGAAAATTTATGTATACTAATCAAAAAATTATGCTAATTTAGAAAATAAATTAATAATTTCATTATGAATTTGAATAAATTTTTTGATATTTTAGAGAAAGAGAAATTAATTTAAATTTCTTTTCTCAAGAAATATTCGCATGAGAATGTTATGTTTCTAAATTGCATACAAAATGAAAATATATGCATTATGATGATTCATGACACATCGGAATAGGGAAAGTGTATGACTACCTCTTAATAGTATTGGAATTAATAAGTTTGTTTATTAACTATGAGAATAAATAATATGAGACATACTAGAGTTGCAAATTTAAAGGTAATAATTTACCCAAAAATTTTGAGTTTACACTAAATGAATGTGATAGCAAGAGGTAAGCCTCAGCATCAATGTTGAAATGTATATTTTATTTATATAAAAATCAATTTTTGTGATTGAGAAAATGAAGAGAGGAGGTGTCAATAGCATAACTTATTAATTAGGGAAATTTTTTGGGTTTTTAAGAATGAACTTTATATGTGAATGTATAAGAGTGAGAAAGAAATTTTCCTTTATCTTCTTTGGTGTTTTGTTTAAAGAAAGGAAAGAAAGGTGTTTCCATTGAAAATGAAAATAAATTAATTATTTAGATATTAAAGAGCAACGATGAACTTTATTTTACGAAGAGGAAAATGTTTCTAAAAGTAAAATTAAGACTTATGGGTTTTTTAGAATGTTAGGTTGATTTCTTTGAATGCTTTACTTTTTAATAAATAAAAAGAAATTAAATTATAAAGGTGGAGAAAGAAATTTAAGAAGGAACTTAAACAATGTATGACAATAGATCCACTAGACCTTCATTCTAAAACAAACTTTTTCAAAGTCAAACAACAAAATCTTGGAAAAACTACTGTTAAGACGACAAGGAGCAAATTATGAGGAGCCACCCCTAAAAGACAAGGAAAATCTATAGCTAGCTTAGGATTAAGATTCTAGTGCCTAATTTAGAGACCTAACCATGAGTCTTTATTAAGAGGGAAGTAAAAGGGACTGAGTGGGCTTACTTATTTCTTAGATATTGTGTGATATCAGTTGGATTACTATAACAAAAGAGTGGCATAAATACCCAAAAGGCTAGTCAAAGTCATAGAATTTAGTGATAAATATCACAATGGCCACCTAAATGGGCTAAGTGTTTCTAACCATACCTATTATGTTTTTATATGTATGTATCATGTCTTAAGTGTGGGGATGCAAGGATGCAAGTCATGGTCAAGTACTAGGCCCATGCTAATTGGACGAACCAATCTATTAACATTTTTAAGTGTGGGGATGTGTCACAGTTTGATATGATAACCCTAATCTTCCCCTTTTTCAAAACACCTTTTCATTTTACAGCCTATCTGTCAAGTGAACAAATTGATCATTATTTATTTTTTTATTTTTACATATTTTCTTTTCGTAGTTTTTGCTATTTTTCCATGTGAACACACTCTTTCCTTTTCAGAATGGCATCTTGCTTGGATAGACTTGAGTTGTTGATCGCACCAGCCTTTTTTTTTTCCCTCCCCCTCATTTCGGCCCACTGATTTTTTGTTATTAATTTTTAATTGTGTTTTTCTCCGTATTTTTTAATCTTTTTGCATGTAAACACACCTTTCTTCCACTGAAACCATATGTCTTAACTTGCTAGCCCTGTAAACTCACTTTTCTTTTTCCATGTAAACACACCTTTCTTCCACTAAAACCACATCTTCACTTGCTAGCCTTGTCCAACACCACTCCCCTAATATTTTTTCTTTTTGTTTCCCCTTATTTTGCCTATCGGATTATCTTGAATTAACTTTTGTTTCGATTTTTGTGTGCATTTTTATCATTTTTTCTAAGCAAATGCCCTCATTTTTTATCGAATATGTGTTTTGACTTGATGACCATGTTTGTCTTCTCAACCCAGACATTTTTCCTTTTTGTTGCATTATTATTTTTTATTCTATTTTTAAGTGCATTTTTCCTATTTTTTCATGTGAACACCTATTTCTCCTACCGAACATCGCATTTTTGTCGTCCATCATGTTTCCCATGTGACCTTATCCACTTTTCCTTTTCACCACATTTCAATCCAAGGCCCGGATATTTTCAAAATAAATTTTTTGTGTATTTTTTGTCTTATTACACTTGCGTGTCCATGTGAATGCTTGGTTTTCATCTTACATCGTATGTCGTCCAGGCCACCATGCCATTGATGACCTTGTTGGGGGTAAAGGTGCCTCTGCCTAGCCGCGCGTATATTACTACACTGACAGTACCCGTCACTGCACACTACAAGTGATGGGCACCCGTCACACCGTCACTTTATTCTTTATTCTTTTAGTGACAATTTGAATAAAGGAAGGCCTAGTCACACATTATGACTATTGGGGTTCATATTTGCTCTCTCTCTCTCTTTCTTGCTCTTTCTCTTCCGCCATAGCTTTTCCAAGCAACCTTCAATCCTTCTCACCTTTCAACTAGTATCAAAGCATGGATTCATGACTACTTGAGCTTAGCTCATGGCATCTTCAGCTTCCTATTGATTACCTACACTCATTAGGTCTCCTTCCCAACAGCCATAGCTAACTCTCCCAAGCTCTCGTCACTTCTCGACTTCCCGAGCAACTACCCAGCCCCTTTGGGCACCCTCCTCAGGGCATTCCAAGAAAGGTATTCATTCATTTGCTTCAAGGTTTCATGCTGGTTATAGGTCTACAAGTCTAAGAAGAGAAAGGGGGCAACACCATTCAAGCTCTGGTACTCCATATCTTGACATAGGCTTTATTGGGGGACCTTAGGCTTGTTGTGTGCCTTCTTTGGCACCCACTTGAGCTTCCTACCACTCTGCCCAACTCAAAAACGTGAGCAACAACCCCAATTAGATTTGTTCCATTTTTCCAGGTGCATTTACAGCATGTGATCAGTTGTTTGATCTCCTCCAGCTCATTCCAGTCATGGGCAACCTCGTTTGGGCACTATACACTTGGTTTATGCTTGGCATTTGATCCCAAGCCTTGGTGTTGAGCATTGATGTGATTTACTTTAGGTTTGGGACTGTTATACACAGTTTACAGGCAGCCCACAACAGTGCTACATAAGCATTTTATGTCTGGACCACTTTGGCATTGACATTGGTTGCCCGGTTGGTCTCGAATACGCCCCGAATGCTAGGGGAATGTATGCCTATGATGTGAGAAGCTTTTAGGACTGAATTTGCTCAGTCATTGACTGTTTTACACAGTCCACAGGCAGCCCAAAACAAGGTAGCCCTCTGTCATTATACTTTATGCACATGCTATATAGTCATTTGATGTCGAATTATGCCCGATTGGTGCCTATACATATGGGAAAGTATACATACAGTTTGTCTATGGTTTTGACCTTGGATTGAGCCACTCTTTGCTTAGTTTTGTAGTTTATTTGCTGCTGGAATATTTAGGGTTGAAGCTCTTTTGTTTATGTTTGGATATGCCTATTGCATTTGGGCTATGTCTTGGATGTATACATTGATGTAGTGACTCTCGGGGATCGACATAGAGCTTGGATTTACTCTCAAATCATTGGTTGAGCTTGGGCTCGCTTAGGATAGTATTTGGATCTCCATCGTTGATGTACTTATGGCATGTACTTTACTTATGTCTGACCAGTCTTGACATGCTTGGCCTATGCCACTACTACATGCCCATTACATTGTTTGGAACTGGATGCTACTGAGCCTTGCTTTGGCTTGACATTTGATTGCCTGAAGATTACTTGGGCTATTTCTTGGCTTTCCAGGGTTACAATTTGGATCTAATTGATGTTTATGGATGCTATGTACTGATGTTACATGGCCTATATGCTCATGAGGTCTTCTTGATGCTTGATCTTGGATCTTCTAGCACTGGTGTGATCATATGCCTTTGTTGAGATTCTTTGCTTGATATTTACGGCTTTTGTGCTAGTGGAAGCATCTTGATATGCTGGATAGACATTGAACAGGTGATTTATGCTACTTGAGCATTCGGATACTTGAGACTGGGATCTTCACTTGGATGTTGCATGGTTGATATTCCTAGTCCTCATAGATGTACTTGGGCTCATTTAGGCTTTGCACTCCCTGAGCATACACCTCTTTGTGTCAGGTCTTGCCAATGTTGTGTACACTTTTCCCTATTACACAGGGGGTGTGCCGACTTACTGGTAGATTCATTTGACATGCTTTGGTGTTTTCTCAATGTCCGTATGATTGTCACATGTTGATTTATTCCCACGATGTCGGTTATACTTTGACAGTCAGTGGTTGACTTGGTGCATTCATTTTACCTACAGTTTGCTCTCATTGTACCTGGCTGTAATGTATTACAGCAATGAGTTATGCATGGACTGACGTGGAATTCTCATGTTGAATCATCCTAAGTTTATGTACTTTTGATGGTACTTGGTGGGCAGCATCATTAGCTATCAGTTCGTGGTCATTTTGCCTTGGTTTTGGTGGTATTTTGGTTGTTTATTGCAAAAAACAGTAAGCAATTTTAAATTGTCTGTAGCGTTTTGGATTGTAGTATGGCATCTTCTTCCACTGATAGTGCTATCTTCAACATCACTAAGCTTGATAGTATGAAGTATGCCTACTAGAAGAGCTAAGTGTGCAGAAATCTCAAATAAAGCCACTAAGGATGCATGGCGAGCAGCCTAAAACTATGACTAATGACGAATGGGATGAGCTTGATGAGTTATGAAACTCTAACCTCATCTTGTCTCTCACTGAACAGGTGCATTACAATGTGGTTGAGGAAGCACAGAATGCTTGGCAGCTTTAGGATAAAATTAAGAACCTCTATGATGAGAAAAGTCCAGCAAGTCAAATGTATTGGCTGAAGCGGCTTATGGACCTACGCATGAAGGAGAATATGACAATGTATGCTCATTTGAGCTAGTTCTATACTATTCTCAAGAACTTGACTTCGCAAGGCATTACCTTTAATGATGAGGTTACTCCATTGTTTTTGCTTGGGACTTTGAGTGAGTCATAGGATGTATTCTACACTGCCTTATGTGCTCCTGCTACTATTTTGAACTTGCCTAATGTAGAGAGTGCTCTTCTGCAGTAGGAAGAGATCAATTGTAAGAACTTGGATGCCACTCGTGTGTTGCATGCTTTGACTATTGGAGGCAGAGATGGTAATGGAAAGAATGACTGTGGGAATGGCCATGCCAGAGACTCGCAAAAGTCTAGGTCTAAGTCATGTGGTAAGTGGTGCAAGTCTCATGGGAGAAATGCTAATATGACATGTCATCATTGTGGCAAGAAGGGTCACATCCGCCCACAATGTCATGAGTTGCACAATGAGAAGTGCAAAGAGAAGGGGAAAGACAAAGTACATGAATTCCTCTGATCACTGCATGGTACTTGAAAAATCCAGTGTGAAAATAGAGGAAATCAATGTCATGCAAACTGATGACTCCAATGGGGAGTACATACTTGCAGCTACTTCTTGTGATGCTACGCCATTGACTGAGGTTCACTCTATGTATGTGCAGTGCTAGCTTTTGGATTCTGGTGCTTCATTTCATGTTACACCATGATGTGAGTGGTTTCACTCCTACCACACTGTCTCTGGTTCAGTTCACTTGGGTGATGACAGGTCACTTACTATTGTTGGCATTGGGGATGTACGGCTATAGTTCTCTACTGGCAGTACTTTCCTATTACAGGATGTATGTCATGTACATGTGCTTATATGCAATCTTATATCTGCAGGGCATCTTGATGATGAAGGCTTTCCCATGCGAATGGGTGTACAAGCTAAAAAGTACCCCTAGAAACCCCAAGCTGGCTTATAAGGCAAGACTTTTTGCTAAGGGTTTTCAAAAGGAACATGGAGTTAACTTTGATGAAGTCTTTCCTCATGTGGTCAAGATGACCACCCTATGCTTGGTTTTGGCCTTAGTCGCGCAGCTTGACTTGGACATGTATCAAATGGATGTCAAGACTGCATTCTTGCATGGGGATTTGCATGATGAGATATACATGGAGTAGCCTAAGGGCTTTGCAAAAACTAGCAGGGAGCACCTAGTGTGCAAGTTGAAGAAAAGTCTTTATGGCTTGAAGCAGGAACCTAGGGAGTGGTATCATAAGTTTGATGCCTTTATGCAATCACATGGCTACAGTAGGAGTGGTATGGATCTGTGTCTTTACACGAAGAAAGCCCCTGATGGTTCATTGTTTATTTTAGTACTTTATGTGGATGATATGATGATAGCAGGGAAAGCTCATGATGAGGTGGATGCTCTTGAATCTCAGCTGAAGAAGAGCTTTGAGATGAAGGATTTGGGATTGGCCTCTCACATTCTTGGTATCCAATTTTCCATGTGAAGACGAAACACATTGAGATGAGGTATCACTTCATACGTGGGGTCATGAAGGACAAGTCTGTTGACCTTTTCAAGATCTCCACTAACAAAAATCCTACAAATTTTCTCACAAAAAGCCTCACTACTAAGCGCTTTGCCTTCCTTAAGAGATTGATAGGCGTTGGATAAGATTACGTTTTTCCTCATCCTATTGTACATGTGTACATTGTATTGTCTTTTCTTTTTCTTTTCACTCCTCACTGGGGCAGATTCGCCTTTAAGTAGGAGGTTATTGGGGATAAAGGCACCTCTACCTAGCCGCATCACTGGGGCAGATTCGCCTTTAAGTAGGAGGTTATTGGGGATAAAGGCACCTCTGCCTAGCCGCATGTATATTACTACACTGACAGTACCCACCACTGCACACTGCAGATGGTAGGCACCCGTCACCGTCACTTTATTCTTTATTCTTTTAGTGACAGTTTGAATAAAGGAAGGCCCGATCACACATTGTGACTGTTGGAGTTCCCATTTTGTCTCTCTCTTTTTCTTGCTTTTACTCTCCTGCCATAGCTCTTCCAAGCATGCTTCGATCCTTCTTACATTTTAGATTCGCCCATTCTCTTGCCATTCTAATTGTTTCCATTGTGGCAAAATTTTTTACCCTCGTTTCGTGATGGTACATGGAACGAGCAGCAACCAGTGTGTTATTTTTTTTCTAAACCCCTCCCCACTTGTTACTCCCGCACACCTCTCTCTCTCTCTCTCTCTCTCTCTCTCTCTCTCTCTCTCTCTCTCTCTCTCTCTCTCTCTCTTTCATTTCTTTCTCTTTCTTCTCTCCCCTCCCCCTCTTTCTCTATTTCTTCTCTCCCCTCCCCCTCTTTTTCTCTTCCTGCAACTTCCTTCTTTCTCTCTCCTCCTATGTTCCCGCACCCTCCCCGTCTCTCCCCTTCTCCTTCCTTCACCTCTTTCTCCTCCTCCATCTCTTCCTTCTCCTCTCCCTCCTTGCATGTCAATCTTGCCTGGCCACTGTAGCCAACTGTCCCCCTACTACCTACAACTACACATGCCCCATTACCTCATTCTGCACCGTCATCTAGCACTCCATCGTCGGCCACCATCCAATGCTCCATCATTGGCCGTCGTCCACCTTGCCACCCTCGCCTTGATCTTCCCTCCCCCCTACCCATCCACCCCACCCATTACCACCCACCTGGCCCTCCCACTTGGGCCCCCCTCCCACCCACCTTTCTCCCCCTATCCCACCCATTCCCATTTGACCCCCCATCCGGCCCATCTACCCCACCCCCCCCATTCCCTCCCACCCCATCCCTAGCTACCGTTCATGTATGGGTCTTGCCAAGAATTTTCTGTATATTTTTCTTAGTGGTTGTTCAAGAGCTGCGCATTTCTAGTTCGTCATGTTCGTGTATGTGTGCCATTTATGGTTCGTCACATTCCTATGAGGACGTGCATATGGTCTTCTCTCCATGCAATGGACTTGTTGTTGTTCACACACTCTGTTATTTACATGCAACTTAACACCCACCCAACCCCGGGTACACGTTGTCATGCCGCACGCGATCAGTGTGAAAAACTCTAGAATGCGGCTTTCTTATTGATCGAGAGAGCCAATGCCATACTAAGCATTAATCTTAGTGTCCGTAGTGTGGATGGTCCAAAAATATTAGATTTTTGGACAAGGCTAGCTAATTTTTGATATCTTAGATATTATCTCTTGTAAATATCGAAAAGCTATAGATAGCTTCTAGAGTAGGATGACATGTAAAAGAAAGCATGTAGATTTCAACCATTTTGAGAGGGTTTTATGTAAAAAGAAGGATTGGCAAATCGGGCGACGTGCGATCGCTGTTTTCAAGCGAAGAACAGCACTCCGAAGAAATGGAAGAAGAAGAAGGAGTGATCTAGCATAATTCTGGCCAGATGTCCTAATATTTTACCCCCCTTTCGGAGCCAATGGAAGCATCAAATTGGTGATCTGAGCAGCATAGAGGAAGGTATTATTTTATGCATGTTTTTTTCTACAAGAGATTTATCTTCTCGTAAGGTAGAAATAAATTGGCAAGCTTCATCTCTGTGAGTATTCTTCTACATCTTCTATTTCTTTGAACCCATTCTCTTGCATCTAGTCCTCCCTGAATCTCCCTTCACCCTGCTGTCTCTTACCCCCGCGGTAGACTTTTGATACCCCAAATGCTCTGACAATGCCTCCCCACAATTTTTAAATTGCTAAAAATATTCAAAAAAAATTTTAAAAATCCCAAAAAAACTAATTTACACAAACAAAAGAACCATAAAAATTCAATTAAATCTTAAAAAATTTACAAAAAAATAGCAAAAATCCCTAAAATTTAAAAAAATAAAAGATATTTTTAAAAATCTATTATAAATTTTAAAAAAAATTATTAAAATTCTAAATAAATTCTTAAAAAAGATTTAAAATCTTTAAAACTTCTAGAAAATTCTGACTGCAAAGTTCCACCATTTTTGTTGCTGTTGATGACTGATCATGAATTGTGGGCTTTCTTCATACAACACTTCCATGGTGGGTATTTGTTCTTTTCCAACTTCTCAATAATGGGGTTTCCATTGTTCTCTACCATTTTCAAAAGTGATACAAAACAACAAGCAAGTATTCCACAACCTTTTACAATAAGTGCATGGTAATACACCAAGCAATCTCTTTCACTAACTGCTCAATACATGTAATCTGTAACATGTTTGTTGTATCTTCTTCCTGGCAAACACCTTAGAACTCACAGATTCAAAATCTATAACTTGTGCACCTACTTTTAGTTGGTATAGCCAAAATCACAGTATATGCCAAAACTATTGTCCATAACCTTGTAGGTCTAAAATGGAGCTCAAAAATGCCTCAAATACCAAAAAAGCAGCAAGCAAGTCCAAAAGGGCTTATCTATGGAATATATTTAGCTCTGTTTGCACACCAAATCTCACAGTAATTTGGGATTTTCACTCTACCCTTCTTCTAGTGCCTCTATAAGCATTATCCATGAGAAAGTGTGAAAGAATAGTGTGAAAGAATAGGAGAGCGATGTAATATTTCCATGCAATAAAAGTTAGTTAGTTGGTTTGAAAGTTAGTTAGTCAATTAATAAGTTATTAAGATTACTAACTAAAGACTAACTAAGATAAAAACTAACTAACATTAATAACTAATAATTTTTATTTAATTAAAATATATTTTAAAATAAACTGAGAGTCGTAATCCGATATTTTTCTCGGATTGACAAGGACCATAGCCACCCTTCACGGAAGTTACAACGTGAACGAGACTTGTGAGCCATATTAATCACTACTATTAATGTATATAGTTTGAATGGTCCAAAAATATTAGATTTTTGGGCAAAAAAACTAGTATATTTTAGATATTGTCCTAAAAAGATAGAATTAAAAGTCATTTAAAAGAAAAGACAAGTGATGTTTTAGTTAGTTTTGGAGATTTTATAAAAAGAACAAAATAAAAAAAAGTGACTAGTGAAATCACGTGCACCGCGATCACAATTTACAGGCAGTAGACAGCACTTCGAATAGTGAACTGAGAGCTTTCTAATCAAGTGTCTTGGATTTTTACCCCCCTGTTGGAGCCAATGCAACCATCAGATTTATGATCTGAGCATCAGATCACTTAGTCTTCCAAGAGTCCCTCCACTCTTATTCTCAACCTTATCTTCTTCTCTCTAATTAATTATAAATATGAGGCATGAGGAGGCACAAGGGAGCATAAGGAGACCCCGAGAGGCTGCAAGAGAGAGGTAGAGAGAAGGATACCCCTTCAAGAGATTGTGAGAGAGAAAGAGAGAGAGAGAGAGAGAGAGAGAGAGAGAGAGAGAGAGAGAGAGAGAAGAGTTACCCCGAGAGGCTGCACAATTCCCTCTATCTCGATCCTTGACTTAACCATCTTCTCTTACGCTCTCCCATCTTGAATCTATTCCACCTTCTTAATCTCTTGAGTCTATTTGCGGATGATGGCCTCCAAGCGAAGAATGTCGCGTACGGATGACAATCCTACAGCCAGCAAATGAAGCTTCGGGCGAAGGCATCACTATCAATCCAACTGCGGTTCCGATCATAAGTAATGTATTTCTAAATTGATGGATGTTTGCTGTGATTCTCGCATGAGATACATTAGGCTCTATGCTATGATGTACGAGAATAGGTCATGGGAAGGGATGAGCCTCTTCTCACATATTTGAAAGATGGAGTTTGCAAAGTGCATGTATAAGTAAAGTTAATTGCACATAGTTGTGTATGGCTTATTCGTTTTGATAGAGCAATCGATCGAGGGTTATAAATAGCATAATCGTAAAAAGAATGACATTAGAATTGTGCATACAAGTTTTAAGTAAATTTTACTTAGAATCGCTCTTTGATCCCAAGGGGGAGAGTGAATATGCAATGGAATTATTATCGCATCTATTCTTGTATTGTTTAGAAAAGATACAATTAGTTTTTTTGGTTGATTGAACAACACCCTAAATGTTTTTCTTTCAATCAATTAATTATTGTATTGTGATTTGGATAAATATTTCAAGTGCTTATGTCTGATGACAAAAGCATGGCATATCAAGAATCGCGTGGTGGGGAGACTTGCTCAAGACGCTGCGCCGAACACACACAGAATGCACAAGGAGAAGCTCACTCGAGAGACAAGAAGGGAGATGGAGGCCAAAACGTTTTCTTGCTGGTTTCTTCTTCTTCTTCCACACTCTTTACAATGTACACAAAGTATAGATAAGATACAACATAAAGGAAAGTGGCCTACTAAGTCAAACAATGCATAATCGACTACACTAGTCGACTGGCGCTATAACTATGCCAACTGTAAATAGGTGTAACAACCTAAATATAATAAGTAATGAGTCAATGGCCATGTGAGAGTCATAATGACCACCAATGTGCTAAGTGTAGATGTGTGGACCCATCTAACCAGGCGGTCCATCATTAATGTCCACATGTGTTGAGCTTGTCATCTCAACATGGCAAGGGTTAGTAATGATAAGTAGCCATGGGGAATAAAGGAATGTTTTCCTAGAAGATGATATTAGGGTTGATTGCCTTGATTATGCTTGATTCCTAATTGGATTAATTAAGGAATGATATTTTGCAGCATGGATCATCTCCAAGATCGCACCATGGATTACCCCGAGAGGGCATTGCTCGATTCGTAGGCTGATGGTTGATCGAGTGGTGAAAAGGCCAACCATGGAAATGGCATCTCACTCCTAGACCACTTGTGGGTCAGGTGGAGCTCTGGACACACCTTGCTTGTCCATAATGGAGTCGAAGATCCCCGTGAGCCCAACGTCTAGGGCATTGGAAGATCCTATTCTAGATAAAGGATGGAAATTTTGGTGCCATGTAAATTGGACCAGGTAAGTATGTTGGACAGAAGGGATACATAATTCTCTTGTATGGGCAGGAGACAAAGATTAATTTGAAGATAAATTAAGAAACTTGTTTGTTAAAAGGTATGGTTGCTCTTTTTTTGTGTCTGTGCTGTAAATTACGCGAACGAACTCTATTCCCTAAAAGGCTTAATTAATGAAGATGATTTTAAATGTCACACATAAATGTGGTAGGACCTAATTAGAAAACTAAAGCTATCAAGGGAAGTGGGTGGGTGGAATCCCTAAAGGGTACGGCTGGGTGGTCCCATAGAACTGGGAGGCTTGTCACAAGGTTTTACCAACGATGACTTTAGGTATTGTTAAGTTAGAACCTGATTCATGTCATTTTAGGGGACCAAAATGGGACTATGCCCTACGGGCAAAGAGGTTGAGCAAAGCATCCCTCTCATTTCCCATTCTCTTTGAACCAAGTGCAGTATGGATCTTCTTTGGATTAGTTATCTCTACGTAAAGTAGGATGTCCAAAAACCGATGCTAGGATGCTGTTAGGAGACTTTGTCTATTAGGAACCCAAATTTCAAGTCGATCCGAGTGGGTTCCGGCTGTGGACGTTCCGTTGCGAGGCAGACTCGGGAAACCCTAGGTGACAAACCCCAAAACATTCCATGGGAGTACCGAGTGGTGATGCCTAGAATCGTTTCTCAATGGACCGCTAAAACATGCTTGGACAGTCGATAGGCAAGCACATTACACTTTTAGTGGTGATAGTCTAATACCATGACGACAGAATCATGTGATAGGGGAACTTGCTTGAGCTGCTACACCATACACACAAGAGGAAGCTCACTCAAGAACACAAGAAGAGAGATGGAGACCAAAACTTTTTCTTATAGGTCTCTTCTTATTCTTTTGTACTCAAAGTATACATAAGATACAACATAAAGAAAAGTGGCCTACTTAGTAAAATAATGCATAACTAATTATACTAATCAATTGACGCTATAACTATGCTAGTTGTAGATAGGTACAACAAAACAAATATAATAAGTGATCCATCTAAACAAGCGGTCCATCATCAATGTCTACACGTGTTGAGCTTGCCATCTCAATAGAGCTCTTATCCACCACCTTCTCATTCTTCTTCTTCTTCTTCTTCTCTATTCTTTCATTTTGGCTTGGAGTAAAAATGACCTTTGGTTTGAAGAGGGTGTAGTGATGGCTCCATCACTGGAATTGTGAGACTACTAACACCTTCTCTTTGACTTATACCATAACAATAGAGATGATTTGGATGAATCTACTACACATCAAAAATATTCATTCATTCATGGATTTGAGTAAAATGAGAGACCATAGATTATTCAAAGCAGTGTAGGAGCTAGCTATGTCAAAGGTAGATTGATCCATAGAAAGGGATGAGCACTTAAAAGAATAAAACTTTTGTTGATGTCCATTTTTTCACATAGGCCATGATAGATAGGCATTCAACAGCTCTTCCAAGGGCCTAATATTGGCTAGGAATTTTTTTAAATCAATTTTTCCTAGGAAACAAAGCTTTGACTAACTTGAATCTATAATTGTGTCTAGTAGGAAGCTTCTTCTATCTTCATCCTTCAAAGGAACTCAACACTATAAAGATTGGGATTGAGCGCATTTTCTCAATTTTAGCTTGATGTGTAGTCATGGCTTCCTGTTGAGCTCTTGTGCTCAATCTCTTACTAGCTTGCATATACTTACCCTCTTTAATAAATTGTAAGCTTAGAAATCCAAGGGTGCACATCTAATCTTGCACATCTTTAAATAACAAATATACTAATTGAGTGATATAACCCCAAGGGAGTATTGTATTCTCTTTTCAAGACCTTTCAGATCATTTTAAGGTCTCTTTTCGTAACCTTTTTACTTACATCATCTTCCAAGCCTCCATCTCTACCTAACCACATCAATTTTGTTCCCTAGAATACTAAGTTGTTATCATAGTCTTATGTTAATATCATTGTTTTCATCTATGGTCTTCCTAGAAAAAGGTCACAATACATTTCTTTCATCACAAAGAAATTGAATGACAATTAAAACCATTTTATCTTGATTGGCTAGTCCTTGATGACTCCTTTAGGTTTGACCCTCACTTTTATACGCTATCATTAAGTTGAAGTATATTATACATTTTATATGGATGGGACTATCCCAAAATTATAATGCTACTAAATTTATAGTGCCAAAACTTGCCCTTTATGTCCTATGATTTTCTTTCTAGTCATATCTCCTAGGGCTAAAGCTAGAAGAATAGTGTATCTCTCATATCCTTCCCTAAAGGTGTTCATTTCTAGAGCTTGGATAAGTGTGATATAGAGATGATTCTCATTCTTGAGAGAGTGCTATGTAGTTTGAGTTTGATTTGCAATAGGAGAACTATATATGGGACTTAGTTTTCTTTCTTGATGGGAAACATGCATTGCCATCTAAGTGGGTGCATAGGTTGAAGAGTACCCTTACTCACCCCAAGCCATCATATAAGGCTAGATTGATTGCAAAGAGTTTTAAGTAGGAGCATGGTGTTGACTTCAATAAAGTCATTTCTCATGTAGTCAAGATGACTATCCTATGCATGGTCTTGGCCTTAGTTGCTTGATTGGATTTGGATCTTTATCAGATGAATGTTAATATGGCTTTCTTATATGGTGACTTGCATGATGAGATTTATATGTAGTTTTATACAAATGTTGGCTAGGCATTTCAACTAGCTGAAATAGGCTATGTGGATTTGAATGTTGTCTCTCCTATGGTAATATTTACTATGCTGCATGTACCATGGAGCTTGAGGCCTATTCCAATGCCTAAAACTTACTTGCTAAAGCTAATGGATTCCATAAATGAAAAGATATGCATGAAGATCTTGGAGCCCTCTTTTTTCCTGTACTCAAATCATTAGTTTATTGTGCCCAAAAAGAATGGGGTTGTAAAGAACACTATGTCTACCAACTTCTAATGGATTGCCAATTGAACAAATAGAAGGTTATCTGTGCACCAAGCATCCCACATATCTTGTTATTGTGCATCCATGAACAAGTCCCTGCTTGTTTCCTTCTTCTTCTTGTGAGTCTTCTACTGACCACAATTCCTGAAGGTTCTTCACAATCTCCTACTTGATGATATTCAAAAATTCTTCAATGAAGACCAAATCTTCCATTGATACTTATTTCATCTATTTTTCTCTTCAGTTTTGTGGAAAACAATTAGCTATAATGATACAACTTTTTGTTGCTTCACAAGACATTGGGTTTAGTTTATCACATAAAGCCTACATCAAGATAGTAACATGTTTCCACCATTGAGGAGTACACTTCTTGTAGAAAGTGGCTTTGGCAATGAAGATATCCAATTCTTCAACATTAGCAAGAATTCTACAATCTTCCATTGCTTTTCTTCCTCTTCAGCAATGCTACCACTTCCATTTTCAACCTCTATTGTGGTGCTTGTTGATGGTAGTTTTCCTACTTGCACACCAAAAACATGCAACCCTAAGAGGAACACCAAGAAAAAGGGAAAACTATTTCTAGAAAAACTAGCTTATCACACGAACAAACATACTCTTCATACTTTGATCAACCACAAGAAGAGAAAAGAAACACCAAGAACAACCAATCTTCACGGAGCATCATATAGTGAATCTCCCACGGATTTACCACAATAAATCTTCAACGTATTATTCATAAAGAAACATCAAATAACAAAAAGAACACAAAGATTTAATCAAATTTGAATAGATTTCATCACATAGTATTCATATTTTATCATCTTAATAGTCTTGATAGTCTTTTTCTCAATCTCTCACATGTAGATACAATGTTTTTTCATAGAAATTGGCTATCTCTTATACACTATCTCTCTCACATATAGTCTCTCTCAATAGTACGTGAGAATAACAAAGAATAATACTCAATAATCCTCTCTTGGTCATGGATACACCTCCTAAGTGGTATGCATGGTTGCTTATATGAAGAGACACCAAAGCCACTACAGTGTCCCTTGAGAGCTCATCAGTGTCTGTGTCACACCAGTCTCTACTTCAAGTCTTCAATAGCTAATTCTTCAAGCTATTAAGAGCTTTTGTTCTTATCTTTTCAAGATTGTAAAACATCCCCAAGCTAAGCATCCATCAAACGGAACACTCAGAGAAGTATACAAAAGATAACAAAAGGCATCAGAAGCTCAACTGTACACTAGAGAAGGTCTACAGAAGGCACAAAAACTATATAGCTCAAACCAAAAGCAACTCAAACCATCAAAAACCATCTAGCACACTCTCAATCATTTCTCAAATCACTCATTTACAATTAGAACCTCTCAAATAGAAAGAAAACAAACCAAAACAGAAGCAAAATAGACCCATCAGAACTAATTAGAATACCATAACTCAACTAAAAACCATCATCAGATTCTCAAACCTACTCAATCTAACCCAAAAAACTCTAAAACACTTCCAAAATATCCACAAACCAAAAAATCATACCTCAAAAGCAAACAAAATTCACCCAAAAATTCAACAAAAAGTAGCTAAAAATACAACCATTTCAACACTCAACACTCAACTTCCAATGGATCATCAAACACTACTGGAGTTTTTGCCATTATAGTGATTCTAAGGAGGCATTTGAAACTTTCTCTTCATATGTAGCTTGGATGATGGATGGATGGCTCTTATGAATACATAAGCTTTTAAATTTCCATTTCTTTCAACTCCTAGTTGCCATAGCCTAAATAATTAAGCTATTCCACCAAGTCTTTGTTATTTTACTCGTAGCTCAATAACTTGATTTTGTACTTGAAGTCATGTAGAAGAGTAGTGGCTAAGGATAGCTTGGCTTGCTTCCTCCACATTCTTCATTGCATCTACAAATGAGCTCCCAACAATGGATTATCACCATACCTTCAAAGGAAACCTTTAGTTTTTCATGGGGTTAGAAAATGTCTTCTAATTCTTTGCTCAGTATGCAAGGTTTGTTATTTTCTTACTCTAGGAGTCCAATGAGCTTGACCACTTTGCTATTGGCATGTTCTTGGCATCTTTGTAGATGACCTATTTCATCCTATTTTATTGTGGACTTTAGTGCTTGTAATATTTCCACACAATAAAAGTTAATTGGTTAGTTTGAAAGTTAGTTAGTCAATTAATGAGCTAGTAAGATTACTAACTAAAGACTAACTAAGGTAAAAACTAACTAACATTAATTATTAATCATTTTTATTTAATTTAAAATATTTTATTTAGAAAAATCGAGAGTCATAAATCTGATATTTTTCTCGGATTGGAAAGGACCGTAGCCACTCTTCACGTAAATTACAACGTGAACGAGACTTATGAGTTATATTAATCACTAGGTTAATGTGTATAGTTTGGATGGTCGAAAAATATTAGATTTTGGGAAAAACTAGTATATTTTAGATATTATCCTTAAAAAAGATATGGAGATTTTTAGAACTGGATGTCATTTAAAAGAAAAGACAAGTGATATTTTAGTTAGTTTGGAGATTTTATAAAAAGAACAAAATAAAGAGAGGATTTGCGAAATCGCGCGCTCTGTGATCACAGTACACAGGCAGTGGACAACACTTTGAACAGAGAAAAGAAGAAGAAGTGAACTAAGAGCTTTCTAATCAAGTGTCTTGGAGTTTTACCCCCCTTTTGGAGCCAATGGAAAAATCAAATTTATGATCTGAGCATCAGATTACTGATCTTTCCAGGATCCCCCTCCACAAAGAGCTCCACTTCTCAACAACAAGCCCTCTTCTCTGGCATGGGAGAGGCATAAGGAAGCATAAGGAGACCCCGAGAGGCTGTGAGAGGGAGGTAGAGAGAAGGATACCCCTCCAAGAGATTGTGAGGAAGAGCTTGAAAAAGAGCTTGAGAGAGAGAGAGAGAGAGAGAGAGAGAGAAGAGTCACCCCGAGAGGCTGCAAGGAAGAGAATTAGCTCAGTTCCCTCTATCTCAATCCTCGACTTAACCATCTTCTCTTACGCTCTCCCATCTTGAATCTATTCCACCTTCTTAATCTCTTGAGTCTACTTGCGAACGATGGCCTCCAAGCGAAGAATGTCGCGTGCGGATGACAATCCTGCAACCAGCAACAAGGCTTCGGGCAAAGGCATCACTGTCAATCCAACTGCGGTTCCAGTCGTAAGTAATGTATTTTCAAATTGATAGATTCTTGCTTTGATTCTCGTATGAGATATGTTAGGCCCCATACTACAATGCACGAGTATAGGTCATGGGAAAGGATAAATTTCATCTCACCTACTCGAAAGATGGAGTTTGTAAAGTGCATATATCAAGGGAAGATAATTGCACCTAGTTACATATGGCTTATTTGCTGGTAGAGCAATTACAAGGAAGAATTAGTCAAGGGTTATGAATGGCATAGTCGTCAAAAGAACGACATTAAAAGATTGTGCATACAAGTGCTAGATTAAAGTATAGTCAAGGGTTACAAATAGCATAATTACTAAAAGAATTTGACATTCAGAATCATGAATAGAAAGTACTAGTTTAAAGTTTAGAAACTTCAAAAGTACTTAGCCTAAGAGCCCAAATATTAAGAAAATCTAGATTCTAGCTCAATGCAAGGCTAGTTGGAGTCTAATTACTTGAGATCATCTCGCACTTATCTTATTAAGTATTCACACGTTATGCCTATAACATGTTTGATATATGAGGATAATTTTTTAGTTGCCTCATGACTTGACTAAGAGCTAGTACAAGAAATTAATCATAAGGGTTAAAACTAAGATGTCTTGAGTTTCCTCGGATAACGATGACTTTTGCCAATCCAAATTCAAGGTTGGGTTATCAATCAAGGTAAGTGACCTATAGAACTTACATCATGAAAAGTGTTTGAACCCTTAACATATGCCCTAGTCGAAGGAAGGAAGTGTTAAGAAACATTTCTGCATAGTATTGATCTTAGATCCCAAGGGGGAGAGCAAATATATGATGGAAATGTTATATCATCTATTCTTGCATTGGTTGGAAAGAATGCAATTGGTTTTGTTGATTGATCGAACAACATTCTAAATGCTTTTACATTCAACTGGTTGTTAGTTGTTGTTTGGATGATTATTCCAAGTGCTTGTGATTTATGGTAAATGCATGGCAAGGGTCTGTGATGACAAGTCACCATGGAAATAAAGGAATGTTTTCTTGGAGAATGATATTAGGGCTGAATGCCTTGTTTGTGCTTGATTCTTAAAGGATTTAATTAAGGAAGGATATATTACACGGGTGGATCACCTCCATGATCACACCGCGGATTAACCCGAGAGGGCACTGCTTGATTCATGGGCTAAAGGTTGAGTAGTGAAAAGGCCAACGATGGGAATGATGTTTCGCTCCTAGATAGCTTGCGGGTCAGTTGGAGCTCTGGACACCCCTTGCTAGGTCTAGAATGGAGTTGAAGACCTCCGTGGCCCCCAACATCTGGGCATGTTGGGAGATCCTATTCTAGATAAAGGATTGAGTTTGTGGTGCCATGTGAATTGGACCAGTTACTTTTGTAGGGCAGAAGGGATACTTCTGTTGGACAAAAGCGATACATAATTTCTCCTGTATGGACGGGAGACAAAGATTAATTTGAAGATAAGTTAAGGAACTTGTTTGAACTTGTTTGTCAATAGATTGCTTTGCTCTATTTTCGTATCATTGCTATAAGTTATGCGAATGAACCCTGTTCCCTAAAAGGCTTAGTTAATGAAGTTGACTTTAAGTGTCACACATAAATGTGGTAGGACCTAATTAGAAAACTAAAGCTATGAAGGGAAGCGAGTGGGCGGAACCCCCAACGGGTCCGTCCTAAGGCAGGGTGGTCCCAGAGAACTGGGAGGCTTCTCACAATTTTTTATCATCATTCGAGCTTTAGGTGTTATTAGGTTAGAACCTGATTCATGCCGTTTTAGGGGACTGGAATGGGACTATGCCCTATGGGTAGAGAGGTTGAGCAGTGCATCCCTCTCGTTTCCCATTCTATTTGAACCAAGTGCGGCATGGGTCTGCTTTGGATTGGGTATCTCTGCATAAAGTAGGATGTCCAAAACCCAATGCTAGAATGCTAATAGGAGACCTAGACAACTAGGAACCCGAATTTCAGGTCGATCCTAGTGGGTTCAGTCGTGCACATTCTGTTGTGAGGCGGATTCGGGAAACCCTAGGCGACAAAACTCGGAACATTCCCTGGGAGTGCCGGGCAGCGACGCTTAGATTCATTTCCCAATAGACCGCTAAAAGTGTGCCTAGAAAATCGATGGGCGGGCACCTCACAGTGCTTCAATCTCATTATGGGTTGCCAAGAGCTCTCAAGACTCTTGATAGAGAGTATTTTCTTCATCTAGTTGGAGGTAGAGCACTTTTCACTCCTTGATTGCTTTAGCTTTGCCTTACTTCAGTCCATAACAAATGATATCCATGTGACTACTCTTCCAAGAGTATGAGTTACTCTAGTGGGACAATCCAGTGATTTAACGGTTGACTCCAAAGGTCATTTGGAAATAGAGATGATAATTGTGTCTTCTACCATGGTCTTCCACCTAAGTAAGTGATCTCCCCCTTCAACTCATGTACAATCGCAATCAATTGCATAAAATTAGTTTAGGAAATCAATGGAGGAATTCTATTATCTTCTACTCCTTTCTCCTTGATCTTATGAGAACTTTTGTTCTTTTGTGCTCTATAAAATCTCTCTCAAATTTTGCAACTCCAAAGACTCTACCTTCTCATGCCCTCATGTGACAAACTTAGTGATTCTAAGGTATATTTGTGCTATAATCTAGGATAGGCTACTTCTATTTCTTCTATGAGATTGTACGATGGAAAGAGGAAAGTGAACATGGAGAGAAGAAGGAGAGAGAGAGAACACACAAGAGAAGGAATAATGTGACTATAATGGTTGAAGGTACAAAGCTACAACAATCAACACCAATAGGTAGCTCTACACATCACTTTGGGAGCCCGATGGTAGTAAGGGGATGAGAGAATGAGGAGGGATGCCTAATCACAAAGGATTAATGATTGAAAATGAAAGTGGGAGGCCATGCCACCTATATATAGAAAAAAATGGAAAAACCCTAAATATAGTCAAGCCCCAAAAGTTGCCAAAAGTTTCCAAAAAGAAATGCACTAATGTGGCTCCATCTAAAGTGTAAAACACATAAAATGGCAAGTAAATTCAATGTAACAGCTCTTAATGGCCTTGTCTGACTCAAACTAAGGCTCACATGCAGGAGATGACTACACAAGTCACACATGATAACTAACACCCCTCTCAAATCCTAGATGTGGAGAAAGGTCAAAGGAGATGCAAATCTGAGGGTGATAGGAAGAGTGCCAATTGTGATGAAGTCCATTGATGAGAAGAAAGCCAATGATGGAAAGAAAGCCAATGAAGGAGGAAGACCCCCTCTCTATATAAAAATTTGATCAAATGGAAGGCCACCAAAGGACAATGGAAATGGAGAGACCTCAAGTGGATCACTCCTAAAACTCTAGTTTAGAATGGGTGGACCAAGCCTCTAACCCAACTATGAGACAATAGTGAGGAACTATCAAAGGCACCATAAGCTACATAGAAACAATAAGGACCAAGGGCTAGGTGGTAGGGGATGGTGGCTCCGATGATGAAGAAAAGAGGTTGCCACATAAAGAAAAGGCCCAAAGTAGAGTGGAAACCCAAAAGAAACTCCTCACAATCCTAGGAATCCACCTCAAAAACACAAAGGACTAGTAAATCCACAGCCACATTATCGACATCATCCCCCTCTAAAAGGGATGGGAGGTATGAGGGAACCACCAAAAGAGATGGTGGGGGATGTGATGGAACCTATGAGATAAATGATGGACAATTGGGAATGAGCGCAACAATACAAAGCTGCCTCGGAGAGCCCTGCATAATGGAAGGGAAATGGAGCATAGATAGCCCCCTATCCTACCAACTTGTCACAAAAGTGCTCCTCTAGAAGAATCCTCAACAAATATGGATAGCTTGATGAAGAGAATGTGGGTTCTGAGTCTAGGAAGGCCAAAAACGAAGGGGAGAGGGAGGCCCAAGTCTAGAACATGTAGGGCCTCAAAAATAGAGCTTGATGAATAGAGGCACGTTTCCAACACCACTAAGAAGGCACCAAAAAGATGTCACCACTAGTGATGATACCCTCTAACAAATGGAGATCATGAAACAAATCACCTCAAGGAGTCATAGGGCTCGATGCACCACTATCAATGAGCCAAGGCTACTCAGAATATGAGACAGTCTCATAGAAGGCTCCTCCATCTGATAAATCTATAGAAACACAAACTTGGTCGTAATAGCAGGTGATGAAGTAGAGATAGAAAAAGGATCTGATGAAGATCCACCCTTCGCTCCTAGACAAAGGTTAGGATATATCCTCTAGCACTTCTCAAGGTATGAGGTCTTTCCACAGTGAGAACACATGGGATATCCTCTACGCTTCCTCACAAAATCTATATCAAAGTCGAAAGATGACTCTAACTTCTTCCTCTTTCCTTTCTTTTTCTTGGCTTGTCCTATGCCTAAAGATGAAGCTACATAAGCATGGCCTTGTGTACAAGCCCCGTAAGAATCTGGTTTGCTATGATGTGCATCTTTCTCAAGCACCAATGGGACTAGCTCCTCCCAAGTGAGAGAGAGTCTCTCTCGGCCATGAGAAGTGAGAAGACTAGTGTAGAACACATCATATGTCAATGATCAAATATGTGTGGGAAGTATCACTGCTAGGTCCTCTAAAGGAATGTCCATACTAAGGGATGCAAGCTCATCCCATAGCTCCTCTATCATATAGATGTGATCCCTCATCATAGGGGAATCTATGACATAAAGTTGTCATAGCTTCTAGTCCCCACAAACATTCACAAACATTGTTCTTAATTTTCATTAATTTTCCGCACCCAAAATGCAATTTTCCCCTATTTTTAGTGATTTTCCTCTATTTTCCTTGTATTTTCCCTTATTTTCTACATTACTTAATTACTAAAAATTCAAAATAGATTATGGGCTGTGGCCCTTAGTTCCTTCTTGCAGAAAAATGAAATTTAGTTGGTGTTCCTATTCATTTTCCCATTTTTATGCCCAAAAACATCATTTTCCCTTGATTTTCCATATTTTACGTGTTTTAGTGTATTATTTTGAGCCACAAGATGCATATTTTCCTAATTTTCTGATTATGATAAACAAGTACTCACGGAAAACAGCAACATAAACAATTTTTAGCCCACATGAACAACATTTTATCAATCAAAAGCCATAAAATCTCAAATTTCCTTTGAAAATTTTGAATTACCGCTTATTTGCATGTTTCGAGTTTCATGTCCATGGCTGCAAATCTGAAAATCAGCAACAATTCATGTTCAGCACGATCACAAATCACCATTTCCAGCCCGGGAAGCAATCCAATCCATGCCGGACAAGCCTCCACCATTCTTTCTTCTTCCTTCTTCTTCCCACATGAACTTGCCTTTAGAAGAGAGAGAGAGGGAGGAGAGAGAAAGTCTAGATTTTCATCTCAGTATTCAGGCCATCAATGGAGGAGCAAAGACAGGCGATAGAGTCCACAGACAGAAGGGAATGAAGCCCCATAATCCATTAGGCAGGGTGTTTGTAACAGCCATGATGCCCTCTCTCCATCCATGGCGCATTTTTCGGCGCCCTCTGTTGGCCACATTTTTTCATCTCTCTCATGCCCAAGATTCTTCATATTGCATGATTTTTGGTTAGGGGGTTAAAATTCCCCCAAAGGGCACCCCCCCTTTGGTCCATGTTGTGGCCACCCTTTCAAATCTTGACCAATTCTTGGCCATTTTCCCGTCCGGACTCGGAATCGAGGTCTAAAAAATCCTCGACATCCGGCTTGGCATCCCACATAGGCCAGTAGCTCGTGTCAACCCGCACAACTGTCTGAAAAATTATGAAAAATCAACAAGTGTCGCTCAGGCACCTTTAAAGCACTTTGGCGCTTAAAATCGTCCTAGATCGAGCCGCCGCCTTTGACGTTGCATATTTTTCCCTTGATATTCATACTTTTTAGCTATTTCTAAGCAATTCCCGGCACCAAAATTCCGCTCTCATTGGCGACCACGGGATAGGGCGACTCAGCCCGTCGAATCCACGAACATATCTGCACATAAACAACCAAAGAAGCATCAAGCTGATACAAAACAAATATATAATAAAACTCAGCACAATGCTCCCCCTACCCCTGGACAGAACCAAGGCATGACATCCACAAGGAGTAGGCCTAGCATCATCTAATAGAAGATCCGAAGCGAGTCACTGACCAACTGCTCCAACACAGCCAAACTAAAAAACCTATCAAAGAGGTTGCCCTAAGTGGTAGACTGAACTACTTACCAACTAAAGACAACACAACTAGGAGCTCCTACTAGGCGAGGACTCCTATAGCCTAATCAAGGAGTATTTTCTTTTATTACATTTCTTCTTTTAGGATTGTTATTTTATGAACATACTTGGGCATGTAAAAAGGAGGGAGCTGAGCGTAGTGACCCAAGGAGAACAGGGCATCGGTCTCAGGACCTGTCTCGGCACCCAAGAACCTACCAAGCCCTCGCAAGGCGACACTTAATCCTTTTCTAATGCTCACTTTTATTTTCGCTCCAACCTTCCTTGTTTTGTCATTTTTTTTCGAGCAAGAAGCCACCCCTAGGAAGACAAGGTATCGGCCCCGGGTCTGATTCGTCCTTAGGAACCTACCAGGCCTTCGCAAGGCAATGATCAACTGCTTATATCTTTTCGTTGCTTTTCTTTTCTTTTGATAGGGGTTAGAACCCCTTTTTACACACCTTCGTATCTATATTCATCTTTTGGGATGTTCAGGGTTTCTTGGCATCATCATTATTATCTTCTGGCAGGCTTCTCTAACTGCCTCACTACTAACAAGAACTCCTAGAACGGTTGCCTAGCAAGCTAGCAAAACAGGGCCACTCGGACTTCCTTCTAAAACAGGTCTTTCGATGCCTGACAATGTCTTTACAGGAGGCAATGACTACTCCGACCTCCCTCAAACATACTTAGCCTAAACCTGGGACTTCATGCCTTGGTTGCCGGTCCCCAACAAAAATATATCCCCTCGACAAGCACAAATACACATATAACAGGAAAGAAAGGTACTCGTAAATGAGAGATATCACCTGGATTGGCCACAAGAAGCTTCCATCGCAGCAAAGGCTCCTCCAGGCTCCACCCACATTCACGAACACGAAACCTGTCCAGCACAACACTTAAAACAAAAACCCGATTAAACGCACCCGCACTAGATAGGGAAATGGCCCTCTTGGCCTAATGAAATGAAACACTTCACTACAAAACTGAATCGGCCCTCTTGGCCTAATGAAATCAAACACTTCTACTCATAACATCCTCCTGGAAACAACTATGATAGACATCAAAGCATACCATTCCCAGGGGAATAGAGGCTTGTAGCCCTAAACTAGGTGCATTAAATTATGACCCATCCCTCCTGCGTATATCGCAAGAGGTATTCGCATCACATGTCATCCAATCAGTCTGTGGGTCCAAGATAATAAAGGCAGATGAGTCCCGCTTACCCTCTGCATCGCCCAGATCAACCATCATCTGCCAAAGAGGGCATGTTCAGAAAGCATACCCCACAAACGACCAGGTCCTGTCTCACCATCAATAGATATATCGGGACAAGGGCCACAATTAAAGAAGAGGTCTTCTTCACACGCAAAATTAGCCAATGAATTGGCAAACTGATTCCAATTCCGTGGAATCAGCTGAAAAGACACTCTATCAAATTCGTCTAGCAGGGCTATGGCAGTATGATGGTACATGCAAAGGATGGGGTTTTGTACCATGTACGTCCCATTGAGTTGGTTTAAAACCAACTGCGAGTCCCCTTTCACCAATAACTGGCAGATACCACCCTTCTTTGCAATGTTCAAACCCATAATCAGGGCTTTGTATTCTGCCATATTATTGGTAAAATTCACCCCGAGATAAGCAGCTAACTTCATGACAATGCGTCGTCGGGGGTCTCGGATGACAACTCCTACACTTCCTTTTTTGCATGGACCCCTGGATGCCCCATCAAAGTACAAGGTGTACGTCCATAAAGGGTTTACATATCCTGCCATCCTGAACTCTACTCGTAATTATCGTAATCGAAATTCAGCATATTCAACGGGTGGACTGTAGGCTCCATCCCTCCATCATCATTGAATTCAACAGGGATGCTCGTTAAAATTGGTAGGCAGTGATGGCAGAAGACCTTGATCTCCCAAATAAATGTCCCGCCTTCTTGCTCAATCACCTTATATCCTTTGCTCCACCAAATGAGCTTTCCCTGATGATACCTCTGTTCTAAATATGGGTGTTCTAAATAAGGGATCAGACGACCCATCAACCTCTATCACGATTTTCTCACAGATGTTTGATCGATCTCTCCTAGACCTGCAAGGTAGTCATAGTATTAGTGCAATCAGAAATAATAAGGTTTAATCTTATTAAGATTAACCTTATTTTTAAATTCTATCCCCTCAAGGTCAGCTAACAAGACTGTGGATTTATTATTTCCTATTCTAACGATCCTATAGGGCCCGTCCCATTTGGGCTCTAGCTTGCCTGGAAATAATTCACGTTGTGCGTCATAATATAGAACAAGCTGTCCTTTCTTGAAGGTGTATTTCTTGGCTTTGAGGTCGTGTAACTGCTTCATTCGGCGCTTCGCCACTTCTTGGTGCAATAAGCTCTGCAGCTTAAGCTCATCTAAATGTGCCAGTGTGGTTAAGCGCTCAAAAAGTGTGTCTTCATCACTCAAAGAATGATTGATGGCAAACCGAATACTCGGCAGCTCAATCTCTAAAGGCAAGACACACTCCTCCCCATATACTAACTTGAACGGGGTATGGCCAGTGGCTCGTTTGAAAGTCGTATTATAGGCCCACACTGCCACGTATAACTTTTTATCCCAATCTCGTTTCTTTTCCGACACAATTTTGGACAGAATGCCCACAAGCTGCTTGTTGGTGCTTTCAACTTGCCCATTGGCTTGCGGGTTATATGGGGTTGTCTTGTTATGCTTGATTTGCCAAATTTCTGTCAAACCTTTGATCACCTTATTCAGGAAATGGGTTCCGCGGTCCGACACTAATTCTTTCGGCGGACCAAAACGGCATATTATCTGCTCTAAAAGGAAACTAGCAGTTTCTTTAGCGTCATCTTTCCTTGTTGCACGTGCTTCTGACCACTTTGTGAAGTAGTCAATTGCTACAATGATATACCTCTTTTGCGCAGTCGACAACGGAGTAATAGGACCCACAAAGTCTATTCCCTACTTCTCAAATGGAAGTATCGCCATAATAGGGGTGAGTGGTCGTTTCCTATTCTCTCGACTATCATGTCGTTGGCAAATGTCGCATCTCTTAACATATGCAAACGCATCCTGGAAGATGGCAGGCCACCAATAACCTGCTCTTAAAGCCTTTTGTGCTGTAAGCCGTCCAGCAAAATGGCCACCGCAAGCAGAATCATGGCACTCTTCCAAAATGAATGGCACCTCGTCAGGCATCACACATCAGCAATAGATGTCATCAACCCCTTGCCGATATAATGTACCTGCGATCAAGGCAAACTTTAACGCTTGCTACTTAATTTTCCTTCTCTCAGCTTTAGATAGCTCGGATCCTGCCTCTCCCGTTGATAAATAATGTGTTATTGCAGCATACCAGGAGGGAATAGATGCCGTATCTATTTTAAATAACAACTCTATGTCACTACCTTCAGCCACCACAGATTCTTTCGGCTCCCCAAAGTCCACAAGACATTCCACGATGCCTTGCAACCTTGGTGGCTTACTCTTGATTTCATAATCAAATTCCTACAAAGTGATCGACCACTTTGCTAGACGATCAGGCGGCTGTAGCTTATTCATCAATAATCGAAGTCCCTCCGCCTTCGTATAAAGCACGACTTTCTCATAGAGAATATAATGCCTGAATTTCTTGGTCCCAAAGACCATTGCTAGACACAACTTCTCCATGTAGGTATAATTGATTTCGGATACCCCCAGCTTCCGGCTAGCAAAAGCAATCGGGTGGTACCACTTCTCTTCCCAAATTTGGGCTAAACAGCTGATACTATACATGGTGGCTGCTGCTGAAAATATATAGAACACCTCACCTCTTTTAGATGCTTTTAAAACGGGCACTTTTGCTAGCTCCTGTTTCACATCCTCGAATGCTACCTTACAAGGGTCACCCCATTCAAACAAACAGCTAAAGGACAATAAATTTGTAAGCGGCAACGTTCTTTCTGCCAAGGCATTTATGAATCTACGGTAATAACCAACCGAAGATAGAAAGCTATGAACTTCCTTCGGAGTGCGTGGTGGACCCATGGCAACTATAACTTTGACCTTCTCGGGGTCTGTCGCAATTCTTACCGAACTGACCACATGACCCAGCAATAGCCCATAAGGTACTCCAAAAACACACTTCCGTGGGTTTAGAGCGATGCAGAATTGTCTACAGCGCTCAAAGCATTTACTTAAAATGATCAACTGCCTTCCTCTCACGGTGGCGGCCCCTAAGTCATCAATAAACACCTTCAACTCTTCAGGGGATATGTCACCGAATGTCTTATCTGCTGTTCGTTGCCAAGAACCAGGTGCATTGCATAAACCAAAGGCCATCACATGGTACGTAAAAGTACCAAATACAGTAATAAAAGTCATTTTCAACTTGTCCTCTTCTGTAATTGCCATCTGGTTATATCCTGCAAAGCAATCCATAAACGAATATATCTCCCTACCCGCTAATTGATCCAAAATCTGGTCAATAAATGGCAACGGGTAGTAGTCCTTAACTGTCTGCTTATTCAACTCCCTAAAGTCTACACATAATCGAATTTGATTATTCTTCTTCTTTTTTATCACAACTGGCGAAAACCATTCCGTGTGTTGCACAGGAAAAATCAAACCCGCTTTTCGAAGCTCCTGTAACCCTTCAAACAGCCCGTCCCTCAGTTCGAAAGGCATACGCCTTACTTTCTATCGTACAGGATGACTGCCCTCTTTCAACGGGATTGTATGAACAGTAAGACTAAGAGGAATGCCTCTCAACTCATCATAACTCCAGGCAAAGATATCACGGAATTCCTGAATCAAGGCCATATAGTCCTCCCTTTCTGCTGTGCTGAGGTCTCGAAAATGCCCTGTAAGAGATCCTAGAGAGAGAAAACAATTTACCAAATAAAATCATTTTATAGATTTTTTAAAAGGTTTATATTTTGGTAAGTTAAAATATCAAAATTCGTTAATAAGTCATTGTCGTGATATTCTCGTGGTCACATCAAACCTAGAAATCTAGGTCGCCATAAAGTTGGCAAGGTTGTCATAATGAAGATCTTACCTCTCCTCATTAAAGTGAAAAGTAATATTCAATTTGAGTTTTGGTGGATACTCGATTGCCTCCCTCCATCGTTTCTCCATCATTTCTCTCTTCTTTTTTTCTCCTCCTTATTAGTTTCTTCTTTGTTTTCGTTCTTGCTTCTAATCATATCCTTAGCTATGGATCAATCACCCAATGATCTCTGTAACTCAGCTATGGATCAATCATCTAATGATCTCTGTAGCTCTCATAAAAGACCTCTCTATCATCTTCATATTGAGTTGGACAGTGAGTATGAACCGATAAGAAAGAGAACAAAATCTATCATGGTCACAGAGTCTATGAAACATATACTGAGGTTTGAAGGAAAGAAGAATATTGATCTTTGGTTAGATGGAAAGCTATATCCCAAAGATCCTAGCAAAAATAGCACTCCTCCTTTCTATAATAGCTCGTCATTAATGAGGTTTATTGGTGATGGCTACAATGGATTTTTAGGTTATACACTTAATCTTGTTGCAGAGAAGGATATCCTTGGACTAGAGAATCATCTTTTGATAAAACACAATATAGAGTTGTTGCAGAAGCTAGAGGATTGTCAACAAAAAATTCATTCATTGGAAAAGCGTATCAAAGCTTATCAACAAAAGCAAACTTTATTAGGCCTTTGAAATCGACAAAGAGCTCTTAAAAATATTGAGAATCTCAAACAAGGAGGAGGAGGCTATGGTAAAAGAATCCAAGCAGCAAGGTATATTTTTTTTCACTTGAAAAATCTTAAATATAGCTTTATTTAAACTACTTGCATTGATTTGTGATGTTAATTTTGCTTAGATCTCTTCTACAACCAAATGCAAGTGAAAGAGATTCTTTAAAAGCAGCTCAGTTTTATTATCATCTTCTTCCTTCAGTAGTTTCAAAGGATATTTTGGAGAAGAAGAAATTTAAAAAGGCAAAGAAACAATGCTTGGAGTCATTTGTAAAGGATCATTCTTTGGATTCTGAGTTAGTACAGAAGACACTGGATAGTATTGGTATCAATCGAGATGCTTATATGCAACTTTTCCAGCTTTTACAATCAAATATGAAGCAAGGACAGGTACACAATTGCATACTTCCGAAACCATTTGTGGTTAGGACTATCAAACAGAGAGTTAATAACAAAGTGATGGAGATTCTAGGTGAGCCTTTTCATATCAAGGCTAGCTTCAAGGGCAAGAAAAAGGAGGTTACATTCAATGAATTTAACAATATTTTCCTTGACTTGCCCACCCTACAATGCTTAATGATCAAATTTTATGACTTGTCAGTAGCAGAGGCACAGGGAGTGGCTAGATTTGTGATTAAACTTGATGAAAGTGAGATTTTGAAATGTAAAAAATTGGAGAGAATCTCTATCACCTTGATGAATAGAGCACTTTCGTCAGGTCATTGCAATCACTCAACATCATTTAGTGTTCAATCTGAATATAACATCTGGTGGCTAGGAGCATTTGAGGTAGATACTGAGAATTTTGATATACTATATTGGGTTTTTCATCAAACATCAATACCTAATGTTATTCAAAGGCAACAAGCACGAGAAGAGCTATTTGTTGAAGGATTTGGGAACTACAGGATTGAGTGGCACATAGCTGGTGACCTAAAGACACTCAAATGTATGTATAATGTATCAAAGGGAGCTAACTCGAGATCTCCTTGCTTATACTACATGTCACCAGCTGTAGAGTTAAACTCAAGCAATTGGAATAGAGCTCCCTCTAGGCACAATAAGGATCCACAGTTTAAACCAGTATTGGACATTCCTTTAGCGAATGCCCATATTTGTACACTTCATGCACTTTGCAGGATAATCGAAAAGCTTATTCATCTCTATATAGGATTTGCATGGAAGTTGAAGCCATTATCAACTAGAATAGATACTATAACAAAGGTTGAAAAAGTTATCTCTGCAATTGGTTTGCATGGTGGCAATGTTGTTATTGAACCAGATCTTCAAAAGTCTAAGGATGGTAATTGTGTCCCTAAAAAACCATCTATTGGTGGAGTGAAGGCTAGAAGGTTTCTAGGCTTTCATGGGAGACTTGGCAAGATAAACTCGAGAAATGGTGGCTCAACTATTAAATTTAATCAGTGGAAATCCCTACATAATGCAATTAAGGATCACACTGATAATGGACAAGCTCGAAATAGAAAAGATAAAGTTTGGGAAACACTAGACAAAGTGTTTTTTTATTGTGATAAGACTAAATGGAATGATGATGATCTCAAAGACTTTAAAAACCAATTGAACATTTTCAAAAAGGTGATGACAGAAGCTTGGGGTGATCAACACTTTACTCACTATATGGTAAGAAGTTTGTATATGTTTGTTTCTTCATTGTCAAACTCATATAATGCTTTTAAATAACTTTCTTTATTTGTTGACTATGCAGCATATTCTATACAATCATGCTCCATACTTTATTAAACAATATGGATCTCTATCTATCTGGTCAACCCAAGGTATGGAAAAATCACATTATCAAGCAAGAACAAAATATTTCAGACACACAAGACATGGAGGTGGAAGACACAAAGCCAACAGTTTATTAGAGGTCTTTCAATGGTTCTATCAACAAATTTGGCATAAATTCAAGCTTAAAGATACAACCACATCAAGCAACACATCATCTTTAGCAAGGACTATACAAATTGTTACCCAAAGAAGAAAAGATAGATATTTAAATTCTTGCACAAAGCAAAGATTTATAGAATGGTTACAAACCAAACAAAGAGTTGGGAAAAGATGGGTTTCAAGAAACCCTTAATCTTTGGCATCTTCTAGTCTGATTGTGTTGCAGAAGAGTCCTTAGTTTCAGGCACCTCAACAGGGCCTTCAGAGGAGTCCTTGGTTTCAGGTAGCTCGACAGGGCCTCTAGAGGAATCTTTTATTTCATCCCACTCAATAAGACCTCTGTATTTCAAAAACTCTTGTTTCCGATAGCCTGGAAGAAGCTTCAAATTCTTACTATCTCCTACATAAGAGAGCAAATAGGAGCCAAGAACTCCAAAATATCTAGCTGTAGATCCACTGCATCCAGGCATGAAGCCAAAAACTCTTATGGCTTCTTCCTTCTCCACCAAAATGATCTTGTCCAAACCTCTGCTGAAAACTTGAGATCCAATTACCTTTGAGATAGCTCTCAAAGCCATCATTGGTAGACTTGGAGAGCTTGACAATCTACTATGATATATTACAATTGTTTGATTGTTTAAGTTTCTAATATAATGGCCAAGGCTTTGATTCTTTCCAAGCTTCGTTGGCCTAGAGCCCTTGGCCCTTCCAAGAAAGTTGTCCAGATCTTCAATCTCAATCTATAGAACAAACCACAACAGTACAAGATATAAGATATTTATCTATAATGCATAATAAAGTCTAACATAAACTCAATGGGTAACTTCGAATTATATTTCATACCTTAGGGCGTTCGTCTTCTTCAAGAAGACTATCATCATAAAGATTTATTGAACTCTTGGGCTTCTCATCTGATGGAGACTTCAATCTCTCTTCATACCCTACATCATCAATATGAAGTTTCTTCTGGACCTGCAAGAACTCTTCTTCTGTAGGTAGCCCCCACTTTTCGTATTCTATGATCTGATTAATACATGTATGTAAGGCTATAGAGCTATCTTGGAAATTCTCTCCCTTAACATCAAGACTTGCTAGTGGTTCTTGTTCATAACCTATAAAATTCATGTCATTTTTGCCCCAACCTGCAAGGATTGCTAAGCAATAATCTTCTCTAAGATCAAAAAGATGTTGAATATCATTTAGCAACACATATCTCTTCTTGTTGATAAGATAAGTGGGAAATGTTGGAACACAGGCAAGAGGACCTTCTTCATCAACCTGTGCACTTGGCTCAATCTCCTTTTCTTCCACCATTGTGATATTGTCACTCTTGAATAAACCTACATCAAAACCTTGGACAAGTTGATTCTCAACATCTTCTTGGAACATCTCCTCCTTCTCTTCGACCTCCTTATCCATACTTGCAATATCCTCTAGCTTTCTCTGTTGGTCTATATCTGGAGAAGAATTTTCCATGTACTAAAGATACACAATAAATCCAACATCCTTGTGGATCAGAAGGCATTGGTGTTGGTACCTGTGGAAAGGGCAACATGTTTATTTCTTTCTGAATTCCTCATCAATGAGGTTGAACCTGCCTAGCAAAGTTGACCTGGATGTATTGGTGGCTCCCATGACATCACTATAATGAACAAATCCATTGACTTCCAAACCTTGCACATGTCTATCATAAAAACATCTGTACTCCTTAAGTTTATCTTCAAGATCCTCCAATAACTCCTTCAAATCAAAAGGAACATTGAAAATTTCCCTGATATAGCAAAACTTGGAAGAATTTTCAGTGGTGTGTAAGAAATCAAAGAGCCTATCATCAGATGTCTCAATTATCTCCTCCTCATCCATTCCTTCCAGAGATAGCTTCCTCTTTGTCATCTTGACCAGAAAAATATTTATCCCTGAAAAAAAAAAGCAGAATAGAACCAATATCCAATAAAACAAGATGGAACCATGGAAAGAGGCCCCAAAATTGATTTTCCAAGACAAAAAAATCAAAAAATGAGATTTTTTTTTAGTTGACCGGTGAAACACGAAAATTCAAGTGTGTAAGGCAAATGCCTATGAAGAAATCGCGTTTCATCGGACACTACCTTGAAGACAAAAATTATTCCAATATGTCGCCGGTGAAACGCGATACTTAGCAAAATATCACTAACAGAGACATTGTTTCGCGTTTCACTGGTCAAAAAATGTAAATGAAGAAGAGAAACATGAACTATAAATTAATTGTATGGAAACACAGAAATTGATGATAAAATCATTTAAAAGATAGAAAGCACATAACATCTCTAATTGTTCAAGTGTTATAAAACATTCTTTCTATATTAATCAAATTTATTTTGTTAAAATACTTGTAATAAAAAAAATTTGTTACCTATCAAAGATTGTTGAATTGCTCTCCACACAGGTAGCAAGGATCTTGAAGGGAAGTCGAGACGAAATTTCGGCAGAAAAGAAGACAATGTCGGAGAAATGGCTTTGAAATGCTTTTATATTGACCGTTAAGCATATGGTGATAGTTTCAACGAAAAAGTTTGTGTAATAATGAAAAAATACGTGTACACGTGTCTCACTTAACACAGCGTATTAAACTCCTCAGAAGACGTGCGCACTCTCTTTTTCCAAAAATACGTCACACGTGTGTTACATAACCCTTTTCCAAGTTTTAAAAAAAATTCCTGTAAGCAAGAGTACGTCACACGTGTGTTATTAACACTTTGCGAAGAACGTTGAGTCCATGCAAATTCACCGCCTTCACCTTTCATCGTATTTCATCTCTACTCCATCTTTATTTTTGGTGTTCCTTCCAATCTCCAAGCATTTCCTTCCAATCTCCAAGCATTTCACTGCTTCCCCAACAAAGGAAACCTTTGAGCATATTGTCGTCTTTAGGATGAGATTGTGAAGAACAAGCTAAAAAGAAGGTATGGTTTCTGCATCTTGCTTTTTAATAACAGGCTCCATTCAATGCATTCTTTTGATACTTTTCCTTAATCCTTTATGTTATTATTAGCTTATGACCACTACAAAAGAATTTTTTCCACAGTGAAAGCATTCCTTAATATTGTGGATATTTAAGGAAATCTTCAAATTTCTTCCCTAATTCTGATATTTTATGTAATCTTAAAAGCCTTCCTTGGATCAAAGCTCTTTTTTCTTGGTTTTGTCAATTTTTATGCTATTCATGAGCTGTCCAGTGAAACGCAAAAATAAGGTGCTTCAAGCAGGTCTCCTGGCTTAAATTCGCGTTTCACTGGATACAGTGGACAACAAGTCTGGTGAAACGCGAAAAGAAGCAGCTGCAAGGAGGCGCCTTGCTTGACACTCGCGTTTCACTAGACACCTCGAGAAAAATTCAGCTGAAACACAAAAACGCCATGCATCATAGATACCTCTTGTCTGGGACTCGCGTTTCGCTGGACATGCTGGAGAAGAAGTAACATATCTTTTTTTGGCAGATGGCTAGGACTAAGGCAACAGCAAGAAAAGAGAAGATTGATCCTAGGGATTTAGCATCAAAGATTCATCAATCTTCAAAGCCTCAGAAGCTCTCTAGAAAGTCAAAGCCAAGGAGAAAGTTTTCTCAAAATGTCAGGTGTCTAAGGGAGATTAGGAAGGTAGTAAATGCTCTTGACAATGCAATTCCAAAGTTGTCTTTTCAGAGGCTTGTCAGGAAAATTTGTGACAGATATAGTTTGGATAGTTTCAGATGGACAAGAACAGCTCTTAATTGTATACAAGAAGCCACAGAGATTTTCTAGTTGAGTTTTTTCAAGATGCCTACATTTGTACTACTCATGCTTATAGGCTCACACTCATGGACAAGGACATGGTAATTCTTAGGAGGCTAAGATATAGATTTTCAAAGGTCCTTGAGCCAATTCCCCTCACTAATATGATGACATTTAATATCCTTAATGTGCCCCCAGCTAGGAGAAAGAAAGATGATTCTGGTCTCAGGGTTGAGGATGTCACCCATGAGAAGGATACAAGGCAACATGAAAAAGAGGAGAAAGCTAAAGAGGAACAAGCAGATAAATGGAGAGAGTATAGGAGGCAAAGGGTTGAAGAAAGGGAAATAGAGCAACCAGAGTCCTTTGAAAATGAGCTAGCCACCCTTCTTGAAGCAGCTAATCCAAAAGGATTCAGTGTGTTTTGTTTCTTACCTAGTGACTTAGGCAAAAGAACTGAGGTTATCTCCTTTGATGCTACATGTGTTCAGATTCTTAAGGATAAAAGAAGAGAAGTAAAAGACAGTCTTATTCTTGTTGGCCTAAGGTATGTCCATCCATAATTACTTATACTTTTTGATATTTTTTTAACAATAAGATTTTTCTTGTTTATACTCACTATTTCTATGCCTTTTCTAGGTGTATAATTCATGAGTTTCCTTTGGATATACAACAAAAAATTGAGGTTCTTGATCCATCTATCTCATTATTTATGAGGAATGAGCTTGTTACAAGTTTTATTGAGCACTGGCTCAATTTGATTGACTTCGATACTTTGGAGCTGCTTATAATTCCATATAATGAAAAGTAAGTGATTCAATATTCTATTAGAGTTTTTGAGATTTTATCCTACTAATTTGTTGAGATATGATTGCTTTTAGTTCTCATTGGAGCTTGATTGCAATAGACCTTGTGGACAAGCAATGCTTTTTAATCAACTCTATGAAAGGAAGCCATGGAAATGCTAAATTGTAAGTTATATTATCCAAGGGCTCCTTGATATTTCAATTCTTTTTTTTGTAAGTGCTCTAAATTTCAACATATTTTATATACAGAGGTGCCAAAAGATTAATTGAAGAGCTAGAGAAAAGACCCCCTATGCCGTCTGATTTGCTTGCAACAATGCAATATAGACAAGTTGCGGTAAGTTATTCATTAAAATAATTGAAACATGAGTTTATTCTATGAGCTACCATTCATCCTCTTTATAGTTTTACTTTAAGTTGGTGGTTGTAGTGTCCCCATCAGGATGATAGCCATTCTTGTGGCTAGAGGGTGATTGCAAATGCTAGAAGAATGGTTAACTTTGTTTATCTTAATGATGATAAACATGTAAAGGTAATATGAAAGATGCTAAACTTTAAGATAGTTATTAATTGCAAATAGTCCATTGATGATAAAAATATAGTCTATTATAAGAACAATAATGAACTAAAACTCTTTTTTTTATAAATGTGTGTCAGTTTTCGAAGGATTGCTATACATCTGAGCATGTTTGGTACATCAGAGCAAAGCTCTTGAAGTATATAATGGTCAATTGTATACAACCAACAACAGAGATTGGTGGGGATTTGCACCGTGAAGGAGATGCGGTGCCTATAACCACGGAAGGCAAATCCACAGCTTCAACACCTTCTATACCCAAGACATCAAAGAAAGGCAAAAGGACTCCTAGAAAGGATAGTTCTCCAAAAAAGAAATAGCTTTGCCATATCGCCTTGTAAGCCTTCATATATAGAAATTTGCCCTTCAGCCCTTGTATGTCTCATAGAGATGGCAGATAGACATTTGCTACAAAATTTGTACATGTATTTTATATTGATAGTAAAGATATCTTTTCTTGAATGTCATTGCAGTGTATTTTATTTTCTCTCCTTTTCGATATCTGCAAAAAATAAATTACAAATGTTTGTTAGTTAGAAAGTGAGATCTTGATATACATCTAAGTAGATATAATATGATGTGAAAACTTATTCGTTTCTTGTCAAGTTGGAATACAAAGGAGCATGGTAGTTCAATGTCTTCATTTTGTAAATCCATCCTCACTTGATGTAGCGTACATGATTTTCTAATCTTTAAGATTGCAATAATATCCTCGTTGAACCAAATATTAAGATCCACTATAGAATCCTTGCTGAAATCATTAAGATTCTGGTCTAAAGCAACTAGACTACTACCAACAAAATGCCATCGACTATAGTAAAAGCTAAGGATAAAATTTTGAGTAGCAATCATATATTTACAAGCTATAGAGTCTTGATCTATCTTACATATAATTTTTCCTTCTGTCCTTGTATCCCATCCTTCATCAACAAATTGTATGATATGATCATATGTTAGTCTCTTCACTGAAAGCATGGTTTTTGTTATTCTTATCTCCATATTAGAGAAGAAATCAATAAATATATTAATAGGCATAAATAAAGTAACTTTGCTTAGCCTACTTGAGATATTAGATTTTAGTGCTTTCTGGATCTCAGAAAATATCTTACATCTATAGCCCTCACTAGTAGAGCTGGACTTGGCAAAGGCCACTCAAAGCTTGAAAAATCTAGCAAAGAAAGGAGTTTTATTGATCCCCATTGGCAACGCCGCATAGGAATAACATAAGAATGGTCATAAAAGAATATTCCATTCTCTGCAAGCTTTGTCTTCTTTCTACCTCTATACATTTCTTCTCCAATTGAACCATGTATAACATCAATAATAGATTCCACTGGTTGCCATTCCTCAAGATTAGAGGGATAGACATCTACAAGACAAACAAATATTATAATGGAAAAACCTAAACCATGTTTAAGAAAGGAAAAACTTTAAGAATCAAATTCTTACAATTTGGTATATGCATTGGAAGCTTTGAAGATCCAGGTTTCAAACACAACTCTCTATGCATGAACACATGTTGCACTAGTACCTCTTTGATACTATTCTTATTTGCTCCAAGCTTAAAATCTCGGATTCTGCCCTTCCAAGCAGAGATAAACGAGCTCTCATGTCTTTGCCTTTTTCCACGTTTTTCTTGTTGCATGGTGATCCAACTACCTTTGCTAATGATAGTAGGAATCCATCTTCCATCAGTTTGGAATGAGTTAAACACTGATATGGATGTGATTTGGGAGCTTGGACACCTTGTTGAAGGTCAAATTTCTGTATCCATGGTAGAAGAGAGAGATACATGCACACACACAGAGAGAGAGAGAGAGGACTAGACTATCATAACGGAGGGAAAAACACTAGAGGAATAAAAGAAAGGAGGGAAAAAACTGAGCGCCATGCTTTTCACCAATTTGAATTTCGATTACATCAGTCATTATCATTAATCTAGAAATATCATTAAATAAAAGTAGCCGAGACTCTATGCCGTTAATGCAAAAGATATCATAATCACGAATATAAGAGACTAAAAATACATAATAAAAATACAAATTCGTAATATTATCATATTTATATATTTTGGTAAAATGATTTTTTAATCTTTTTAAAATAGAAGTTCCGTTACGGAGGCTTTGCTCTTATTGGTCTAGAGCACTCTCTCTCCACATCCTAAAAGGCATTTTCGAGACCTCAAAACTCCCCTAATGGTTGAGTACATTGAAGAAAGGGAAGATGTTTATCAATGAGTATGCACTAAAGGTAAGGAGCATTGTAGATGCCTTGGCAGCGATTGATGCAATGCCCAATGATGATGATTTGGTGTCATCTACCTTGGGTGGACTTAACAATGAAAAGGCTTGGAAGTCTTTTGTAACTTTCGTATATGTTAGAAAGCCATTTTCAGATTTCGATGAGTTGGTCTCCCTTATGATCACTGAAGAGATCAACATGTAGAGTGAGACATCTGAAAGAAGTGGTGAGCAAGTCCAAGCTTTCTACTCCAATTCAGGAAGGGGACGTGGCAGGTTTTCTTCAAGAGGCCGTGGTACAGGACGTGGTAGTGACAACTAGCAAAACAAATTGAATCAGCAATTTGGCGATATGCAGGTTTTAGGAGGTCTTGGTAACTTTAGAGGCAAGGGGGAGCTTTAGAGGAAGAGGTGGATGGCAGAACAGAGGTTCTAACAACTCTGGTATTGTGTGTCACTACTGTGGCAAAACAGGTCATATTGTAGTCCAATGTTATGCTAAGAAAGATGATATTCGTAGTGGTAAGTTGCAGCAAGGAAACTATGCATCATCTTCACGACAGAATAAAGACAAAAATGAACGTATGTTTGTTATGCAATACATGCTGAATGCTGTTACAGGAAAGGGAACACATGATAATGTTTGGTATGTTGATTCAGGTGTATCCAATCATATGACCAACCATGCAAAATGGTTTGGAGAGATGCAGGATTTGCAAAATGCAAGTTATGTGTGCAAACGAGTGATGATTCATACCACCCAATTTCACACATTGGAAAAGTTCCCTTGTCCTTCCATGATGGTAAGACAAAGAGTCTTTCAGATGTATTACATGTGCCATCTATTACAAAGAACTTGGTGTCAGTCAGTCAAATGGTAGAGCAAGGGCTGCAAGTCAGATTTAATGCAAAGGGCTGCTTTGTAGAAGACTTCAATGACAAGTGCAGGTTGGTAGGAAAGGGAAGTAGAGTTGGACGTATGTTTACTCTGGATACTGGAATTCCTATTATGAATGCTGCTATGTATGCTAAAGGAAAAGGTGTTGTTACAGATATTGAAATTTGGCACAAACGCATTGGACGTGCAAATGTACAAAGGCTGAAATTAATGCAGTCCAAAGGGATGATTACAGGTTTGCCTACATTTAGAGTTGCAGAATTTGAGAAGGTATGCGAAGCATGTCAGTTTGGTAAGCAGGCAAGACAACCCTTTTCACATGACAGAGATGTAAGTAGAAATATCCTTGATGTTGTGCATACAGACATTTGGGAGCCTACACAAAATGTATCTCTTGGAGGCAGTTCATACTTTGTCACATTCATTGATGATTATTCTAGAAAGCTGTGGGTATATTTTATGAAGAAAAAGGTGAAGCGTTTGAGCACTTTAGAACTTTCAAGGCTGTAGTTGAAAGAGAAACAGGCTTGAAAGTAAAGTGCTTGAGGTCAAATGGAGGGGGAGAGTACTTCTCGAATGAGTTCAGTGATTTTCTGAGGTCTCGTGGGATAAAGAGACAATTCACATGCAGATATACCCCACAGCAAAATGGGGTTGCAGAAAGGAAAAACAAGCATATTGCAGAAGTTGCATGTGCCTTGATGGCTGAAAAGAATATGCCTAAGCATTTTTGGTCTGAGGCTATTCATACTGCTGTTTATATTATGAACACAACTCCCATAGCTACAATTCATGGGATGACTCCTGAAGAATGCTTTACTAGCAAGAAGCCTGATGTATCACACTTGAAAGTATTTGGCTATGTTGCATACTTTCATGTGCCAAATGAGCTACAGAAGAAGCTTGATCCAAAGGCAGAAAAATGTATTTTTATTGGATACTCTTTAGAGCAGAAAGGGTATCGCTATTATAACCCTGTCACATGTAAGTTCAGAGTGAGCAGGGATGTCATCTTTGATGAAATGAGCAGTTGATATGCATCTAGTGGTGATGCATTGGATGATGATGATGATCATAACACTCATGTGCAGGCTTAAAAGCAAGAATCATGGACTCTTAGTGGACCAGAGACATCATCTGGTAGTCCTTGGTCTGGGAAATTAAGGAGTAGCTCTACATCTTCAGGTGCATCTTGTAGCACTACAGGTAAAGACAAAGGAAAGAATAAAGTGTCAGAAGGCATTGATACAGTTCTTGATGGAGACTCTAGTGGCTCAGAGAGCTTGGATGATGAGCTTGGCATTCCTTCAGTGAGGACACCAGGTGTACAAAGAGCTCATAATAATGTAAAGGCTCCATTGAGTGATCCGGTGGTACGCAGATCCAGCAGGGTTAGATATCATGCTAAAAGATTTGATTTTGAAGGTTATGCAACTCACCATTATGCTTATATGGTGAAACTAATTGAGGATGTTGAGCTCACTTGTTTTGAGGATGCTCTTGGTCATACTCATTGAGATGCAGCAATGGATGACGATATGGCTGCATTAGAGGCCAATAAGACTTGGGATCTAGTATCATTGCCAAAGGGCAAGAAAGCTATTGGATGTAAGTGGGTTTATAAGATTAAGCACAATGTAAATGGTTCTATTAGTAGGTACAAAGCTAGGCTAGTTGCAAAAGGCTATGCCCAAACATATGGCGTAGATTATGATGAAACCTTCAGTCCAATTGCTAGGATGGCAACTGTCAGATGTGTGATTACTTTGGCAACAGCCAAAGGTTGGAGGTTGCAACAAATGGATGTGAAGAATGCCTTCTTGCATGGTGATTTGCAGGAATAAGTGTATATGGATCAACCAGCAGGTTATGAAGATTTAGAGCATCCCACATATGTGTGCAGGTTGAAAAAGGCGCTCTATGGGCTCAAGCAAGCACCTAGAGCATGGTCTGACAAGATCAGAGAGTATCTTATCAATATTGGCTTTTATGTTTCTGATGCTAATGGCTCACTTTATGTGAGAAAGGGAGATGTAGGTTTGGTCATCATAGTCATCTATGTGGATGACTTGATTATTACAGGTGATAGTGATACACTGAAGTCAAGGATTTTTTGAAGAAGAAGTTTGAAATGAAGGATTTAGGTGAGCTAAGGTACATCCTTGTTATTGAGGTGATCAGATGTGATGATGGTATATGGCTGTCCCAAAGACAGTATGGCTTGGATATGTTGTCCAAGTATGGCATGACAGCATGCAAACCACTTTCAGTTCCATTGGAGCTGAATGTAAACTTGAGTGCTGATGTTGGGCATGAGATAGAAGACCCTACTATGTTTAGGAGGATAGTGGGGAGTTTGATCTACATGACCATTACAAGGCCAGACTTGAGCTACGTTGTTGGTCTTGTGAGTCAGTTTATGCAAGTACCTAGAAAGCCACATTTGGATGCAGTCATATGCATATTGAGATATGTGAAGTCCACATTACATTATGGACTTTTCTATGAAGCAGGTACAGATATACAGGTGTTTGGATACACAGATGCAGATTGGGCTGGTAGTATGTCTGATAGAAGATCTACCAGTGGATACATGTTCTCTCTTGGTAGTGCAGCAGTTGCTTGGAGCAGCAAAAAGCAATCTGCAGTTTCTTTGTTGAGTACAGAGGCTGAGTATAGAGGTGCTGTTGTTGCAGCATGTGAGGTAGTATGGCTATAAAAGTTAATGGTTGATTTGGATGTGCAGGTGGAAGGTCCAATTATCATTTATTGTGACAACATGAGCAGTATACATTTGGCTAGGAACCCTGTGTTCCATGGCAGAACAAAACATATTGAGGTACACTACCACTTTGTGAGAGAGAAGGTACTAGTTGGTGAGATTGACTTGGTGTATGTTAGCACACATGATCAGATAACTGACATGTTCACGAAGACATTGGGTACAGAGAAGCTTCAAAAGTTTTGAAGCTTACTTGGAGTTGCAGAGATGCAGTTGAGCTTGAGGGAGAGTGTTGAGATGACAAGCTCAACACATCGCACATTGATGATGGACCGCCTGGTTAGATGGATCCACACATCTACACTTAGCACGTCGGTGGTCATTATGACTCTTACATGGCCACTGACTCATTACTTATTATATTCAGGTGGAGGGGAAACTTCAAGCTCTACCCCGAGACCTACGGACCACTTATTGCTCAAGTGTTTCGAACCGAGTGGCCATGGCTACCTCTCACATAGCCGACGCGCAATGCCTATCTTACGGGTGTAGTGAGCTTACCTTGATGCTCGATCGAGTACCCTCCTCTTTCTTGCACACCAGTAGCTCCACGATCCTTGAGGCAAGCTCAAGCAACCTCAATCCCTCTCCCATGAGCTTCATCCTCCATATCCACGCGCGAGACAAGAGAAGAGAAGAGAGGAGGGGAAGATGAAGAGAGGAGATGGAGACCTTCTTCTCCAATATCCCTCACTCCCACACAATCACTCCCTCACACTCTCTCAATCCCTCTCTCAAACACAAGCAAGAAGGCAAGAAGCAAGAGGAGAAGAATAATCTTTGGCCACACCCAAGAATGAGCTTCTCATTCACTTTTCAACTTTATACACATGCCCTACTTTTCATGGGCGGTCATCCCCATTTTTTACATGGCCGGCCATTAGCCTAGGCCCATTTCTCATTTCCCACTGTTCTAGTCTATCCTACCCCCAACTAATGCATACAATTTTCACAGGAGTGAGCCTGGCGCTCTCTTACAAGGATTTGGGAGTGTTTTCGCACTTAATGGTGTGTTTTTTACTCTTTTACTCTCCTTGGGAGACTCTAAGACTTCTTGAGGGTCGTGCCCGTGCTTTTAATTTTTTCCAGGGTCTGGTTGCCAGTTAAGGCACCTTTTTCTTCTTTTTGTCCTGCGCCTTTTGCTATTTCCTTTTTTCCATTTCCCGCTCCTCTGTGCTGCGGTAAACATTACACCCCTCCTAGCCAAGGTAGTGGGATAGATGATGCTGTCGCGAGGTGGAACTGGTGGGTAGATGACGCTGATGCTTATGAATGAGAAGTGATGGGATTTGATGACGATGACCAGGAGAGATTCCAGCGTGCTTTAGGCTCCATGAAGATACTCGGCATCTTTCACACTGTTGTGGCGCCCCTTTATGTAGCTAGTTGTCCTTTGAGTATCCAAAGCGCTTGAAGCAATAAGCAATCCCTTAGGAGGATGGTATTGGAGGGATTTATTCTGGAAAAATCCCCCAAACGCTGTTTGCCTTGAAAATCCGCAGCTGTGGTTGAAGATCCTTGTCTTTGAGTAGAAGATCTTTAGTTTTGAGTTGAAGGTCTTCAGGCTTGTGGAATCAATAAGTGATCCGTAGATCTTGAGGCATTGGGCAGGGATCGTTGGACGATGAGATTCCAAGATCTATGCCAATAGCAGATCCATCACTGGGGTTTCCTTCTGCTTGATTTGGTTTAGTCATGGCAGCCAACCATCAGTAGACGGATATTTGGCAACATGAAGTGTGTTGAGCCCTTTAGACCTTTGCAGTGAAGCTTCAAAGTTATGGGAATGGAGTCATGTCCTCATGGAAAATTTCCTTGTCATTGGAGGATGTAGTGGATGATCTTCTTCAGCCAAGCAGCCAGTTCTAGAAACACGAACATAACCTGCAAGAAAAGTTGTGCACTTCCTAGGAGGTGTGTCTGTCTCACTGTGTAGTACATGGTGCCCGTGCCAATGGAACTGGGAGATGGGTCTAACATTGGGCAAGCCCTTGGTAATGTCCCACTCTTGAGGACCCAGTTCGTGCGTCGTTGGAGGTGTGGTGCAAAACTTAGGGTGACAGGTCTGAAAGTCCTGCCCTTGATGTGCCCTAAGTGTGAAGTGGGGGAGGGGCTAGAGAGAACCCTAGATGCAGTGAGTGTGGTGCACAATAACAGTAAAGGAAGACTACAAGCACATGTGAAGTGTCCTTCTTGTCAGCCTGTTTAGTAGTAAATTCATCTTTCAGCTTTGCTATTTTTTCTCTTGTCTTGCTCTCCAGTCAACTTGTCTTTTTTTTTCTTTTTCTTTTTTTTAGAATGAGAGAGAGAGTACATTTGGCAAGATATATGACACCTATTTAATGGGGTGGTCGCAGGCATTGTGATAAGAATGCGTGACTTTGTAGGTATTCTTTAATATCGGCTTTAGCTCTCAGAGGAGTGGTGGACAAGAAAGGGTGATTACACCTTGCAAAGTAGGTGTCACTCATATTTTCTAAGAGCTCTAGACAGAAGGAAGGGAGGAGAGTAGCCCGCATCATCAACCTAGTCATAGCTCTACTATCTATTCCTAGGTTAATATCAAAGAAGAGTGGGGAGAGATGGGCTTCCTCTGCCGCAGGTTTCTAGAGTAGCGGGAATTTGATAAGTCGGAGGTAATTACAAGTGGTCAAAAATGCTGGATCAGGGCAGGAAGAAAAGTCTACAAGAAAATGATTTATAGAGGGAAGTATATCCTCTACCCTAAACACTAAGCACTCCTCAGGGCTCCTAGCATTTACATTATATATTTTCGGGAAGTCATAATCCCCATGTAAATCTCTATCATAGTCCACTCCATGCCTACGGGGGTAGGGCATGTATATAGGATCATTGCGCTCTTCGGGGAGTGAACTACAAAATGCGGTCCATGCATCAAAATTGGTGTCCCAAATCCTCCTTCGCCATTTCAGTTGTGCCTCGTAGCCTTGGACGGTTTTGGAAACCAGATTGACCTTATCTTCCCAGTACTCCTGTGGCTCTTGTCGCCACCTAGTCATTATCATGCTCCTCTCTTCTATCCATCTGTTTGCAAGTTCGTTAGCCAGATCTTTGATCTTGGCTATGACTCCTAGAGGCAGGGCCCGGTCCAGAGAGCGTGGGAAAGCAAATGAAAGCTCAAACGGCCTCTTATGTAACTCTCATTGACGCCAGATGACCAACTCCTGGGGCCAGTCTACAAGATGTGTATCATTTCTCAATGGCATGGGCTCCTCAGGGAGTTGTCGTGGAAGTGTGCATGCTCGGCATTGGGCCTCCTCAGCTAACTCTTGTCTCCTTCTCCTTTCTACAATTATGTGCTCAGGTAGATGGGCATCTGCAAGTTCTTCCTGTGGGATATCGGGTTGAGGCGGACTCGGCATCCTTTGTTGCTCTTCATCATCATCTTGCTCGAAATCCGGACCCTCTTCGACATTTCACTCAATTACAGGTGGGATGACTGGTGGTGGTGGTGATGGCTGCTCCTGTTCCTGAAAACCTAGCTCCTTGAGCTCAGTAGTGGAAAGGCCCGTACAGCATAAGCAGTGGAATTGTTGCTCTTTAGTGATCCCTGTACTTGTTGGAAGCTCTGGCTCTTGAAGACCGTATCTTAGAGCTCGGGTGGTTAGCTCCAACTTTCTTTTCACCTTTTCCACTGGATCATCGCCCTCAGCTTGGGTGACATGGAGCACCGTGTTGAGGAAGGCCTGCCGCTGTGTTTTAGTGGTTATTTCTGCAACCTCAACCCTAGCTTCTGCAAGCATTCTTTCGCATTCTGCCATTGCCAGGCGTTCGGTCAAGTCCCTCACCCTGTCAAAATTTTTCATTTCCCATTCCATAGCTCTTTCCTCCATCCTTTTTCTTTCTTTCTCCAATTGGCTCGCCAAGGTGGTTACTATCTGTTGTGTTGATCATTTGTTAAAAACCATAATTGGTTCCTTTCTCTTAACTTCTGAGCCAGCTGCTCTTCAGCAATCCCTTTGGCTTGATCGACAATGTTGAGCCTTTGGTGCACCTCGGCCAGTATTTCTGATTTTTCCTGCACCAGCTGCTCTTGGCTTTGGATTTCAGCACAAGAAATAGCCTTTTTTGATTGAAAGCCATGGCCATGAGGGCTTCTACATCTTCCTAGGAGGTCTCCAGCGCATCTTGTAATCTTTGCACTTCATCCTGTAGCCATTTTTCTTCAGCTGTGCTGAGATTCCTGGCCCTTCACTCTTCAGGAACTCGATTTCGCTTATTAACATGTTCTGTTCTTCTAGCTCCTGCCACGACTGGGGCTCCGTGGCATGTTCTTGTGGTATAGTGGCTTCGCCTTCCTAAACCCCCTCGTAGAGCATTTCCACTTGAGCAACCCTTTGCTGTAGATCACTGTATTGCTGCATTAGTAGCTTTAGGCTCCTTTTTTCTGCCACTAGGTTCTGCTCCTCATCTTCCAACCTTTGTCTAAGGCGGCTTTCATTGTCTTGGGCTTCCTTCGTTTTTTCTACTAGTTGGTCCTGCATGGCCTTTATTTCTCTTCGTCTGTCGGCTCCCTGCCTTGAATCTTCTAGCCTAAGGGCCGCTGATGTTTCTTTTTCTTTCTCTAGGTCCAGCAAGGCCACTTTCTTCTCTTCTTTCACCTTGTCTAGTTGTGTCAGTAGCTCGGCCACATATACGTCATAGTCAGTGTCGGCAGGCATGGGAGTATGGGGCGTGGTGGTCGATGCCTCTAGCCTTTGTCGTTTAGGGTCTTGCCATGACTCTGCATCTGCGGCAGTGGGCCTTTTCAATCTGGTTTCTGGCATGATTTTGGCCACTTTGCTCACTAGCATCTGCACCATATTCATGAGTTGTGCCGTGTCAAGGGGAGGTGTAGGTTGTGCAGTGGTTGTAGTCGTGGTTTCAGCCGTTGTCGGCACAAAAGAGGAAGGAAGTGGATGTAGTAGGGACTTGCCCTTGCCTACGACCACTGGAGCTGCTTCCACACTTGCACTGGCTTCGGCTTTATGGTGGGGGCTCACGGGTTTGAGCTCTCCACCCCCGTGGGTCTCTTCCACAGACCTTCGTGTAGCCTCTACCAAATCGACTAGTTCCTTCAATCGCTGCTCTTCGACTTCTTCTTTTGCCCTTCTTTTCCTGTCTTCTTCTGCCTTCTTCGACTCCTCTCTTATCCTTTGCAAGCTCCTCCTCCTTTCTTCCTCAGCCTCCTAGACTCTCTTTGAGCCCTCTTGATGTCAACTCGTTCTTCTTTACTTAATTTCTCTTTCCTTTCCTTCTATCTCCTGTAACTTTTCTTTTGTTCTTCGGGTTTGCTTGCTCGTGTAGGTGGCACCTCCTATTCTCCCTTGTCACTTATTGTTCTTTCGCTTGATTCCCCTCCTTCGTGGTGAGGTGGGCTTTGATGTGCAGCTTGCTCCTCCATGATGCCAGCATCCTTTATTGCTTCATCTATGATGGCTGTCAAAATACCACCGTATCTGATTGTAGCTGCCTTTGAGGTAGGTTTCTTCCTTATGGAGCATGCGGTTGAGGCAAGGGATTCTCCTCTTGCTGGTGCTTCCACTGGAGTGAGAAGGACAGCTGAAATTTGAATGGTTTTCTGCACGAACCCATTCCAGTCTACCTCTTCAGGGACTCCTGCTGCGATGCTTTCTAACAGTGGGATCCTGTTCATCAATGCATTGTACCGTTGGCCTGAGAAGAGTGTATGGATCATCTTCTCTTGCAATTTCACTGCTGGGTCCGGGATGTCAGCCAAGCTGATTCCATCCACGGTGTGCACCTCTTCTTTCTTTACCCCCAGCATGGCATAAACATCTCGTCTCGGTCGCCTCTCTTTCTTGGGTATGAGCCCCAGGGCCTTTTCTACGATTGTTGCATTGAGGGGCACTTCGATTCTTCTTTCCTGCTCCCCTATCCTTACTGTGACAGTGCCACAGTTCCTGCCCTTGTCGAAGTTCCTCAGGAAATCGGCACACATGCCGTAATCCACGGCTTGCCCCACCTTTTCCACATACTTGTGGAGGTGGCATGTGTCCACCAAGTCTTTGATCGCAGGTTCCTCCAGGATGGCCTCATCCAGATTCAATGTGTGCTTGAAGGTGAATTGACTGAATTCTCGTGTCTCGACGTTGATGCCGAATTTAGTCATCTCTTCTTCAGAAAATATGAGTTTGCCCCCTTTGTCTTGTCCTGCCATGGTGGTGACCTGTCAACACACCATGCCAACATTAATGCCTAAAAATTGTCTTATTTCTAATCAAAACTGGGTTTTGAGAGAAAAATGTATGTGCCCAAAATTGGTATACTTGCTTAGAGGCTTGCATTTTAGAGATCGGCCCACAGCAGCAATTGTTATTATTTTCCCTTGCAGTATTCTTCCATTGAAACTTAATTAATCATAACATTCTGCTAACTAGATAGCATAACTCTCATTTTGCTCTGCTCTTGCTCACATTGCTCTCCCCCTCCATCTTGGATCTTTCAAGGAATCCTTCCTAGGATTAGCACGGGAAGGACGAGGCAAACGTTGTTTCGTGTGGGTTGACTTACCTAGTTAATAACCAATCATAGAAGCTTGGATTGTATTCGAGTTGGGCATGACAATCAAGAGTAGATGGTTGGATGGAGACTTGGGAAATGTAGGTCAAGACATCGTGGAAGAGATCTCCAGTATTAAGGTGGTTGGCAACATGTAATTCCTCTTCAGTGAGGAATTGGTCAATGTAGGGGTGAGCGAGCACCTGGTCGTCTAAATGCTGGTTACGGGCGATGGCCAAAACCCTAAACGATATAGGTGCCACATAAGTAGGGTCATATTCGATGGTTTTAATGGCCCTGCATTGCTCAGCATTGGTCATTATCTGGCAACCTTTTGTCTCCCATTGGATTCTTAGAGTAAACCACTGCTGCAAGAACGTGGAAGGCGAGCTTGCCATCTGGGTGAGCTCTTGCAACTCGTGTTCAGGAACAGAACAAGGGGGCTTACGATATGAAGTGATGAGTCTTTTGAGGGCAGCTTGTTCCTTTGAGATTTCATCGTTTGCTATCAGTTCGGCAGCAATTTTGGGGAATTTAGTGGTCATAAGTTCGTATTCTTCCCAAGTGCATGGTAATGCACGAACATCCGAAGCAAGCATTTTGTCAAGAAGACCTAGGTCTAGCCTCTCATAACTTCTAGCGAAGGTAGTGAAAGTTTTGTCCAACACCTTGATGCAGGTTATTAAGTCATCCCCAAAAGTTGCGGCAAGGTCTTTAGCCAAGGAAAGGAAAGGTCGTACCGTGTAGGAAGGTTTAAGACCAGCTAGCGGTAATGGTGCAAATGGATTGGATAGTGGCGACTCCATCATTGGTGTCACAAGTGTGGCTGTGCACTCCGAAGCACTGTGAGGTGCTGTGGAAAGCTCTGGGGGCATGGGAGTTGTGCTGGGTTCTGAGTGAGCAATCATGGGGGTATTTAAGTTCTCTGAACTAGGTAGGTCTAAGGCTTGTGGCGGTTGCTTTGGTCGATAGATGAGCTGGGGCTTACTAGCCACAGTGGGCAATGGTTTGCTGACTATGTCTTGGGCACCATGTGTGCAAGCCTCCCTTGCTGGGGTGAGATTGCTTATAGATGAGCTTTTAAACTTGCCATTTTTGGGTACCCAAATCCAAGGGTTGCCCTCGTAGTATCCTTGTGCTCGCAAGAGATCTTTGGGAATCCATTCTGGCGTGGTTGTGTGTCTACGTTGATAGCGTTTAGACTGCCTCTTAGGCTGTGATGGTTGATGATTTTGGCGTTTAGGATCACGCTTGGGTGGTCTACCCGGATGTGGTTTTTTTCGTTTTGGCACCCATATAGACTTGGACTCCTTGGCCTTGTGAGCACTCTTGGTGGGTTTGGGCCTGGGGTCGAGAGCTTGGCATGAGGCCGTAGTTTTCTTCTGTTTAGACTTGGGCTGGAGCATGGTCATAGGGGTTTCTACTGGTGGCTTCATAATGGTGGAGGAATCAAGACAGCCCTTGCTGAAAGTCGTCACTATACGCACATTGCCGATAGCAAGATGTATGCTGTTTAGGTTGTAATCCACATTACAGTTTGTTTGCTTCTTGAAAGTGCGACCTAATAGTGACACATTACCGGCTCCTTTAGTGTCAGGCAACACATGGAAGAAAGCTGGTAAACTTTCAGATTCGATGGAAATGACAGTAAATAAGCAGTACCCCCAAATGGGGTGAGTTTGGCGTTAGTGGGCTGTAGTTTTGGTTGACCAATGCGTGTCCAATGGTCATGCGTCAAGATGTTGTAGTCAGCACCTTCATCAATCAAGGCATTGAAAGAATACATCACTCCTGCTATGACTGTGATTCGCAGGTACATCGGTGCCACTGCTTCTTCGTCTTAATCTGTAAGGTTGGTTATAGTAGCCATGCAGACGTTCATTGGGGGTTCTAGTATGGGTGGCTCATGTAATGGATGGGAAGGAGGATAGTACTTCTTCATGCGGCTGCCTTTAAAAAATCCTATTCCTTTGCCTTTAAGCGTCTCCAACTCAACATTCCCTGTCCTACCAATCATGCGTACCTTGAAAGGCCCTAGCCCCTGAAACTTCATCTTCTATTTATGTCCTTTTACAAAGTATAGTAGAACAAGGTCCCCTTGTTCAAAGTCTCGCTGTTTGACATGCTTGTCAAACCACATCTTTCGTCGAGCCTTCTCACAAATCAGAGAGTGAGTGGCGAGGAGTCGGGTCTCTGTTAGGCATTCTAGCTCCATTAAGCGGTTATTCCAAGCCTCTCTTCCCTCCCAACACTCCTGGACTGCTAGTCTTAAGCTAGGGACGAAGAATTCTAAGGGCAAAATGGCTTCATTTCCATACGTCAGCCTAAAAGGCGTCTGTCCTACTTGTGCGATAGGCCCACAAGGCCGCCATTAGCTTGTTGTCCCAGTCGCTTCTTGAAGTAGACACGACCTTTGTAAGCACGTTGACTAGGATTTTATTTGTGGATTCAGCTTGGCCATTAGCCTGAGGGTAATAGGGAGAGGACTTCCAATGCATTATTAGGAAGGTAGAGAGTAGGTGGGCAATCACTTCATTAATGAAGTGCATGCCTTGGTCGCTTACAAATTTGATTGGACAGCCAAACCGTGAAATGACCTGCTCCCACAAGAACTTTGCAGTGGTCCTAGCATCATTCTTCCTCGTAACTCGTGCTTCTGCCCACTTCATTAGATAGTCAGTTGCCACTATGATGTAGCGAGCTTGGGAATATTGTGCCGCAGGACTGATCGGTCCAATAAAATCAATGCCCCATTTTTCAAAGGGTTGTCGGGCTATGACAAGGGTCAACTCCATCTTGTCTTTCCTCACAGGCACTTTTGTCTGTTGGCACTCATCGCATTGCTTCACGAATTTAGCTTCATCGCGGAAGAGGGTGGGCCAGCATAGCTGGGATTGTAGCATCTTTCGGGCTGTTGTGTCCCTGCTAAAGTGTCCTCCAGCGATTCCTCCATGTGCTTCATTCAATGCATCGTGCATCTCGTGCTCACACACGCACCTGCGCAATAAACCGTCTTGTCCCAACCTGTAGAGTTGGCCAGCTATCAGTTGGTATGGCTGAATTTTCAAAATAAGTCTTTTCATCCTGGCCTTCTCAATGGGTCGCTCAGGTAGTCCATTTTCTAGCACTTGCACTATGTCATCGGCCCAATACGGCATCAGATCAGCTTTAAATAATTCTCACTTACTAGACATGTTAAAGAGATGAGCATCCGGCAAATCGTCAGGCATGCCTTGTCCAGCGGCTTCTCCTGTGGGTATGCGGGACATGTGGTCAGCCATGTAATGCTACGTTCCTTTGCGTACAACCACAAAGAAGTCAAACTCTAGTAGAAGGAGTAACCATCTAGCTATGCGTCCCGTCGCGCAAGGCTTGTTCACAAGATACAGCAAGGCTTGATGGTCAACAAAGAAGACAAAGGGAGTGGCCAACAGGTAATGCCTAAATTTCTTTACCACAAATACCATGGTCAACCCCTCCCTTTCCATCGTGGAATAGTTCATCTTGGTCTCTGTGAGCTGCCTACTGGCAAAACTCACCAGGTAATCCAAGTTATGTTCACCAGGCTGGCATAGCACGACTCCAATAGCAAACTTAGAGGCGTCTATGTATACATGAAACGTTATGTTCCAGTCGGGGGCTCGTAAGATTGGTGCAATTGTAAGAGCCTTTTTCAACTCCTCATATGTGCGCTGGCATTCCTCCGTCCACTCAAACACTATCAATAGCTTGTACAATGGTCTAGGTATTAGTGTGTAATTTAGTACAAAGCGTCGATAATATCCAATGTGTCCTAAGAAGCACTGAACTCCCTTGTAGTTATCAGGTGGCGGTAAGTAAACAATGATGCTGACTTTGGAAAAGTTAGTAGCAATGTCGTTCCTTGACACTACATGCCCTAAGATGCATCCGTGTTTCACCCAGAACTGGCACTTTAAGGGGTTCAATGAGAGGTAGTACAACCTACACCTTTCAAAGACAACTCTCAATTTCTCCAAGTGTTCGGCCCAACTAGAGTGTAAGCATAAGTCGTCTACAAACACTTCCAGTTCGCGCCTAAGCATGTCCTTAAAGATAGTGCACATTAGGTGTTGGAAAGTTGCAGGTGCATTCATTAGCCCAAAAGGCATGACAATGTAGGCGAACACACCCCATTCCATGTCAAAGGCAGTCTTATGCCTGTCGTGGGGGTGCACTTGCACTTGATTATAGTCCGAGAAACCATCTAGGAAATTGTAGGCCTCTTTACCTGCTACCCTCTCAAGCATGTGCTCGGTGTAGGGTAAAGGATAGTTATCCCTCTTCGTAGCGGCATTCACTTTCTTGTAGTTCACGCACACTCGGATTTATACATTTTTCTTCATGACAATCATGATAGGTGATACCCAGTCCGTGTGCTCGATCTCATATATGAATCCTACCCTCATGAGTTTATCAATCTCCTCTTTTACTGCATGGGCGTGCTTGGGATTCATGGGGTAAGGGCATTGTTTCATTGGCACTACATCCGGGACCATTGGGATATTATGAGTCACGACCCTAGGGTCAACTCCCTTAAGTTCTGTCCAAGCAAATACGTCAATGTACTCTTGCAGGAGCGCAACGAGTTTGGTCTCTTCATCCTCCGCCAAGTCATCTGCAATGAACATCGGTCTTGGCTTTTCACCTTCCCCAGCCAAGTTAACCTCCTTGACTTTGGCGGGTCCTTCGATCGGTTCACTAGTCTGACCTTGTCTTTTTGCACCTAACAGAATCACCACTCTGTCACCCTTTTTAAATTTTGTAAACCATTTGGGCAGATCCTGTGGTTTCTTCTGCCTTTTTGCTTCTGAGTCCCTTGCTTACTTTCTGGCCTCCTCTTTTAGCCTCCTGCGCCTCAGGTGGACTGGCAAGTCTCCCTTGGTGCGTTTGATCTTAGAGGGTTGCGGTATCTCGGGATCACTCTCAGTGCTGACTTCCGACTCTAAGTTAAACTCGCATCCCTAACTTGAGGAAGGTGTTTCCCCAGGGGGTCGTAGTTTTGTAGGTGCATCTGTCTTGAGCACTGGAATTACCCATGGTTGTGCTACTCCAGCTTGCTCGTAATCCACGGCTCCTATGCGTCAACTAAAGAACCTTATCTTTTTCTTCTGGCAAGATGGTCCGATTCTGGGAATCGAACAGAGCTGGTCCAACTCTAGAAGTCGGACGGTCCGATTCTTGCAATCGGACAAGTCTGGTCTAACTCTAGTAGTCGGACAGGGTTGGTCTGATTCTAGGACTCGTTCGACCTTGGTGGTCCGATTCTAGGAATCGGACCAAGAGGGTGGTCCTATTTTCAAAGTGGTCCGATTATGGACTGGTCCGAGTCCGACTACGATGGTCTGACTATAATGGTCTGACTCTAGTGGGCAGTTCGAGTGCCACGTGGCACGTCCGAACGGGGTGTCCGATTCCGGTCCAACCCCAGGACTCAGGTGGTCCGATTCTGGGAATCGGACCACTGCGAGCTGGTCCGACTGCGTCGACGGCAAGCGCGATTCCAACGCATTTGGATCCCTCTTAATGTCTACTGCACACAATCACTACAGACTTCCCATATCTGATTAGAGCACTATTGAAAAACACCAGACTCACCTGGAGCAACACGAATCGATGGCACCCAGAATCGTGGTAGCGCTCCCTCTTCCTATCAACCAGAAGCTCTCTCTCTCTCTCTCTCACAAGGCTAACCAAAGAAATGAGGTTTGTCCTGGCCTCCCAAGCCTCTTAAGGTCCTTTCCTAGCACTGCAAACCCTTACAGCCAGTTCCCTTTCCATGTTTCACCCAAAAGCTTGAATCCGGTCCCCTGTTTCCCTGTTTCCGACAACAGCCAGAACCTCTGTTTTCACTTTTTTCAACCTAATCTAACCTTAATCTAGTGCAGCCAACATGCAAAACAGAAATGCAGAATGGTAATCCTAATCTAATGCTTCCAACAAACCCAAATACTTACTTGTTTCACGGATTAAACCCTCCTAAATCTCCTAGTTATCTCGAGCACCAATTCAGGCTGCAAACCCTACTTCTATGCTCTATTTGATACGCGCGGTGCTCAAGGCTCGATTCCGTCTGTCCCGGCAACGGAACCAAAATGAAGGGGGAACTTCAAGCTCTACCCCGAGACCTACGGACCACTTATTGCTCAAGTGTTTCGAACCGAGTGGCCATGGCTACCTCTCATATAGCCGACGCACAATGCCTACCTTATGGGTGTAGTGAGCTTACCTTGATGCTCGATCGAGTACCCTCCTCTTTCTTGCACACCGGTAGCTCCTCGATCCTTGAGGCAAGCTCAAGCAACCTCAATCCCTCTCCCATGCGCTTCATCCTCCATATCCACGCGCGAGACAAGAGAAGAGAAGAGAGGAGGGGAAGATGAAGAGAGGAGATGGAGACCTTCTTCTCCAAGATCCCTCACTCCCACACAATCACTCCCTCACACTCTCTCAATCCCTCTCTCAAACACAAGCAAGAAGGCAAGAAGCAAGAGGAGAAGAAGAAGCTTTGGCCACACCCAAGAATGAGCTTCTCATTCACTTTTCAACTTTATATAGATGCCCTACTTTTCATGGGCGGTCATCCCCCTTTTTTACATGGCCGGCCATTAGCCTAGGCCCATTTCTCATTTCCCACTGTTCTAGTCTATCCTACCCCCAACTAATGCATACAATTTGCACAGGAGTGAGCTTGATGCTCTCTTACAAGGATTTGGAGCATTTTCGCACTTAATGGTGCGCTTTTTACTCTTTTACTCTCCTTGGGCGACTCTAAGACTTCTTGAGGGTCGTGCCCGTGCTTTTAATTTTTTCCAGAGTCTAGTTGCCAGTTAAGGTGCCTTTTTCTTCTTTTTGTCCTGTGCCTTTTGCTATTTCCTTTTTTCCATTTCCCGCTCCTCTGTGCTGCGGTAAACATCAGGTTGTTACACTATTTACAGCTAGCATAGTTATAGTGCCAGTCGACTAGTGTAGTCGGTTATGCATTGTTTGACTTAGTAGGACACTTTCCTTTATGTTGTATCTTATCTATACTTTGTGTACATTGTAAAGTGTGTGGAAGAAGAAGAAGAAACCAGCAAGAAAACGTTTTGGCCTCCATCTCTCTTCTTGTCTCTTGAGTGAGCTTCTCCTTGTGCATTATGTGTGTGTTCGGCGCAGCATCTTGAGCAAGTCCCCCCACCACATGATTCTTGACACATCTAACATGCACAAGCACAAAATTTTTACAACTCAAAGGAGAAAAGAGCAGGCTTCTCTAGCATTCAAATGATCCCATAAAGCTGTCAAATCTGCTATCACACCATTATGAGGATCCTAAAAAATCCCAAAGGTCATAGTCATTGAGGAGACACTCCATGCGGCATGACCATAGAGGGTAATTTGTCCCATTTAGCTTGTTGGATGTGAGTAGGGAGGGTAGGATGGGCACCTCCTTAGGAGATGCCATTAATGTCAATTGAGGACTAGAGACCCTAAAAGAATATAGAGAGAAAGAGAGATAGGATGTTGATCGATCTAAATGATCCCAAACCACATGATCCCCCATAGCATACACACCGACCATATGTGTCCTTCAAGAAAGAACAAGATGCTTTTATTGGAATGAAAGTGACCAAAAATAGATGTCCTTAAGATAATCAGGGCCCATGGGGTCATGCTACAGAAGAAGACCAAATGAGGCAAGGTAAACAGTGAGTATTCAATGCTAAAAGGAACATTTAATGTCAAGAAAAAAGAGGGAACAATAAACACAAAGTAAAATAGGGCTTCAACCTATAATTTCAGCCAATTCAAAGGCCAATAAAGGACTAAGAATGCTTTAAAAGGGCGAACCTGCAATTTAAAAAAATATGGCATGTTGTTGGCCTAAAAAGGAGTCCACCAAGTAGGTCTAAATGGGCACCCAGGTCACTACGATGCTGACATCACCTATGGATTCTATTAGCCATTATTAAATGTGTAAATCTTGAGATAGTTCATATGAGTCTTGTGTGTTGATCATGTTTTGCTTGATTTGTTTGTGCTTAAGTGTTTGCAATCAGATCACTCTCCCTTCGCTACTCTCTCCTTCCCAAGGTAATTGTGTAAGTATTGTTTCTCATTTTTCATATCATCATGTCACCCTCTTGTACTAATAGCACTAACAAAGTCAAGGGCTCTAATTATGCTCATTGGAAGATATGTATGAAGGCATGGTTTGTGCAAAAAGATATATGGTAGGTTGTTGTTGGTTTTGAATCCAAAAGGCTAGAGCCTTAGTCAAATCCCTCAAAGTGGACAAAGAAGGATGAGGAAGATTTTCAAGAGGAGCATTTCAAATGGGAAGGAAAGGATGCTAAGTCATTTATGGCTTTGGTACGCTCACTTCACACAATGGTCTTGCCTACTATTCAAACATTAAAGACCTCTACAAGTTTGGGATAAGTTGCAAGACTTTATGGGCAGTAATCTTCCATGAGGGCTATTGCCTTGCACGGTCAATTGTATAACATCAAGTTTAAATCTTGAGACTCCATGCATGCATTTCTATTAAGGGTCAAAATTTTCCATGATCAATTGCTCACCTGAAGGGTAGCTCTTACCTCCTCTAAGCTATCTACATTGGTTCTTGAGCTTCCTCTAGTGTATGATATGATGGCTTGAGCTTTGAGGGTCCAAGTTTCCAATATTGATCTTGATTTTGATGATCCCATGTCTCTCTTGCTTGTTGCTACATGGACGAAAAGGTTCTTATATATGGTAATGATATTGAGAGAGCCTTGGTAATATCTTTGAGGATTAAGAACAAGCATGCTTGTTGCTATTCTTATGGAAAATGGGGTCATCTCTATAAGGACTATCCAAAGAAGGCTACCAAATCCAAAGAGAAGGGAAAGAAGATGGATACTTCATCTTAAGACTCTAAGGTTGAGTCACCAATGGCCACTCCAATCAAGGTGAACCATGAATTGGACTTCTAGTGATGTTGCATGCTCTCACATACTCTTAACCAGAGGGGGAAAGTGTGAGAATTGAGAGAGGGTATACTAATTCTCTTTCATTATTGGTGGATTTAGTGTGTGTCATCAAGTGTGGTCTGTCTAGCACCAAGTTCATGCTGGGATGTGTGACATGATGTGTTCATGTGGTCTCGCATGAGGGGACTCAAAGGTCATGTTGATGCTCTAGTGGATGAAACTTGGTGTCACGAGCAAGCTATCCATGGAGCTTGCATGAGTATAGGAGATGCAAGGTGGCTAGCTTGACTACTTTGCTTTTTAAGAGGGATTATGGCATTTGGACATCTTCTTCATGGTTCATTGCTTATTCACTTGTGCTCTGAGAGAGGGTGTTAGAAGTGGTCATATCATAGGTTCACAGACACCCACGGCCTTAACTATGGACACTCTCTTATTCTTTATTTGGTAGAGTGTGCAATGGAAAGAGAGATAGGATGGTGTTCTATCTAAATGATCATAAACCACACGATCCCACACAACATACACATTAGTCATATCTATCCTTCAAGAGAGACCTACAAGAAAACAAAGAAGATGCTACCATTGGAATTAAAGAAACCAATAAGAGGTTTCCTCAGGGATAATTGATGTTTGTCAAGCTAGAATATATAAGAAGACTAAATGAGGCAAGGCATATGGGGAGTGATGCGAAAAGAAACACTCAATACTAGGCAGAAAGAGGAAACATTAAATGCAGAGTCAAACAGGTCTTCAACTTGTAATTGTAGCCAATCTAGGGGTTGCTAAATGGGCATTTAGATCAGTATGATGCCACCTAGGTCTATATACCCATTGACCAAGTCTGAATAGACCCTCAACTTGGTCAAAAAATAGTTTCCCTGACTTGATTAATGGCCACCCTAGTAGAGAACACAAGGTTAGTAGTGGCATTGCATAAAACACAAATGCATGTATACCACCTATAGAAAAACGTGAGCAATATAGAGGCTTATTCTAGCAAACCCAAAAATGCAGTAGGTAGGGGACCCCTTCAAAAACACAAGCCTGAATGGGTAGTGAATAGGCCGCCCAGCCTAGGAAGAGAAGTACTAATGCAAAACACAAGGAAGTGATGCCAAACAAAACTTGTTGTGGAATGGAAACATGCTACCATGCATTCTTGGATGCTAAACACAAGGTCTATAATACATGTGGATGGTACCCAACTAGTTTTTTCATGGATAGCACACTCCTCTTCAAGATCTCCAACTCCCACACATGGCTCTGATATCGTGTGAGAGTGTGCACAACAAAAAGAGGAAAGTGAACACAAAGAGAGAACGCAAGAGAGAGAAGGAACAGTGTGACTACAATGGCTAAAGGTACAATGCAAAAAGTGGCAAAACCCTAAATATTGTCAAACCTCTACAAATTTTTAAAAGTGCCCAAAAAGAAATGCACAATCATGTCCTCCATCTAAAGTGTCTAAAACACATAAAATGATACACAAATACAATGTTAGAGCTCCTAATGTCCTCATCTGAATCAAATTGAGGCTCACAAGCAAGAGATGACCACACAAGTCACACATGACTGCTAACAACTTCTAAGTCTTTTTGTGCTTTTTCCTCGATACTTCACTTCTTCCCTAGGATCACTCTTTGTCTTGCTGACTCTATTTCACCTACTCTTTGTTTTCGTCAATGGCTATGTCTCTTCTCTTCTTTGACTTTTCTATTATTCTCCTTGACCAATCTCCTCTCTTTTTCTCTTATTTTCTTTTTCTATTCTATACCTTCTTTTCTCCCTTGGTTTCTTTTTTTTATAAGGACCCTTGTGTTAGAAGTTTAGTCAACTCGTGAGTGAGTCTAGGCATGTGTAGTTGTGACTCGACATTGTAGACTATTTTATGTATGTTTTATTTGCCATCATTTTGATTGTGTAGGCCATTTGTTGATGGTGAAGAAGAAGAAGAGGAAGCAGGATATGGACTCTATCAATGAGTCATCCTCCTCCTCGAACTCTAACTCAAATCCTTTGGCCAAGACGAAAACCAAGGTGTGAAAAGGGTCATCTTCTTCATATTGAGGGAAGGGATTGGCATGCCCTCCTTTTGCTACTTTCTAGTATGAGTAATGTGGTTACCCTTCATAACTCTCTAGTACCAAAATGGGAGTGTGAGAGGGTGGTGAGGTGGGGCACATGAGCCTTTCTACATTGAGAATGTAAGCTTTGGTGTTTATGGATGTGTTTGTATGTTAAAGAACTCTTAGGTGCTTAAGATTGTATGGTGTATAAAGTTAGATGTGAGATGTGGAGAGAAGTGTGCCACATAAGTGCACACACTTGTATTATGTGTAATTATACCAAGCATGAGTGCTCAAAATTGGAAATTATAATTTACCCATGGTATGAGGGTACTCTACTGGAGCCCACCTAGAGGTTCAAAATGAATGCATGTATATATGTGTGTGTCTTGAGATGAGGTTGCACAAGAATTATCTTGTGTGGAGTTCTCTACCCAAGATTGAGATCTCAAGAAGTTTTGATGAGCACATGGTGTATGAGAGTGTGCACATGTTGGTTGCACAAGTAAGTTTGTCATACCTTTTCCAAACATATGTGTTTATTAAAAAAGGATGGGGTAGATTTCCTTGAGCAAGTAGTGCTCAAACAAACATTGTACACACATAGTTACGTACATATGGTAGACTAGACATGTCTAGTCATGCAAACACTATAATATAGCCTTGAGGGAAAGTTTTGAGAGGTAGCAATTGCAGTTGTACGATCCCACATTGGATGGGTGAAAATATAAAGTAAACATCTTACTTAAGAGGTGGTGTTGAGAATGTAAGCTTCGATGTTTGTTACAACTAGGCCTTAATATCAAACAACCACAATGGTTGTTGAGATATCGAGCTCCACTCGTGATATGCCAAGGTGACCGTTGTACATTTATGTCACCGACTTGTCACTTGCAGATGCAGTTGGTACACCGCCCATGAATAATAGCTACATGATAGCTATCCTTATCTACTCTAGTTCATGGCTCAGTTAGTATGCCACCTTAGTTAGTTGAGTTTGGTTTGAGACCCATATATAGGGTTCTTCTATTTCCTTGTACTTGTCTTTCTTTTTGGCTTACACAACTAAGAAGAGGAAAACAGTTTTCAGCCTCCACCTTTGTGTGTATTCCCCCATTGTGCAAGCAAGAAAGCTACAAGTGAGACTCCTTCCTTCTCTCCCACAATCTTGACATGGTATCAGAACCTTGTTCGTGGTAAGGAGCTCAAGAAAGCAAGCCAAGCTCGCGGTGTTCTGGTAAGAGGAGCAGTGTTGCTTTCATTTTCTGTTTTGGGAGCAAATCTCTGTAGGTAGCACAGCCAGAAATTGCAAGAGTGCATTGTCTCAGGTTGAGACGCCCTTCGCGGTGAAGCAAGAGGGCAGTATATGCTGCGGGCAAGGGCTTTAGCCCTTGGCGACCCTATTTTTTTTATTTGAGGCCATTTCAGGGCCTGTTTTGGAGGCGGAAGTTTTCTGCATGCACTCAAGAAAAGGCCCTGTTTTATGCTATGCAACCACTATTCTACAGGTCGATGAAAAGTTACCACAGAAATTGCATCGTATGCTTGTGTGCAGAGACATTTGGAGTTACAAAATCATCCTTGGTTCCTGTTTATGCAAAATCGTCACTAGGAAGTGACTGTGTGGTCAAATACCACTTTCGCCAGTTTTGCAGATTTGCCCTTGTGAGGGTGAAGCTGTGTTTTTTGCAGTGATAGAATTTTTTGCAGTGTTCTGTAATGGCGTCTGATTCTCTTTCACAGATTGTCACTGAAAAGCTTGACAAGAACAACTTCCAAGCATGGAAGTTTAGAATGACGAATTTCCTTATGGGAAAAGGATATTGGGAATTTGTTGCAGGAAATGAAGAAGAACCAGTTCTTCCTGATGTTCCCAATCAACAGCAAATGTAGGCATTCAAAGCATGGCATGAGAGAGCCAGGAAAGTTATGTACTGGCTGTCTATCAGCATTTCAGACTCTATGATTGTGCATATTCAGGATGCAAGTATGCCAAAGGAGGCATGGGATACTTTGTCAAAAATGTATAACACAAATACGCAAGCCAGGAAAATGCAGCTCAAGCAAGAGTTGCATAATGTGCAAAGAGAAAACATGAGCATCAATGACTACCACATGAAGGTGAAGAATATTGTAGATGCACTTTCTTCCATTGGATCGCCAGTGGAAGATGATGATTTAGTTTCTGTGACCTTGAATGGTCTAGGAAAGGATTATGCATAGTTCTGAACATCCATTTCCGTCCGTGAAAGATTTCTTGATTTTGAGGAGTTGATTGCTCTTCTAATTTCTGAGGAGCAGAGAAATGGTGGTGCATCTTCTTCAGGAGGAACTTCAAAAGAAGCTATCTTCTACTCAAATGCTGGAAGAGGTAGAGGCAGAGGTAGAGGAGGCCGATTTGGAGGCCGTGGTAGAAATCAGAATATGCAGCAAACTCAAGAAAACCATTCCTATGGAGGAGGACGTGGTAACTCTAGAGGCAGGGGGAGCCAAAGAGGTCGTGGTGGATGGCAAAGAGGCCAAAATGCAAACAGCAATGTTGAATGCTACTACTGTGGTAAAATGGGTCATATGGCTAAAGACTGCTATAAAAAGCAGAATGACATCATGAATGGGAAATTGCAACAAGGGAATTATGCATCTTCTAGTAGACAGGGTGATGAGAGAAATGAGCATTTGTTTATGGTGCAGCACATGAACAATTCTGTGACAAGTGCAGAAGAAAGCAACGATGTGTGGTATGTTGACTCAGGTGCATCAAACCACATGACAGGTCATGCAGAATGGATGGAGGATGCAAGGAAAATGGAAAAACCAGGATTTGTGGAGACTGGTGATGATACTGCACATCCTATTGTGCAGATTGGAAAAATTCCTTTGTCTATGCAGGATGGGAAAAAGAAATACATGTCCGATGTATTTCATGTCCCCAATATCACCAAGAATCTGATTTCTGTTGGTCAAATGGTTGAGCAGGGCTTGCAGGTCAGATTTCATCCTCATGGATGCTTTGTTGAGGATATGAAAAATAAAGGTCGCTTGATAGCAAAAGGAAAGAAGAAGGGCAAAATGTTTACGTTGGATGCAGACATGCCTGAATTGAGTGCAGCAATGTTTGCACATGGGACCGGTGTAGTTGCAGATATTCATATCTGGCATAAACGCATTGGTCATGTTAATGTACAGCGACTTAAATTAATGCAGGCCCAAAATATTGTTGCAGGATTGCCTAAATTCAAGGTTGCAGAAATGCATAAGGTATGTGAAGCTTGTCAATTTGGAAAACAGGTAAGGAAACCATTTCCTAGACATGTTCAAGAGAGTGAGAAGCCATTGGAATTAATCCACTCTGATGTGTGGACTAGTAAAGCTGCATTTCTTGGAGGCTGTCATTATTTTGTCACTTTTATTGATGACTATAGCAGAAAAGTTTGGGTATATTTTATGAAAAAGAAAAGTGAAGTTTTTGGGCATTTCAAAACTCTTAAAGCTATGGTTGAAAAAGAAACAGACCTGAAAATAAAATGCCTAAGGTCAGATGGAGGGGGAGAGTACCTCTCAAATGAGTTTGCAAGGTTCCTGTAGGAGCATGGCATAAAGCAGCAATATTCATGCAGTCATACCCCACAAAAAAATGGAATTGCAGAAAGGAAAAACAAGCATATTGGAGAGGTATCTCGTGCCATGCTCAACGAAAAAGACTTGCCAGATTTTTAGTGGGCTGAAGCAGTTGCTACAGTAGTCTATATAATGAACAAGACTCCCACTGCAGCAATACATGGGATGACTCCAGAGGAGAGGTATACTGGTAGAAAACCAGATATTTCTCATTTGAAAATTTTTGGTTGCATTGCCTATGTACATATGCCAGATGAGTTGAGATCCAAGTTGGATCCAAAAGCTGAGAAGTGCATCTTTATTGGTTACTCTCTGCAGCAAAAAGGGTATAGATACTATAACCCTTCTACTCGTAAGTTTACAATGAGCAGAGATGTTATTTTTGATGAGATGAGTAGCTGGTATAAATCAGTAAATGTGATTGATGATGTAGATGCACAAAATGGTAATGCTGCACAGAATTCATAGCAGCAGTCACAAAATATTAGTGGACCTGGAGCGTCCTCTAGCAGTGGTTCACATTCTTCGCCATGGACAGGCAGATTGAGATCAGGAGAATCTTCTCAAAGCAATGCAGATAGTGGTATGCAGGTATCACGAAAAGGAAAAGAGAAGGTTGATCAGCCCATGTTTGATGTGAATGCAAGTCACTCTTATGTGGATGGTGAATCTAGTGGCTCAGAACAGAGCATTGATGATGAGTTGGGTATTCCTTCTATTGTTACACCTGGAGTAAAGAAGACTAGGGATGTTTTGAGAGCACCTAGGAGTGAACCTATTTTGCGCAGGTCTATGAGAGCTAGGTATCCTGTGGATAGGCTGAAATATGATGGATTTACAGCCATTCACTATGCATATATGGTCAAAGTGATACAGGAACTAGAACTCACTTCTTTTGAGCAAGCCATGGGAAAAGAAAAATGGGAGAAAGCCATGGATGAAGAAATGGATGCCTTGGAAGAAAATGCTACATGGAAATTGGTACCTTTGCCTAAAGGTAAGAATGCAATTGGTTGTAAGTGGGTTTATAAGGTGAAGCACAATGCAGATGGTTCTGTGAATAGATACAAGGCAAGATTAGTAGTCAAGGGGTATGCACAAACATATGGCATTGATTATGAAGAAACATTCAGTCTGGTTGCAAGGATGGAAACCGTAAGAGCAGTCATTGCTATGGCTGCATCAAAGGAATGGTCTTTACATCAAATGGATGTAAAGAATGCCTTCTTGCATGGTGATTTGCAAGAAGAGGTATATATGGAGCAGCCACTAGGTTATGTACATGATATTCATCCTGAGTTTGTTTGCAGATTGAAGAAAGCATTGTATGGCTTGAGCAAGCACCTAGAGCATGGTCTGACAAGATAGGACAATATCTTGTCACTATTGGCTTTCAGATTTCCAAGGTAGATTTCTCACTTTATGTGAGAAAAACAGAGAAAGGTATTATGCTACTTGTCATTTATGTTGATGATTTGATTATGACAGGTGACAGTGATGAAGATATCCTTTATGTGAAAATGCTATTGAAGCAAAAGTTTGAGATGAAGGATTTGGGAGAGCTGAGTTATTTCTTGGGCATTGAGGTGATTAGATCACTAAGTGGGATACAGCTCTTGCAGAGGCAGTATGGATTGGACATGCTGTCCAAATATGGGATGACAAGCTATAAGCCTATTTCAGTTCCTTTGGAGCAGAATGTGAAGCTGAGCAAAGATGCAGGTGAGCTTCTGGAAGACCCTACTATGTACAGACGCATAGTAGGAAGCTTGATTTATATGACTATTACCAGGCCAGATTTGAGCTATCCTGTTGGATTGGTAAGTCAGTTTATGCAGGCTCCAAGGAAACCGCATTTGGATGCTGCTAGACGCATACTCAGGTATGTGAAGTCCACATTGCAGTATGGACTATTTTATGAGACAAGGGTTCAGATACAGTTGCATGGATACACTAATGCTGATTGGGCTGGTAGCATTTCTGATAGACGATCTATCAGTGGATATGTGTTCTCTTTTGGGAGTGCTGCAGTCACTTGGAGCAGCAAGAAACAGCCTAGAGTTGCCTTGTCCAGCACAAAGGCTGAGTATAGGGGTGCAGCAATGGCTGCATGTGAGGTAGCTTGGTTGCATAAGCTACTTTATGATATGCATCAGCCTACAGATGGGCCAGTTGTCATTTATTGTGACAACATGAGTAGTATACACTTGGCAAATAACCCACTCTATCATGCTAGAACAAAGCACATTGAGGTGCATTATCACTATGTGCGAGAGAGGGTTTTACTAGGTCTTATTGATCTAGTTTATGTCAGCACAGAGGATCAGGTAGCTGACATATTTACGAAGGCATTGGGCGCAAAGAAACTGCGCAAGTTCAGAGACCTACTTGGTGTGCAGGAATTGGGATTGAGCTCGAGGGGGAATGTTGAGATATCGAGCTCCACTCGTGATATGCCAAGGTGACCGTTGTGCATTTATGTCACCGACTTGTCAGTTGCAGATGCGGTTGGTACACCGCCCATGAATAATAGCTACATGATAGCTATCCTTATCTACTCTAGTTTGTGGCTCAGTTAGTATGCTACCTTAGTTAGTTGAGTTTGGTTTGAGACCCATATATAGGGTTCTTCTATTTCCTTGTACTTGTCTTTCTTTTTGGCTTACACAACTAAGAAGAGGAAAACAGTTTTCAGCCTCCACCTTTGTGTGTATCCCCCCATTGTGCAAGCAAGAAAGCTACAAGTGAGACTCCTTCCTTCTCTCCCACAATCTTGACAATGGTTACATCATAACATCTTGCTTAAGAGGGGGTGTTGAGAATGTAAGCTTCATTGTTTGTTACAACTAGGCCTTAATATCAAACAACCACAATGGTTACAGCATAACAATAAGAGTCATTGTATTTTGACTATCTCAACGTACTTATTAATAGCATTATATAGGGCAAGTAATGCATCATAAAAGATAGAAGAGGCACAATGTAGTTATCCATTAACAAGAAAATCACATTCAAGAAGGGTTTTTCCTATTACTTGCAAAATCGAATAGGTAGTTTATTAGTAAAAACTAGGTAAGCATGCCTATGTTGTAGGTGTCAATGGCAATACCCCATGGCCATCCCTATCACCGCCTAGAACAAGTTTACCTTGTTCATGTCCATGAGGCTACAAAGGCCACAACAAAGGGATTGTTGTCATTTGAGTATTGGAGTACACTAGGGAATGAACTGTTAATGGTGTTCTATTATGCTAGAGGCCTCATATGTATATAGGCCAAAAGCAAGACATAACATGAGTGGTAAATTTCTGAATTACCAAATGAACTAGCATAATAATGGTTACATCACAACATCTTGCTTAAGAAAGGGTGTTGAGAATGTAAGCTTCATTGTTTGTTACAACTAGGCTTTAATATCAAACAACTGCAATGGTTACAGCATAACAATGAGAGTCATTGTATTTTCACTATCTCAACATACTTATTAATAGCATTACATAGGGCAAGCAATGCATCATAAAAGATAGTCAAGAGGCACAATCTAGTTGTCCATTAACAAGAAAAGCACATTCAAGAAGGAAGGTTTTTGCCTATTACTTGCAAAATCGAATAGGTAGTTTATAGTAAAAACTAGGTAAGCATGCCTATGTTGTAGGTGTCAATGGCAATACCCCATGGCCATCCCTATCACCGCCTAGAACAAGTTTACCTTGTTCATGTCCATGAGGCTACAAAGGCTGCTCAAGGGCGACAGTCAGGTCAAGAAGTCTTATGGGCCCTTGACCAAGTATATCCCATGTCCAGAAGACGAGCAAGATTGGATGCATGTCCTTGCTACAATCGACCTACCATTCTCGAACGAAGAAGTGCATGAGCAAGCCATCATGACAATGGGCGCGACCGACGGCACGCCCACTATACCAGTGTGCATGATGGAAGGAACCCAACTTGGGAGACCTAAGCCCGTCACCCTCCAAGTGCCAGGCAACAAGAAAGAACTCCAAGAGGCCGTGGAATACTTAACAGACAAGTTGGCTAACAACTCAGCAGCAAACCTCATGCCTCTCCAGGGCCTCTTAGGCGAATCCGAGTGGCAATGGACTAGAGTGCATGACTTGAACCTTATGTACGACTGGGCCTTGGTCTCAGAGCAGCGACAAGAGAAGTACCAAGCCCTACGGGACATCGAACCGATTAGTCCAGAGGACTCTGACGACGAGTACGAAGACTGCCAACCCTTCGAGGATGAGAGGGGGGGGGGGGAGGTGGATTCGATAGAGTGCGACACAAAGGGACATGTAATAGAACAAATACGGGCAGATTCTAAGCCGCAAAAAAGAAGTGCCTACCAGACAAAGCGAGGGCTCATGCACGTGAATTGTGACCGTGCCTGGTTAGAACACATAGCAGCCATAGACCTTGAGCAAGCAGGCCTAGCTCAACTAAGGACGACACAAGTGCTTAGAGCAGAATCACCGTTTGAATTGTGACCACCTAGGGAGACCCCCTCCTCTAGCGAAGACGACGAGTTCAACTCTGAGTTAGAAGTGAGCTCGGATAGCGACCTAGAGATACCTAGGCCGCCAAGACCCGACGCACTACCGGAGACTTACCTCCATCCGAGGTGCAAATGATTGAAGTAAGAAAAGGTGAAACAACCCAAGGACACCCGGACAGATGAGCAATGAAAACCACGGGACCTTTCAAAACGATTTATGAAATTCAAGAAAGGCGATAGGGTAGTGATCTTGATGGGTGCCAAATGGCAAGGACAAGCGAGCGAACCAATCGAGGGACTAGCCAGAGTCAAAGAAGTGAACTTAGCCTGGGAAGGGGAGACACCCCGACCAGTCTTTGTTGACGATGACTTGGCCGAGGACGAGGAGGCGAGTCTGGTCGCCCTCTTGCGAGAGTATGTGGACATGTTCGCATGGTTCTTGGAAGAGCTTAAAGGGGTAGATCCGAGTGTGGTGACTCATAACATACCCATGACACCAGACACAGCACCAGTAAAGCAACAACTGTACCCAATGAATCCTAAGCACGCTCACGCTGTCAAGGAAGAAATTGATAAGCTAATGAAACCAGGATTCATTTACGAAATTGAGCACATGGACTGGGTATCACCCATAGTCATTGTGATGAAGAAAAATGGAAAAATTAGAGTATGCGTCAATTATAAAAAGGTGAACGTTGCTACTAAGAGGGATAACTATCCATTACCATACACCGAGCACATGCTAGAGTGACAAGCAAAGAGGTCTACACTTTCCTAGACGGCTTCTTAGGATACAACCAGGTGCAAGTGCATCCTGCCGATAGGCATAAGACTACCTTCGCCACTGAGTGGGGCGTCTTTGCATACATAGTCATGCCCTTCGGGTTGACTAATGCCCCTGCCACCTTCCAACGTCTCATGTGCACCATATTTAAAGACATGCTTCGCAAGGAGTTACAAGTCTTTGTCGGTGACCTCTGTGTTCACTCGAACTGGATGGAACACTTGAACAAACTCCAAGCAGTCTTTGATCGGTGTCGCCTATATCGTCTCTCCCTGAAACCCTTGAAATGCCAGTTTTGGGTGAAACATGGATGCATCCTCGGCCATGTGGTGTCAAAGAACGGCATTGCCACTGACTTCTCGAAGGTCAGGGCTATTGTCGGCCTTCAACCACCAACCAACTACAAGGGAGTTCAATGCTTCTTAGGCCATACGGGATACTATCGACGGTTTGTGTTGAATTATGCATTGATAGCAAGACCTTTGTACAAACTGCTGATTGTCTTCGAATGGAGTGAAGCCTGCCAACGCGCATATGAAGAGATGAAGAAGGCTCTAATCATAGCACCAATTCTACGAGCCCCGGACTGGACCATAACCTTCCACATGCATATCGATGCTTCTAAAATTGCAATGGGGGCAGTGTTGTGCCAACCTGGCAAGCACAACCTAGACTATCCAGTAAGCTTTGCAAGCTGACAACTGACGGAGATAGAAATGAATTACTCAACGATCGAAAGAGAGGGCTTGGCCATGGTGTTTGCTATGAAGAAGTTCCGGCATTATCTATTGGCTACACCTTTTACCTTCTTCGTAGACCACCAAGCCTTGCTATACCTAGTGAGCAAACCTTGCGCTACGGGACGCATCGCTCGGTGGCTCCTTCTACTCTTGGAGTTTGACTTCTTGGTGGTTGTACGGAAAGGGAAACAGCACTACATGACTTATCATATGTCACGCATCCCCACAGGGGAACCCCCTGGAGAAGGCATCACAGATGAATTGCCAGACGCCTACCTCTTTAACCTCTCCAATGTGAGGGATTTATTCAAAGTCGATTTAACACCGTATTGGACAGATGACATAGTCCAACTACTGGAGCACGAACTACCGAAACGACCAATGGAAAAGGCAAGACTAAGGTGACTTATTCTCAAAATCCAACCGTACCAGTTGATAGCAGGCCGTCTGTATCGCTTAGGGCAAGATGGATTGATGCGCAGATGCATGTGTGAGCGTGAGATGCACGACGTGCTCACAGAGGCACACAGTGGGATTACGGGAGGACACTTTTGCGAAGACACAACAGCCCGCAAGGTGTTGCAATCTCAACTATGGTGGCTGATGATGTTCCATGATGCCGCACGATTTGTTAAGCATTGTGACGAATGTCAGCGGACTCCCAAGGGTCACTTGCCCATTTTGGCCAAATTTTGTCCACCTCTTCGCTTTTTGACCGGTTTCTTGGCCATTTCCCCGTTCGGACTCCGAATTGAGCTCTGAAAAATCCTGGGCATTCGGCTCGACATCCCACATTGGCTAGTAACTCTTGTCAACCCGCACGACAGTCTGAAAATTTATGAAAAATCAACAAGTGTCGCTCGAGCACCTTTAAAGCACTTTGCTACTTAAAATCGTCCTAGATCGAGCCGCCGCCTTCGATGTTGAATATTTTTCCCTTGATATTCGTAAATTTTAGCTATTTTTAAGCACTTCTCGGCACCAAAATTCCGTTCTCACATCCTCAATGCCTTAATTGATGTGTGAGGGAGCGGACTTCAATGTCCTAACTCACGATCATTGGACCCAACTTGGAAAACCACCACTACAACCCACTAATGCCAGGTTGAACCCATATGAAAACCACTCCTATGCACTCCTCAGCAAGTGCAGGGCTGTCGTTTCTATCGAGACCGAAACTGTACCAGTGATCTTCTATGTACTGCCAAGTACCAAGGATGCAGGCACGGAGATGCTGCTAGGGTGAACCTTCAAGAAGAAAACTCATTGCCATGTCGATTATGAGTCGCAATGCGTTCACCTCACCATAGGCAACTTTTGTGTATTAATGTACCTTTCAGCAAGGGTGGCGCGATGGAACAGTCCACACGACCACCAGTAAAACTATTAGCATCCGAATCTAAGGAGAGGGGTAGTGATTGGCCGCCTCCCACCACTACTCAAGAACCACTACTCTTGGCGACAAAAGCTAAGGCTCAACAGCATAGTTTCCAATGGAGGCCTAAACAACCACAACCGCCGCCTAGGAGTCACCACACACGACCGCATAAGACCCATGGCACTAAAACTAGGACACCAAGGCGCAATTACAGAAATCACGGCATGATTCGGCGCAAGTAGGTCCCCAAATCTCTCCTGCTCACGCAAGGCTACTATGAGGGAAACACCTGGTTGTATATCCCTAAAACCCACCTGTCCAAGACCGCCATTCATATGCTACCCCCAAGCTTGATCACCCCCAGCCCCATCAAACCTCAACACAACGAGCCGCAGTGCTCCCCAGGACCACATCCAACAAGCCCATCTACACATATGCCCGAGAGACTCAAACAAGCCTACCAACCCAAACAACAGACACCATCGCATAACCCATCATGCACTAGAGTCCATCCGATGACAACGATCCACGCTGAAGGCAGCAATCTATCCGAAGTAGTTGTCGCTCCACTAGCCCTAAGCCAGGACGCCCAACCGCAACCTCTGGCACAATCCGCTATCAAAGGCTCTTGGGCCATCAAACCCCAACCACCAGCAAGTCTTAAGCCCTCCTACAAGCGAAAGTTATTTTTGACATTGGCCTCAAATCTAGCCATAGATACAGGGGATGACGTGGTTGATTGCATTAGATGGCTCGATGCCACCTTCAGAGACCTGGCTCTAAGCTATGACCGCTTAAACTTAGGCTTGTTGCCCAAACCTTTCGCAACCGAAATTCGCACGATGCCTTGTTCTTGGGAGACGTTTGAACTTGCCTTTGCAAAGGCAGTAAACTCCGCGGCTTTATTACTCGACAGCGAGGTCTCCAAAGAGCAAGCACTCAAACAACATCTCATAACATCATACGATCAGCGAACCACTTCTGCCATCACCAACCAAGAAATCGCAAAATTATCCCAACTTGCTGGGAAGGAATCCCCATTTTTACAGCATTGGTACACTCTTAGGTTGCAATGGGAAGTAGAGGGCTGCCGAGTTATAACCAACGCGGAGTAGCGCCGCGCAACCAAAACAGCGGAGTACGACCCCACTTATATCGCGCCAACCTCGTACAAAGTGTTGACTACTCTTCGCAATCGCCCCTTGGAGGAGCACATCAAGGGACATCCTTACCTCGATCACCTACTGACTGAGGAGGAGCTACACATTGCTAGCCGCAATGCCTCCGGTGACTTCCTAATAGATGTTCTCACTTACATAACGCACGTGGGCACTCGCCCGGTTGATCTCGATCGCACAGCTCACTTAGAGTACAACCCCAACTTTTACACTTGGTTCCTACACCGATGACTCCTAAGACCCATTCCAAAGTCCTCAACCCACCACACCTTCAATCCTATTAAGGATTCTTCTCAAGCTGGGAGGGAAAGGGGAGTAAGGAGCATCAAGAGATCAATTAAAATTAGAATCAAGAGATCAATTAAAATTCACGGAAGTCAAGCAAAACACTAAGCACGTAGGCAACAAGCAAAGTAGAAAAATGACAAGAGAACTTTAATATAAAAGGCAAAAAGTTAAAGCTAAAAAGGGGGGCTTCACGTTGGATAGGATTTTAAGGCTTTCATTCAATAAACACGTAAATATTTCCTTTTCAGTCTAGGATGTTTTTGTATTGTCAATTTGGAAGAACTAATGGAAACCGGGGTTCATGACAGGAACAAAAAATGTCGCAACAAGACCGTGCCCACTAGCTTTCATTCACGGAAGAGGAGAGAACGCAGTACAGCATCACCCTGGAGAGCCGCGCCTACAACCAACTAAAATTCCGAACTATTCACAACATAGAAGGATTGGTGGCCAAGGAAGTGGCGGCCAGGAGAGTCGTTGAAAACTGCAACTTCACTAGGTACCTGGAAAGATTCGCACAAGAACCTGACCACACAAGGTGCGTGGAATTTCTCAGGTCTTACGCCCCGACAACGAATGCGGCACCATCACAATGGGAAGGGGACAAAACGCCAAGCAAGTACTGGTTCGCTTAACCCCCGCCTTGGTGGAAAAGGTGCTGGGACTAGAACCAAAAATAGAAAAAAAGTAGAAGAGAGATGTGTACGCCATGCTGGGGATGAGAAAGGAGGACATGCTGACAAACGACGGCATCAGCATTCAAGATATCCTTGATGCAGAAACTAGATTGCATGCAAAACTGGTACACGCGCTCTTTTCCAACCAGCGCTACAATGCATTAATGCACCGAATCAGTGTTCCGGTACTGGAGAACATGGCAGTTCATACCTTGCATAAAGTTGATTGGAACAGCTATGTGCGTAAAACTATCGACCAGGCGGCTAAGGCGGTGGCTTTAGGAAGCATGCCCGCAGGAGGAGAGTCTCCGGTGTCTAAGGCCGCAGAAAGAAAAAATGCCTCGTTCATCGCCCATGGAAGCATCTTAACAGCGATCATCCAGGAGGCCGTGAAAGAGATGCAGGATGCAGAAGAGGGGGAAGGGGAAATGCTCGACAGGTCACCCCCCCAACAACACCAAGAGAGGTCCAACAACAGGACTGAGACCGATAAGGAAGGACAGGAGCAAGAAGAGCGATCAAGCAAAAAGCAGGTCAAGGAAACTAAGAAGAAGATAGCGCATAAGAAAAAGAAACCTAATGAAGGCCGCAGGAAGGAAAATGAAGATTTGGAAAAAGCAAAAAGGCAATCCCTCACAGAGGCCGAGGAGAGGGAGAAGAAGAGAAAGCAGGAAGAAGAAGAAGCAACAGAGCAAGTCAAGCGGGCTAAAAAGGCGTCGAAGCAGGAGGCTAAAAAGAGAAAAATAGAGGAGCAGGAAAAAAAGGAGAAATTGGAGGAAGAATACAGAAAGGCCGAGAAAGAAAAGCAAAGAAGAGCTGCAGAGGAAGAAGAGGAATTAAGAAGAAAGGAAGAGGACTTGGCCGAGGCCGCACGCCGGTCCATCGAGCAACAATGCAGGGCGGATGATCCATAAGCCTGGAGCCAGCTGCGAAGAGAAGGGCCTAGCTCTAGCGTGCAAGCACCAGAAGCCGCGCCGCCCGCAATCCGGAAGGCAAAGGCAAAGCACCCCTCCATCCTACCCCCACCCTCATGGCACCCTCCATTGAACCCGCTATGCTCACCCCTAGCATTCCCACCACCATGGAGGTTTCAAACTTTGTGGCCTAGATGCAATACTTAATCATTTAAGAAATGGCCCAAGTGAAGAGCACAAAAACCACGGCCACGGGGCAAAAAAGGCAAGCCGTGGATGCAGAATTGAGGCAGGACCACAAGCGCCCGCGTGTGGAGGCCTCAACCACCCCCACCTACGCAACAATGACACCACTAGCCAGTTACGACGAATACGTTGCCGAGCTTCTCTCCCAATTGGAGAGGGCAAAGGAGGAAAAGAGAATGGCAGTGGTAAGTTGGTGGCAAAGAAAGAGTCAGTGGCTGCCTTCCAACTGGAGAAAACCCGCATCATAGCCATGCAACAACGTCAAACACTTGACCTCAAGCAAGAATTGAAAGCAAAAGAAGACATGGAAGAAAGCTACAAACAGCAGCTTGAGGACGAAAATCAAGAACTTGTGCAAATGCAGCGAGAATACAAGCTCCTCCTGATACAACATGGGGAACTGGAGGCGAAAACCGCCAACATTGAGCAGATGATGGAGGAACTAGACGCCAAAGAAGAGGAGAGAAGACGAGAGAAGGAGCTACAGTGAAAAGAGATCGAGTCCATGACCGATCAACTACACCTCGGAAGAAAAGAGCACGAGAGTATGAGGAAAGAAATCAGAGCCCAAGAGCAGAAGCTCGTAACCCTAGCATAAAAGCAGGGGGAGAGCATGGAAGGAATGAACAGAAGGGCCGAGGAATGGGCCAAGCAAAACGAGAAATGGGTGAAGGCACTGGCGCGGCGCCTCGCTTTGGTGGAAAAAGAAAAAATATTGGCAGAAAGCAAAGCAGACGTTATCCAAATAGCCTTCACTGCCCAACACAACAGGCCTTCCTCAACACATTACTGGACACAACCCGGTCGGAGGGAAAGGAGTCATTGGAGGTGGTGCAGAAGAAACTTAGCATCGCACGCAGAGCCCTGCATGCGGGGCTACAGATGCCACCCCAACGTGCAGAGGTTAGGCTGGGCTTAGAAGAACAACGAAAGTACCTGCTATTGGCCGGCCTAACCCCCCAGGAGGTGGATGCACTTGGCTTTGAGAAAGGAGCATAGCTAGACGACCGGCAGGGGGAGGACACTGACATTGAATTTGTCATAAGAAGAACCAATGAAGAAATAATCCCACAACCCCCCTCGCCGCACGATCAGGAACAGCAACAACTCGACCCGTCCCCGGACAGACAAACCACGCTCAAAGAGCGACGGAGAAAATTAGTGGAAGAAACCAGAAGGCAGTTGCGAGCCAAACCAGTCGTGTGGCCATCCGCATCCCTCCCACCATGCCCCGATGACCTCCCAATGCAATTCCACCTGGAGTTGGTAATTTGGGAACATCAGGAAAACGAAAAGGACCCTTTTACTTTCAGTTTCCTCATGCCTAACAGCCTGAGAAGGATCCTACCAATTAAGGTAATGGAGGAGGTGATCGCAGCTGGTAGCCGGCTGGGCCAAAAATGGCTGGAAGACAGGGCAAAGACCCCCACTCTGTGGGGTAGGGAGGAAGCAGAGTTTTGGCAAGACAAGGTGTTCGAGGTACCACACACTGTAAGGGGCTACAACTGCCAACCTATCTAGAGAAGGCGAGTATGCGATATTAACATGCTCGCCTGGATGGCGTTTTACAACACCCTACCTACGAGAGGAACGACCATAGGGTAGGGGTGGATTTTGTTGCCACCCTCCATGGGCGGCATGACTTCCCCATCATCTACAACTCCAACGCCACCTCCTTCGAGCATGCCCTCCTTTTTTATTTAGGAAGCCTAAGTGACTCCATGACGCGCTTTCTCGCAGACTTCTCCTGTCTAGATCCCACCTTTATAACTACATGTAATTACCTTAGGCTTCTTAAGCTATTACTTAAGCAAGATCCGACACCACAAGAGAGTGGCTTGCCCCCCCCCCCCCCCCCCCCCCTCTTTTTTAACCCCAATGCTATTGATAGTTGTGCTATGGCACACCTAATGATAAGAGCTCGCCTACTTCCCTCCTTTTGCCTAGCTCTCCTAGAAGACATGAACGATAGCCAGTTTACTAGGTGGACTCCAAAGGGGGCCAAAAGCGTAGTTTTAAATAAAAAGCGCCTCAAAAACTCCAAAAAACTTTTACAAAAGAGCGCTAAGCTCCCTCTTGTGCCAGCTGTAAAAGAATAGCCGAATATAGGCCTAGGGCACAAAGCAAAAAGAGGGAATTAGAAAAAGAGACCTTGCCACAATGGCCGGTCATGTAAAAAAGGATGGGTGCCCATGGGGTTTTAGGGTTTGTATATATAAAGTTCAAAAAGTGAATGGAAGCTCATTCTTTGGTGTATGCCCAACAAGAGCTCTTCTCTTCTCCTCTTCTTCTCCTCTCCTTGCTTGTGTGTGTGCCCTTGTGAGAGTGAGGGAGGGAGTGAGAGGGAGTGAGGGATCAAGGGGGTGAAGCTCTTCATCATCTTCTCTTCTCTTCCCTTTCCTTCTTTTGCGCGCACGGGTATGGAGGTTGGAGCTTGGAGAATGAGGAAGCTTGAGCATGATTGAGCTGGCATCTAGGATCATGGAGCTACCGAAGTGTGAAAGGGAGGATGCAACTCATATTGGCATCAAGGTAAGCTCACTACACTCTTAGGATCGAGGGCGCGTCGGCTATGTGAGAGGTAGCCATTAGAGCTCACTTGGAACGCTTGAAAAAATAAGCGGTCCGTGGGTCTTGGTGGTTAAGCGAAAGCTCCCACACCAACCCTGTCACCACCTAAAACAAGTTTACCTTGTCATGTGCTACAACGGCCACAAAAAAGGGATTGTTTGCATTTGAGTATTGGAGTACACTAGGGAATGAATTGTTGATGGTGTTCTATTATGCTAGAGGCCTCACATGTATATAGGCCAAAAGCAAGACATAACATGAGTGGTAAATTTCTGAATTACCAAATGAACTAGCAAGTGAAAGGATGGAGTTTAAATATGACTCATGGTTGAGTAAGTAAGCATGGGTTTGGTTATCCCATAAAGCCATGAATGGCTACCAATTTTTGAATCAAAGCTCAAATTGAGAAGATGCAATACATAACAGAGATATCATGAGAAAAATTACTTGTGGATATTGTTTTTTTAAAGAGGGAGGGTATAGAGAGGTCAATGGGACATATTTGTGTCATCCAAAGATATCATTTCCCTTGGGACTTGCCAAAAGGTGAAACATTTCACAATTATCTTTGTTAGCCTATCTATATTAGGGTTTGTCAGTCTATCATCTCCTAGTTTTGAGCTCCTATCAGAATCTAATGAAGGCCTATGGTAATAGAGAGTAATTGGATAATAGCCAAAATAGTTACACTTTTTTGTTTAGTTTGTCTTAAGAAACTTATGAGGTCATAGGGATTTAGAATGGCTACATAGTGCTAGTCCTAAATGAACAATGAAGATTAAAGGATTCAGGTAGGTTAGACCATAACCATCCCATTATTAACCATCACCATAAACAAGAAAGGAGTTATATGTTTGGGTAGGTTAGACCATAACCATCCCATCACCAACCATCAAGGAAAACCATAGGTAGTATAAAACAATTATGATATGATAGAAGTTACATGGTGAATATGCATCACCAAAGTATGAAGCTTGGTATAAGTACCATCATTGCCTCTTCAAAGTATCAGTATAGCATTCAAAAGTGCTAAACAAATAGTTTCAAGATGACCATTACAAGTGCATTACACTATTCTCATCAAATCAGGTAAATATTGCTTGCTTATAAGGTTCCTTTTTTTTAAACTTGATTCGATTATTGTAAAGTATCCATATTCATTATGACTAAGTATTAGTGAAATATGAGAGCTTTTTACAACCAATAAGACTTAGAGAGCTATATTTAAAAATGAATTACTACATTATATTCTCTACATACTCATCCTTAAATTAATACAAAGAGAACTCATAAGCAGCTTGTCATCTATCATTGTTGCGAATTTGACATACATATTATAGCAAGGGTGGGCTATGGTGAATACCTACATATCTATTATGCTAGAGGCCTCAAGTATATATAGGCCAAAAGCAAGAGATAACATGAGTGGTAAATTTCTTAATTGCCAAATGAACTAACACTAGTTCAAAGGAGGGAGTCTATGTAATATGAATGGTTGAGCAAGTAAGTATGAGTTGACCATAAAATGGTTATCCCATAAGCTATGAATGGTTATCCATTTCATGGATTAAATCTCAAATTAACAAAGATATGTTTCATCAAAGAAAAATTTACTTATGGAAACTTTTTTGGATGAGGGTATAGGGAGGGGGAAGGGATATATTCATGTCATCTAGAGCTTACATTATCCTATGGTGAAAGAGAGAGAATGGTTACATAGTCCAAGTCCTAAAAGAACAAATAAGGTCAAAGGATTCAAGCTTTGGGGGGGGGGGGGGGGGGGGGGGGGGGGGGGGGGTTTGTAAAAGCACTCTTAAGTGCCTAAGATTGTATGGTGTATAAAGTTAGATGTGAGATATGGAGAGCACATAAGTGTACACATGTAAAGTGTGAGTAGCAATGTGCCACATGGAGACACACATGGAAACTGTGAGGCTACATAAACGAGGCTACACCTCTTCTATAAACTATGACCATTGTATGTTATGCAATAGATGAGAGAATTGTTGAGTGCACAATCTATTATTCTCTTATATCTATAGCCATGGAATTTATTGTCTACTATAATCCACCATGATTATGTTAATTACTTGTATACACCATGATTAACCCTACATTGGGTTTGTTAACAATTTATACAAGGACCTTCCCTTTTGCATCAACTGATATTAGGCATGTTTTGAAATTTGTAGAGCTTGAATTGATATCTACGTTCATAATGAGTTGTTTCTTGATAGCAAGCAAGATTTTGAGCTCACATGAGAGGACACTTTGACAAAGTGAAAAGTGAAAAATCCATCTTCACGTACGCTCCAATTCATTTTTGCCAAGATGATCATGCATGCTATTATGAGGCATTGTTTGAAAGACAAATAGCTATTATGATTCTTCTCTACTTTCAAGAGCTAATATGATCAACATCCAAGTTCTCTACAAGGCAACTTGATGGTGGCTTAATTGCCCACTTCTTGATACATGGTCCTATTCTAGTAGCCTTTGTTGTATGGATTATGATGAATCATTATCATTGTATCATTATATTGAATTAGATCACCCATGACTTGAGAGAGGGTATTAGTAATTTAGTCAACTCATGAGTAAGTCGAGCATGTGCAATTGTAAGCTCAACATTTTAGACTATTTTAAGTGTTTTTTATTGCCATGAATATGATGGTTTGGGCCATTTATTGCTAGGTCAACTGCATATTAATGCTAGCCAACATATTCTTTTGTCAACTTTGTTTTATGCATATATATTTGACTCCCTCCTCAATCTATATCATCATTTACTTGCAAATTCCTTGTGCAAGTCTTGTTGGAGAGAGGGAGTCAATGCTAATGCCACACAACTAGTGACTCATTGTTGTACACATCGTGTTTGATACATGGATTCCATCTCTAAAGTATATCTCTAAGTTCTCCCTTCACATTGTTTTTCTGTTTTCTCTTCTCGTGTTATGCAATCTATTACAACATTCTACACTTCCACTACTACACCCACTTTTGACCCCTTGATTCTCTTGGCTTTGGATCTTTCTTCTTCATCTTCAAATGTAGTAGGGCTTCTTTTGTTGGAGTTAGATTTTTGGCCCCTTGATTCTCTTGGCTTTGGATATTTCTTCTTCATCTTCAAATGTAGGCCTTCTTTTGTTGGAGCTAGATTTTTCTGTTAAAGAGTGCCCCTTGATGGGCTAGGGTTTCTTAGTGCCTTGTTAATATTAATTACCATGCTTAAACTTTATTTTCCATACTGATTCATCATCATTATGATTGTTATAGATAGCAAAGAAAACTCACTAGATGGACAAAGCAGAAAGGTGAAATGAGGTAAAATTTTACTTGGACAGCAATAGAAAACATTGAAAGCAAGCACATGGCTTCAGCCCATTGTCTAAGGGAAATACTGTTTTGAGACTCCTCTCACAAACTAGATTTTCAGTAACTTAATTGACTTCCGAGTTCAATCCACCGCAGTTAATTCAATTATCCGTTCATCAAAGTACTCTTGTATCATCACACACCGAGCACCATACATTCTGCATTAGGCACTGTTCTAGAACATGTATGGCATGCAGTTTATGCTTAGATGACTTAATTGCCCACTGTGCCTCATTGCATTGAGAACAAGTCTTCCAAGTTTCATTTGAGGTAAACCCTTTTTAAGAAACATAAGAAGGCATTGCATGAATTAATTTGGAACTCCCAAATGCTAATCCTTGTTCACCAGCACTCATCCTTCCCTTAGAACGTATTTCTCACCTCACTAGTCCACACTGTACATGGAATGGTCTTGTTTGCATTTCTACAACATCAAGTTGAGAAAAGAAATTGTTAAAACACAGAAATAGGTACCTCTCTAACCCCACTATTGCACATTATACATGGAATGGTCTTATTGGCATTGCCTTCTCCAACATCAAGCTGAGAAAAGAATTTGTTAAAAATAGGCATGGATACCTCCCCAAAGATACTGTGGGAATAAATAATGAATACATCACTGTGATTAACGCATCCTGATCACAAATGAATACCTCAAACGTGGTGAAGAGGATCCTGATCAGTGGTAAGGCACTAGGAGAATGGTAATGCGGACTTGCAAGAAGAGAATAGTGTCATGTGAGCCAAGGTATGGGAAAATGCGAAGACAGGTGTGATTGCGATGGGTTACTAATAGAATGGTAGGAGTCAATGTCAGCCAAATTCTGTGAAAAATGTTAAGGGTGCCATTAGAGTGGGTTCTGATCAAGAAGGCAATAAAGTTAAAGTGATTAAAATGCATTCTGATCGAGGAGAAGGTCAAAAAAAATAATGTGACTTTAAAGGATCGTCATCAAGGAGAAGGCAATAAATTTGATGTGATTATAAAGCATTTTAATCAAGGAGAAGCCAACAAAATAATAACTATGGAGATTGTCAAAAGGAGGACATGAGAATCAACGTGAGGCAAGGGTGCAGAGTGAGAAGGCGAAGATGGAGCTGAGGCTGGGGGAGGATTGGGAGCTGGAATGGAAGAGATGGGTCCTAGAGCAGCTTCATTCTCTGTGACATTCAAGGTAGGTTTAATCGGAGCTGTTGTTGGTGGAGTAAAATCCAACGGAACATTGTAAAGCAGATCCCCAGGAATGACCTTGCGCATTGAATAATTGAAGGCTCCTGGCGCGTTGAGACATGCATTATCTGCCAAAGAAGAAACAAACATCATTAATTTGCAATGCAGGAACATGTGATAATGCTTTGAGCTTGGACTGAATAAAAGAGTAGTTTGCAGTGGGTGGAAAGACTATTTGCAGTGTTGGGTCTAAAATCATATATAGATTTTGGATTGACATACTGCAGTAGGGTCAAGGGCTTTCTGAGATCTGGTTTGTAACTGTTATCACCCTCTTCACTCACTGCAAGCTAACTCAAGTGACAACACAAAAGCTCTAGACACACAAACATTTATCGAACTACTTACTCAAGTAAGCTCTTGCAGTGGCCGGAAAATCGGTGATCAATCCATCCACTTTGAATATCTGAACCATTGTACTAATTTCCAATACAGGGTCTGCCTCATAGTCGAATGGTATGGTAACAAATTCATTCCTCAAGTAAGAAACGAAGACGCTCATGTTGCTTGCATGGAATAAGTCTACAACGTCAGTAGCATTCAGGAGAAAAGAGGCTGTGGTATCCTGAATCACATTCCGTGGTAGAGTAACAGAAGGTGCCAAGCTCTTGATCTGCTCAATCTGAACTTTTGTAATATTGACATAATCGGCAACCCTATACACCAATTGATACCCTGGCTTCAAAAGTTTAATACGTTGTAGTACTGCACTATCCTCAGACTGCACTAAGACTCTATCAGAGGTTCCAAGCCCAGCAACACTTAAAGCATTCAATACAGCATCCACAACACCCAACCGGAGATTGGTCTCCAAGAAGTATCCATTCTGAATCGCAGCATAACCACATGACGACCTCAGTACCCTAGATACATATACTAAAATACTTCTGAATGTACACAACATGACACAGAGATGCATGCATGCATAGGTAAAACCTTCAAAAGGAATGCACAGGAAAACTCTGTTTACCTGGATATCAATAAGGATCCCAACACTCGATATGTTTTTTGCATAAGCGAGAAAGTCAGAGAGAGTCACAATGTTCTCCTGGCCATCAAAAGCACGGTTGCGGAAAATACCATATTCTGTTCCTTCAGGACTGTCACTGATTGCTGTCAATTAACAATGTTTCAGAAAAGCACATTCATCACCAAAAACATGAGACAGATTTGTGGTGGAGTTAACAGGGCATACCTTTCAAGGTGTTTATCTCATCCCAAGTGAAATTAAAGGTAAATATTCCTGCAGCAGACTGCAACGCAGGGATGGTAGTTAGTCGAGAGAGAAAATCAGAGTGGGTTCCAACATCGGTGTTCGTAATCAGATCTGGAGATTCTCTGCAGATAGCAACACCGTCTTTTGTCATTTGGACAGCACAGTCAATATAGCTTGCCCCCGCTTCGACCGCCCCCTTGTAAGCAAGTAGAGTGCAGCCAGGAAAATCACCACTTGCTCCATTGTGTGAGATAACAAGAGGCTTAGTTTCTAGAGCTGCAGTAAACATTGACAAGACTATAAACTAAGCATAAACCAATGCAATGATGACAAACAGAGAAGTCAACTAAAAGAACTTCTTTCACAGACCTGATTCTTTTGAGGATGTAGCATTCTTGAAACAGGCTGCATTAAGAAACGCCTAGCTTAGTATAACACAGGTGACAGCATACTTGTACTGCAACTAAAATCAAGAAAATTCTAAACCTGGAATTCCTTAACATAATTTGATAGCGAAAAACACACTCAACAGTTCAATTTGTAATAACTCAACATACCTACGGACTCAGATGCAGTTGTAGGAAAGTCTGTCATAAACCCATCCACAATGGGACCTGTATCAGGCAGGTATTGCAAGTATTCACGAACAGGATCAAAACTATAATTGTAAATCGGGACATAAGTGCTGGATGCTTCATCATTTACAAAACCAGAAGCATAAACTGCTAGACCAGCATCATGTGCTTCTTGTACAAGTGTTGTTTGGGGCTGAAGATAGTTAGTTTTAGTATCCAAAGGCCAGATGAAGTCTTTTGGGACCAGGATCCCTGATGCAAAAGTTGCAATATATGTCAAATTGCTCAAAAGAGAGCCGTAAGTAACGTTGGTGGTGGGCTCTAATTCTTCCTTGTCATGAAACTTAAAAACCAATGGTCGATTGATCTTTGGTGCCTTTGCTTGGATTGCCTTCAAAAATGCAATCTCAGGTGACGAGATGTAGTCGATGAACACCGTCGGATCATTAAGACCAGAAACAATAAATGCAGCAATATCAAGTTTGTGTTGCAGAAAGAAACTGTAATACTGTCAACAAACACACCAGCTGTCAAACATTTACAACTGTCCATCTTCATAAGTCCATGCTCAAAATCAGCAAATAACGGAAAAATTCATTGTTTCCTTACAAGCCAATGGCTAAGAAGAAGATGTATCCATATCTCCTATGGCTTAACTGGCACTATAATCAAAGGAATAGAACATGGTTCAAAAACATGGGATTACATCACTCTTACCTCAACATTCACCCACACGTATGTTGCAGTAGCATTCGCTATATTGGAAACATTCACAAGACTATATATAGGATAAAGTCCATCAAAAGCCGGGGAACGAGCATGATTTGCCTGTGTTGCTGTGCAATTCAAACAAAGTAACACAAATAAGATGCAGGCAAGCATCTACCAAAACCCCAATGTCTACCCAAACCCCAAGTCCCAGCCAATGAAGCTCAAGGTAAAAAGCCAATCAACTTCCACGATAGCATAATACACAATAGAGAAGTCAAGAAACACTGCACATTGTAAAACAATAGAAATCTAACTGTAACTCGAGGCAGCAAACAAGAGACAAGAATGGAGCTCTCTCTATAAATTACAAAATACTAGAAATCTGCATGTAACCTATTCTATAGTCTATGTGCTTCTACCTCAATCACTGCAGCCATTTTCAAGATGGCTCCATGAATATCATACATATAGCCATTGATATATAAGACAAAATAGACATCGAGACTTCAGAAGGAAGCAGATGTCAGTTCCATAATGGTGCCATTCCATTTCTCAAACTTCAATTTAAAACTCAAATCTCAAACAACTGTGAATGGTGACATCTATTGGGAAAATGGTGGCAAATGAGTTACCTCATCGCATTTCTGTTCTGGAAAAATTCCCAATCTACAAGTAGGCAGAAGAGTAAAGACTTGCACGTAATGCAATTTGAATGTGTGCCACCTGGGAAACTCTCTTTTTGAGCTGAGGCTTCTTGTATCAGCTCAGCTTCAATTCTTTATTTGCTATAAATGCAGCATTGGCCTCAGCTCACTCGCCATGAAATACCTATCTATTTGGCTCACACTCTCATGCTCTGTTTTAGGGGTCTTGTGCTATGGTTTCAGGGTTTCCTAAGCACAGGTGTCAAATTTTCCAGAATACATAAAAAGAACCAGTTTTGATTGTATCTGTGTGCTGGCCACATGTCAAGGAAGTTCTGCTTGTCTTCATGTGAAACAAAGAAGCAACATAACTAGCCATAGAGACACAAAAAGGTGCAATGCGGCCCCAAAGGTAATGGCCTAGCAGGCTCATAATCGCAAGGTTGTGGGTTCATTGGTCCTCCTCCATGGTAGGGTCACTGACAAGGAGGATCCAAGAGCAATTGACCTCCACTGTTCATTTGGCTTGCAGGCTATCCTATCTGCACATAGGAAAATGCCAGCATGACTCTTGCCCACTCTCTTGGCTAATATTTGGAGGGGAGGCACTCCCCCTTGAGAGCTTTCAGGCCTTTGTGTCTTATCTTGAAAAAAAAGAACAGTACAATCAGTCGAAGGATTCGGTGATTAGCCTCAGCTCACAGCCAAGATGATCTGTCACCAAGAATGTCCGCCAAATGATGCCAGTAAAGCCTCGCCAAATGGAAGCAACAAAGCAGCAGACTTGTCCTGATGAAATGAACGCCCAGAAAGTCTTCCCCTAGAGAAAACAATGGCAGCACATGCCTTTGATAGATATATCGAAGCTGGGAATTCCATTCAATACCTTCAGCTGTTGAAAAGTAATAATGTAGAGGAAATCCCAAGTGGGCAGCAATGGCTGGAACTGCTTTGCTTAGCTCCACTAAACAATGGCAGCATGCTATGCCCTGCAATGGATCACGACAGCCTCTTGATGCCTTTCAGCTGTCTCGGGAGAGTAAAAACCAACCTGCTGCTACTCCAGAAACTGCATTTTCATGTCAGCCGGCCCTGTTGGATGAAGTCAACCTACTGGATGGATGAAACCGCTTCTACAGAGGCTGTAACAGCTTGCGTTTTGGATGAGCAATGCCTGTTGTAAGCTGTTTTCTTGGTAGAAAACCTGCAGAATAATGAAAATGACCTGTTGTTCCTTGGAGACTGCATTCTGATGACATCAGCAGAGATGGAATCGACAACAGCTGCAAAGGGGTCCAAAACCGGTCGCTAACTGCAGGGGGCCCATGTGCATCAACTAGATAGAAAACACTGCAGGAAAAGGGGCTTTCCTCCACTCTATTTAGCAATGACACCATAAGTGAGCGTGCAACGGAAGCAAGAACATAGGAGAAGAGAGGAGCAGATGAAAACGCAAAACAATAGAAGAGAAAAATTAATCTAAAACTTGATACAAGACGGCACAGAAACAGCCCCTACATGTTGCAGAGATGCTTCGGTGAGGATGCCACATTAATGGCAGAAGATGGAAATCTAACTGAGAAAGATGAGTAATAATGATTGGTTGGAACAATCAATGTGATGGATGTATGGAGGCGTTGGCTAGGCAGCCTATAAGTAGGCATAAGAGGCTAGAACAGGTCCACCTGATGCCAAAGAAGATGGCGCCTGCTGAACTGACCACCCGCCTGTCCAAATGGTTAAATGACCGATGTACTCCACTAAAAGATCAGTGTGCATTAAATGAACTGGTGGATTAAATGTACAAGAAACCCTAATCTCCACCTAATATGTCTGAAATGGAGAAGATTGACACCGAAGATAAACTGACAGACGATGATAGTGATAGGACTCCCTATGTCCTCATCTGACCCAGACCAAGGCTCACAAGCAGAAAATTTACACAGTACAAGGCACAGAATAACATGCCTACTAAAGCACAAGCTCACAGCCCTTGCAACAAGGACATCCTCTGAGTTGGGCCTTCTATGGAATGCCCGATATGGCCACCTCCACTATGAGGCCTTACTACAGGCCAACCACAAAGCATCTGGTTGAGGGATTACCAAACTTTGGGGCGTGCCTTCCAGCACCTGGTTCAGTTGCATACAAGGCAAGTAGCATGAAGGGTCTTTCCCACAATAGGCCTCTGATCGAGCAACTAGTCTTGAGCTGAAACTCGTCATTAAAGATCTTACCCACGTTCTCACAGCTTTTTCTGAAAACAAACAAAAGAGGAGAATAGACTGGCTGCAGATGATTAACTTAGACAGTAGCAGCTAAACATGAAGGTATAAGACTAAATCTTAGAGAAGGCGAGAGTTAACTTTAAAAGGCACCGATTGATAAATGTAAACACCCTCCATCAGTTCATGTATGTCACAAATTCCAAGCTTACAGGCTGTAGTCGTTTGATTGCACCATAAGATTGTGTGTGCATATTAGCTGCCTATTTGCCCTTGCTACACAGTATGATACAAGGGGAGTTGCAACAGATTGCAGTAGCTTCAGAATAGTCTACCAAACAGGCTAAAACCAAAAAGAAAAAAAAAAAAGAGCCACGGTATAAGCATTAAACAGAATTACATTATTCATAAGTTTCAAGTGAATCTATAGCACAAGCAGTAGATTAAGCCTGCACTGCACAAGCTATTATCCCTGCAGAAGGGTGATCATCAGCATTTCGTCAGTACACATCTCAATAATTTAAAACATTTGTTCATTCATGGCATGGGTGTTATTAGGAACGCAATGTCTTTCTGTCATACCAAATACTTGGGACAGCTCAGCAGCTGTTAGATCTATTGCGAAGAACCCATCTACAGGTTGTCCGTTGACAGTATATGTGTTTGTAAGGTTCGGAAGTGTCAAGTTTATATTTGTACTGGCACCAAGGTCAATTCCAGTGCGGCATATATCTATACCGTCCTTTGTCAATTGTATGTCACAAGTCAGTGCACTCCCAGGTAAGCTATAAGATGCAGCCACAGAATAAGCAAAAACAGTTTGATCAGGAAAGAGGCCTGATGAACCACCATTGGCAATAATGAATGGTGGATCACCTGCACATAGAACAGGAAAACTGAATTATTGAGCCTGTGCGTTGAAGAACAAGACCTGACTCAGCACCATACCTTTCAACAAGATAAAATGAAAGGACAATGTGGTAATTTCTAGATACCCACTTGATGGAGCCATAAATTATTAACAATCCTACCATCCAAAAACATGGCTCAATCTCAGGCATGCAGTTACCGGAACCATGGAGCATTACAAAGCAATCGATCATACATGAACATAGCTTCATTTCAGGTCCCTCATTAATGGGACCACGAATTATCACAGAGCAATCTACCGTACATAAGCACAGTTTTCCTTCACATACCCAATTAAAGGAACCGTGCGGTATTACACAGCAATACTACCGCACATTAAACACAGCATACGTTCAGATACCCAACCAATGGATCCATCAGATACTACACAGCAATCTTATCATATGTCAAACACACAGCTTAATTTCAGGAATAAAGATTAATTTCGGGTACCACATTAATGGACCCGTTCAATGTTCCATAACAATGCCACGATACACAAACACTGAATCAATTTCAGGTACCCCATGTTGAATGTTCCATAGCAATCCCGCCATAAATAAACACCGCCTTAATTTCAGGTACCCATTTAGTATTAGACAGGAAACCTACCATACACAAAGATGACCTATTTAAGTGTGTTAGAAGCATCTCCTCTGCCCTAGTTAATGCATGCACTCAAGATCCAATGGTGTTCAATGAATGACTCAGATGAAGCTTCCTTTGGAAGATCGTTCCAGAACTGAAGGCCAACCTGTCAAGGTTTTCCATGAAGAGGAAGGATTTGTCTCTGCGAGCACACGGTGCGGCAGGTCGGATGCTGCACGGCTACTGGCTGGCATTAAGCCAGATCGAAGCTGTTGCAACCAAGGTACATAAGAGGAGGTGCCATCAATGGCATCCACAGAAGGGGCGCTGGAGCAGGTCTGCAGGAGCAGGGCAAACAGTAGGAGGGCACGGAGGGGGGACATTGTGAGGCGGGGGTGTGGTGTTCTGTGTTGGGACTGTGGTCGAGCTTGGGGCTGCTGCAGGCCTGGATGCATACGCATGCACAGAGACAGAGAGGAAGGGGCGGGGGAACACAGCAATTGCTAGCACGATCAAATAAATTGGTCAATTCTGGAGATAAACAATGATCGAGAGAGAAAGAGAGAGGGGCGGGGGGGCCCGGGGGGGGTAGTGAAAGATAGTCTCTCTCTCACATGGTCAAGACATTATTCGTTTACCCCAGCCCTTTCTGTGGTTCTTGAGTCCTCCGGTGTCGTTTTATGGTTAAAAGGTTAAAAACCTTTACAAATCATTTGTAAAGGCTAAAACCTTTACAAATGATTTGTGGATTTTTTTGCCAGCGTATCCGCACTCCTTTTCAAAGGTTGACTTTCCCCCCTCCCATGGTATATCACGTCTACCATGCGCCCCGCTGGACAACCACGTGGCACATCCACACTGGCTCACGGACCATTCAAATTTTTGATTTTCTAGGGGCCTGGCCGGTTCAAGGAACTTTGAAAATCGTTCATGGACGGCACGGAGCTCCCCGGACCCCAATCCCTCCCCTAACGTCAACAAAACAAAAAACATCGAAATATACGAAACTTTAATTTCCCAAAATGACAAAACACATGGATTTACATCTCATTCAAAAAACCCATCCAGGTTTCCATTTAATTTTCATTGGACATAATTTCCCATCGCATATAAATTCGCATTTTATTACAATTTTTCTAAACGCCTTCTTAGAAAGCCTTTCCCTATAAATTCGCATTTTATTACAATTGTTCTAAACCCCTTCTTAGAAAGCCTTTCCCTATAATTTCAATTTCAGATTCGTTTAGGTGAATTCGACAATCGCTCTCAGCACTAGACGTCACTTTTCGATGAGTGTTTTTTTTAAATAATGTGAGGTATATTAGTAATAAACATTTGCATCAACCACTAATGGTTAGTGGACATCTCATGCACCCTCCTTGACCCTACCATAAGCTGGCAAATTATGTTTAGAATTTAGCTTAAATAAACATTTGGTTGTATGCATCTTAAATCTTAAAAGTTTTCAAACAAAAACGTCACTTGCAAAATTGGTTGGATACAGCTTGCAAGCTCCAATTTCTTGCCAAAGCTTTGAAAAATCTATGCTACATATAAGTGCACACGCTTTAGGTGAATAAGAGCACAAATCCATGCTCACCCTCCATGGTAATTTTGAGAATTATCTATGCTCAATTCTTAGATAACTCAAGCATCATTCTAGAATCTTTCACATGTAATGAGACAAACTATCACACATTGATTAGCAAAGCCTATGCTACATGCAATTGCAAAATGGATGAATACACTCATAAGATCCAATTTCTTATTGGGCTTACAAAATCCATGCTACACATACTTACAAAGTTGCTCTCTATGAGTCCAAAGCACAAAATCATGATGTGGCAATTGTTCACCTTTTTTTCAAAATTATCTATCCTCACTTCTTCTCTCGTTAGCTCAATGTTATCCTAGAACTCTTTGGCATTTCATTAAAACCCTTTATCATACATTGGTTGGTCAAGAAATGGCTAGAAGGAAAATCATCCAAGCAACAAATGTGCAATAGTATATTAAGACCTCCCTTAAGGGCTTAATGTGGTAAAATATACAGTGCAAAAGTGAAGCATGGTGCCTACATTAGGGAACAATTTACTTAATAGAGGTTGAAAACCATATGTATGTGTTAGCCAGATTCCACACCTATTAAAAGTAGCATCTACTAGATATCATAATTGCCAAATATAGTAATTGCTAAAAATAAGTGCAAGCAATAGTAAGTGATGTCCAACATGTAGAAAAGAAATAGCAATAATATATTAAGCCGGGACAAAGAAAAATAATTCTAGTTATTTTTAAAATACTTACAACACACAAAAAGTATAATTATTGTAAAATCCAAGCTCCTCGAGATTAGCCCCATGCAAATTGTATGAATGTACAAGTAAAACTAAAATGTCTAGCACATCTCTGCATACCAATCCTATGGGCTAGATAGGAAAATCCCATGCATGTATTTTAATGCCCCATTGGTAAGCTGTAAATGCCTAGTTGATAGGCATTGTAAGTGGATAGGAGAGGACCAAAGGGTTGAGGCTATCCACCACCCAAAAGGAAACCTCCATAGAAAGCTCATTCTTGTGTGTGCAAACTCTAAAGCCTCTTCTTCTCTATCCTCTCTTCTACATACTTATAACCTCCTCTTCAAGAGATGCAACTAAACAAACAGTTGGTTCTAAAGCACTATGAGCAGGTATAGGAGAAACATAAGAAGCAAATGAACAAAAGGTTCAAGGACAAGGTATAAAGAAAGGAGATCTTGTGTTGCAGTATAATAGCAAGTTGGATCATACCTTCCAAAAGAAGTTTCAAATTAAATGGGAAGGTCCCTCCAATGTGGTTACAAGATATCATAATGGAACCTATTAATGTGGATTTGGATGTATAAGTACACAAGCATAAAGTAAACTAGGCACTTCATGCCTAGTTTCTCCTGACACTAAGCACTAGGGTTCTCCCAGGGCTTTGCACTAAAATTCTAAGCACCGACATCATCGTGCCAAGCTAAGGTTGTAAGGTGATGACACCATAGGGAGCATAACAATGGTTTTGGGAGAGGAGAAAGCAATAATGCTACAATATGATCCATATCACCACCTTGGCCTCCAACATGGCTGTGGGAGCTTTCACTCAACCGCCAAGACCCTTGGACCGCTTATTGTTTCAAGCATTCCAAGCCGAGCACTAATGGCTACCTCTCACATAGCCGACGCGCCATCCATATCTACGGGTGTAGTGAGCTTACCTCCGTGCCGTTCGAGTTACCTCCTCTCCCGCACACTCCGGTAGCTCCACGATCCAAGTGCAAGCTTCAAGCAAGCTCAATCCTCCCGCTCCAAGCTCCAAGCTCCATTGCCGCGAGCAAGACAAGAGAAGAGAAGAGAAGAGAAGAAGAGAGGAGACGATGGAGAGCTTCTCCTCCTCGGTCCCTCACCCTCACACACTCACTCCCTCACACTCTCACACTCCCTCTCTCAAGCACAAGCTCAAGCAAGCAAGAACAAGAAGAAGAAGAAGAGGAGGAGAGCTACTTTTGGCCACACACAAGAATGAGCTTCTCATTCACTTTTCAACTTTATATACAAAACCCTAAATCCCTTTTGGGCGGTCATCCCCTTTTCCCTTTTTACATGGCCGGCCATAGCCTAGGCCCTTTTTCCCATTATCCTTCTATCTTCCTAGCTTCCTTTTCACCGCCCGTCTACATTTACAAATTGCACGGGTGAGAGCCCGGCGCTCTTTTACAAGATTTCAGGGTGCGCCTTTTTATTTAAAAATGCGCATTTCCCCTTTTGCCTTTGCCTTGGACTTTTAAGGTTGCCCTTGCGCTTTTGGCCTTTTCTCCTTTTCTTTCTTCAGTCGGGCTACCTTTTTTCTTCAGTCGGACTACCTTTTTTCCGCCTTTGCCCTGCGTCTTTTCCACTTCCTTTTGCTTTCTTCGTGTTGGGGTTAACATTACCCCCCTCCTAGACGAGTGCCAGTCCCATGGCACTCACCGTCGTAGGTAGCAGGCTGTAGCATGCACCGAAGACGTGGGTGGCAAGGACGCCCGTGGTTTCCATGGTGGAGTGTTAGTGGTGGTGTGGCAGAAGGTCCTGGGGGCCTGTTGGTGGTCAAGGTGGCTGGTGGAAGGTTGTTGGAGTTGGTGGTAGGGCTATGCTATGTTGGGGATTGCATGGATGGCCAGCACAAGTGTTGGTTTGTTGGGGGTTCTGCGCATGACGATTCCTTGCGGGCTTGTCGGATGGTAAGGGACAAGCAGTCAAAGTTGAGTGTTGATAAGGAGCGATTGGAATTTCGTTGGAGGCTTCAATACCTGCAATTTGAAAACCTCTCGTGTGATCTCTCCCTAAGGGGTAGTGCTAGTCTTCTTATCGTGCACAAGACACATTTGATTAGTTTGGGAGACAGGTCGAACTCTAAGCAAGCTGAGAGTATTGTCCTGCACTTGAGGACCCAAAATGTGCATATACTTTGGTGCAGATATTATGTAAGTGCTCGTGCATACTTAGATATTACATAGTTAGAAGACCGTGGGCTAGTTTCTCATAACAATTCGTGGATGAAGCAAAGTTGTCCATGTTGAGAAGAGGTACACGTGAAGGTATATGAGACATCCTTTGCATTGTGACTGCACGATGAAGCATAATTAAATACAGGGACACCGCACTTTTAGTAGCTGGAAACTATTGGACTTGCTTGATGAGTACGGTGTACTTTTCATGGCTAATCGTGCGGTACTGATTGCAATGGTACTAAGGCAGCGTGCAAAAGAAAATTGTGCAAGTGGGTCAAGGTGACAGGTCTAACCCTAGGCGAGACAAGCTCCCCAAGGATGTCCTGCCCTTGATGTGCCCTGAACAATTGTGAGTGATTGTAGGGGGCTAGGGGACTAGGGACAAAGCCGGTCGACCAAGGTCACCAGACGTACCTAATTTGAGGACCCCTAGGTGCTGTGCTGTGATCGTGGGTGTTTCTTATTTTTCCATTCATTTCTTTTCCTTTTCTTTTTCTTTCTTTTTGTTTCTTTCTTTCTTTCTTTCTTTCTTTTTTTTTTTTTTTTTGCCTGAGTACAACCATTACAATATGTTGAGGCTATCAGCCTTTCCAAGGGTTGGAAAATGTCAAGCTTCGAAGGCTTTGAAAATGAATAGTACCATGATGATGGTGCCCTAGCCTCGTTGTTAGAGAAGCAGTTGGCGAAATGGGGAGATACACTTGAGAGATTGCAACCCTCCTTGCGGCACATGCGATGTGGGTACAATTGAGGTGACGACTGCCGTGAGCCAACTATAGAGCTTGTCCCAGAAAGGGGGCATGGCCCAGGAATGTTTTGTGGGCCATGCAATGTGGGCGATTGGCAAGGGTGCTTTCAGCAGTGTGGCTTTGCCACGGCTCGCTGTGGGGTTATGGGTGTTGCAGTGATGGGCATTGAGCATTTTCGCACAGGGACCTGCATTATCCTGCATTCACTTGTCGCTTCATGAGAGCATATGCATTGTGTATGCCGCAACTATAATAAACCAGTGCAATGCAAGGAGACATCACTTATTTGCATTCTATGGTGTTGACTAGACATTTATCACCTGCGCTTGATTAGCTTTTTCTTTTGCTAAAGGCATAGCATATATTAAACGCAGATATGATAAGTTCATACAAGTCAGGAACATGTCAACACTTAACAAGTCGGGGACACTCAACCATTTAAAAACAAAAAGTCCTGGCCAGTTATCATTTGATAAGCCCCTTATGCATTATGGGCTACTTGATTTGTACGAGGCGGGGCGAGTCTGGATGGCCGGGTGATGGGGGCTCTGCTGGTGTGGGACTCCCGCGGGGGTGAGCGGGGAACATGTCGGCCGGGATATGAATGGTGTAGTCCTGACCCGCTACCGTCTCCAGAATATCTTTAAATATTTCATTAAATTCTTCTCTTTCCCGGGCTGCCCTTTCTGCCTTTGAGTGTCTAGGGCCCGAGCGGGAGCTGGGAGTGCGCACCACTAGTGCTGTGGCCTGTTGCAGGTTTCGAGTCTCGACCTTCTGAACTTGAGGGTTCTTTGGCCTTCGCCCTGGACAATGTCGCTTAGGGCCCCGCTTCTTGGCATACGTCTTAATGGTGGGCACATAGCGCTCTGGTGGAGGGGCGCGTGCCACATGCTCCCGTCTCTTGCGAAGAGCATCTTTGCAAGCCAAATCTCCATGATGCTCCATGCGTTCCGCTAAAAAAGGAAACCTACAAGGTGTGAACCAAGGGTTAGACCTTGATACAGGGTACAATTGTTCGCATGGAAGGGATTTTAGTGTGGTTTATCAAGCGCACATGACAAGTAAATGTGTGATGAGAAGAGGGCTTGAGGAGGTTAGCCTGTTAGAACCGACTCTTCTCCCTGCGCTTGACTATCATTACTTGTGTGTGTTGATATTGTTTATACAAGGTGACACAAAAATCAGTGTTTATTTATATATATATCTACGAATCCATGTCACATCATGAGGATAAGAACCAAGTGTAGAACTCGGGGTTGTACCGCAGCATGGCACACGCATCTAGTATTCGTGGCAGCTGACTTAATACTGATAGATATTTTGCCACGTCGAGTAGCATGGAACCTTGACCGAGTCTACTGGCAATATGTAACTCCTCTTCGGTGAGAACCTTATCAATCAAAGGGCCCTGTAGCCTAGTCCCATCCAAGTCCGCACCCCGAATGTCAGTGAGCACTCGAAGTGAAGTTGGTGCCACATAGGTTGGGTCTCTTTGAGACCGCCATTTGGCCAATCGCTCTTCTGAGACCGTCATGATCTGAGCCCCTAGTTCAGCCATTACGACGCGGCTTTCGCACCAATGCTGCTCAAAATGACTCTGGCCTGCTGACAGTCGCTTTAGTAGCTCTAGGTCTACGAGATTCGGTCGGCAGAGCACTTCATTGAACGTGACAGTTAAGCGTAGTTCATCAGCCTCCTCGTCAGGGATGAGTCGCATCTGTTCATGCAGGAGCCTGTCATAGTGCCCGTTAAGATGTGCTTGTTCTTCCCATGATAGAGGAAAGGTCAAGTAATCTCCAAGCTGCTCCTTGGGGATCGTGCCCATGTCCGCAAGGACGTAGACACGCGCGACTACTTTGAGCTTAGCCTCCAACTCATGTTCAGCGAGGGCTTGCTCGGTTGCTATCTCATGCAAAGTTCTAAGAGTTTCCTTAGGCTTTAGCATGGCTGGGGGCTCAGGTCTAGATGAGCAAGATTGGTCAACACTAGGATTTCTTATGCTCTTGGGGTTCTCACGGTTCTCCTGAGGTTTTACTGCTATTTTGTCATGGTTCTCCTCGGATGTGACCGGTACAGATTGGTCACCCTGTTGTGCCAGCGTCGTTTCCACTCTTGATTGATCAATGTGAGTTCTATTGTCAGTGGATAGAGTGTTGTAAGCAACTGTTGATGGCAACGGTTGCTTTGGTTTTTCAGAGCACACGGATGTGTCTGAGGGTTCACCGCTATTAGGAGAGGCATCAGTGGGTTCATTGGTGGATGGACTCGATGCTTTATTCATCAGCTCTCTAGCGCCCTTCGTCTCAATGTTCTTTGGGTCCACAACCACCTGCATCTGTTGTTGTTTTCTCTGCTTTCTACTCTTTTTCTTGGTTAATGAAGGTGCCTATTTCAGCAACTCAGGACCCTGGGCTATATCGACCGTTGATGTGCTTGGTCGGGCTTCAGCATTTCCCTTCTCTAGTGTGTCCTTATGGGACATAGTCGTGGTTTGCTGAATAGCCTTGCCCGGTTGTGAGGGCACAACTGCCGCCCTTTTCGGAGAGTCTAGCTTTTCAGCCAACTCCCTTGCGTTTAACTCCTCCGTCCTAGGCTTTAGGCACTTTGCAGGTGCTGTAGTTGTCGAGGGATTTGGTTGCGACACCTCCTCCACAGGTGAACTTCTAAGGACACGTTCCACATAGGGTATTGTCACGGCCAAGGGTTGTGACTGCTGTGATCCCTGGTTGGAAGTAGTAGCAGCTAGTTTAGTGGGCTAGCTACCCTTGGTGGATTGTGGTGTCAAGTCCCTAGGGCGATCAGAAGTGGTTGTGTCTTTTGTTGGCCTTTGAGCACTCATTTGTGTAGATCGAGCATGAGCTGATCTAGTCGCATTAGATGGCTCAGGCATATCCTTGGGTCGAGAGGTACAGATGGCATCATGCCCCACCTCTTTGACGTTCGGAAGCTTAGATGGAGATAGAGATTGGAATTGAGCAGTCGCCCTTGACAACTGCTGTAGTGCTTCCTGTGTCTGTTTGGGAGAAGAGGGCGTAGGAGATCTAGGACTCCTAGGTGGATGTGGCATGAGCTGAATGATTTTCTCAAGGCTATTAGATGATTGTGCCTTTTGCTTTGTTGAGCGAATAGCCTTGCCATGAGCACTGTTGTGCCTATGATGTTTGTTCTCCCCTTGGGAAATCAAAGGCTCCTTGGGCACTAATGATTTTTGTGCACGCTCAGTGGCTGCATCTGATGTCCGCTTGTCAAGCACACTAGACTGAGGATTTTTCTTTTTGATAGGCCATGTTTGGTTTCTTGATTTCAGTAGTGATGGGCTCAATCACTCCAATATTTTTGGTTTGAAACTTGGCCTTTCGTTTAGTTTTCCTCCTACGCCTCTTTACTTTGGACATAGTTTGGGCTTCTGATAGAGGTGGCCTAGCAGGGAGTTTGGGCACCCAAATCCATTGGTTACCTGCGTAGTATCCTTGAGCACGTAGCAACGCTTTGGATATCCATCGCGGTGTTGTGCTGACTCTCCATCGACGCCTCCGTCTATAAGGCTTGGGCTTCTTTCGTGGTCTTCTACGATATTTGTGAGTCCAAACCCTGTCCTTGGCCTTGTCTCTTGACCTTGTTGTTTCCGGTATGGCCTCACTCACTGGTTCTCGTTGTTCGACTTGTGCTTGTATCAACTCTTCCAACAAGTCCTTGCCCTCATTAGTAGGCTTGACTGTTACGTCATCACCTTCCTTGCCTTTCCCTTGAGGGTCGATAAGGTCACCCTTGCTAAAGGTGGTGACTATCCTCACACCCGGTAGTGTCAGGTGTATCCTCTGTGCTACATAGTCAGCCTCACATTTGGTCGCCCTTTTGAAGGGTCTTCCTAGGAGGGTTTCCTTCCTGCAGCTAGCACTTTTTGGAGGGACGTGGAATAGGATAGGCAAGCTTTCCGTTTCAATTGTCGCAAGGATTTTGCACTTCCCTATTAGTGCTTGTGGTTGTCCCCCATAAGGGCTAAGAGTTGCACTAGTCGGTGTGAGCTCTGGTTGGCCTAGTAGGGTCCATGATTCATAGGTCAAGATATTAAAATCTGCTCCTTCATCAATTAGAGCATCAATAGTATGCTCTCTTTTCGCGGTGAGTTTGACCCTAAGATAAGCAGGTGGTACTATGTCTTCATCTTCCGGGTCCTGGCTTGTAAATTTAAGCCTTCTGATAGATGCCCTTCAGTTCTCGACTGCACGACCAGATGTGGATTCTCCACTGCTGTCTTGGATCGTCAGTGCAGTACTATTCAAGGTACATCTCTCATCAAGAGTGCCATGTCTAGTCATCTTCGCATTTGTAGCTTGCTGAAGTTGCGCTTTGCTCCGACTAGACACGGTTTGAACACAATGTTTTTGTGTTCTCGTGGTGTGGCCTTTTTGCCCTTGATGGCTAGATTGGCCCATTGCTGTTCTAGGGTCTCTGTTTGTCTCTATTCGTGTACGAGCTTTTGGTTGCTCTTCTGCACGTGAGAATCCATGCTCGTGTAGAGCCATTACTTCACTAAGGTCCAATTTGGAGGACCTGTCACGGCGCGCGTTTTCTCTCCAACCTACTCGGGGGAGGTGCAGAGGGGGCAGAGCCCCCTCTGCGGGGGTCCGGGGGGGGCAGTCCCCCCCGGCCCGCAGGGCTGTTACGGTAGACGCCATATGCAATTTGGAGGACCTTTTATAACCAAATTTTGAACTACGTGCTCTAAATTTAGCCGGTTATGGATCTGTGATGTGCCTTTAGCTCTACGTAGCCTTTGGGGTCAATTTCGGGGTTTAGATGCGTCAGAATTTGCGTTCTGGATACCTGTCCGATTTTGACAGTTTTCTGTTCGATTCTCAGATGTCCGATTTTCAGGAGTCCGATTATCGGAATCGGACGTCCGATTTTGGGTTGGTCCGATCGGACTAGTGGTCCGATTTTGGTCACGTCCGATTCTAGGAGTCGGATCAAAAAATGGTCCGATTTTCAAGTGGTCCGATTCTGGGAATGGGATCGGACAGGGTGGTCCGATTCTGGACTGGTCCGATTCTGAGTTGGTCCGATTTTGGCTGGTCCGATTCTGGCTGGTCCGGTCTGATTCTGGGAGTCGGACAGCCTCATCCGATTGTGAGTGGTCCGATTATGGACTCGTCCGAGTGTCCGAGTCAGACGGATTGGTCCGAACGTCCGAGCGTCCGATTCTCAAAATCGAACGGGTTGGTCCGAGTGCCACGTGGCACGTCCGATCGGGCTGGTCCGATTCTGGGAATCGGATGGTCCGACTCCCGAACTTGGGTGGTCCGATTCTGGGAATCGGACCACAGCGAGTTGGTCCGAGTGCGTCGGCGGAGCGGACGCCGAGTTACCTCCTCTCCCGCACACTCCGGTAGCTCCACGATCCAAGTGCAAGCTTCAAGCAAGCTCAATCCTCCCGCTCCAAGCTCCAAGCTCCATTGCCGCAAGCAAGAGAAGAGAAGAGAAGAGAAGAGAAGAAGAGAGGAGACGATGGAGAGCTTCTCCTCCTCGGTCCCTCACCCTGACATACTCACTCCCTCACACTCTCACACTCCCTCTCTCAAGCACAAGCTCAAGCAAGCAAGAAGAAGAAGAAGAAGAAGAAGAGGAGAGCTACTTTTGGCCACACACAAGAATGAGCTTCTCATTCACTTTTCAACTTTATATACAAAACCCTAAATCCCTTTTGGGCGGTCATCCCCTTTTCCCTTTTTACATGGCCGGCCATAGCCTAGGCCCTTTTTCCCATTATCCTTCTATCTTCCTAGCTTCCTTTCCACCGCCCGTCTACATTTACAAATTGCACGGGTGAGAGCCCGGCGCTCTTTTACAAGATTTCAGGGTGCGCCTTTTTATTTAAAAATGTGCATTTCCCCTTTTGCCTTTGCCTTGGACTTTTAAGGTTGCCCTTGCGCTTTTGGCCTTTTCTCCTTTTCTTTCTTCAGTCGGGCTACCTTTTTTCCGCCTTTGCCCTGCGTCTTTTCCACTTCCTTTTGCTTTCTTCGTGTTGGGGTTAACAATGGCATGGCCATTTTGAATTTGAATGTCCACTTGCCTAAAAGAGGGCAATTAATGGGAAATTTGGCTTCCTCTGATAGGTCCACTTAGTCGAGGATGAAAATAGGACAAAAAATTTCCATTCCTTCTATAAGATTCCATAGGTATTAAGGTGCTAAGAGTTACTATCGAATCAAAAGCTGATAATATGGTGATTAAAGAGGGTCTATGAAGAAGTTTTCTTGGTCAATAAACAAAAGAAAAAGTGTTTGTCATAGAGAGAGAAAAATATATGCTTGCTCCATGTGTGTGCGTGTGTGTGTGTGTCTCTCATTTTCTTAGAGATAACAATATCTACGTAATAGTTATTCCCTGCCATGACCAACCACTTGCCATATTTTCATTTATCTATACAATTTGTACATCAATGCATCCATTATTCACATTGTAATGTGTCTATGTTTGAAGGATACAATAAGATATGGAGTCTATGTGCCATTAGGACACAGATATTCCAAAAGGGCAGCAACACATTTGAGAAGAATGGTGTATATTTGAGAGATGAAAGGGATCCTCAAATTGACATTGATAATGACCTAATGATATTGATGCATGAATTCATAAAGAAAGACAAAGAGATTCCTTAAGCATCATTCAAAAATGGTAAACATAAATAGAGACCCATGTACTCTTAACAAAAATCTTTTGAATGAAAGGAGAATTATAAAGGCACTGGCCAAACCTCACATAGGCAAACCTTGCAATCCTCAAATGCCCAGCACATTCTAATGCAACCCTTCCCACAAAACATCTTAGAAGCCAAAAAGACTACAAATTGTTCCACATGGGTTATGCACCCTTTGCCATGCTTGATTGTTGAGTATGTCCCTTGCACCCAAACCTGCAAGATAAGCAATAAAGTGATCAAAATCCTTAAAATCTAAAGTATGAATTTCATCAAAACCCACATGCCAAATGCCTTGCCAAGATGGGTAGAGAGAGTGCGGCTCTAAATGGCCTAATGCATGTAGATACTGACAGTCAAGAATCCAATACTTATCAACAACCATGCTTATGTGTCGAAGATATTGAATTAGATTCAGTCCACCAAACTAAGGAAAGACTTTGAAAGGATGCATGATTGGCTATAGGACTATCTATTGGCTACCTGTCACCATAGATAGCAAAGCATTAAGAGTTTGCAAGAGCATACACTGGTATGTCTAGTTCATTGGCATCAGAGAGGAGGTAAATCAGCTCCTTCCACCACACTTGCTACAAATTGTAAGCGTACTACACCTAGATTCACAATCTTAAGAGGGAAACTCACTGCAAAGTGTCCTTTGGTAGGCAAAATAAAATTGTATCCAAAACATGCAACATCACCCATCTTTGCATTTCTACCCCCTGCTCCAACTAATAACGAAGGGGCTATTGAATCTGATTTTGTAGCAGAATGTTGATAGATGCACAGTCCAAGAAGAGGCAACTGACTGTTTTCTAGAGCCTTTACACATCGTGAGCACACACGTGTGCACACACACGCGCACACAAATCATGCCTTGTTGTAGAACACAATAGGGAGCATGGTTGCTATAGCTAAGGGCAATGGCCCACTTTTTGAAAACCTTGATCCACTCTATTGGCACCCTTTCTGACACTTGCTCACAATAGGAGCTTGGTAGCCTCAATAGGGCAGGCACAAGACTTTAGCCATCTTTGCTAACCGTCACCCTTTATTTCATCTCTCTCGTTGTCTCTCTCTGTGGTCTACCCGCCTCTCTCTCTCTCTCATGGTGGTGCAGCAACTAGAGATGGGAAATTAGAGAGATGTCACAGATAGAGAGTGAGTGAGTAAGATTCTCTTTGAATCCCTACATCCCACTTTGTGCCAGAGGGAGGGAGAAGGATGGAGGGAATCGAGAGGGAGAGGCAACCTCCGGAAACAGAAAGACATGTGCATCATCAAGAAGAGGGAAAGACAAATGAGCACATGCAAGCATGTTAGGGCAGGAGGCTACGGGTAGATGAACAAGAGCCTCGAGCAAAGGCTCTGTGCCATGTGGTGAGGTTTTGGGGGGGGGGGGGGGGGGGTTTCTGCACACCACAAGGCATTCCCCTCCCAAAAAAAAAACCCTTTGCTTCATATATAGAATAGATGGTTGTAGGTTGAAAGTTTTGAGTCTTATAAAGGATTCTTAGACATTAAACCTTCCATAAAGAAGTAGGAATCAAGAGAGAAGAAGCATTGTCTACCTATCTGTGGTCCTTTTCCATGGGCATGATTTTCTCTATTGATTCAGGTGGTGGCTATATATATAACAATTTTTTCAAGGAATCCAAAATCTTTTTCTTAAAGTGTCCAATTGTAGGAAATACATCTTGCTTTTTAAGTACCTACATGGACTTGGAGCGTGAGTTTTGGAATGACAATAGTAATTAGTGTTTGTACCCATGAAAATCTACTATCTTATGTTGCATATAGAGACCCCATGATGAAGGAAAGACTTGCTCATCTGCACTAACTGCAAAGCCCTTAGGCTGCTCCATGTATATCTCATCATGCAAATCCCCATGTAAGAATGCAGTCTTGACATCCATCTGGTACAAGTCCAAGTCAAGCTGCGCGACTAAGGCCAAAACCAAGCGTAGGGTGGTCATCTTGACCATAGGAGAAAAGACTTCATCAAAGTCAACTCCATGCTCCTGTTCAAAACCCTTAGTGACAAGTCTTGCCTTATAAGCCGGCTTGGGGTTTCCAGGGGTACTTTTCAGGTTGTACACCCATTTACATGGCAAAGTCTTCTTGCCCTGAGGCAAGGCAACCAAATCCCAAATCATATTCTTGTGCAAGGAGTCTATCTCAGACTGCATAGCCCTCTCCCAGGAGTGACTGTCACCCCTGCACATCAGAGGTGAGAGGCTCTCCTGCATCTATAACCAAGACATAATGCATCGAGGGCTCAAATCTATTAGGAGAACGTCTATCTTTAGTAGATTGTCTCACTATAACAGGCTCTACTGCCTGTCCAACACCCTCGCTATGTGTATCAACTATTGCGGCAAGTTGACCATCTGGCTGTGCAGGCTGTACTGGAGCACGGGGCTCCTCCTGCAATATAACCATGCATATCTCTACCACCTTCTCAGGCTGCCTATGCATCTTGTCTTCATGGAAGACTACATCATGGTTGCGGATGACTTTCCGTGCTTGCGGATCCCAGAGGCGGTAACCCATCTCGCCTGCATCCCCATAGCCAAGGAAAATGCATTTGACACTCTTAGGATCCACCTTAGTACGCTTGTCTTTGGGCACATGGTAAAATGCCTCACATCCAAAGACACGTAGATGCACATAGGATGGAGGTTTCCCAGTCCATACCTCCTCTGCAACCTAGAAATCCAAACCACTAGAAGGTGATCTATTTATGACATGCACAGTCATACTGACTGCCTCAACCCAAAAGTTCTCTGGTAAGCTTGCATGGCTAAGCATATTGCATACACGCTCCTGGATGGTTCTATTCATCCGTCAGCCAAACCATTCTGGGATGGGGTATAGGGGGCAGTCAATTGACGCTTAATACCCCTCTCGTCACATAGTTGCTCAAAAGCACATGACACATATTCTCCCCCATTGTCAGTCCTAAGGCATTTTAGCTTAAGCCCGGGTTGGTTCTCAACCAATGCAAGCCACCTCCTTAAGCTTAATGGGGTAAGCCCTGACTTTACGCAAAAAATCGTCAATGAACATCACAAAATACTTTGCACCACCCATAGACTAATAGGGCATGGGCCCACAGATATCCAAATGTACCAATGCCAGGGGCTCACTCATGCGTGTCCTACCAGACTTTTTATGTGTATTCCTAGTCTGTCTGCCATAAAGACAATGCTCACATGAATCAAAACATGTGTAGTCAAGGGGCAGTAAGTACTGCAAACCAAAAAGCATTTTCATTCCCTTCAAGGACATATGGCCCAAACGGGCATGCCAAAGAGATACATGTGGGATGGAACCCACTGATAAAACATGGTCAACAGAGGACCCATCAACTACAAGAGGATAGAGGTTGCCAGCTTTGGCACCTCTAGTAAGCACAAGTCTACCACGGGTGATCTTCTAGGCAGAATCCCCAAATGAAACATGAAACCCAGCATCATCAAGCTGTCCTGTAGACATAAGACTGTGTGTAAGCACAGGTACATGACGTACATCCTGTAACAGAAAAGTAATGTCAATAGAGAACTGCAGTCGTATATCCCCAATGGCAACAATAACAAGTGACTTGTCATCACCCAAGCGAATTGAACCGGAGACAGTGCGGTAGGAGTGGAACCACTCAGGGCATGGTGTAACATGAAATGAAGCACCAGAATCCAAAAGCCAACACTTGCGCATACATAGAGTGAACATCGGTCAACGACGTAGCATCACAAGAACTAGGTGCAAGTATGTACTCCTCATTAGAGTCATCAACTTGCATGACATTTATCTCCTCGATTTTCACACTGGATTTCGCATGCATAATGCTGCGATCAGAGGACTTTTCCTATACTTTATCTTTCCCCTTCTCTTTGCTTTTCTCATTGCGCAACTCATGACACTGTGAGCGTATATGACCCTTCTTATCACAATGATGACATGTCACATTAGCATTTCTCCCACGAGACTTGCTGTGTGATTTACCACGCGACTTAGACCTAGACTTCTGTGAGTCTCTGCTACGGCCATTTCCATGGTCATTCTTTCCATTACCATCTCTGTCTCTAACAGTCAAAGCATGCGACACATGAGAGGCATCCAAGTTCTTACGATTAATCTCTTCTTGCAGAAGAGCACTCTCTACATCACGCAAGTTCAAAATAGTAGCAGGGGCATATAATGTAGTGCGGAATACATCCCATGACTCACTTAGAGTCCCAAGCAAAAACGATGGAGTAACCTCATCATTAAAGGTAATACCCTGCGAAGTTAAGTTCTTGAGAATAGCATGGAACCGGCTCAAGTGAGCAAGCATTGCCATTATTCTCCTTCATGCGCAGGTCCATAAGCTGCTTCAACCAATACATCTGACTTGCTGGACATTTCTTGTCATAGAGGTTTTTAATTTTATCCCAAAGCTACCAAGCACTCTGTGCTTCCTCAACCACATTGTAATGCACCTGTTCAGTGAGAGACAAGATGAGGGTGGACTTGCATAACTTATCAAGCTCATCCCATTCGTCATCAGTCATAGTTTTAGGCTGCTTGCCATGCATCCTTAGTGGCTTTATCTATGATTTCTGTATCAATACCTGCCAAACTTGGCTCTTCCAATAGGCATGATTCATACTATCAAGCTTAGTGATGTTGAAGATAGAACTGTTAGTGGAAGAAGAACCCATAATGCAGTCCAAAACAGTGCAAACAGTTCAAAACTGCTTGTTGTTTTCTACTGTAAACAACAAAAAATACCACCAAAACCAATGAAAAATGACCATGAAATGATAACTAATGATGATGCCCACCAAGTACCATCAAAAGTACATAAAATTAGGATGATTCAGCATGAAAATTCCACATCAGTCCATAACTGCTTGCTGTAATAAATTACAGCTAGGTATAATGAGAGCAAATTGTAGGCAAAATCAATGCACCAAGTCAACCACTGACTGTCAAAGCATAACCAGTATCAAGTGGGCATAGATCAGCATATGACAGTCATACATACATTGAGCAAACACCCAAGCATGTCAAACAAATCCGCCAGTAAGCCGGCACGTCCCCTGTGTAATAAGGCAAAGTGTACACAACACTGGCAAGACCTGACACAAAGAGGTGTATGCTCAGGGAGTGAGAATCCCAAATCAGCCCAAGTACATGTATGCAGACCGTGGCATATCAACCATGCAACATCCAAGTGAAGAAGATCCCAGTCTCAGAAGACTCAAAGCTCAATAGCATAAACCACCTGCTCAATATCTGTCAAACATCCAATGATCCTTCCACTAGCACAAAATGTCAAGATTGTGGGAGAGAAGGAAGGAGTCTCACTTGTAGCTTTCTTGCTTGCACAATGGGGGAATACACACAAAGGTGGAGGCTGAAAACGGTTTTCCTCTTCTTAGTTGTGTAAGCCAAATATAACTCAAGTACATAGAAATAGAAGAACCCTATATATGGGTCTCAAACCAAACTCAACTAACTAAGGTGGCATACTAATTGAGCCACGAACTAGAGTAGATAAGGATAGCTATCATCTAGCTATTATTCATGGGCGATGTACCAACCGCATCTGCAACTGACAAGTCGGTGACATAAATGCACAACGGTCACCCTGGCATATCATGAGTGGAGCTCGATATCTCAATACTCCCCCTCGAGCTCAATCCCAATTCCTGCACACCAAGCAGGTCTCTAAACTTGCGCAGCTTCTTTGCGCCCAATGCCTTCGTGAATATGTAAGCTACCTGATTCTCTGTGCTGACATAAACTAGATCAATAAGACCTAGTAAAACCCTCTCCCGCAAATAGTGATAATGCACCTCAATGTGCTTTGTTCTAGCATGATAGACTGGGTTATTTGCCAAGTATATACTACTCATGTTGTCACAATAAATGACAACTGGCCCATCTGTAGGAGGCTGATGCATATCATAAAGTAGCTTATGCAACCAAGCTACCTCACATGCAGCCATTGCTGCACCTCTGTACTCAGCCTCTGTGCTCGACAAGGCAACTGTAGGCTGTTTCTTGCTGCTCCAAGTGACTGCAGCACTCCCAAAAGAGAATATATATCCACTGGTAGATCGTCTATCATAAATACTACCAGCCCAATCAACATCAGTGTATCCATGTAACTGTATCTGAACCCCAGTCTCATAAAATAGTCCATACTGCAATGTGGACTTCACATACCTGAGTATGCATCTAGCCGCATCCAAATGCGGTTTCCTTGGAGCCTGCATAAAATGACTTACTAATCCAACAGCATAGCTCAAATCTGGCATGGTAATAGTCATATAAATCAAACATCCTACTATGCGTCTGTACATAGTAGGGTCTTCCAGAAGCTCACCTGCATCTGCGCTCAGCTTCACATTCTGCTCCAAAGGAACTGAAATAGGCTTACAACCTGTCATTCCATATTTGGATAGCATGTCCAATCCATACTGCCTCTGCAAGAGCCATATCTCACTTGGTGATCTAATCACCTCAATGCCCAAGAAATAACACAGCTCTCCCAACTCCTTCATCTTAAACTTCTGCTTCAATAGCATTTTCACATGAAGGATATCTTCATCACTATCACCTGCCATAATCAAATCATCAACATAAATGACAAGCAGCATGATCCCTTTCTCTATTTTTCTCACATAAAGTGAGAAATCTGCCTTGGAAATCTGAAAGCCAATAGTGACAAGATATTGTCCTATCTTGTCAGACCATGCTCTAGGTGCTTGCTTCAAGCCATACAAGGCTTTCTTCAACTTGCAAACAAACTCAGGATGAACAGCATGCACATAACCTGGTGGCTACTCCATATAGACCTCTTCTTGCAAATCACCATGCAATAAAGCATTCTTTACATCCATCTGATGTAAAGACCATCCCTTTGATGCAGCCATAGCAATGACTGCTCTTACGGCTGCCATCCTTACAACCGGACTGAATGTTCCTTCATAATCAATGCCATATGTTTATGCATACCCCTTGACTACTAAACTTGCCTTGTATCTATTCACAGAACCATCTGCATTGTGTTTCACCTTATAAACCCACTTACAACCAATTGCATTCTTATCTTTAGGCAAAGGTACCAATTCCCATGTAGTATTTGCTTCCATGGCTCCATCTCTTCATCCATGGCTTTCTCCCATTTTTCTTTTCCCATGGCTTGCTCAAAAGAAGTGGGTTCTGGTTCCTGTATCACTTTGACCATATATGCATAGTGAATGGCTGTAAATCCATAATATTTCAGCCTATCCACAGGATACCTAGCTTTGATAGACCTGTACAAAGTACGTTCACTCCCAGGTGCTCTCAAAACATCCTTGATCTTCCTTACTCCAGGTGTAACAATAGAAGGAATACCCAACTCATCATCAATGCTCTGTTCTGAGCCACTGGATTCACCATCCACATAAGAGTGACTTGCATTCACATCAAACATGGGCTGATCAACCTTCTCTTTTCCTTTTCGTGATACCTGCATACCACTATCTGCATTGCTTTGGGAAGATTCTCTTGATCTCAATCTGCCTGTCCATGGTGAAGAATGTAAACCATTGCTAGAGGACGCTCCAAGTCTACTAATATCTTGTAACTGCTACTGTGAATTCTGTGAAGCATTACCATTTTGTGCATCTACATTATCAATCACATTTACTGGTTTATACCGGCTACTCATCTCATAAAAAACAACATCTCTGCTCACTGTAAACTTAGGAGTAGAAGGGTTATGGCATCTATACCCTTTCTGCTGCAAAGAGTAACCAATAAAGATGCACTTCTCAGCTTTTGGATCCAACTTGGATCTCAACTCATCTGGCACATGAACATAGGCAATGAAACCAAAAAATTTCAAATGAGAAATATCTGGTTTCCTACCAGTAAACCTCTCCTCTGGAGTCATCCCATGTATTGCTGCAGTGGGAGTCCTTCATAGACAAAGGAATTTCTTTTTTCCATCCAACAGGCATTTCTTTTGCCCATCCTGCATAGACAAATGAATTTTTCCAATATGCACAATAGGATGTGCAGTATCATCACCAGTCTCCACAAATCCTGGTTTTTCCATTTTCCTTACATCCTGCATCCATTCTGCATGACCTGTCATGTGGTTTGATGCACCTGAGTCAACATACCACACATCATTGCTTTCTTCTGCATTTGTCACAAAATTGGTCATGTGCTGCACCATAAACAAATGCTCATTTCTGTCATCACCCTATCTACTAGAAGATGCATAATTTCCTTGTTGCAATTTTCCATTCATGATGTCATTCTGCTTTTTATAGCAGTCTTTAGCCATATGACCCATTTTACCACAGTAGTAGCATTCAACATTGCTGTTTGCATTTTGGCCTCTTTGCTATCCACCACGACCTCTTTGGCTCCCCCTGCCTCTAGAGTTACCACGTCCTCCTCCATAGGACTGGTTTTCTTGAGTCTGCTACATATTCTGATTTCTACCACGGCCTCCAAATCGGCCTCCTCTACCTCTGCCTCTACCTCTTCCAGCATTTGAGTAGAAGACAGCTTTGTGCTATACATTTTTGACAAAGTATCCCATGCCTCCTTTGGCGTACTTGCATCCTGAATATGCACAATCATAGAGTCTGAAATACTGATAGACAACCAGTACATAACTTTTCTGGCTCTCTCATGCCATCCTTTAAATGGCTGCATGTGCTGTTGATTGGGAACATCAGGAAGAACTGGTTCTTCTTCATTTCCTACAATGAATTCTCAATATCCTTTTCCCATAAGGAAATTCGTCATTCTAAACTTCCATGTTTGGAAGTTGTTCTTGTCAAGCTTTTCAGTGACAATCTGTGAAAGAGAATCAGACGCCATTACAGAACACTGCAAAAAATTCTGTCACTGCAAAAAACATAGCTTCAGCCTCACAAGGCCAAATCTGCAAAACTGACGAAAGTGGTATTTGACCACACAGTCACTTCCTAGTGACGATTTTGCATCAACAGGCCATAAGGATGATTCTGTAACTCCCAATGTCTCTACGCACAGGCATACGATGCAATTTCTATAGTAACTTTTCATCGACCTGCAGAACAGTGGTCGCACATCATAAAACATGACCTTTTCCTGAGTACGTGCGAAAAACTTCCGTCTCCAAAACAGGCCTTTCCCGCAGCATATACTGCCCTCTTGCTACACCGCGAAGGGTGTCTCAATCTGAGACAATGCACTCTTGCACTTTTCGACTGTGCTACCTGCAGAGACTTGCTCCCAAAATAGAAAAATGAAAGCAACACTGGTCCTCTTACCAGAACAACGCGAACTTGGTTTGCCTTCTTGAGCTCCTTACCACGAACAAGGCTCTGATACCATGTCAAGATTGTGGGAGAGAAGGAAGGAGTCTCACTTGTAGCTTTCTTGCTTGCACAATGGGGGAATACACACAAAGGTGGATGCTGAAAACGGTTTTCCTCTTCTTAGTTGTGTAAGCCAAATATAACTCAAGTACATAGAAATAGAAGAACCCTATATATGGGTCTCAAACCAAACTCAATTAACTAAGGTGGCACACTAACTGAGCCACGAACTAGAGTAGATAAGGATAGCTATCATCTAGCTATTATTCATGGGTGGTGTACCAACCGCATCTGCAAAACTGACAAGTCGGTGACATAAATGCACAACGGTCACCCTGGCATATCACGAGTGGAGCTCGATATCTCAACACAAAAGCCGTATGGATCAAGCCAAGAAGCTCAAGAAGGGCATATGAGAGCACCAGTGATGAAAGATCCAAGACTAGACATCAATAAGACATCATGAGCATATAGGCTTTATAGTCTCCAATTAGAGCATCCATAGACATAAACTATATTCCAAATACAACTCTGGCAAGCCAAGAAATATCCCAAGTAAGTTCTCGGAAGCGAGATGCAAGCCAAGCCAAGGCACTAGTAGCAATTAGCTCCAAACAATGTAAGTAGCATGTAGTAGTGGCATAGGCCAAGCATGTCAAGGCTAGTCAGACATAGGTAACATACATGCCATATGTACATCCAAGACGAAGCATAAAATGTATTCTAAAGCCGAGCTCAAGCTCAAATGAAGATTCGAAACCAAAGACAAGCTTGATGTTGTACCTCGAAGGTCAATACTTCATTGTATATCCCAAAGACATATCCCGAAACTAATAGGCATAACCAAACTGAAGGTAAAATAACATGTCAACCAAGGTAGTATAAATCCCAACCAACAATGAAGTGTTCGCATCCAAATCAAGGCTCAATAGCTCTCAAATAGCATATCTGGGCATAAGCCATGATGACCAAGCATCAATACATCCAACAGGAAACCGAATGTCAACAAAGAGCATTGTGCATAAGCCGTCCCTCATAAAACCTTGCTGCCCAAACAATGTACAACAGTAAATCCTTGCATAAATCGAGCTATGGAAGCTCAAACCAAGTTTCAAAGCATCTCAAAACATTGGGCAAACATCCCCAAAGTATTTGGGCATCAAATACCAAGCCTCGAGAGCATCAGATAAGCTAAGAGCATGACATTTTCTTGCTGTGAATCAACTTAGGTATATTGCAGAAAATGCTGTGATCAGAATTTGGCAAATCTGACATCGCCATCGCATTTGAGTGTTCCAAAACCCCAAGTTAGACTCTTACCTTGCCTAAATTGGGTTTCGGATGCCCGAGATATGAGAAAAAATGGGATTTTTGAGCCAAATTTTGAAACAAGCGTAAAAAAACGTGAGCTGACTGTGGGGCCTGCTGGTTATGCTGAGGATGAGGGGGCAAATGGGGGCATACAAGATGCCCAATGAAGCTAATGAACACCTGCAAAGAGCCTATGAGGGCCAGGGAGAGGCGGGAGATGAAATCTTACCTTGAAGGGGAAGCCATGGTTGGCATTGAAGGTCCAAGCTCTAGGTTTTCAATCCGGGCTGAAATAATGTTAGGCCAATCTCCATGATCAAGATCTAATCCAATAATCCTTCTTAGGTCGTAGATGCACCTCACAAGAGGTATGTCTGATGCGAAGAGGCACCAGAGCCACTACAGTGTCTCTTCATAGCTCATTACTGTCACTGTCACTCCAGTCTTCTCTTCAGTCTTTAGCAGCTGCTTCTTCCATTTGTTTTAGCTCTTTTGAACTTAGATTCATCATTTCCAAAAGTTAGAAAAATTTTCCAAAGTCACACATACATTCTACAGAACACTTACAGAAGATCTACAGAATAGCACAGAATAGGAACAGTGCAGATACAGAACAGAGACAGAGTAGAGATAGAGGCTCTACAAAAGGTCTACATAGGGTTATAGAAGGTCATCAGAGAATAGCAAATCCTCATAACTCATAACCATTCCAAACTATAAAAAGCTATTCAATAAGCTTTCAAAATATTTCAACCTTCATCAATAATCAATCCATGCTTCATACAGAAGAAAATCAGCACAAAACAGAAGCTATACAGAAGGTATCAGAATCTATCAGAACATCACATAGCCTCATATTTCCACTAAAAATCATCATAGAATTTCAAAACATAATCAATATCATCCAAGATACTCTCAAACACTTCCATTAACAACCATACATCACTCTAAATCCATCAAAAATCAATCATTCAGACCTCAAAAACAATAAAAATTAGTCAAAAATTCAGTCTTTTTCCACTCTCAATATATCCCCATACTTAGAAAGGAAGCGTCCTCGCGACCTAAGGAAAAGAAGAATATAAGTTCAGTAAAGAGCTCAATTTAATCTTCTTTAGTATCTTCAACAATCTCGCCAAACCATGACCCCAACTTATCACCTGTATCTCTAGAAAAAAAAAAATAGTACTAAAAGAAAACTTCGTTATTCATTAACACATTTGATCAATAAAAAGTCATTAAAATTTTGTTAAGGATATAAGAAGTTCTTTAGCTTTCCATCATAGGCTTGCCATCCACCATCACCATCAATAGTTGAAAAGAGCTCTTGAACAAGTAATCAACCAGCACAAACTCATCAGATAAGATTAACCCACAACACACACACTAAACACAACCATCTGAATGACACCTCCAAAAAGAGAGATATATATCAATAAGAATCATCCAAAATACATTGCAAAGGCATCAATAAAGGTGATCCCTTTTGAAGGCTTGATGATTACGAAAACGATCCATGGAGAAGGACTCATCCACAAATGTCTTGGGAGGATTTTGAAAAAACTGAAGGCAGCACATCCTTTCTAGCAAAACAAGGTATTTGCTAGGTAGACATAGGGCATGAAAATATAGGACATCCAATTGTTGGAAATCAATATTCACATTGACATTCATACAAAGCTTTGGAATGGCCTTTTGATCGTTATGGGAATGCCTATGCATATATGCTAAATACCAAGAAAAATAAGCTGTCAATCTCACTGAAGGATCTAAAAATTGTGAATATTGATGAGAAAAATGGAGGTAATTCTGGTATGCTTGACTAGCAGTTGTCTAGTCCCCTGGAATTAATGGCCAGTTAATCTGTGGTCCCATGAGAGAATCAGTTGCGCTCCATCCTCTTCTTCTCAGAATCTGCTGATCAAATCCTTCGTACCCATTAACCAACTGAGGGGGTTGAGAAATAGAAGTGGTAGGAGATAGAAGTGGAATAAGTAAAAGAGGATGAAGAGATGGGTAGGTAAAATCATAAAATGAGGAATAAGCTAAAGAAGGAGTGGCTGAAAATTTAAGTGAATCAGTTAGGAAAGGTGTCAATTGATAAACAGGAAAAGTAGAAGGTATATGAATAGATGGAGAAGGGCATGGCAGAGAAGGGGAAAAAACTCGATCTTCAATGAAAGAACAATAGGTGAAGATTGGAATTTGAGGAAAACCCTGAGATTGGAAAAGGAGAGGTAAGATAGCTGCTGAGTTGGATTTATAAAGGGAAAAATAAGCATCATAGCGATGGGCCATTTGTTGGTAGTACAATAGGCTAGGAACAGAGGGACCTAAAACAGATCGTCTATGGTAGGCATTAAAGAAGGATGAATCAAATGGATGGTTCTTGGAAAGATAAGCTAAGAGATCCACCCTCAGTTGGTTAGTGCTCTGCACATAAGTAGAAGCTGTATTCTGACGTTGGTTTAGGACCACAGAATCAATCATTGAATGCCATGAAGTGTTTAGACAAGTAGCCACTTTAGAAGAATAACACTAGAACATGCCATCTATCCTCAACTCCAAATAGTTGACATATAAGACAGCTTGCAAAACCACATCTCCCACATACCAAGTCAGATCTACATCATTTGAAATTAACATATCACCTCATAGATACATGTAAGACAGTAACATGGTATCCATCGTCACAGAATCTTCAAAGACCATACTGACAACTTCTATCAGCAAATCAAAAGACCAAGCCCCACTCCAACCATCCTCTGGAAGAGGGAGATCCATCGTTGAAAGCTTCATATAGAAGGCCAACTTCAGCAACAACTGATAGTGGACAAAAAAGGAATAGTCTAGAGGAACATCCTCTTGAAAGTGCTCAAATGTAGACCATAATAAATCCATCCTGGGCTGCAATCTTTCCACTTTATCTTGAAACAACGGACATAATGTGGCCTGTCTCTAGAGAACTGCCAAGTCCTGCTAAGATATAGAAGGAATCATAGGAACACTAGGACTTTGTGGAATAGACCGTGACTGCGCCAGTTGGTCTTGCAACTGCTTAATCTGGGAAGCTTGTGATTCCAATGTATGGTGAGCAATCTGCAAAGCTGAGATTTTTGCATCTAAAAGAGTCTTAAACTCTTGAGCTTCTTTGGACATTTTCGCTTTCTCCTCCGAAACTCTAGTGACCTCTAACTGAGCTTCTGCTAACTGAATCTTCAAAGAAGATATTTCTTCTCTCTGGGTCTCAATCATTTGGGTCTGCTGCTCCATCTACTTAAACAGATCGGCAAGAGTGTCTTTAGCAGAGACTAACTCTGAGGTTGCCTTATGCAACTGGTCTTTGGATTGCATCAATTCTTCATAGAAAGAAGCATATAACTATTGAACACAAGCTGTTACTGAGAGTTCAATAGAATTCTGGATGTCGTTACAAAGGAAAGGAATGGCATCCCCTAACACTAAACTATTCAGCGAAGGAACTGATATTTCCAAAGAACCCTCTCGATGTGCCCTAAATAAATTGTTACATGTGAGGTAGGCAGGGAGGTCACTTCCAGAGGTAGCAGGAATTGTGACAGAAGGAATGACGGAGGGAGTTTTATCTGCCACACGCTTCAAGCGCTTCCGTTGAATGACCAATGGAGGAGGGGAATCAAGATCCTCTATGTCAATAGGTTCTGAATCCTCTGAAGGTGGAGGGGGAGGAACTGGTTCGGATGGAGGAGGGGGAAGCACACCCTTCTTAAGGCCGAAATATGTCAAGAAAGCATATAAATAGGAACCATAGGTGACATTTGTGACATTCCCTTTGGTCACTTTGACAAAATGTTGGTCCATCTTCATAAGCAGGCAAGTACTCCAATCAATGGCAACCCCTTTTAACACCATCCTAGAAGCTGTAAAGAGATCCTTAGACAAATAGTGGGATGGTGTCTTGGCAAGCATAAACCTGTCTTGGACAAATTGGCAGACTAACTTCCAAAGACTCATCAGTGATCATGGAAAAAGACACTCCTGAAGTGTTAATCACTTTCTTGACATCCAGAACCTCTTTGGTTTGCTTCTGTAACAGCTTAATGAATATCATCATTGGAGAATAATTGTTTGGCTGTAACAAAGGGTTCTCCTTTGTAGGGAAGAGACAAAGCCTTTCCTAACCCTCTAGGTGTCAATATCATGGAAGCATCATGAACCAAGCCCGATTTCTTACTGTATGACGCAAGAAACTCATCACACAAGGATGGATCGTCTGGAATCAAAGGGAGTGAAGCATCCACGAAAGTTGCAAGGCCAGCTTTCACTATAGGCTCAAAAGCCAGTAGGGAAGAATAATCCCTACTGATCAATGGGACATACTGAATAGGAGGAGGAGCGTGAGGCGCCATTCAGATGGAATACACACACACCACAAACACAGACAATCACAAAGAATGCCTGTAAAACAACAAAATAGCTATAAAAAAGAAATCGCTCAAAATAAGCACATACACAAACGTAACTAACCAATTGACCACGCCAAACAACCCACATTCTAGAAAAATTTCAGCACGACCTCTACACATATGCGATCGAAAGCTTCATGCTATGCAACAAGCAGTCACCCAAAACCTCGTATCAGGCAAAAAAGAAAACTAGAGACCGCACTCGTAATCGTATCACACAAGCAAACCAGAATACCTTAAAAACCTAATCAGGACCTAACCAGAACTTGGACAAACAATGTTAGCTTAAAGGACTATATGTGCCCATCCCACGAAGCATATTTTTTTTAAAAAGGAAAAAAGTGTAGTGAGGAAAATGGTTTTAATGAAGGGTTCATTTTAAGAAATTATTAACAATGGTTAAAATTTTATTAGGTTATAAACCTTAATAAGAAAACGACGGTTCATTTTTAAAATATTAGTTACAATTTATTAATGTGAAACGGTGCTTTTAACGAAACCCGGACTACGATACCCAGGCTGGGGTCTCTAAATGCAAATTCATTAATTAAAAATTTAATGGTGATGTGGAGCACTTTTTTGCCAGCGCGTGCATTTTTGTAATGGTTGGTTCGTTTTTATTAAAAATTAAAGTGTCTCTGACGCGCACGTAGTGCGTGCAAAGTGAACAGCGGGTTGATTTTAAGTTAATAGAAAAATGTGTGTTTAGCACGAGCACGCGTGAAAAAGTGGGTGAATAAAGTTCATTTTAACAATTAATTGTGGTTAAGGGATGACCAGAAATAAATAAAGCACAAAAAATAGATACCGGGTAGGGGTGTGTGTGCAAGAGACTGAGGGCGCACTGAGTAGTCCCAAATGCAAGGAATCTAGTCAAAAAAGCAAAAACCACTGGCTGATGTATTTTGTTTTATTTTGTTTTATGTTTTTGTTTTTTTAATAATATATTTTTATTTTAAAAATATTCAAAAAGCAGTCAATTGCATTAATGATTTTTTTGAATTTAATTTTGATTTTTAGAAATTTTTAATAAAATTTTTACTATTTATAGTAAATTTTTAAAAATTACCAAATTTAGTAAGAATTTTTTGGGTAATTTTTTGTTTTTAAAATTAAAATTTTATGATTTTTAAATATTTTTAAAGTGTTTTTAGGTATTTTTAGTATTTTTAACGGATTTGTGGAAAATCAAAAGAAATACTCGATTGTGTGTGAACAGCTGTGTGTGCTCGAGGACGACACGCACCACCGCACGGACAAGTCCGAATGCGTGTCCTTGCGCGTGAACGCCCGCTAGCCACACTCGTACATGTAAGCACACTGAGAGAGGCTACATGACGAGGGAACAATGGAGGGAGAGGGGAGAAGGGGCAGGAACGGGGGCTAAAACGGGGGGGAACTGTGGTTAGTAGAGGTGAGGGAAGGAAGTGATCTAAGGGAGGTTAGGTAACGTAAGTTAGGGAAGTGAATTAAGGTGAGGAAGGTAATTAAGGGAGGTTAAGTTAAGTAAGGTGATTAAGTTAGGTAAAGTAGATTAAGTAAAGTTAAGTTGATTAAGTTAAGTTAGTTAATTAAAGGTTAGTTGATTAAGTTAAGTTAGTTAATTAGAGGTTAGTTGATTAAGTTAAGTTAGTTAATTAAAGGTTAGTTGATTAAGTTAAGTTAGTTAATTAGAGGTTAGTTGATTAAGTTAAGTTAGTTAATTAAAGGTTAGTTGATTAAATACAACTAACCAGAAGAAAAAGGGGGCGGTGGACGGCATGGTGGCGGCGGGGGGAAGGAGACGAGGAGGCGAGGGAGGAGGGAGGCTCGCGAGGAGGAAGAGGGGAGTGTCGGTGGCCGTATGGCAAGGCAGCGGGAGGGAAAGCCGTGGGACGAGGCGGTGGGAAGGAAGAGGAGTGTCGAGGGAGGAGGGAGGCTCGCAAGGAGGAAGAGGGGAGTGTCAGCGGCCATATGGCAAGGCGGCGGGAGGGAAAACCATGGGACGAGGCGGCGGGAAGGAAGAGGAGTGCCGAGGGAGGAGGGAGGCTCGCGAGGAGGGAGGCGGCGAGGACGAGGTGTGGGAAGGAGGACAACGAGGACAACAGGTATTGGAGGGAGGACGAGGATAATAGGCGCCCGAGAGGACAATGGAGGCGTCAGGTAAGGTAGTTGTTTGGGGTTTTTTTTGGTTTTTTATTTTTATTTTTTGTGTTTATAAGTTATTTTGTTGTTAAAATTTGGTTTTAATTGGGGTGTTGGGGTGTTTTGTTTGGTTTTTTGTTGTGTGTTTGGAATGTGTGTAAGTTTGATTTTTTTTGTTTGTGGGGGTGTGGCTCTTGTGTGGGTGTTTCTTTTTTTATTTTCTTTTTTTTTCTTTTTTGTGCATCTCGAGGTTTGGTCCCATGTGGTTTTTTGGTTTTCTCGTTGTTTGTTGTTTCTTTTGGTTGTTTTTTTTTGTTTTTTTTTTGGTGGTTGTGTGTGTGTGTGTTTTTTTTTTGGTAATTTGTGTTTGTGTAGTTGTGTTGTGTGTTGTTGATGTTGGTTTGTTTAGGTTTTTGGTTTTTGGTTTTTTTTTTTTTTTTTTTTTTTTTTTTTTTTTTTTTTTTGGGGTTATTGTTTTGTTTTTTTGTCTTAAAGGAAAGAAAATTTGATTATTTAGGGGATTTGTATGGTGGCTCTAAATGTAGGAGGAGGGAAAAGGGGGGGAAATGCGGCCCGCCCCCGTCCCGTGCGCGTGCGCGGAATGGTGGTAAAAAAAATTACGATGGTAGAACCGGATGGGGAAAAAATGTCGACACGCAAGTCACAGAGGCCGCGGGGGCATCTCGAGGTGCATAAAACCAAAAGCAGGCGCGTTCACGCGCGACACGAGAGACGCGACCACACGTCAAGAGGAAGAAAAATTAATAAATTCCAAACCATACACCGGATCGAAAGACCGTAAAAAGGAAAAATGGGTCGGGAGACGAGGGAAAGATGATAGAAAAATGTGACACTGGTTCCGGGGCCAAATCAGGGTGTTCACATGGAAAAAATGCAAGAAACATACTTGAAAACACATACGAGTGTTAATATCAGAAAATTCGCTCGTCAGAACAAAGTGCAAAAAGAAGGAAAAATATGCAGAATAACATGTCCAACAACCCTATCATGGCAAAACATAGTTTCGAGCAAGAGAGGATGCATTCACATGGAAAAAACTCCAAAAACGAACCCGAAAATGGACTTGAAAATTAATATGAGAAGAACCGATTGCCGAAATGAAGTACAAGAAATAGGAAAAATGTCCGAGGCAAAGGGATTCACAGGGTTGGCACATCAAAACTCAATTTGGGGGAAATTAGGAGGGGTTCACATAGGAAAAACACAAAAAAGACACCCGAAAACACTCGAAAAAAATTAATAACTAAAAATCCAGCAGTCGGAAGAGGGAGGAGAAAAAAGGAAAAAGTGGGGGAAAGGATGCTGGGACACGGCTGTCAATTTAAATTAGAATTCCGGTGTAAATAGGGCATGTTCACATGGAAAAATGTGAAAAAATAGTCACGAAAAGGGACCGAAAACTCGCAAAAATTAATAACAGACCAACCGTGCATCGGAATGATAGGGTATAAAAAGGAAAAATGTTAGGGGGAATGGGTAGGGCAAGGCTGGCACATCAAATCAGTGTTCCGAAGCAATAAAGATACATTCACATGGAAAACTGTCCAATTTACAGAAATAACTTTAGAACCATCTGTTGGAACAGGGGTTGGTAAAAAGGAAAAATGGGAAGTTCAAAGGGACAAGTAGGGCTATAATGTTGGATGGGAGTCTCAGTGAACGTAGGGTGTGCTCACATGGAAAAATCACAAAACAAAGGATAAAGGCAAAGGATCAAAGAACAGCTTCGAGGACAGAGTGAAATAGAACGGAGGAGTGGGGAAGGGACCCCATCAGAGCATAAAAAATGAATTTTTGCCTTTAGAGGTTGTTAGATGTATTTCCATGATGATATGCAGAAGTGATGTGGAGCGACGCATCCCCACAATTAAGACCTTAACAGGAAGGGTAAATTGAACATCAAGTACCTAGTACCACACATCAGAACATCCCCACACTTAAGACATGACCGTCACTGAGAAACAGAAGGTGTAGGGTTAGAAAAACTTGGCCCATATTGCCGAGGAATAATGTTGACTATCGAGGTTGCGTCTTGTAGCGTTGTCGGCTGCTGCAGGAGGTACCAAGGTGTCTTCACAGCACATGTTCTTCATGGCAGGGACCACACGGTAGCACCTAGGGAGGGAGCTGGTTGAAGGAATTGTAGAAAATTCTTCGATGACGAGGGATATTACACTCAACTCATGATCACTCAAATGGAATAAAAGAATAGTCACTCGCCCCATTACTAACATCACTCGAGGAAATAATGATGAAACCTAGAGCTCACACCCGGTTTAGGAATCGACAAGGGAATGGTGCAGAGAGAGTATGCTAGGATGCACAATTAATGGTGCATCAGTGTGTCCAACCCGTCTGGCATAGGTGCAAGTAGGAAGGCCAGGGAGCCTTGCAGTGCAGTGTACAGAACAGAGTGACGTGTCCTGTGCTGATGGCAAAGACCCATCCGTGGGTGCATAGGGAAACAGAAACGTACCTGACTCCAAGGGTCGTAACGTTCCTCAATCCTCACCTCTCGATAATTGATTGAAGAAACACCAATCACACTCAGCCCACCCTTTGTCTCACGCTCTATTGAAAAATACAGAGGGCAGCCCATTCTTGAAACCCATTAATGTAATCCTCATTGTCACTTGTGCAGAGCTTGTATGCCTTGTGCGCAATTGATGGTGCAATTGTGTGTCCCGCCTTGTGCCGGCATAAGTGCAAGAAGGAAGGCCAAGGAGCCTTATGGGGCAGTTCATAAGAACAGATCATGCATTGTGCATTGAGAGGCCCATCCCGTGCGTGCAACACTCCATTCACACATCTCACCTCTCATTTGATTTGAAGGGAAAGACTGGTCACTCACCCCACCCTCTATCTTACTCTCTGATAGATACAAAGGGTAGCCCATTCTCACATCCCCATCTTATTAGGATGAAAGCTCACATCACTCAAGGGGTTGGTGATGAAGATCATGTCGGCTATTGTCACCAAGAACTTGAAGATGAGGCGTACCTAGGGAGGTAGCCAACAAGTCTCATACTTCAATGATTTGTAAGAAAAGTCGTCTGTTAAGAAGGACAGACAGACTGATATTGTAGAGACAGCGCACCAAGGGAGATGGCTTCAAATTACTTGATGAAAAGGTTCGCTGCTGATGAGTTAGCTATCCTGAATTGCGGGGTGTTACCACCTTTTCCACAGTGAGCTTCCCGCCCAAGGGTGTTTTCACCTTTTCTTGGAACAAGGCCTGTTATGACAGGGAATTTCTTCTTTTTTTTCCATAAAATTTTTATTTGTTTTGTTTTATTTTTTCCTTTTTCCATTGTTGTTTTTTTTCGCTAAGAAAGAGAATGGTAGAAATACCATGTGTCAGGACCAACCTCGCCACTGTTGTTGGATCAGATGAGAAGAGAATAAGGTCGGGTTGAGAGGTATCTGTGAGGGGCTAGCAGAACGAGACCGCCTCATGAGGAGAATCATAAGGGCTATCAGAAGCACGAAGAGAAGGACAGTGTGATGCCCAAAAGGGGAAGGGTAGGTCGACTGTGATTGTCAAGTTCCCTAAGGATGGAAGTACTTCTTCAGACGATAGCCATTGATTAGGAAAGGATCATCAGAGGCATCAATGGTCTGCACCTGAACAAAGCCATTAGGATTGATAGCAAGTACCTTGTATGGGCCCATCCACTGTTGTTGAAGCTTGCCAGGAAACTTGCCAAATCTTGAATCATAGGCTAGGACAAGATCACCTTCTTTGAACTCCTTGTGCTTGATGAAATTGTCATGAGAGGCCTTGCGTCGTGCTTGAGTGGTTTCCATGCACTGTAGGGCCATCCACCATATCTCATCCAAGCATTCCAAGTGTAGGAGACAGCATTGTAGTGACTCATCATCTCCCAAGCATTCTTTAACTGCCACTCGCAAAGAGGGCAATTCCAGTTCAATAGGGAAGACGGCTTCTGTACCATACACTAACTGGAAAGGGGTTTGTCCTGTAGCTACCTTATGGGAGGTTCTGTATGCCGAGAGGGGCTCTATAAGTTGATTGTCCCAATCGCGATGATGTGCAGAAATTGTTCTTGTTAGGATCGAGCAGAGGATGCGATTGGTGACTTCAACTTGGCCGTTGGCTCTGGGGTAATAGGGATTGGACTTATGATGGCGGATCTTATACAATTCTGTCAGCTCCTCCATGATTTTGTTAAGGAAATGAGTACCTCTGTCACTTTTACTAGCTCAAGAGGACTGCCAAAACAGGTGATAATATTCTCGTACATGAACAGGGCTAAGCTGTTACCATCGTTCTGCTTCAGCGCTTTAGCTTCACACCACTTTGTGACATAATCCGTACATACTAAGATGTATCTGTTCTACTTCTGTCTGGTGGGTGGATCAATGGGACCCACAAAATCAATCCCCCACTTCTCGAACAGCTTTAGGAGAAGAATAGGTTGTAGTGGCATGGCACTTGTTTTAGTAGGTTTCCCCATTTGCTGATAAGCATCACATCTCTTGTAGTAGTCATATGCATCCTTGTGGAGGGTCGGCCACCAATATCCTGCTAATAGAGCCTTCCTGGTTGTCGCTTCTCTTGTGAAGTGTCCACCGCATGGTTCATCATGGCATGCTTTCAATACTATGCTGATTTCATCCTTTACAACACATCTTCGTAATACTTCATCTTTGCCTCTCTTGTACAGTGCACCGCCTAGCAAGGTGTAGGGGGCTGATGCTAATAGAAGCTTCTTCTTCTCATGGCTTGAGATGCCAGGAGGATACTATTGAGTTGCCAGGAGATTGGCTATGTCTGCATACTAGGGAGTAATTGTTTCAACTAGAAACAAGGAAGCATCAAGAAGGTCTGGATCATCCTGCTCCTCTTCTTCAGTTTGAGGGATCCGTGATAGATGATTAGCTAGGACATGGGAACGGCCAAGCTTAGTGACCACTTCGAAGTCGAACTCCTGGAATAGGAGCAACCATCTCATCAATTGTCCTTTAACATCTGCTTTGTTCATTAGGAAGGACAAGGCTTCATGATCCATGTAGAACTTGAAATGAGTTGACAATAGATAGTGTTGAAACTTCTCTAGTGCAAACACCATTGCCAAGCACTCAAGCTCTGTCATTGTGTAGTTCTGTTCCCTATCAGTGACCTTTCAGCTTGCATAATAAATTGGTTGATCTAATTTAGAAGGGCCCTTTTGACATAGGACAACACCTAGCCCTTCAACTGATGCATCTGTGCACACATGGAACTCCTTCGTCCAATGAGGAGGCTGTAAGATAGATGCTTGGATAAGGCATTGTTTTAGGGTATTAAAGGCTCCTTCACAGTCATCAGTCCAAAGGAATTCCACGTCTTTCCTTAGGAGCTTGTGTAGAAAATCCCATACTCTCGGCATCTGTCAAAACATTGCTCTAGGTGTCCCAAATGCTCGCGGATCAAACTACAGACACAAAAGTCATCAAGATACAACTCAATGAAATCATGAGGATGATTCTGGAATGCAGCCATCATTACTCATTGGAAGGTGACAGGAGCATTACAGAGCCCAAATGGCATCACTCTATAGGTGTAGGTCCCCCATTCTATGGTGAAGGTTGTTTTGGATTGGTCCTCTTCTGCAATTTAGACTTGGTTATATCCGCTGAATCCATCCAAGAGGGAATACAACTCATGGCCTGCCATTGTGTCCAACAGTTGGTCTGTAAAAGGGATAGGAAAATGATTATTCTTCGTCTTCGAATTGAGCTTTCCAAAGTCGATACATATTCCAAGTTTCCCGTTCTTCTTGGGTACTACCACAATGGGCGAAACCCATTCACCGTTAGCTACGGGATAAATGAACTTGGCTTCAAGAAGCTTCAATAATTTAGCCTTCACCAGAGCAGAATAATTAGGATTCATATGCCTTTGTCTTTGCCTTATAGGTTTGGCATCGGGCTCTAGGTCAATGTGATGTTGGTATACTGTGGGATCAATTTCCTTTAGATCTTTATACGACCAAGCAAACACGTCTAAGTTCTCTTTTAGTAGATCTCGCAGGACCACTAGTTCTTCTTCTGGAAGATTGAGGCCCACTTTCAAGTGACGTTCAGTACAGTCAGTATCCAGGAATGTTACTTGTCTTTCACCTTCCACTTCACTGATGAATGTCCCATGGATTGCTTTTGGATAGAGGTCCGACTCTTTCAAGGGAGTAGTGTCATTGTTTGATGTTCCACTAAAACCAGTGTCCTCCTTTTGAACAAATGACTCATTTGTCTATTGAGATTGCTGGAAGGGTATTAGAGCTTTGTTTGATTCTGTGTGAGTGGTGATTTCTTCTGGACTTAGGGATTCATCTTCAGAGGATGCGTCTAGGAATGTCACATAGCACGAACCTTCTAGAAGCCATGGCTCTAATGGCTTTGGCTTCTGTTGACAAGGGGCATCATCAGCATCTTTTCTCTAGAATGAATGGTCAGGGTGATAGGAGCCCCTGGTGAACTTAATTTTTATGCCTTTAATCCATTGCTTATGCAGATTCTGCATACTTTGTGGTTGGTCAACCCAAATGGAACCATGGTCATTCCATCCAACACCTTGAGATCTTTGGCCTCTGAGATCTCTGTAGGGACATCAACAAGATCATCCGCTATTAGAGGAAATTCTTCATCTGTACTTTCATAACCTGCTTTGTTTTCTTCCTCATCATTTTCATCCTCTTCCTCTGGAGGCTCTGTCCCTGCTTCTGTAAAGGCTATGTAGGAGAAGAATAGATCTTCTGCCTCTGCATCTGCTTCTGTTACTACTTCTGACTCTACTTTGGCCTTTGTCTTTGGCTCTGTGACTGTCTCTGTTACTACTTCTGTGACTGTCTTTGGCTCTGTCTCTGCTCTGTATCTGTTCTGTCTTTACGACTATCATGTAATAGGGAGAACAGTACATCCAAGCTTCTATTTCACTGTTAGAGGTGATTTCAAAAGTCAATTCTAGTTGAGGCAGGAGGTATTCTCCCATGGGCAAGGATTTTGCTTCCCTTGGTAGTTGACTTACAATGCCCACTATTAGGGACTGTGCCTCTGTTTTCTTGGGAAAGATCTGTTTAACAGCCTCTTCATCTCCTAATGTACCATTTGTTACCTCGTTGGAGGAGTCAGTTATGACCTCAATGGATGTGGATCCATTGCCTTTTTGCGATCCATACAATTTCAACACCACTTTGTTGGGTCCTCTGCCTAGGGTTAGGGTTCCTTTGAACCAGTCCGTCCTGGCTCTTGCTTCAAAAAGCCAAGGTCTTCCCAACAACAGAGGGTATGAGGTCCCATAAGAATTTGGTTTGATCACCAGATATGTCAGCCAATAGTCTTTTCTTGCAAGGGATGTTTTTACGTATGGGAGGATGCCCAACGGTTTAATTTTGCTTTGGTCTGCCAATCTGATAAGCCACTATGTAGGTTGAATTTCTTGCAACCCTAAGTCCTTCATTGTCACATCCGTCATTAGGTTTACTGATGAACCGCCATCAATTAATGCACCTGAAATAAAGCATCCTTCAATCCATATACTAATCTCTGGGGTTCCAGGATCTAGGAAGGCGTTAGCCACATCTACTTCCTTTACAGTCCACGTTTTCTTGTCAATATGCTTTTGAATTTCTTTCAGCCAGCTGGGAGATAGCATCAGTAATGCCGAAATGTTAAGTTTGGTTTAAAGGTGTCTAGGTCTTTGACTAAGTCATATTCTTTGATAGGATCCACAGGCTTCTCCAGCCTGCTAGGGAATGGGGCTACACCCATTTTCATTTTTTTCCTTTTTCTTCTAACAATGGCAGCATCGACACTTCCTCTGTTTCTGGAGGTGTTTCTGTATCGTCTATCTCTTGGACCTCTGGTCCTGCTTCTGGGACTGTCTCTGTGACTCTCCGTGGCACTGCAACGCTCTGTACTGCAATGTTCTGTCCTATACTGCTCTGTCCCTCTGTTGACGGGTTGAACTTCACAATCTTAGCAGGAGAATTATTTTCATTCTGAACAACTAGTTCCTTTTTCTTGGTGCGCGTTACAGCGGCAACTTCCAACTCTACCAAATTGGAGGCAGGCTCTTGTACCTTCTGTTGGCTATCAGTGCCATTGGCCTTGATAGGGGTTGGACTCGGATAGTCCTTTGCAGTGTGGCCTTCTCCTTTGCATCGGCTGCATAAGGGCTTGTAATCCATAGATCATCTAGGGTTTGGACAATTCAGGGAGATATGACCCTTTTCTCCACACCGATAACATTCCACCTCTGATCTCTGACCATTGCCAGACTCTTGTCCTCTGTAACTTTGAGAGGGAAACTATCCTCTGTATGGTTCTTCCACAAACAGTAGGAACAGAAGGCTCCAGGAATGGTTGGTTTCTGAGTACATTCAATGGCAAAATATCTCTCTTGATGACACATTCCGCACCATGTATTAGAGCGCATCACATCTCTTCCAGCTCCCACAGGAGTGGATATATTGGCAGTATTCACCTTCAGCATTTGTAGCTGCTCTATAATCACATCCATAAGCTCTTTCTTGATACTTGCAACTGAGTTGGATAAGTAGTCCTTCAGATTTTCACCTCCTGAAGTACTTGTAGTAGGGTTTTAGGAAGCTTCTGTAATTACTGCATACACTGATTGGGTTGATCCAAAGGGTCCTCTATTTTAATTCTGATTCAGAGCTCCTACTGAGACTTGGGGTTGTTGATTCCAGTTGATAGGGTTCCATTGTTGTTGAGTCACCATTGGAGGAATCGTTTGAGGCCACTGTTGTTGTGGTTGAACCATCATTTGAGGCACTGTCATCTGTGGTGACCATAGTAGATTAGATGCATTATACTGCGGCACTGTTTGCATCTGGGGATAGGGGTAGGGAACTGTCCCTGGGACTGCATTTGGTGGATATACCATTCCTGGCATGGGAGGAGGTAAGACTCCTCTTCCTGGAGTCATTGACAACCTTGCTTCAACTTTGTCATACAATCTTGCACCTTCCACTACAGCTTGCAGATTGATTGGTTTTCTCAATTCCATGAACTTGCAAACTTCTGGTTGTAGGCCTCTGAGAAACACTCCTTTCTAAATGCCTTTGTCCAAATGATGGTTAGTCCATCTCTTCAGGATGGATTCCATTCATGAAACATAAGCTTTTGCTCTTTCTCCAGAGGACTGACTTAGGTTCATGAACTCCTCTCGCATCCGCTCTTCAAAACCTTCACGCCTGAATTTAGTGAGGAAGGCCAACTTCAGGTCATCTCATGTGCCAAAAGTTCCTGCTGCTTGTCTCTCATACCACTGAAACGCTATGCCCTTGAAAGTGGCGGGGAATTTTGCTAACCAATGCTTAGGGGTTCTAGCATTGTTAGCCACACATGCTACCATGAATTCTGCTACATGAAGATCAGGGTCTTCATTGTACTCTCCCTTAAAAATTGGCAATGGGGCTACATTTGCTGGGCTGTTATCAATATTTCCAGGACGAATCTAATTAGGAAGGGGACATTGAGTTGCCATGGGGACTTCTGTAAAGAGTGCTTTTAGGGCATCAAAGGAAGCTTCTGCTTTGCAAGCTCGTTCTCAGCTTTGATTTTTTCATTCTCTCTTCTCATGTACCTCTGGACTCGTTCTAACGCTTGCCTCTTGATTGCGTCATTCATTAGGAGGTTGGCACCAACCAGTTGGTCTATATGCAATACGATAGTATCAGAGAGGGCTTCAGTCTCTGGGGGATTCTCTGGCCAACATCTCCTCTACTTCCTTCTTTTCAACATCTCTGAATCCGGCTTTCAAACCACTAGAGAGGGGGAGAAATTCCATTCTGAAAGTATCAAAACTCATTCTTCTTAGGATCGCTGTTGTGCCATTATAATAATGCCAGCTTCTGAGGGTTTCAACAGTGTATGTTGTGAAAAACACTATGTCTACCAACTTCCAGTGGGTTGCTAATTGGATAAACAGAAGATTGTTAGAACACCAAGCATCCCATGTATCTTGCTATTGAGCATCCATGAACAAATTCCAACTCTTTTCCTTCTTGTTTTCGTGAACCTCCACAAACCATGACTCCTGAAGCTTCTTCATGATCTCCCACTTGATGATGTCTGGAAACTTCTCAATGAATGCCAAATATTCCATGGATATTCATTCTCTCCGCTTCTCTATTCTTCAGTTTGTTCCCAAACAATTTTCCACCAAGTTGCAAGTTTTTGCTGCCTCAACAGAAAGAGAAAATAGTCTACCGCATAGAGCATGCATCATGATGGAAATATGTTTTCGCCATTATGGGATGAACTTCTTGTGGAAAGTGGCTTTGATAATGAGAATCTCCAACTCTTCAGTGGAAGAAGGAACTTTGCAAACATCCATTGAATTCTTCTCTTCTTGGCAATGCCATTTCCTTCATTTTCAGCCTCTTCTGATGTTTGTTGATGGCAAGTTTCCCCGGCTGCGCACCAAAAACATGGAGCCCCAAGAGGAACACCAAGGAAAAGGAGATTCTACTGCAAGAAAATCTATATTGTAGCATCAAAAAGATTTTATTTCATTCTTTTGATGACCAAAACAAAGAAAACAACAAACCTTCATGCAACATCATAGTAGATATCTCCCACGGATTTGATAGAATCAATCATAATCTTCAACATCTTCATAGAATCCATCAATGGAACAATGAACAAAAAAGAATATACCATTTTTGAATGGAAATCAATCACATAGAGTTCATCTTCAATATCTTCATAGTTTTCTCTCTGTCTCTCATATACAGTTACACTGTTTTGATAGAATTGGCTATCTCTTGCTCTCTCTCTCTCTCTCTCTCAATAGTACATCATCTCCTCACTACAATACTCTAATAATGACTCTCAATAATCCTTCTTAGGTCGTAGATGCACCTCCCAAGAGGTATGTTTGATGTGAAGAGGTACCAAAGCCACTACAGTGTCTCTTCATAGCTCACTACTGTCACTGTCACTCCAGTCTTCTCTTCAATCTTTAGCAGTTGCTTCTTCCATTTGTTTTAGCCCTTTTGAACTTAGATTCATCGTTTCCAAAAGTTAGAAAACTTTCCCAAAGTCACACATATATTCTATATAACACTTACAGAAGATCTATAGAACAGCACAGAACAGGAACAAAGCAGATACAGAACAGAGATAGAGCAGAGATAGAGGCTCTATAGAAGGTCTACAGAGGGTTACAGAAGGTCATTAGAGAACATAAAATCCTCATAACTCATACTAAAACCATTCCAAATTATCAAAAACTATTCAATAAGCTTTCAAAATATTTCAACCTTCATCAATAATCAATCCATGCTTCATACAAAAGAAAATCAGCACAAAACAAAAGCTATACAGAAGGTATCAGAACCAATCAAAACCTCAACAGAACCTATCAGAACATCACAAAGCTTCATTTTTCCACTAAAAATCATCATAAAATTCCAAAAAATAATCAATATCATCCAAATACTCTCAAATACTTCAATTAACCAACCATACATCACTCTAAATCCATCAAAAATCAATCATTCAGACCTCAAAAAGAACAAAAATTAGTCAAAAATTTAGTCTTTTTCCACTCTCAACACCCCATATCATCATTGATTTTATACTTGCTATATTATCGTAGGTTTGGTTAGACTAGGAGATGATACTACATTGGATATTTATTGGTATAGGTGATGTGAGATTATAGTTTGGTACTGGTGCTCCATTTGTGTTTCATGATGTGCACCATGTGATAGCTTTGACTAAATGCCTTATCTCTACTACTAGATAGTTGGATAATGACATGTACCATGTCTCTTTTGGTGATTCTTCATGGAAGATTACTCAAAGTAGTCTTGTTTTAGCTAGAGGCCCCAAGGTTGGCAACCTATACCCTTTGCTTGTATATGGATATGTTGATCATGTTCTAGCTATGATTGATATTCATCATGTGTCTCTTTGGCATTTCCCTCTTGGGCACATGTCCCTAAAAGGAATGAATGTACTCAATCATTTTACAATATGTGTTGCCTCTTGACCACTCATGTTTGTTCAAAGTTGAGAGAGAGAGAGACAGGGAAACTCCATTGTCATGAGCCTTCAGGCTCTCAAAGTCATTTCTTCATGTTCCACACACTAACTCTCAAAAGCACACACAATACAAAGATAAAGTGACCTAGTGTAAGTGTAGACTAGACAGACTAACTCTAGTCAGGTCATTAACTGACTACTAACCCGACTTATTTAATGTAGTCACATGTAGACAGCTGCACACTCTATAGCTGTCATAGATGTCGGTCATAGATAAAGACACACTGACGGTGAGCTTGATTTCTAACACTCCCCCTCAAGCTCAAAACAAAACTCGAATCATCTACATCACTCCAAGTAGCTGTCTAAAGTGAATGAACTTATCTTTACCAAGTGATTTGGTAAAGATGTCTGCTACCTGATCTTCAGTCTTCACATGCTCCAAGACAATCTAATATGCTAAAACCATTTCCCTGATGAAATGGTAGTGAACCTCAATGTGTTTTGATCTTGCATGATAAATAGGATTGCTTGCTAACATAACACTGCTCAAATTGTCACAGTATAGCTTGACTTTGCTGTCCAAGTGTACTCCCAAGTCATTCAGCAATTTCTGTAACCACTTAGCTTCACAGGTTGCTAAGGCCACACCACGATACTCTGCTTCTGTACTGGACAATGCAACTGTAGGCCGTTTCTTACTCTGCCAACTGATCATGCTACTACCCAATCCAAAAGCATAGCCATTGGTTGACCTCCTGCCATATGTGCAACCAGCCTAGTCACATCAGTGCATCCCATCAAGTCAAGGGGTTTCCCATATGCATAAAACAACCCATGATCTATGGTACTCTTTACGTATCTCAGAATTCTCCTGACTGCATCCAAGTGTGGTTTGCGAGGCTTCTGCATGAACTGACTGATCAGCCCCACAGCATAACTCAAGTAAGGTCTATTGATCGTGAGATAGATCAAGCTGCCTACCATCTGTCTGTACATAGTAACATTCTCAATCTCTGTCCCAACATCAATATGCAGCTTGACATTCTGCTCTAAAGGCGTATCCATAGGCTTGCAATCAGCCATACCATATTTCTGTAACATGTCATGAGTATACTGCTTCTATAGCAGCCATATGCCTTGAGGTGTAGAGACAACCTCAATCCCCAAAAAATATTTCAGCTCTCCAAGGTCCTTGACCTTAAACTCAGCCTGTAAACATGTCTTTATTTCAGCAATCCCATTTTCATCATCTGCTGTAATGATTAATTCATCAACATAGACAACTAGGAAAACATAGCCACTATCTGTCTTCTTCACAAATAGACTATGATCAGCATCACCCAATCGGAAACCATGTTGCTACAAATAACTGCTGATGTGAGCATTCCATGCTCTGGGTGCCTGTTTCAGCCCATATAGTGCCTTTTTCAGCTGACATACATGTGCTGGAAATTCTGGATGTACATAGCCTTCAGGTTGTTCCATGTAAACCTTTTCCTGTAATTCTCCATTGAGAAATGCATTCTTTACATCCATCTGCCATAGTTTCCAGCCTCTAGCTGCTGCCAAAGCAATCACAGTTCTAACTGTAGCCATCTTTGCTACAGGGCTGAAAGTCTCCTGATAATCAAGACCATACTACTGTGCATACCCTTTTGCAACCAGCCTGGCCTTATATCTTTCCAATGATCCATTTGATTTACATTTTACCTTATACACCCACTTGCATCCAATAGGTATTTTGCCCTCAGGCAACTGTACCAAATCCCATGTACCATTTTCAGCCAAAGCTGAATATTCCTCATCCATAGCAGCACACCAATTCTCATCTGCAAAACTGCCTCATCAAACTTACTTGGTTCTCTAAAACCTGTTACTTTCATCATATAAGCATAATGACGGGCTGAATATCCAGTGTAAGTGTATCTATCAACAGGTCGTCTGACCCTCTCTGATCTCCTGAGTTGTGGCTCACTGTGAGCTTGCCTCTCATGAGGCGGCTGTTGAGATATCGAGCTCCACTCGTGATACGCCAGGGTGACCGTTGTATATTTATGTCACCGACTTGTCAGTTGCAGACGCGGTTGGTACACCGCCCATGAATAATAGCTACATGATAGCTATCCTTATCTACTCTAGTTCGTGGCTCAGTTAGTATGCCACCTTAGTTAGTTGAGTTTGGTTTGAGACCCATATATAGGGTTCTTCTATTTCTTTGTACTAGAGTTCTTTTGGCTTACACAACTAAGAAGAGGAAAACTGTTTTCAGCCTCCACCCTTGTGTGTCTTCCCCCATTGTGCAAGCAAGAAAGCTTCAAGCGAGACTCCTTCCTTCTCTCCCACAATCTTGACATGGTATCAGAGCCTTGTTCGTGGTAAGGAGCTCAAGAAAGCAAGCCAAGCTCGCGGTGGTCTGGTAAGAGGAGCAGTGTTGCTTTCATTTCCTGTTTTGGGAGCAGATCTCTGCAGGTAGCACAGCCGGAAATTGCAGGAGTGCATTGTCTCAGGTTGAGACGCCCTTCGCGGTGAAGCAAGAGGGCAGTATATGCTGCGGGAAAGGGCTTTAGCCCTTGGCGACCTTGTTTTTTTGATTTGAGGCCACTTCGGGGCCTGTTTTGCAGACGGAAGTTTTCTGCACGCACTCAAGAAAAGGCTCAGTTTTATGCTGTGCGACCACTGTTCTACAGGTCGGTGAAAAGTTACTGTAGAAATTGCATCGTATGCTTGTGCGCAGAGACATTGGGAGTTTCAGAATCATCCTTGGTTCCTGTTTATGCAAAATCGTCACTAGGAAGTGACTGTGTGGTCAAATACCACTTTTGCCAGTTTTGCAGATTTGCCCTTGTGAGGGTGAAGCTGTGTTTTTTGCAGTGACAGAATTTCTTGCAGTATTCTGTAATGGCGTCTGATTCTCTTTCACAGATTGTCACTGAAAAGCTTGACAAGAACAACTTCCAGGCATGGAAGTTTAGAATGGCGAATTTCCTTATGGGAAAAGGATATTGGGAATTTGTTGCAGGAAATGAAGAAGAACCAGTTCTTCCTGATGTTCCCAATCAACAACAAATGCAGGCATTTAAAACATGGCATGAGAGAGCCAGGAAAGTTATGTATTGGCTGTCTATCAGTATTTCAGACTCTATGATTGTGCATATTCAGGATGCAAGTACGCCAAAGGAGGCATGGGATACTTTGTCAAAAATGTATAGCACAAATACGCAAGCCAGGAAAATGCAGCTCAAGCAAGAGTTGCATAATGTGCAAAGAGAAAGTATGAGCATCAACGACTACCACATGAAGGTGAAGAAGATTGCAGATGCACTTGCTTCCATTGGGTCGCCAGTGGAAGATGATGATTTAGTTTCTGTGACCTTGAATGGTCTAGGAAAGGATTATGCACAGTTTCGGACATCCATTTCAGTTCGTGAAAGATTTCCTGATTTTGAGGAGTTGATTGCTCTTCTAATTTCTGAGGAACAGAGAAATGGTGGTGCATCTTCTTCAGGAGGAACTTCAAAAGAAGCTGTCTTCTACTCAAATGCTGGAAGAGGTAGAGGCAGAGGTAGAGGAGGCCGATTTGGAGGCCGTGGCAGAAATCAGAATATGCAGCAAACTCAAGAAAACCAGTCCTATGGAGGAGGACGTGGTAACTCTAGAGGCAGGGGGAGCCAAAGAGGTCGTGGTGGATGGCAAAGAGGCCAAAATGCAAACAGTAATGTTGAATGCTACTACTGTGGTAAAATGGGTCATATGGCTAAAGACTGCTATAAAAAGCAGAATGACATTATGAATGGAAAACTGCAACAAGGGAATTATGCATCTTCTAGTAGACAGGGTGATGACAGAAATGAGCATTTGTTCATGGTGCAGCACATGAACAATTCTATGACAAGTGCAGAAGAAAGCAATGATGTATGGTATGTTGACTCAGGTGCATCAAACCACATGACAGGTCATGCAGAATGGATGGAGGATGCAAGGAAAATGGAAAAACCAGGATTTGTGGAGACTGGTGATGATACTGCACATCCTATTGTGCAGATTGGAAAAATTCCCTTGTCTATGCAGGGAGGGAAAAAGAAATACCTGTCCGATGTATTTCATGTCCCGAATATTACCAAGAATCTGGTTTCAGTTGGTCAAATGGTTGAACAGGGCTTGCAGGTCAGATTTAATCCTCATGGATGCTTTGTTGAGGATATGAAAAATAAAGGTCGCTTGATAGCAAAAGGAAAGAAGAAGGGCAGAATGTTTACATTGGATGCAGACATGTCTGAATTGAGTGCAGCAATGTTTGCACATGGGACCGGTGTAGTTGCAGATATTGATATCTGGCATAAACGCATTGGTCATGTTAATGTACAGCGACTTAAATCAATGCAGGCCCAAAATATTGTTGCAGGTTTGCCGAAATTCAAGGTTGCAGAAATGCATAAGGTATGTGAAGCCTGTCAGTTTGGAAAACAGGCAAGGAAACCATTTCCTAGACATGTTCAAGAGAGTGAGAAGCCATTGGAATTAATTCACTCTGATGTGTGGACAACTAAAGCTGCATCTCTTGGAGGCTGTCATTATTTTGTCAGTTTTATTGATGACTATAGCAGAAAAGTTTGGGTGTATTTTATGAAAAAGAAAAGTGAAGTTTTTGGGCATTTCAAAACTCTTAAAGCTATGGTTGAAAAAGAAACAGGCTTGCAGATAAAATGCCTAAGGTCAGATGGAGGGGGAGAGTACCTCTCAAATGAGTTTGCAAAGTTCTTGCAGGAGCATGGCATAAAGCAGCAATATTCATGCAGTTATACCCCACAACAAAATGGAATTGCAGAAAGGAAAAACAGGCATATTGGAGAGGTATCTCGTGCCATGCTCAATGAAAAAGACTTGCCAGTTTTTTATTGGGCTGAAGCAGTTGCTACAGCAGTCTACATAATGAACAGGACTCCCACTGCAGCAATACATGGAATGACTCCAGAGGAGAGGTATACTGGTAGGAAACCAGATATTTCTCATTTGAAAATTTTTGGTTGCATTGCCTATGTACATGTGCCAGATGAGCTGAGATCCAAGTTGGATCCAAAAGCTGAGAAGTGCATCTTTATTGGTTACTCTCTGCAGCAAAAAGGGTATAGATGCTATAACCCTTCTACTCGTAAGTTTACAGTGAGCAGAGATGTTTTTTTTGATGAGATGAGTAGCTGGTATAAACCAGTAAATGTGATTGATGATGAAGATGCACAAAATGGTAATGCTACACAGAATTCACAGCAGCAGTCACAAAATATTAGTGGACCTGGAGTGTCCTCTAGCAGTGGTTCACATTCTTCGCCATGGACAGGCAGATTGAGATCAGGAGAATCTTCTCAAAGCAATGCAGATAGTGGTATGCAGGTATCACGAAAAGGAAAAGAGAAGGTTGATCAGCCCATGTTTGATGTGAATGCAGGTCACTCTTATGTGGATGGTGAATCCAGTGGCTCAGAACAGAGCATTGATGATGAGTTGGGTATTCCTTCTATTGTTACACCTGGAGTAAGGAAGACCAGGGATGTTTTGAGAGCACCTGGGAGTGAACCTACTTTGCGCAGGTCTACAAGAGCTAGGTATCCTGTGGATAGGCTGAAATATGATGGATTTACAGCCATTCACTATGCATATATGGTCAAAGTGATACAGGAACCAGAACCCACATCTTTTGAGCAAGCCATGGGAAAAGAAAAATGGGAGAAAGCCATGGATGAAGAAATGGATGCCTTGGAAGCAAATGCTACATGGGAGTTAGTACCTTTGCCTAAAGGTAAGAATGCAATTGGCTGTAAGTGGGTTTATAAGGTGAAGCACAATGCTGATGGTTCTGTGAACAGATACAAGGCAAGATTAGTAGTCAAGGGGTATGCACAAACATATGGCATTGACTATGAAGAAACATTTAGTCCGGTTGCAAGGATGGCAACCGTAAGAGCAGTCATTGCTATGGCTGCATCAAAGGGATGGTCTTTACATCAGATGGATGTAAAGAATGCCTTCTTGCATGGTGATTTGCAAGAAGAGGTCTATATGGAGCAGCCACCAGGTTATGTGCATGCTGTTCATCCTGAGTTTGTTTGCAGGTTGAAGAAAGCCTTGTATGGCTTGAAGCAAGCACCTAGAGCATGGTCTGACAAGATAGGACAGTATCTTGTCACTATTGGCTTTCAGATTTCCAAGGCAGATTTCTCACTTTATGTGAGAAAAACAGAGAAAGGTATTATGCTGCTTGTCATTTATGTTGATGATTTGATTATGACAGGTGACAGTGATGAAGATATCCTTCATGTGAAAATGCTATTGAAGCAGAAGTTTGAGATGAAGGATTTGGGAGAGCTGCGTTATTTCTTGGGCATTGAGGTGATTAGATCACCAAGTGGGATACAGCTCTTGCAGAGGCAGTATGGATTGGACATGCTGTCCAAATATGGGATGACAGGCTGTAAGCCTATTTCAGTTCCTTTGGAGCAAAATGTGAAGCTGAGCACAGATGCAGGTGAGCTTCTAGAAGACCCTACTATGTACAGACGCATAGTAGGAAGTTTGATTTATATGACTATTACCAGGCCAGATTTGAGCTATGCTGTTGGATTGGTAAGTCAGTTTATGCAGGCTCCAAGGAAACCACATTTGGATGCGGCTAGACGCATACTTAGGTATGTGAAGTCCACATTGCAGTATGGACTATTTTATGAGACTGGGGTTCAGATACAGTTGCATGGATACACTGATGCTGATTGGGCTGGTAGTATTTCTGATAGACGATCTACCAGTGGATATGTATTCTCTTTTGGGAGTGCTGCAGTCACTTGGAGCAGCAAGAAACAGCCTACAGTTGCCTTGTCGAGAACAGAGGCTGAGTACAGGGGTGCAGCAATGGCTGCATGTGAGGTAGCTTGGTTGCATAAGCTACTTTATGATATGCATCAGTCTACAGATGGGCCAGTTGTCATTTATTGTGACAACATGAGTAGTATACACTTGGCAAATAACCCAGTCTATCATGCTAGAACAAAGCACATTGAGGTGCATTATCACTATGTGCGAGAGAGGGTTTTACTAGGTCTTATTGATCTAGTTTATGTCAGCACAGAGGATCAGGTAGCTGACATATTCACAAAGGCATTGGGCGCAGAGAAGCTGCGCAAGTTCAGAGACCTGCTTGGTGTGCAGGAATTGGGATTGAGCTCGAGGGGGAGTGTTGAGATATCGAGCTCCACTCGTGATACGCCAGGGTGACCGTTGTATATTTATGTCACCGACTTGTCAGTTGCAGACGCGGTTGGTACACCGCCCATGAATAATAGCTACATGATAGCTATCCTTATCTACTCTAGATCGTGGCTCAGTTAGTATGCCACCTTAGTTAGTTGAGTTTGGTTTGAGACCCATATATAGGGTTCTTCTATTTCTTTGTACTAGAGTTCTTTTGGCTTACACAACTAAGAAGAGGAAAACTGTTTTCAGCCTCCACCCTTGTGTGTCTTCCCCCATTGTGCAAGCAAGAAAGCTTCAAGCGAGACTCCTTCCTTCTCTCCCACAATCTTGACAGCGGCACATAACAGCTCTGCCTAGCACCTGGCGTCATAACAAATAGAATCCCCAATTCACTATCTAAAGTGTCACTGCTAGATGAATCATAACCTGCAGTGAGTGGACCTGTTACATCTTCAAAAACCTTTACTTTTCCCTTATCTGTTCTCCCCCTCACTGACATATCCGTGTCAGTGGATGCAGTAGTGTGACTTCGCAATCGTCCTGTCCAAGGACTCACTGTAGATGATACATCACCTGCCTGGCCACTCATGGAAGTACTCTCTGCAAGGGTATTTTCAGCATGACTCATACTGGGTGAGCCATCAGTAGGCACTGCAATAGGATTCCCATACCAGGATGCTAACTCATCAAATACCACATCTCTGCTTATGAGTGTCTCATGTGAAGAAGGTACATAACACTTATAAGCTTTCCGTTCCTGTGCATATCCTAGAAACACACTTTTCATTGCCTTAGGATCCAATTTCTTCCTCCTCTCATCCGGTATATACACATATGCAGTACTGCCAAATACCTTCAAGTGCGAAATATCAGGTTTATAACCATACAGCCGTTCATACGGAGTGACATCATGAATCCCTGCTGTAGGGGTTCAATTCAACACATAGACAGCAGTCATCACTGCTTCAGCCCAATAACCATTTGGCAGACATTTTTCATTCAGCATAGCTCTAGCTGACTCCATCAAAACCCTGTTTTTCCTCTCTGCAACACCGTTTTGCTACGGTGTATAACTACATGTGAGCTGTCTTCTGATCCCATATTTAGCAAGATACCTGTCAAAGTAATTGAAGACATATTGACCTCCTCCATCTGATCTCAAGCATGATATGTAACAGCCCAATTCATTTTCAGCATGCTTCTTGAAGTCTTTGAATGTATCAAACACATCATCCTTATGCTTCAAAATATAAAGCCAAGTGTACCTGCTGAAATCATCAATGAATGAGACATAATACCGTGCACCACCAAAAGAAGCATTATGTGAAGGACCCCAGACATCAGAGTGCACCAACTGTGAAGGCCTAGTGCTGTTTTTTACATTCTCATGAAAGGAAACCGTGCTTGCTTCCCAAACTGACATGTAGGGCATACATGACCAAAATCATTATACTTGAATTTAGGTAATCCAAGTACTACTTCCTTCTGTTGCATAGATTTTAGCTTTTGTACATTGACATGTCCAATTCACTTGTGCCAAATCTCTACATCTCGAATGGCACTCTCATCATGAGCAAACATGGCTGCCTTGAGTCCCGGAATAGTCGCATCCAATGTAAACATCCTACCATCCCTTCTGCCCTTGGCAATTAACTTGCAACCATTTCCATACTCCTCAATGAAACACCCATCTTTGTTAAACCTCACTTGCAAATTCTGTTCTACCATTTGACCCACAGACAATAGATTCTTTGTTATGGTCGGTACATGTAATACATCATGTAGGCCTTTCTTTTTGCCATTAGGCATCATAAGAGGAACAATCCCTTTATGCTTTATGTCATGTTGGGTGTCATCCCCAGTACATACATGACCATGTGTACCTGCAACCATCTCATCAAACCGCTCTCCATGTGGTGTCATGTGGTTTGACGCTCCAGAGTCAATGTACTATCTGTCATCTCTATCATGTCTCGATGCATTTCTAGATACATGCTACATGGCAAAGCGTCTATCAACTGGCTCATCATGAGCATCACTAGAAGATGCATAGTGCCCATGCTGTCTGCCCTTTGCCTTCATATCTCCCTGCTTCTTGTAACAATCCTTTGCAATGTGCCCATACCGGCCACAATAATGGCAATCCTTGTCCCTGTTGGACTGATTAGATGAGGTGTCATAAACCAAATCCGCCACCTCTACCTCGGGCTGATCTCCCCCTACCTCTAAACCTCCCAGATCCACGCTGGCCTTGTGTATTTGCACCATGCCAATTACTATGTTTTGCTGCTGCTGTCCATAAGCATTACGAGTGTCACCACGACCTCGAAATGAACCACGACCTCTAGATCCTCTGCATGCTGGCTAGAGAATAACACAGTGTCTCTACTCTGAGATGCACTGGAACCTGTATTCAAACCAAGTTTGACTTCCTCATGCAGCAACAAGGCAACTAGCTCTTCCCAGCTAGGGGGACTCTTCTCTAACAGAAATGGAAGTGTCAAAAGCTTTGTACTCTTTGCCTAAGCCATTCAAGGCAACAACAATCATATCATCTTCTGATACACTTGAGCCAATGGTAGCAAGTTGATCAGCTATGGTCTTAATCTCCGTGGTATACACCTGGATGCTCTTGCCATTCCTAGACATGTTGTTGAACTACTGTTTCAAGTGGATCTGCCTTGCATGTGTCATGGTTCCATAATTTTTCATCAGTATGTCCCAAGCATCCTTCGGAGTCTCACATCTAGTGATTTGAATTACCATAGCATCAGATATACATAAAGAAAACCAATGCAACACCTTGCATGCTCTTTCATTCCATAGCCTGTAGGCTCTTTTCTGTTCATTTGTTGGATTGTGTGCAGGCAACTCAGGAGTAGCCTCATCTCCTATACATAGATCCCAATAACCTCTGCCAACTAGAAAGTTTTTCATTCTGAATTTCCATAATGCAAAGTTCTTGTTGTCCAACTTCTCTCCAACTATCTGAGTGATATTGTCAGTCCCATGTGCATTAGCCATGATGCAATAGACTGTCTATCAAGTGCCTGACTCCTTGCAGACCAATAAGTCCGTAACAGTTTATGACAGTTTTCTGCACTAAATTGCAGAAAAAAGAAGGGTATTTCAGCCCACTGACACCCCAAAATAACCCACAAATAAGTGGTCTCAACTGTAGATATAACTGTCAATACATAAGCTATGTGTTTGCTTCAGCTTAAGCTTCTGTAACCTCACTGCTAGGGTACATACATGCAGTCTGAAAACTGTAAACTGTGAGTAACCAGCAGCAATTTCAAGTCCAAAACTGAGTGGTAATCATGTCATACATGTTTCAAAACCTCCCAGATAGTTGCTAGTACATTTGGTAGTCAAGACATGAGCATGGAGGCACTGAACAGTGCATAACCAGCACATATAAGTGTCAACAAATTCAGTTGCAGGTTGCAGTCAACCAAAATTTAGCATAACAAGCTCCAAGCAGCTCCAAAATGTCTTCCAATCATATCATACATTTACTTTGTATTGGCAAGTTCAATACATGAGCATCTGAGTAGGCATAGACAACCTGTCTTCGTTGACCAATGACATAAACTTCCTGAATTGTTTGTAATTAACCAAGACAGTGTGACTGCATTTACTTCAGCTTCAAAATTCAGTTTTCAATGATGCTCATTGATTGCTTCAATCCTCCATACATTCAGCATGTATAGGTTAGTTCATATAGATGATAGAACCCCCAAGATGACCTGTATTGCTTCAGTAGTACGCAATGCTTGTCATTGACTGTGTATGACAATTTTTAGCCACTAACATACTTCAGATCTAAGTGATTTCAGTGAGCAACTTCAGCTCAAATGCATTACATCCAGTACATATGGCTTCTTGACATACATCTTGGCTCCAGTGATGCTTCTGGGTATGTATGAGTGCTTCAAGCTCATGCCAGACAAGTATATATGCTTTGTAGTGGCTATATACAACAGGCCACTATTTATGACAGACCTATAATCTCTGTTTTCAGCTCATAAGTGAACTCTCACACAAGCATTCACACTTTGTACTCTTCAAGTACTTCCCACTAGTCCCTGTCAAGCATTTAGCCACTTCATATCACTCGTATGTGATGTTTCTAGCCCACTGAGATGTCGGCAGAACCACGCACAGTTTGCGCAGATCTATCCTCTGCTCTAGTAGCTCGATTTGATGAGGTTGATGCTGATGGAGCACACACTAGTGCTTAATACCCCCTTCACAAGGCACTAAACAAGCCACAACCTGTAGCTTGAACCATAGAGTAGGCAATCACTCAATGCATACCTTCTAGTTTACAATGGCATTCAGCCTGTTTGACAAAATGACACAAGTCTTCAACTGCAGATCATCTTCACTCCCTCTTGCTCCAAGAGGTCCACTAAGTAAGGCTCTGATACCATGTTCAAAGTTGAGAGAGAGAGAGAGACATGGAAACTCCATTGTCATGAGCCTTCAGGCTCTCAACGTCATTTCTTCATGTTCCACACACTAACTCTCAAAAGCACACACAATACAAAGATAAAGTGACCTAATGTAAGTGTAGACTAGACAGACTAACTCTAGTCAGGTCACTAACTGACTACTAACCCGACTTATTTAAGGTAGTCACATGTAGACAGCTGCACACTCTAGCTGTCATAGATGTCGGTCATAGATAAAGACACACTGACGGTGAGCTTGATTTCTAACAATGTTTTGACTCTTGTGATCATTACTTATATATCAAGCAAACACGTAACTCTCATAAAAAGTCTGACTCTATGTATATGGGTGGACCTTTGGCTCTTGACTCTTGTGATCATTGCTTATATGGCAGGGAAACACATAACTCTCATAAAATTTTTGACTCTATGCATATGGGTGAATCTTTGGCTCTTGGTGCTCATTCAATTGTTTATGGTCCCATACCCTATCAACCATTAGATAGTGCCAAGTACTTTGCAATGTTCATTGATGATTATTCGCATAAAGTTTGGGGCATGTCCTATTAAGTAGAAATTAGAGGTTTTACCTACATTTCAACACTTTTTTGTTATGGTTGAGAATCGATCTAGACATAGGTTGAAATGTCTATGATCTAACAATGAGGGTGAACATGTCTCTAAGGCATGTGAGCAGTTTAATGATTAGGGGGTATTAAGCATCATTTGACTGCCCCATACACCTCACCCCAGAATGGTATTGTAGAGTGAATGAATAGGATTATTTAAGAAAGAGTCTGTAGTATGCTTAGTCAGGTAGGCTTACCATAATACTTTTGGACTGAGACAGTTATTATTGCCATTCATTTGATTAATAGATCCCAATGCACTGTTCTTGGTAAGCCTCCCTTGTATGTATACTTGTGTGTATTTGGACGAGAGGCTTTTTGCCATATTCCCAAAGACAAATGCAATGAGCCAGATCCAACTTTATGTCAAATACATCTTTCTTGGATATGGTAATATAGGTGAGATGGGCTATTACCTTTGGGATTTGCAAGCTTGAAAGGTTATCCATAGGTATGATGCCATATTCCATGAGGAAAAGATGTGTATGAGAACAAAGTAGGTAGTTGAGATACACAATGTGAACTTTTAGGAGGAGCCTCCTATTATAATATAACTAGCCCCAATTAGATAGCCTACTACAATTGTTGATAATGTAGTTGTTGATGGTTGGTGATAGTTACTTTTGGGAGAGGGCCATGCAATCTGAGTATGATTCACTACAAAAAAAACCATACATGGGATTTGGTTCCTTTGACCAATGGGAAATATGCATTGCCATATAAGTGGCTGTACAATTTGAAGAGTACCTTTGGTCACCCTAAGCCAACATATAAGGCTAGATTGGACACTAAGGGTTTTAAGTAGGAGAAGGGAGTTGATTTTGATAAGATTTTCTCTCTTGTAGTCAAGATGACTATCATATGCTTGGTATTGGTCTTGGTTGCATAGATGGATCTAGACTTGTACTAGATGGATGTGAAAATAAATTTTCTTCATGGGAACTTGCATGAGGATATCTATATGCAGCACCCTGAGGGCTTTGAGAAAAAGGGAAAAGAACACCTAGTGTGCAAGTTGAGAAAGATTCTTTACAAACTTAAGCAGGCACCTAGGAAATGGTATCATAAGTTTGATGCCTTTATGCATTCATAGGGTTGCTCCCATTGTGATATGGATCCCTATCTTTACACAAAGAAGGCTTGTGATGGTAGCCTTATCATTTTGGTGCTATATGGTAATGACATGTTGATTGTTGCGAGTGCTCACAATGAGCTGGATGCTTTGAAGAGCTTTGAGATGAAGGGCATGCATCTCATATACTTAGTATGTACATTGCATACTAATCGTTGTGTAAAGGATTCCTCTACTCGTCAATAGAAGTACATTCATAAAGTCCTTGAGTGGTTCTATATACAGGGTGGTAAACCTAATAGCTACCCATTACCTTCACATGCAAAGGTCAATCAGACATATTGTCCCAAGTCAGATGATGAGAGGGTTGAGATGGCCAAAATCTTGTATGCATTTGCAGTGGGCACCTTAATGTATGCCATGATAGCCATAAGACCTAACATAGCATTTACAGTGGGAGTTGTGGCTCCTTGTATGGTGACACATGGCAGGTGACTTTGGGACACCGTGAAGGGTTTCATGAGATACTTTAAGGGCACTATCGATATGTGCATTTATCATGGTGGCTAGGATATTAGAGTCATGGGCTACACAGACTTTGATTATGCAGGACATGTAGATAGTAGGAAGTCTTATGTCTTTACTTTTTTTAGAGGTATTGTTTCCTATACATCCATGATATAGAAATGCATGGCGTTGTAGATGTATCCACCCATGAAAAACCAAAGGTAGCTCTATTTCCATGGGATTTTATATTGATTAATAGTGTGTGATGTTTTTTTTCTTTATAGCTTGTTTGTGTAACGTGTCCGCTTGACCACTTGTGGGACACATCTTAGCAGCCCATCAGGAGGGGAATCTAGAAATCACCACCTGGCACTCGCAAGGAATGTCACAAGGTTTGCGATCTAGGTCTTTCCGAGTCTGCCCCGAAGCGGAAGTATCTGGCCGTTCCCATTTAGGACCGGCCGGACCTGAAGTCAGGGTTTCTTTCCTATCAGCCAAGTCCCTAGGAGGTAGCTAGCGTCGAGCTCTAGATGACCCACTTTGCATAGGAACAATAGAGTCGAAGTGGACTTATGATGCACTTGGTTCTTGGAGAATGGGAAATGAGAGGGATGCAAAGCTCAACATCTCTGCCCATCAGGCATAGTCCCATTCTGCTCCCCTAAAACAACATAAATCGGAATTCTAACTCTATTGAAGCTAGGTCTTCACAGTTTCCTTATCACATCTTTTGAGAAAAGTTCCAAGCTAACCGGAACCACCGTTTCATAGGATGGACCCAAGTCACGTCCACCACACTTTCCTCGGGTTGCTTAGTTATCTAATTACCTACCACATTATGTTTGACATGCAAAAGCAGCTTCCTTAAATAATCAATTTAAACACAAGTTCCTTCACGAAAATTAGGCACTGACATAAAAAAACAATGTCAAGCAAGTTCTTTTTTCAAATATCTGATCTTTATTTATCATAGTCTTGGAATACATCAAGTGTCATGCCTAAAGGCTATCCCAGTAATCAATAGGATTGCTACTCAAAGTTTCGCCCGTAGACTAGTACACGGGCCTCAAGATCCCATCTCGAGTCACATCGGCCTCTTGTGCGGGATCCGGAGGAAAGGAATTTATAGCCAGAGCCTCTCATGGCACCCAAGCATCCTCCCGCTCCAAGCATCACCCACGGAGAGACCTCTCGCGGCGGGTTTGGTCCATGTAGTCGGCGCAGCTAACAACTCCCTTGGATAGAGCCAGGCGGGCAGTCAGAGGTAACTGAACCTGCCTCTCCCTCTAGGCTATTAACCTGAAGCATTAAGTGTTTGGCCTTGAATTAGTTCCTTGAGAAAAGAAGTTCAAACAATATACCTAAGTGTACAATCACGATCATTTCAGTGGTCCTTCGTACGACCGACTGCTAAGGTGTGATTCATTCTTCCCAAATGCTCCCAGCATTCGGTCTTGGATCGTTCGCAACTTGGCGAGATTCCAAGGGCTTGGCAATCTAGGTTGCTTGTTTTCCCTTTTTCTTTGGGTTAGGGTTTGTACCCTACCGACCCTAATTATCCTTACCTTAGGTCTCCTTGTAAAATAGATCATGGAGAACCCCGTCATCCTCGGTTGGTCAACTTGCTGCTTATCTCCTAGATCCCTTGAAGTACCTATGTACCTTTATCTTTGATCTTAATTGATCAAGATTGTCTATCCCCTTGACCATGGTTGGTCAAGATGGTTCTGTTTAGAATAGTTTCTACTCCATCTAAAGTATAATCTTCTTAAGCCCTCTTAATAATGCTCACATGCACTAAGCTTTTACCTATCCCTCTTGAAGTCACCAAGGACTTTGACATGGGACTCATGAATCTCAGTCCCATTTGGTAAATTACAAACAAGGTTGAATTTTCCCAACAACTTTAATGCATGCAATGTAATGCCATGCCTTCATTTCAATGCTTACAATTTTGATATAATCCATACGATATTTTATGCCACACATGCGAAGGTATTTTCTATGCATGCAATCTTAACATTATCCTCTATGTAATTATTTACATGATCTATACCTTCTTGAATGATCTGATCTTTATAACTTTATGTGATTATTGTATGAGTCTAGCTGCACTTTAATCTTTTCTACAGTTTATTACATGTACCTTAGAATCCATCTTGTGATATGAAGATGCACTTTGCTTCTTTCGATGTCCTTTGAAATGTATTTTGCAAGAACTTGTGCAAGGAGCAATGCACTTTATACAAGAATTCATGCAATAATTTCTTTGGGTAATTTACGATGCAATTACCTAATCAATTTCACCTATTATGATGTCATCTTACAATGAAATTTATCTTCTTTATTACAAACATCACAACTAAATTCATACCAAGGCAATTACCCATCAATTGCGCAATCAATGTGATGCACATGAATATGATTTTCACCATGATAATTATAATCTATGATTTAATAATAGAGCAACCTAGGTTTGAGTGATGTCTTGATTCTAGTGGTATTTACGCCTGATGATAGACCATTCGTGGTTGCGGTACCATCTTGATTCAAGCCGCCATCCACTCTTGCGAGGTTTTTGGCTATCCTTGTAGATCTATGCTTCGGGGCCATACTCGAAGATGCACATACAAGAGATAGAATTATCACACTCTTCGTCATTTAGAGCAGTGTGCCGGGGCGTCTCCTTGCAATGATGATGAGGAGGGGGATTGCTGTCAGGGGGAGGGGGGTGGCACTGTTGTCAGGCGGAGGGGGGTGGCATTGTGCCAGATCACGAGGGGGGGGAAACTAAAATCACGGGGTGGGGGGGGCGGCGCCTCCTGAAGACGACGAGGGGGGTGGGGGGCTTCCCTTTATATAGTGGGGGAGGGAGGGCTTCACGAGGAGGGGAGATGACCATTGAATGGCCGCCACCCTCCACCTGGGAGGTGCATGCCCCTCTCTGCCTCTCTCAACTCCCTCCCTCTCTCTCTCTCCCTGACATGCTGTCGGCGCGGGGAGAGAGAGGGAGAGGTAAATTTTTTTTAAAAAAAGGGGGGTTATCATGGGGGGAGGTACAGGTGGGAGATATTACATCTTCTCCCCCTTAGAGGAATCGAGATGTCCTCATCTCGAGAAGACTTGGGGGTATTGTTGGTTGAGAGTATTTTCATCTATCCGGGTGGCATCCTCTTCGGGATAATCTTTCCAGTGGATGAGGTATTCTCTCAAGGTCCTTGATCTCAAATGCCTCTCCCTAACATCTAGGTTTCTATCAGGCTGTAGCTCAAGGACTCCTTGGCTAGGCATTACAATTTGTTGATCGTCAAGTACATGATTCAGATTAGGTAGATACTTTTTCAATAGTCTAACGTGGAATACATTATGAATCTTTAGAGTTGCGGGCAGTTGTAGTCTGTAAGCATTAGGTACTAGGCACTTGGTGATCTTATAAGGTCCACAATACCTCGGACTTTGCTTCTTGTACTCAGTGAACTCTTTTTAGGGCGTATATGGATGAAGACCATATCACCTTTGACGAAGGATCCGTCTTGCTGTTTCAAGTCAGCGTAGGCCTTCTGTCTATCCTTGGCAACCTGAATGTCTTGTCTTATTGATTTGATTTGATCATCCATGTCTTCCAGCATCTGTCTTGAAGCTTCTACCCTCAAAGTTGGATCCGAGAAGTTCAAAGGGGTATGATAATCATGCCCAGACAATGCTTGAAAAGGGGTCATCTGAATGCTTTGTTGGTAAGAAGCATTGTAGGTAAACTCAACCAAGGTAAGTATTGAATCCACTTTTTGGGTTCGCAACAGTAGTATGCCCTAAGCATATCTTTAATGACTTGATTGACTCATTCTGTTTGACCATCAGTTTGGGGATGGTAAGCTGTACTGAAATAGGGTTGATTTCCAATAGCCTCAAAGACAGCCCTCCAGAAGTGTGATGTGAAAAGAGAGTCATAATCACTAATGATTCTTCTGGGTAACCCATGAAGTTTGAATATTTCCTTGATGAATAATCTTGCGATGTCTGAAGCTTTATAGTTCATCTTGACAGGGATGAGATGTGCGACCTTGGTGAGCATATCTACTACAACCAAAATAGAGTTATATCCTCCTTGAACTTGGGGTAGGCCAACAATAAAGTCCATACTAATGAACTCCCATTTCATTTGTGGAATGTCAAGTGGTTGCAATTTCCCAGGCATTTTAACATGTTCTATCTTAATGCGTTGACAAGACAAACATTCTGTGACATATTTGAGTACGTCTCCCTTGAGGCTTTCCCAATAATAGCTCTTTCTAACCATATTAAGGGTCTTGGTATAATCAGGATGTCCTGAGAAAGGGGAGTCATGGGCTTCCCAAAGTATCTTCTGCTTGAGTGTTCGGCTTGAAGGGATACATAATCTTGTCCTAAAGTAGACAAGCCCACTACAGAGGGATAATTCTTGATACTTCATCTTTAGCTTCGGGTCTTGATCCTTGATGGGGATCTCCCTTAGCATTTTCTGATAGACTGGGTCATGATATGCCCCTTCTTTTTCTAGCTCAAGAATCGCGTTGTTTGGCATTGATACCTTTGTGGCTAGAGACCTTGCTGTTGATGGATCTTGCAAAATAAGAGAATTTAGAAATGCCTTGCGACGACTGAGTGCATCGGCAACTACATTTTCTTTTCCAAGCCTATATTTGATTTCAAAATCATATTTTTCTAGCACTTCGATCCATCGACGTTGCCTCATATTGAGCTCATTCTGGGTGAATATCCATTTAAGACTCTTGTGGTCCGTTACTAAGGAAAATTTGTTACCTAGCAAGTAATGTCTCCAAAGTTTGAGAGCATGGATGACAATCAACAGCTCTAGGTCGTGGGTAGCATGATTCTTTTCATGGCTCTTCAATTTTCTTGAAGAATATGCTACGAGATGACCTTCTTGCATAAGTACACATCCTAAAGCAAGTGAGCTAGCATCAGTTACCACTTCAAACTCCTTACTAAGATTAGGAAGTTTCAGGATGGGTGCTGATACTAAGCTTTGCTTTAGTTTGTCAAAGCTGGTCTGTTCAGGAGGTGACCATACAATTGCTACTTGCTTCTTTAGTAGATCAGTTAGAGGTGCTGCAATCAAAGCATAATCTTTGATGAAAATTATGTACCACCTTGTCAATCCAAGAAAACTTCGTATTTCCTTGACAGGTGTTGGCCATTCCAGAACATCTCTGACCTTAGCTGGATCTATTGAAATTCCTTCCACCGATACAATGAATCCCAGATATTCAATTTGTCGCTTGAAAAATGCGCACTTCTGCTTCTTGGCATAAAGCTTGTGTGCTCTCATTGTTTCAAGAACAATGCAAAGCTGGGGTTCATGGTCCTTTCCCTGTTTTGAGTAGACTAGGGTATCGTAAAAAAAGATGAGTACGAAGTCATCAAGATAGGGCCTAAAGATATCCTGCATTAACCTGTTGAAGGTAGCAAGAGCATTCAGCCCGAATGACATCACTAGGAATTCAAAGTGTCCATACCTTGTACTGAATGCAGTATTCAAAATATCTTCTTCTTTGATCCTTATTTGATAATATCCAGATCTGCGATCTATCTTTGAGAAGATCTTCGCCCCTTGAAGACGGTCAAGTAATTCATCTATTCTTGGAATGGGGTATTTATTTTTGGTGGTTGCTTGATTCAACCCTCCGTAGTCAATGCATAGGTGAAGCGTTCCATCTTTCTTCTTTTAGAACATCACTGGAGCTCCCCATGGTGAACTCCTAGGACGGATGTAGACTTGATCTAACAGTTGTTTGAGTTGCTCTTTCAGTTTCCGGGATGGACATCTTATACGGCCTCTTTGCGACTGGTGCAGCTCCTGGCACACGTTTGATTTTGTGGTCGACTTCCCTTTGGGGAGGAAGTTCCGTCAGATCTTCAGGAAATACGTTTGTGTATTCCTTTAACCATAAAAAAGGTTCTTCTCCAGATTCCTGATTCTGATCTAGCTTATTCAGTTTAATCAGATAGATAGGTAGGCCCTTTTGAACACCTTTTATTATCTGTGTTGCTTTTGCCAACTGTATTTTTGGCTTACCAGCCTCACCTTGAGTCGTGACTAGTTCCCCTTCAGAATTTCAGAAGGAGACTTGACCTTTCCCACAGTGGATGTGGGCATCATTGGGTATTAGCTAATCCATTCCAAGTAAACATTCGTAGACACCTAGGTTCATTACCCTGAATCTCACAAAAGTTGGCTTCCCACCTAGTAGGAATTTCACCTTAGCAGTTTGCCTAGTACAAGTGACCTCACGACCATTTGCTAATTCCACAAGTAAAGTAGGTGCATCTATTGTGGCTATCCCTAATCTCTTTGCACAGATTGGTGAGATGAAGGAATGTGTACTGCCACAGTCAATCAGGGTTTTGAAGCTTTTACCTTGATATTCTGATGGAGTTTGAATCACCAAAAATTGGGGATTTGGACCCTTCTTGTGAAGAGTGGTGTGAACCATTGCCCTCTCAATGTCAGCAGCCATGGATGGATCTTCTTCATTATCCAGCTCCTTGTTGGAAACACTGGAGGTTCTCCCTCTGGCCATAACGGTGGTTCCTTGGCCATGAGCGACTCTATTTTGACCTTGGAATTGCCCTTGGCGATGTCCTCTGCCAAGCTTGGGACACTCCCTCTTGAAGTGTCTGAGCTCGTTGCAATGGAAGCAACGTGGGTTGCGATCATTGCTTTGTGTTGGAACAAAGTTGTTGACAGCATTGGCCCTAGCTTTCTTTCTTTGGCCCTGATTCTGACCCTATGCTCTCTTAGTCTGAGCCTTAGACATGTCCTTATTCTGATCTTTGTAAGGCCAAATCCTGTTGTTCCTTGGTTTGGTCTGCACCTCCTGTATTATTAGAGTAGCTCGAATGAGTGCGTCTTGTAGGTACGTTGGGCTTATTGCAATCCAGATCTCGGTGTCGACTTGAACAGTCCTTCCCTTGCCATCAAACTCGGGTGGCTTAATTTGTTTGAGAAGGAATTTCTTCTCTTGAGCCACACCTAGACTTAGTGCAGGAGTCGGATTTGGAACCTGCGCTTGGGGTTGCGTCTGAATAAGATTCTTTATGTTAACATCTTATCATACGTTCCCATATTATGTTAATATGACTAGCACAACTTTTTAGTTAAGTGATTTAATCACTTAACACCTTAGTTAACATTTATGATCAAGATAGACAATGGTAAAAAGTCTTATTTATTCATGAGGGCATAACCCTTTGAGTACATTTATTTTGGATAAGTAGGACATGCTGATTGATACATCAGTTTGGGGAAAATAGGATTGTGTTACAATCGTCTACAGGGATGGAATAAAAATATGGAGTGGATTCATGGATTTTCAGGAAACGGTAAGTCATAGGAAGCTTGGGGTATCCCTTCCTTTGATACCTGTTCTTCTCATAGCGCCCTAACACGATTCTGTCATCAGCAGAAATCACCCGGGTCACTTCTTCATAGACGTACTTGTTCTGCTTGACTTGCCGATCGCTAACATGCAAAGTTGCATTTACGCGAGCTTTGAAAAAGATGAACAGCTTCACGATCTTTAAATCCTCCATCCACTTGATTCTCTTCAAGTTGGTTTGAAGGTACGCGAGTCGGTGGGCTGCTATGTAGTATATTCCTGAGTCTCCTGTCCATCTCCGCTCCGCATACAGGGGCAAAGGATTATAGATGCGCTTTAGAATATTCATCATGGCAAGCCTCTGATGATAATTTGAAGCATGCATTGCAGTCATGAACATGACTTGGAACACCAAGAACTTGCTCCATGCTTCGTGACTCTGCAACCCAGCATCCATAAGTGAGTAAAGAAATGTTTTCAATAGAAAAACACTGCTCTGTTGCACTCATCCTCCCCTGTTTATCCCCTTATTCCCTTTATTTTCCTCCATTAAGTTCCCTCACCACCTTTAGATCTCGTTGATTCGCTCTGATACCAACTGTAATATGTCAGCTTGACCACTTCTGGGACACGCCTTAGTAGCCCATCGGGAGGGAAATCTAGAAAGCACCACCTAGCACTCGCAAGGAATGCCATAGGGTTTGTGATCTAGGACTTTCTGAGTCTACCCCAAAGTGGAAGTATCCGGACGTTCCCACTTAGGACCGACTTGAAGTTAGGGTTTCTTTCCTATCAGCCAAGTCTCTAAGAGGTAGATAGCGTCGAGCTCTAGATGACACACTTTGCGCAGGAGCAATAGAGTCGAAGCATATTTATGCTATACTTGGTTCATGGAGAATGGAAAACGAGAGGGATGCGAAGCTCAACCTCTCTGCCCATCAAGCATAGTCCCATTCCACTCCCCTAAAACAGCATAAATCGGGATTCTAACTCTACTAACACTAGGTCTTCACAGTTTCGTTATCACATCTTTTGAGAAAAGTTCCCGGCTAATCGGGACCATCCTTCCATAGGACAGACCCAAGTCATGTCCATCGCACTTTCCTCGGGTTGCTTAGTTATCTAATTACCTACCACATTATGTTTGACATGCAAAAGCAGCTTCCTTAATTAATCAATTTAAACACAGGTTCCTTCACGCAAATTAGGCACTAACATAAAAAAAACAATGTCAAGCAAGTTCATTTTTCAAATATCTGATCTTTATTTATCATAGTCTTGGAATACATCAAGTATCATGGCCGAAGGCTATTTCAACAATCAACAGGATTGCTGCTCCAAGTTTCGCCCGTAGACTAGTACATGGGCCTCGAGATTCCATCTCGAGTCACGTCGGCCTCTTGTGCGTGATCCGGAGGCAAGGAATTTATGGCCAGAGCCTCCAGTGGCACCCAAGTATCCTCTCGCTCCAAGCAGCACCCACGAAGAGACCTCTCGTGGCAGGTTCGGTCCATGTATCCGCCGCAGCTAACAACCCCCTTGGATAGGGCCAAGCGGGCATTTAGAGGTAACTGAACCTGCCTCTCCCTCCAGGCTATTAACCTGAAGCATTAAGTGTTTGGCTTTAAATTAGTTCCTTGAGCAAAGAAGTTCTAACAATGTACCTAAGTGTACAATCATGATCATTTCAGTGGTTGTTCGTACGACCGACTACTAAGGTGTGATTCCTTCTTCCCGAATGCTCCCAACATTCGGTCTTGGATCGTTTGCGACTTGGCGAGATTCCAGGGGCTTGGCAAGCTAGGTTGCTTGTTTCCCCTTTTTCTTTGGGTTAGGGTTTGTACCCTACCGACCCTAATTATCCTTACCTTAGGTCTCCTTGTAAAATAGATCATGGACAACCCGGTCGTCCTCAGTTGGTCAACTTGTTGGTTATCTCCTAGATCCCTTGAAGTACCTATGTACCTTTATCTTTGATCTTAATTGATCAAGATTGTCTATCCCCTTGACCATGGTTGGGTCAAGATGGTTATGTTTAGAACAGTTCCTACTCCGTCTTAAGTATAATCTTCTTAAGCCCTCTTAATAATGCTCACATGCACTAAGCTTTTACCTATCCCTCTTGAAGTCACCAAGGACTTTGACATGGGACTCATGGATCTCAGTCCCATTTGGTAAATTACAAATAACGTTGAATTTTCCCAACAACTTTAATGCACACAACGTAATGCCATGCCTTCATTTCAATGTTTACAATTTTGATATAATCCATACGATATTTTATGCCACACATGCGAAGGTATTTTCTATGCATGCAATCTTAACATTATCCTCTATGTAATTATTTACACGATCTATAACCTTCTTGGATGATCTGATATTTATAACTTTATGTGATTATTGTATGAGTCTAGCTGCACTTTAATCTTTTCTACAGTTTATTACATGTACCTTAGAATCCATCTTGCGATATGGAGATGCACTTTGCTTCTTTCGATGTCCTTTGAAATGTATTTTGCAAGAACTTGTGCAAGGAGCAATGCACTTTATGCAAGAATTCATGCAATAATTTCTTTGGGTAATTTACGATGCAATTACCTAATCAATTTTACCTATTATGATGTCATCTTACAACAAAATTTATCTTGTTTGTTACAAACATCACAACTAAATTCATACCAAGGCAATTACCCACCATCAATCGCGCAATCAATGTGATGCACGTGAATATGATTTTCACCATGATAATTATAATCTATGATTTAATAATAGAGCAACGTGGGTTTGGAGTGATGTCTTGATTCCAGTGATATTTATGCTTGATGATAGACCATTCATGGTTGCGGTACCGTCTTGATTCAAGCCACCATCCACTCTTGCGGGGTTTTCGGCTATCCTTGTAGATCTACACTTCGGGGCCATACTCGAAGATGCACGTACAAGAGATAGAATTCTTGCACTCTCCATCAGAGCAGTGTGCCAGGGCATCTCCTTGCAATGATGATGAGGAGGGGGATTGCTGTCAAGCGGAGGGGGGGGTGGCGCTATTGTCAGGTGGAGGGGGGTGGCATTGCGCCAAATCACGGGGGGGGGGGGGGGGAGGGGGGGCTGAAATCACAGGGCAGGGAGGTGGCGCCTCGTGAAGACGACGAGGGGGGTGGGGGGCTTCCCCTTATATAGTGGGGGAGGGAGGACTTGACGAGGGGGCAGACGGCCGTTGAATGGCCGCCACCTATCCACCTGGGGGGTGCATGCCCCCCTCTCACTCTCTTAACTCCCTCTGGGGGCTTGACGAGGGGGGAGACGGCCGTTGAACGGCCGCCACCTATCCACCTGGGGGCTTGACGAGGGGGGAGACGGCCGTTGAACGGCCACCACCTATCCACCTGGGGGTGCATGCCCCCTCTCACTCTCTTAACTCCCTCTCTCTCTCTCCCCGACATGCTGTTGGTGGGGAGAGAGAGGGACATGTAAAAAAAATTGAATTAAAATTAAAAAATTTAAAAAAAGGGGGGTTCTCATGTGGGGAGGTACAGGGGGGAGATATTACAGTTTGGTTTGATTTTCATAGTTTAGGTCCAGATTGCCATGGTTATGTAACAATCTAGTGGGAAGCTAGGAAATCATGATGCCGAGGTGTTTGCATGAACTATGAGTGACCTATCAAATCCTTGGAAGGAAGATCTATGGGAAAGTAGTGGACAAAGAGAGTTAGAATGATTATAAGGACAATGCATATTTGTCTAAGGAGACAACCTCGAGTGACAATATCAAGTATCCATGAGCATATTCAAGTGTGAAAAGGATTCGATGCTAAGTGGACTAAGCTGGAAGGATAGAGGAGGGTATTGTCATCGTGAGGCAAGGAAAGAGGAGGGATAATCTCAAAGGTTATGTAGGGAAGAGAAGGCTTGGTGTCATGCAACTGCCTAAGGAGGGACGGGAAGCATTTGTAAAAAAGAAAAAGATTTCCACCATCATATCGTGTAAATGAGGGGAGTCCTCTTCCTTTGGGGTTGTTGACTAATCTTGGGGGGGACTTATGCTATTTTTTTGTGGTGGATCCTATCATTGCAACAAGGTTGGAGGTCACTTTTTGTGTGTTCTCAAGGAGATCCTAACTGCCTATTTTGGGGAGTTGAAGATGGATTGCTCAAAGACTGCTGACATGGTTTTTGGGGATTTAGTCATCGCACATGGAGTAGAGATGGAAATATGGTAGATGAGATGGATTGAGATTGGAGCACATGCTCTTTGCTCTTTATCATCATTATGGGCTGAGGACATGGGTTGTGGGCTAAGGTAGATTGTAACATGATATCAGTTGTGTCTTCAGATGACTACAACTAGAAGGATGCTATTCAAGTTGGCCTTAACATGTTTTTAGTCCCTCTTCTATGCAATGAAGCATGTTTGAATGATGGGGCAATGTGGATTTGAGATGTTGGCCTATGATATTTGAAGTTCTAACACTGTGTTTTTAGAAGGAGCCAATCGCTTGATTATAGGGCATGTTTAGAAGAGCCTATCAGTGATAGTATTTGGGATGAGTACAAATTACAAAGTATGGTTGTTGTGTTGAAGTGAGGGTGGTGAATATTTGGTTGAGTGGATGCCTCCTACTGCTACAATGAGTTTCTAGAACCCATGGTGTGAGCTTCCAATTCAGTGGTTGACTGCCTCCTACTTCTACAATGAGTTTCAAGGGCCCATGAGTTTGCTTCCTTTTTTTTTTGTTTGGAGGTAACTAAGGTTTACATCAGTAACATCACATGATGACAAGAGTGTAGCATTGATTGTTGGGGCCGTAGCACATGGTTGAAGGTGAGCTAGCATATATCCATAGCAACTAGAGGCTATGAGCTCATGATATTATGGAAAATCCAATTGCGGTAGGAGTTGCCTTGTGTGATTGAGAGGTGTTCGTCATCAAAAGTGGACGTAGAGGTCCTCATGTATCATATGACTCCACTTGTGGTGAGAGAGTAGGGCATGGTGGTAGGATTTATGGAGAAGAATTGAACCATGTATCTGGAGATTGAAGTTTCAAAGGCAAAATACTTGTGAAAAAGTCTTAAGCCATTCGTACTTTGTTTACAAGCATTTACAAAGCTCATGTTTTTGGGTGCCACATTTGGAATTTTGATTCGACTAGAGGAATTTCAATGAAACTAGACTGGTAATCTTATGTTATTAACCTTCTATAATAAGATGTACCCGACGACGCACATAGCTTGAATTCTTTTAGTACCTTTGAACTTTGCCTACATGAGTATCTTGCGATGGGTACATTGGAATTGCCTTTCTCAAAAATATAATGATGCCTAAGGAGTCTCCATCCCATGGGTGAATTTATGTGGAGCTAGCTTCTTTTATGTAGCTTGGGTCTAGCAACAAGTTCTTGTGATTTGTACAATGCAAGAGATCTTAAGAACACTTTCTTGGAAACTCTTGCTCAACATCGATTACCTTCCTTCATCCATCTTGCTTTGTCTATTTATCCTCTATGGATTATGGCTTATCACACTAACCCCTTAGCATTTTTGGTGAAGTCGTCACGTGAAAGGCCATGTTAAGTTTGCAAGATGGAAGATTCTTTGGGAACTATAAGAATGCCTGAGTCTACAGATGATATGAGGCATCTTTTGCAAGCCTTAAACTGCTGCTACGTTAACAAAAAATAATGCAATAGATGCAATTGCATGCTAATGCATAGTATGAAAATGCAACAACTAAATGTATGGAAGCTATGGTTAATGAAAATAAATTGTTTGATGGAAGGAATATCTCTAGTTACTTGAAACTATATGAGGCACAAATGGATTTCTTTTGGGTCCCTATGCCTTTGATGAGTTAGTCTTGCAATTTCTTCATTGAAGATGCACATAAATGAGCTCTGTGGGTAGGATGCTACATGGAATGCATTCAAGAAAGCATTGAAAGAGAAGTATTTCTTGGAGGACCTAGGGTTTTATACATGAAGGACATTCAGGGAGTGGATTTACACGCCTAATAAAGGGCTAGTTACATTAGAGTTGCACAACTTTTGAAGAGAAGTTTAGTTATTTGGATGTTGCAAAGTAGGCAGCTTTGCAATTTGAAAGAGTTGAATTGTTTTTGTAGGTTGTTGATCCACCATTGCAAGTGTAATTAGGGGAACTTCTTAAGGATAGAACTAAGCCGATGGGGCTTAAAATAGATTGGCAAGATTCCAAAGATGCCACATCTACATTGATTATGAAACAAATGTGAAAATACAGATTGTATAATGGGTCTACATGACTTCTCTTGCTTCTACTTTTGTTGCTACTCCTTTACGCCTTGAGCTTTTGCTTAGGCTATGTTTTGAGAGATGTCGATGAAAAAGTCCCACAAAGCTTTCTTCCCCTCAAATAAGCCATGCTTATGTGCATTCACAATATCAGTGCAAAATTCTTTACATCTCCTCATACCAAGGCTTTAGAAACACTTTCTTGAAGACTCCTCACCTTTACACTCAAAGTAGCAACCTTTGTCCTTGTGAACCATATTTCTTTTTTGAGTTGTCGAACCATTATGTTTTTAGTCCTAGCAATTCTCAATATCTCAGAATGAGTCATGTAATCCAATCTTCTACCACCTCTAGTGTCTCTTAATCCTCTTTCCCCTCTAGAGTGCATGCCTCGATACACACACATGCAAAAGTCTCTCTCGAGAATGGATGCACATGATGAGCACTGGAGATTGGAGAAGGGAACTCCCTCCAAACTTACCCACTTGCAATCATTGTGACGAAATGTGCCATTGATCTCAACAAGCTCTGTTCCCAATAAAATCATTGCCTTTGTGCTTGGCTCACAAGTCCAATGCACACCTCCTCTACTATCATCCAAGAAACACTTTACATTGATCATGTGGTTTCTAAACTTATATGATCCTTGCCAAAATCCCCAACAAAGAGTAGCAAGCAAACTCTCCTCTGCATAGTACATGAATTCTATTGTTCTCTTCATAGAATAATGATTATTAAAAGAAAGACAAAAACAAATCCATAATGCCAAAAAATACCAAGACTTGTTAAAGCTGTATACCTGAAGGTCTTTGTGGCAACTTAGAACTTGATGCATTGGAAGCATCTACATATCAAACATAGTGAAAACTATTAGTTAGAGTAAAAATTTCTTTGAAAAAAAAAACACCCTTTTCTTAAATTAAGTACCTGTGGATTGGATTGGTCTAAAAAAACCAATCAGATTTCCTTGATTCTTGTCCAAGACAATTACTTTACTTGGGTGGCCTACTTTCTTAAGATCATCACCATCTCCTTTAGTAGCAGCTTTCACATGAAGCTTTGACTTCATGTGCTCTATCATGCACAATCTCAAAGAACCTGTCTTTGGGAACAATGGTAGCCACTTATCATCCAGTGGACACCTTATGAAAACCTATGACAGGGAGTGTAGTCTCTGATAGTTTCAGGAACAAGTTGAAATTCTAGATCATTATTACTTCCAAAAGAAGAAGTCTCAAACATTGCTTCATCTATCTTTTGTTTATTTTGTGTCTTTATCTCCTCCAATGATGGTGTGACTCCAAGCATGTCATGCCTTTGCTTCCCTTTCTTATCCAAACCAATAGCTCGGAAATGAGATAATGACTTGATATGCGAGTGTGTGAAATTTTATCGAGTATCATGCCCTCCTTGACCATAAGAGCATTCACACTCCTCACACCAAATTCGAAACAAAGCTTTCCCTTCCTTATCCTTAGACATAAGCTCAAACCTATCATGTCAACCTATGGATTTTAGCTTTTCCTTAGCGTTCTTGATATCCCTTCCTACCTTTTTATCTCAAATGATATGGCAAGAAGACTTTTGAGTCTATTTTTTGGAACATCTTAGAGAACGCTCACATCATCCCTTGTCGACTCCATCCCATTGCTAGATACATGAAGATAACTAGCTCTAGCTTCCATGGATGGCTCCGGCTCATTGCTAGCCCCCTCTAAATTCACTCTTTGACGCTTGCATGGTGACTCACTCTCCTCTCTCAATTAAGTGGTGACCTCTTCTACATCAACTGTCCATCTCTCCTCTTGCTTTGCTCCAACAGGAAGCATTCTAGAACCTCCCAAAAAGAGAAAGTCATTTGAGATGAGACTATCAAGGAAAATATCCTCTCGTAAATCTTTATAGGTTCCTCCTTCTTTGAGAAATACAAATTCCAAAACATGGCTTTGATATGTACCCTCATTTAGATGAATCAATATTTCCTTTCTTGCCATACTTATCCAAGATCAGCAAACTACAGAGCAAGAGATTCCCACTTTGAATGCTGCAAAATCAATGTAGACAAACCAAGAAAGCATCTGCCCACTCAGGATACAACATTGGCACAGTGCTAGGGGGTTGTTCCTGCCCATAATAAGCTCGAAACATAAGCACATAAGTTGAAAATGCCTACCCAACAAAAAAAGGGTTAAAGACTCAAAATAACAAATTTCTAAAGTGGAGACAAGTGAATACCTATGGGGTAGATGTCTTAGTGGTTTTTGTTGGAGTTCCCATCTCCCATGTGCTCATGTCTGACGACATGAAACTCAAGAGCCACCAGTCCCAAAGCTCCCTGCCCAACCACTAGAGAAGAAACTTGTAGAAACAACCCACTTAGACAATGATTAGAACACTTAACTACTTGTTGGATTTTCTATCATGATTGGAACGTAATTAGAAGATAATAAAAAATATTTGAACATAATGGTCTGCACTTATGATAATATGGTTTGCACTTATGCATTCTGGCTTGCCCTTATGGCATTGCAATCTGCCCTTCCCTTATGCATTGTTCCCTTTCCTTATGCATTCTGACATTCCCTTATGCATTATGACATCCCCTTATGCATTCTGACCTTCCCTTATGGGGCCCTTATGGCATTGCGACCTCGGGGTTGTCACTAGTATATAAATCCTCTATATCATGTGCGTTCATGGCATGTTTTATATATCCCTATGTAACCTATTTTGTAATATTTTGTAATCTACTTATATAGCTAAGGGGATACTAGGATTGATTTGTTTTGATCTTAATGAAAATTGTCCAACCATCCTTAAGTAGTTCTCATAATATATTTTTCTCATAGTAAATGATTAATCTCAATATATGCGGATGTATTCCTTCAAAGAAAATACTTTAGTAACATTTAAAATAGTTATTATCAATATATAAAACTTTCACTTGCATGGACTAGGTTAGTTACTAATCAAATGGGTGTTCATATAGGGACAAGGAGTAACAATGATTGTAAGTTTATCTCCCATCAATTTATAGAGTTCTTAAATGAGCATGGCATTATATGCCACCTCACCTTGACCAAGTCCCCTTCTCAAAATGGAGTGGTTGAGCAAAAGAACCAAAGTGTGATGAACATAGCATGATCCATGCTCTTTGTGGTTGTATTGCTAGAGCACCTATGGTCAAAAGCTATCAATACCTCTTTTATAGATGTATGTACACCAAATCACAAAAGGTGAGCTCGTGCAATGATCATAGCTTCTCATTTTTGCAGGATATTCCTCTAAACTCAAGTCTTACCATTCAAGGTTCGAAAATATCTTCATTAGGAGGGATTTTGCATTCAACAAGAGGGATATTTTGTAGGCTTCCCAATCCATCAATGATGATTCTCCCTCCCATGTGCCGACTAAGCCAAATTTTCTTTCTGCTATTAGTTCACTCGCAAAGACTTCTACTCCCTAGAACACTTATGGGATCTATTACCACACTGATATCAATAGACCATGAAACTTTTGGTGGGTCCTTCCGCCAAACTGTATCTAGAATGTCTAAAACTATATATAAAGCTTTCACCTACATGGGCTAGGTTAGTTACTAATCAAATGGGTGTCCCCATAGGAACAATAAGTAACTTCCATAAGGCTACTTTTGGAAGAAGTCTACTTCAAGGTCAGTGCCAATGACATACCGCATGTTGTGACTTCTAAACAGTCCTAAGGCTTACTTGTGGCACCTCAGAACTTCCACAAGTTATTCATACCCAATTAGGTGTCACATGTGACAAACTAACTACATGCAAAGAAACTCAAAAGAATCCCAAGCCCGAATACCTAAAATCTATGTTGAGCACTTTTTGTAGGTAGTGAAAAATAACACAATGTTTTCACATTCACTTTTTTGTCCCATCATCATACCATTCATCTAGAAGGTTTCCAAGAGACTATGACAAGACTCATTTATTTTTTAAGTTTAATTTTAGAGGGTCTTGCCCAAAATTGGAGACCAGTTCATATGTTACCAAATACTCTACTCTAGTAACTTTCATCTCATGCACTTTAAACAAGCAATCACACCCAATGGGAGTGATTGTTCAATTAAGAGCCCATCCCTAACTAGTCTAGGAACACTAGCAATTGTTACCGTGTTTCCCGCAGCACAGAGGAGCGGAAAATGGAAAAAAGAAAATAGCAAAAAAGCGTAGGATAAAAGCAGAAAAAGGCGCCTTGATTGGTAACCAGACCCTGAAAAATTTAAATGTTCGGGCACGACCCTTAGAAAGTCACAGTGTCGCCCGAAGACAACAAAAGAGTAAAAGGCACACCATTAAAATGTGGAAGCGCCTTCGAATCCTTGTAAAAGAGCGCCAGGCTCGCTCCTGTGCAAAGTGTACGCATTATTTGGGAATAGGATAAATTAAAATGGTGGGAAATGGGAAAAAGGGCCTAGGCTATGGTTGGCCATGTAAAAAAGGGAAAATGAAGCTCATTCTTTGGTGTGTGGCAAAAAGAGTCTTCTTCTTCCTCTCTTCTTCTCTCCCTCTTGCTTGTGTGTGCTCTTGAGAGAGAGAGTGTGAGAGTGTGAGGGAGTGAGTGTGTGGGAGTGAGGGATCAAGCGGGTGAAGCTCTTCACCATCTCCTCTTCTGAGAGCGGAATTTTGGTGCCGGGAATTGCTTAAAAATAGCTAAAAATTATGAATATCAAGGGAAAAATATTCAATGTAAAAGGCGGCGGCTCGATCTAGGACGATTTTAAGCGTGAAAGTGCTTTAAAGGTGCCCGAGCGACACTTGTTGATTTTTCATAAATTTTCAGAGAGTCGTGCGGGTTGACACGAGCTACTGGCCAATGCGGGATGCTAAGTCGGACGCCCATGATTTTTCAGAGCTCAATTCCGAGTCTGGACGGGGAAATGGCCAAGAAGTTGGGCAAGATTTGAAGGGGTGGACCAAAGTTTGGCCAAATGTGTAAGTGACCCTTGGGAGCCCAAAATGAAAGTCACATGAAATGTAGGAGAGAAATCGTGGAGAGAGAGAGAGAAGAAGCCACGCCTACATCACGCCGATTTTTGCACCTCATGCTTGATGGATCAACCATGGGGGTTGCATACAACCCATAGAGCAGGCATTAGTCCCTCATTCCCCTCTGTATGCTGATCTTATCGCCGCCCTCCGCTCCTCAATTGATGGCTTGAATGCTGAGATAGAAATCTAGTATTTCTCTCTCCTCCCTCTCTCTCTTCTAAAGGCAAGTTCATGTGGGAAGAGAAAAGAAGAAGAAAGAATGATGGAGGCTTGTCCGGCATGGATCGGATTGCTTCCTGGGCTGGAAATGGTGATTTGTGATCGTGCTGAGCATGAAGTGCTGCTGATTTTCAGATTTGCAGCCATGGACATGAAACCCGAAACACGCAAACAAGCGGTAATTCAATTTTTTTCAAAGGAAATTTGAGATTTCATGGCTTTTGATTGATAAAATGTTGTTCATGTGGGCTAAAAATTGTTTATGTTGCTGTTTCCCATGAGTACTTGTTTGATGTTCATAATCAGAAAATCAGAAAAATATGCATCTTGTGACTCAAAATAATACATTAAAACACGTAAAATATAGAAAATCAAGGAAAAATGATGTTTTTGGGCATAAAAATGGAAAAATGAATAGGAACACCAACTAAATTTTCATTTTTGTTGCAAGAAGGAACTAAGGGCCACATCCCATAACCTATTTTAAATTTTTAGTAATTAAATAATGCAAAAAATAAGGGAAAATACAAGGAAAATAGAGGAAAATCACTAAAAATAGGGGAAAAATGCATTTTGGGTGCGGAAAATTAATGAAAATTAAGAACAATGTTTGTGAATGTTTGTGGGGACTGAAGCATGAGGATTTGCCTCAGTTCAACCCCACCTTCTTGTTCTAGTGTGTTTTTCCCGTTTTTTACACATAAAATAATAGCAAAATGCCCTATAAATCTATACCACAATGCAACATTTGATCGATGGGAGGGTAGAGTGGTTAAAATGTGTCTAAATGTGGAGTAAAATGATGAAAAGATTGCTGTTTTGTTTGCATGCCATATAGGTCGGTGAATAATTATAAAATAAGAGCCTAGTAGCACGAGGGTTTCCTTAGTGCTAGGTTTGTGCAATGCTGCATAAGAACGGTAGTTGAAAATCATTGAAAGAATGTTTTCCAAATGTGCACAATATTGATTTCATAATTTTTTGAGCACTTAGCATCCACAATATGCATAAATCATGGAAATATTTAAAGGTATCAGAAATCTTGGATGCACAGCAATTGTTTTCATTAGGATCTTGACCTATGTTGAGTGAGAGATAGGACACCCTAAGCCATAGGATAGTCGTGGGGTCTAGAGAAAAGAGAAGTAAGGACAATGGTACATTCCTGTATACGATTAAATGGTATCTTGAGTGGATTTTGTGCGAAATGTTTATATGTTGAGCGACGCACCGAGGGGCCAATCCCCAAGGTGTAGGAGAGTCGCAGAGGGGTGGCGGCACTCAGCCGTTGGAGGACCCCCTATGTCTGTGCTTCGTGCCATTAGGCAATGTGTAAGGGACTCCCTTTGAGGAGTAGTGGGTGAGAGAAGAGTGGACTACAAACGACGTAATACAAATGCAAGACATTTAGGAAGGCAAAATATGTGTCATCAATGCTCCTGGCCGCGAGGCCGTGGGGTTGTTGAGCGCGTGAGATAGAGGTCCGTGGCTAGTGCACGAGCCAGTGCTGGCCCGTTCTAGGTTCCATCATCTTCTCTTCTTCTCTTCTCTTCTCTTCTCTTCCCTCGTGCGCGCGGCTATGGAGGATGGAGCTTGGAGATGGAGGAGGCTTGAGGATGCTTGAGCTAGCATCAAGGATCATGGAGCTACCAGAGTGCGTGAGAGAGGAGGGTACTCAATCAGGCATCAAGGTAAGCTCACTACACGCTTAGAATCGACGGCGTGTCGGCTAGGTGAGAGATAGCCATTAGAGCTCACTTGGAATGCTTGATACAATAAGCGGTTTGTGGCGGTTGAGTGAAAGCTCCCACATTTTGGTTCCATTGTCAGAACCAACCGATTCAAGCTTGAGCACTTGCGTGCCTCATATCGAGCAGCGAAGTAGGGGATTCATCCTCGAAACGGAGCTTGAGATAGGTAGGAAGTTTGGGTGTTTTTGATCTTCAAAACAAGTAAGTATTTTGGGATATTTTGGTTGTTTTATGATTGGAAAACATGGAGAAATTAGTTCAGTTTTTTGCTTTCGATTTTTGTTGCATTTAGAGTAGGTTAACATTAGGATATCGCACTTGAGAGGCATAGGGTTTTCTGCTGTAAAATAGGGAGAAAATCGGGGAAAACAGGTGGAAAATACAAGAAATGCTCATTTGAATGTGTAGGAATCACAAGGAGAGTGATTGGTAACATCTGGGTAATGTCCAGTAGGGTTATAAGTTCTTGAAGGGCAAGGGAATCCTCATTTGCAACCAGCTGAGAGAGAGAGAGAGAGAGAGAGAGAGAGAGAGAGAGAGAGAGAGAGAGAGAGAGAGAGAGAGAGAGAGAGAGAGAGAGAGAGAGAGAGAGAGAGAGAGAGAGAGAGAGAGAGAGAGAGAGAGAGAGAGAGAGAGAGAGAGAGAGAGAGAGAGAGAGAGAGCTTGGGTGACCCGTTCGATCGATCAATGCGAGGAGTGACGTTGCTATCGGCAATCCCCAGGTATATAGATCTCTTCTCCATCACTCCAGCATTATTCATGTTGAATCTTGTAGCCTATAATAATCAATATCTTAAGATTTTGGACGATTTTATGCTCGAAAGTGCGTTCTGGTCGGCAGAATCGGACACCTGATTCAGTGTCCGATTTTGAGGATCGGACGTTCGAACCAACCCGTCCGATTTTGGGAATCTGACCAGTCGGACCACTTGGACACTCGGACCAACCCCGTCCGATCAGATGCTTAGTCCGATCGTCCGATCGAGGAAATCAGACTCACGAATTAGGATACGTCAGCGATCGAACCACTTGTCCGATTTTTGAAAATCGGACACTTGACCCCCATCCGATTCTGAGAATCGGACAACTCAAACTCAGACCCACCTGGTCCGATTCTTAGAATCGGACCACTGGTAAATCAGACCACTGGTAAATCAGACCACTGGTAAATCAGACGTCCGATTCTCAGAATCAGACACACCCTTAGGCAGAAAAGAAAAAAAGAAAACATCAAAAATTGACCCCCACGATTGACTGGAAGCACAACCCACTCCAGGACAACGTAGCGAGCGCCTTGTAAGCAGTTCCCAACGTAGGAGTCACCACCAAGGGACAGGGGGACGGTGCTGGAGCACTCCCCAGCGACCAGACGCATTGAGAACGGAAACCCAATCGTAGGACCTGTGTGATCGACCCCCTAGTGAACAGCAAGAAGCAGTGCAGACCCCAGAATCCACTAGAATGGCTAGGACTTGAGCAATGAAGCTTATCAGGCTCGAGATGAGACAAGAGGGCGTAAGCATATAGAGATTGTTGTTGCACTCACATTGAATTCTGCACTTGAAGTACACATAAGGAAACTGAAAGCCTGATTGACCACAAGTGCACGAGAAACGATACACACTGAGTGAACAATAATTGAGGATTGTATTCAATAAGTCAAGGAACTCACCCAGATAAGACCACTCAAGGAACCCACCAGCAGGAGAGAACCAAGACATAGACAAACCATCGAAGCACAGAATAGGACCAAGCAAGGAGCGCCAATGACAAGGATCTGTCAAGTCTATTTAACCTGATCGACAGCATAGTGGAGCGCGAGAACTCGACCATGACGGAAGAGAGCTTTGACCATCAGTCTAGTGAGGAGCTCGATTTGAATGTATTCTGAGATGCTATTCAGCAGAGCAGTTATGACGTGCATGCCCAGTACGAGCACCAAGGCAGGACAACAGACGCAATCATTGCAGATCTAGAAGAGGAGAGAAGGCTAGCCCGCAATGCATTGCAAGGCATAGCCGAGTACAATAGGGATTAGCAGGCTAGGAGCCAAAGGCAAAGCATGGAGCTGCATGAGGTGCAGCGAGTGCTCAATAATACAACAGTAGAGTAGAGTGCCAACGCACTAGCGACGTCACTGCTTGCAGGATTAGGGGCAAACCAAGGCTCAAAAAGCCAGGCCAAAATACCGATTGTTGCCAAGCAACTCAATAAGTACCAACCTCATGACAACCCATACAGCTTTGTTGAGAAGTTTGAGCAAGTCTGCGAAGCCAATGGCCTCAATGACCAAACTCAACGCTCGCAAGCATTCGGGCTTTGCCTAGGCGACAAGGGTAGGACGTGGTATACGAGCCTAGATGCTGCAGAGCGAGCCAACTTCAATGACCTCAAGGATCTCTTCGTCAAGAGATTCACCGAGCCTGGATACTCCGATAACCTGCTAGTACGCTTGATGAACATTAAGCAGAAAGAGGAGGACATCCGCGAATATGTGACCCATGTGAGGAGTCTCTTTAAGAGAATCCCTCTAGGCGAGCGACCAACTGACAGAGTAGTTTCGACTATATTCATTAGCGGAATTCGAGACGAGGAGTTGTATAAGGCTTTGGCAGGAAATTCAAGCTTGCAACGGGACGCAGTGGCTAGAGTGTTTGAGGAAGCCATCAGAGTTGATGATCAGCTGAAGGAGCAGAGCTCCAGGAGCTCAAATCTAGACGAGACCAACTTGCGAAGCTCAGAGAGAACGTCAACCTCTAGTGAGCGGTCAATCCCATCATCCCAAGATAAGGGGAAGGCCACCGAGACAGACCATGGCTTGGCTGAGGTCAAGATGGAATTAGCCAAGTTGCAAGACATGTTTAGACGACCAACGTGTCCGCACGTCCAATGCGTGTACTGTGGCAGAAACCACTTGCCGGCCGAGTGTCAAGACCCTCGGTCAAGACCTTGTGCTAAAAACTGCGGTAGGTTAGGCCATGATGTCGCACATTGTAGATTACCAAGAAGACTTCCATACTCGCAACCCTACGACCAGCCTTATTTAGCGAACAGGCCGCAGCCATTCTTCAGAAGGGGAGCCCCATTGGCTCTTCCTGCACCTAATGATATGGAATCAACCGTCCCTAGAATGGACATAAATCCTACAGGCATTCCTAGATCGCCTGGTCCTTACGTGACCCACCCACCACTGAGCAACGCTCTAGTACACTACGTTGAGGAGCCGAATGATGAAGAGACCTACATATACCCTTACGTCTCGCACGATGACGAGGGCAACATGGTCCTCATGGATTATCGACCTGTGTCGGTGATGGCATTAGGAAGGGGATGAGGTAGGGGCCTAGAAGGGCAGATGCAGGATCTAGTCACCTGTTAGACTTGTGGTCACCCTGGCCATGTCTCATCATGCTGCCCTGAAAGAGAGCAGCAAAACAGAGATAAGGATGACCAAAGGTGCGCAGAGTGCAGAATCACCCATCTTTTCGTGGATTGCCCAAAGCAAAAGCCATCCTCTAGCTCAGCCAACTTGCCATCTGTCCCACTGGGGCTGTTTGGTGTCGAAAACCTCGATGGAAAGGCCACACCTATTCCATTGCGGGTCATGACCCAAGCCCAAACGAAGCAGGCCGGCATCTCTTTGCCAGGACTTAGCAACATTGACACAGCCTCGATAGGAAAGAAAAACCGCAGGCACAAGAAGAAGAGATCGGAAGCTAAAGTCGCACTAAGAACCGAGAATGCTACGACTCTGCCTGCTGGAAAGAAGGTTTCAGATGCAGAGGCAGAGACTTCAGCCCCTAAAATGGCCAAAAAGGGAAGCGCTAAGGTAGGGGAATATCCGCATCCGAAGCGACAATTAGAGGCCATAGAAAAGGTGAAGGAATGGGTAAAGGAGGCTCAAGAGCATCTCAAAGATGTTGAGCCCATCATAGAGGACGAGAACGATGATCTCTCTAGCGTAAGCATGCCAATATCACCGCCTCAACCTAAGTCGGCAGAAGCAACTGCGCCACAAGCAATGCCACTAAGACCAAGCCTTGACGACAGAGCCTCAGGTCAGCCACGCCCATTGGCCCGGACAATCTAGGTTAGGGGAGAGACGAGTATCCAACGATCTCCTAACCACGCTGGTGACTACCCCTGTAACACTTAGCCTAGGAGATATGCTTAAGTAGCATCCTACCCTATGGCAAGACCTTAAGCAGTGGGTCGAAGGGTCACAAGAGCAGGTCACAGCAGGCCCTCAAGACCATGATGTAGAAACGCAATTACCAAGTTTGATGCTGCACTCTGTCCCTAAATCCTTGCACGTCAATGCCTTTTGGGAAGGCTCTGAGATGCATGCGGTCTTACCGGTCCTAGCCTTAGGTGACACCACAAGAAAGGGAATCGTAGACACAGGAGCTGGGGTTAGTGTGCTTAGCCACGCAGTACTCCAGACTTGGGGAAACCCGCCTGTCGAAACTGCTAGGTTTAATGTCACATTAGCAAACGGTATGAGAGTGAATCCATTCGACGTACTGAAGAATTGGCCAGTGAGGATCGCAGGTGTCTAGTTCTCTGTTGACTTTATAGTCATGAAGGGAGTGGACTATGATGTCCTATTAGGCCGACCCTGGATGCGCAACGCTAGAGTCATCGAAGATTGAGGTAACGGCTTGATCTTCCTTGGCAATAGAACGAATGCCATAAGAATAGAGATGGGCACTTGGAAGACCTCATTAGTCAACCTAGACGCCATCTTTGCTATGCTCAAGGGGAATACTCAAGTCAAGAAGCCCTATGGGCCCTTGACCAAGCATATCCCATGTCCAGAGGATGAGCGGGATTGGATGCACGTTCTTGCTACAATAGACCTGCCATTCTCAGATCATGAGGCGTACGAGCAAGCCATCAAAATGATCGGCAAGTCCAACGAAGCACTCTCTACACCAGTCTGCATGATGGCAGAGGAAGCTGCCGGGGAAAGCCTGGGAGCCTGTCACCTTCCTAGTACCATCCAACAAAAGGGAACTCCAGGGGATACTGGAATACCTAATGGACCAGCTAGCTGGCAATCCAGCTGCAAATTTCAAACCACTCCAGGATCTCTTAGAGGAATCCAAGTGGCAATGGACCAGGGTGCACGATTTAAACCTCATGTATAAATGGGCCCTAGTTCCTGACCAACGGCACGAGACATACCAAACCCTAGGAGATGACAGGCAGGCGGACGATAAAGATTCCAACGATGAATACGAAGACTGCCAATCCTTCAGTGAGATGAGAGTGAGGGTGAAATAGATACCATAGAATACGACACCGAAGGACGAGAAATTGAGCAGATACGAGTAGACGCCAAGCCACAGAAAAGGTAGACCCTTAGAGTAGAGCGAGGAGTCATGTGCATGGAATGTGATCCGCTTGATTGGAATGCGTAGGAGCCATAGACCTTGAGCAAACAGGCCTAGCCCAGCCAGGAACAATATCAATACTTAGGACTGAATCACCATCTGAAGTGCGGCCACCAGGGGAGACCACCTCTTCTAGCGAAGATGGAGGGTTTGACTCTGAATCGGAAGTTAGTTCAGATAGTGATCCAGAGATCCCTAGGCCGCCCACGACCAGACGTACCAAGGGGGACCTACCCATCCACCTGAGGCACAGACGGTTAAGGCAGGAAAAGGCAAAGCAACCCAGGGATACACGAACAGAAGAGTAGCGAAAGCCACAGGACCTCCCTAAATGCTTCACGAAATTCAAAAAAGGGGATAGGGTAGTAGTTCTATTAGGTGCCAAACGTCAAGGGCAGACGAGCGAACCAATCGAGGGACTAGCCAAAGTCAAGGAAGTAGACTTAGACCAGGAAGGGGAAACACCCTGACCAGTGTTCATTGCCGATGACTTGACAGGCAAAGAAGAAACGAGCCTTGTCACTCTCTTGCGAGAGTATATAGACGTGTTTGCCTGGTCCTTAGAAGAGCTACAGGGGGTAGATCCGAGTGTTGTGACTCACAACATACCCACGACGTTGGACGCAACGCCGGTCAAGCAGCTGTACCCTATGAATCCAAAACACGCTCATGCTGTCAAAGAGGAAATTGACAAGCTGATGAGAGCTGGATTCATTTTCAAAATTGGGCACACAGACTGGGTATCACCCATAGCCATTGTGATGAAGAAGAATGAAAAAATCCGAGTGTGCGTCAACTACAAGAAGGTGAACGCTGCTACGAAGAGAGACAATTATCCATTGCCGTACACCAAGCACATGCTTGAGAGAGTGGCAGGCAAGGAAGCCTACAGTTTTCTGGACGGCTTCTCAAGGTACAACCAGGTGCAAGTGCATCCTGCAGACAGGCACAAGACCGCCTTTGCCACTGAGTGGGGTGTCTTTGCATACATAGTCATGCCCTTCGGGTTGACCAATGCCCCTGCCACTTTCTAACGTCTCATGTGCACCATCTTTAAGGATATGCTTCGCAAGGAGTTAGAGGTCTTTGTCAACGACCTGTGTGTCCATTCGACCTGGATCGAACACTTAGACAAACTCCACGTAGTCTTTGAACGGTGCCGCTTATATCGTCTCTCCTGAACCCCTTGAAGTGCCAGTTTTGGGTAAAGCACGGATGTATCTTAGGACACGTGGTGTCGAAGAATGGCATTGCCACTGACTTCTCGAAGGTAAGGGTTATTGTTGACCTTCCACCCCCAATTAATTACAAGGGAGTTCAATGCTTCTGAGGCCATACAGGATACTATCGGCGGTTTGTACTGAACTATGCGCTGATTGCCAGACCATTGTACAAGCTGCTGATTGTCTTTGAGTGGACCGAGGCATGCCAACGAGCGTACAAAGAATTGAAAAAGGCTCTAACAATAGCACCAATTCTAGGAGCCCTTGATTGGACCATTGCCTTCCACGTGCACATCGATGCATCTAAGTTTGCCATGGGGGTAGTGTTGTGCCAACCTAGTGAGCACAACTTAGATTATCCAGTGAGATTTGCTAGCAGACAACTCACTGAGACAGAGATGAACTACTCGACAACAAAAAGGGAGGGATTAGCCATGGTATTCGCTGTGAAGAAACTCCGGCATTATCTATTGGCCACACCCTTCATCTTTTTCGTGGACCATCAAGCCCTACTCCATTTAGTAAACAAACCTTGTGCTACAGGGCGCGTAGCTCAATGGCTCCTCCTACTTCTAGAGTTCGATTTCTCTGTGGTAGTACGAAAGGGAAAACAACATTACATGGCTGATCACATGTCATGCATCCCCACAGGAGAAGCCGCTGGACAAGGCATCGTTGACGAGTTACTCGACGCCCACCTATTCCACCTGTCCAGTGAGAGAGACTTATTTAAAGCTGATCTAACGCCATATTGGGCAGACGACATAGCCCAAGTGCTCGAGCACGGACTACCTGAGTGACCAATAGAGAAAGCCCAACTTAGGCTCTTGATCCTGAAAATCCAGCCCTACCAGCTGATTGCAGGCCAACTCTATAGGCTGGGGCAAGATGGATTGCTGCATAGATGCGTGTGTGAGCATGAGATGCACAATGTGCTCTCAGAGTCGCGTAACAGCATTGCGGGAGGACACTTTAGTGGAGACACAACATCAGGGAAGGTGCTACAGTCTCAACTATGGTGGCCTACACTTTTCCGCAATGCCAAGCGATTCGTCAAGCATTGTGACGAGTGCTAATGGACAAAAGTCCCGATTCGTAAAGATCAAATGGAGTTGACCCCAATTATTGCTCACCAACCCTTCGAAAAATGGGGAATCGACTTCATAGGGCCCATCAGTCCTACGGTGCAGTACTCACAAGCCAAGTATATCGTTGTGGCCACGGATTACCTCACAAAATGGGCAGAGGCAAGAGCCACACGAAAAAACGACGCTAGGATGACTGCCAAGTTCTTATGGGAGCAAGTGATCTCGCGCTTTGGCTGCCCCATTGAACTGGTTAGCGACCAAGGTACACACTTCATCAATGAAGTGATAGCACATCTCCTATCCACCTTTCTCATTATCCATCGCAAATCCTCACCATACTACCCTCAGGCGAATGGCCAGGCAGAATCAACTAATAAGATTTTTATTAGTGTCCTGACTAAAGTAGTCTCAGCCTCACGGAGCGACTGGGACAACAAGCTGATGGCAGCCTTGTGGGCCTACCGCACAGCTTATAAAACGGCTGTCGGACAAACCCCCTTTAGGTTGACCTATGGAACTGAGGCAATTCTACCATCAGAATTCTTCTTTCCTAGCATGAGAATAGCACTTCAAGAACGATGGGAAGGGAAGGAGGCATGGACGCAATGCCTGGTTGAGCTTGAACGCCTATGAGAAACTCGTCTTCTAGCCACCCACGCGCTTATCTGTGGTGAGAAAGCTCGACGCAAGAGCTGGTTTGACAAGCATGTCAAGCAGCGCGAGTTTGAACAGGGTGACTTAGTGCTCCTTTACTCAATTAAGGGGCATAAGCAAAAAATGAAATTCAGAGGTCTCGGACCCTTCAAGTTCATGCGATTAGCCGAATCGGCAATGTCGAGCTGGAGACACTAGATGGTGAGGGAGTAGGCTTCTTCAATGGCAGTTGTGTCAAGAAGTACTACTCTCCCACGCATCCCTTGCAGGAGTCACCTTTGTCAGAACCGCCAGTCAAGGTACGAGTAGCAGCAATCACTAAAATCAACGAAGGGAAGGAGGAAGCCGTAGAACCCGCTTACCTCCATATCATGGTCACTGCCAAGTAAACGTGCACTTTCAACGCCTTGATCGATGAGGGAGCAGAATTCAACGTCTTAACCCACAATCATTGGATCCAAGTCGGCAAATCGCTACTTCAACCCACAACTGCCAAATTAAACCCATACGGAGCCCACTCATACGCACTTCTCGGCAAGTGCAGAGTCGCCGTTTCTATCGAGTCTGAGACTCTTCCAATGCTTTTTTACGTATTACCAAGTGCTACAAATGCAGACACGGAGTCACTGCTGGGGCGAACCTTCAAAAAGCAGACTCGCTCGAATGTTGATTATGAGTCGCAGTGCATCCACCTAGCAATAGTTAACGTGTGCATTGTAGCTCCTATCCTCATAAGACCCAGAACTATAAACCCAGGAGGCCAAGATGCAATCACAGGAAGCGCCGCGTGATCAAGCAAAGATGGGTCCCTAAAGCCCTCTTGCATGCGCAAGGCTACTATGAGGGAAATACCTGGTTGTGGATCCCTAAGGTCCCCGTGGCCAAAGGCACTATTCATACGCCACCCTTAAGCTTGATCAGCCCACATCCCACAACACCTCAAAACCATAGGTCGCAGTGCTCTCCAGAGCCCCAGCCGTCTGACTCATCTACGCTTCAGCCTAAGAGAGTCGCACAAACCTATCGGCCCAAGCAACAGCCACCGTCATAGGTGGCATCATCCGATCAAGTCAATCTGACTCCCCACAGCAAAGCTGACTCCAGCAGTCCATATGTTGTGGCTGTCCCTAATCCACCCATATTCCAAACAGCCCAACTGCAGGCTCAAGGAAACTCCCAACTACAACTATGTATTGTCAAGGCCTCTAGTTCTAGCAAACCTCAACCACCCGTCGGCCTTACGCCCTCCTATGAATGAAGATCCTTTCTAGCGCTAGCCGGCCGATCGGCTGACCTTGCTGAGGACACTGGGGATGACATGGTGGAATGCATTAAACGACTCAATGCCTCCTTCGTGTCGCTAGCCCTCAGCTATGACCGCTTGGACTTAGGTCTATTAGAAGAACCCTTTGCAATGGAAGTGCGCAATATGCCTTGCTCTTGGGAGACTTTTGAATTCGCATTTGCAAAAGCTTCTCGCTCTGCTGCTAAGTTGCTCAACAGCGAGATCTCCAAAGAGTAGGCCATTAAACAACGTCTCATCACATCCTACGATTAGCGAACCACTTCTGTTATCACTGATCAGGAAATCACCGAGTTATCCAAGCTCGCTGATACTGACTCCACGTTTTTGAAGCATTGGTACACTCTTAGGCTGCAATGGGAAGTTGAGGGGTGCCGCATAATGACCAACGCTGAGCAGCGCCACGCAATCAAAACAGCAGAGTACGACCCCACCTACGTTGCGCCAACCTCGTACCGAGTATTAACCACTCTTCGTGACCGACCCATGGAAGAGCACATCAAGGGGCATCCCTACCTTGACTGCCTCTTAACAGAGGGAGAGCTCCACATTGCAAGTCGGGTTGATTTTGACGATCTCCTAATCGATGTTCTGACATACATCACGCATGTGGGTATCCGTCCATTCGAATTAGACCGTGAAGCGCAGCTAGAGTACAACCCCAACTTCTATGCTTGGCTCCTGCGCAAATAGACCGACACTCTTTATACTGAATGCCCTTGTCCTCTCAACCCTTAATCCTGGGACGGATTCTTCTTGTTCCAAAGGGGGAGGGGGTAAGGTGGAATTTAAAAAGTAAACCAAGTATGAAATGTCAATAAAATTTGAAATACAATGGTAAGATGTAATGGTAAAAGTCTGAAAAGAAAAGTTAAGGCTATACTCAAAATATTCTAGATCAATAAAATCTGCTATGCTTTTCTTCTTTCAGCAAGTTATTTGTCAAAAAGCACTAATAGTGGAAATGGCTGAACTTGTAGGCATCGATCATGGCAAGCCAGGACAAAGTGGGCAAGCTCCCCTTCTCGGAGGAGGAGCAAGCGAAGTACGGCCTCACGGTGGAGACGAGAGCCTTCAACTAGTTGAAGTTTCGTCACATCTTCAACCTTGAAGACGTAGCCATCGAAGAGCCGGTAGTGTGCCAGATCATAGACCAGTGCCATCTACAGAAATAGCTAGACATAGTGGGCCAAAGGGTGGACTACACCCAGTGCACCGACTTTTTGCGCACCTCTAACAGAAACAGAGGCACCATCACGGTGCGCAAGAATGAAGCCACTCGGCAAGTACAGATCGAGCTGACCCCGGAGTTGGTGGAAAGGGCACTGGGGCTGCTGAATAAGGTGGAAAGAAAGCCGAAGAGGGACGTCTATGCCATGTTGGGAATGGACAAGGTGAAGGTCCATACCAATGATAGGATTAGCTTGGCAGACATCCCAAACCCAGACATCCAGCTGCAAGCAAAAATGGTGCATGCTTTGTTCTCAAGCCAGAGTTACAATAGCATAATGAGCCGGATCAACGTGCCTCTGCTCGGACAACATTGCGGCACAATCACTGGACGAGGTAAACCTGAATGGGTTTGTGAGGAGAACCATAGAGGCTTCGGCTAAGGCCCTAGCAACAAGAGGAAGAGCCACTGGAGGAGAATCCCCATCGTCCCGATCAACACACAAGGCATCATCCTCCAAAGCCTCAACCATAGGGTTTGGAGGTGTCCTTATTGCCATAATCCAAGAAGCACTAGGGCAAGGACGTGAAGAAGAAGATAAGAAGGGAGGCGAAGAAGGAAGTGATGAGTCACCGTCACAATCCCCACCTCACACAGAAGAGCAGCGTAGGTCTTCAGATGAAACGGAGACTGACGAAGACGAAGAGGGAGAGTCCCAAGGCAGCCCACAGAGGCATGCAGAACAAAGAACAAAAGCCCTGCATGGGAAGAGGGAAGAGGAGCGCAAGAAAAAAGAAAAGGAAGATCTGGAGAGGGCTCGAAGGGAGTCGCTCAAGGATGAGGAGGAGAGAAAAAAGAAGACTGAAGAGGAGTTGAAAAGAAAGGAAGAGGAAGAAATAGCGCTGGCCACCTGTCGCTCCATTGAGGAGCAGCACAAAAGAGACGAGGAAGGTGCAAAGAGCCTGCACGGAACAGAAGCACCTAGTTCCAGTACCAGTGTGTTAGAAATTGCACCCCTGCCCCCAGCAGAAGGAAAAGGCAAAGAACCGATGACACCAACTCCCCCTCTCTTCGTAACTTGTACACCAGCCACTCTCATCATGACGACGCCCACTGCCACCGCCACCTAAGGCTCCACTCCAAAAGTCAATGAGAGCAACATGGTCACTTGGCTGCAGTTCTTGGTGGAAAGGGAGTTGGCAAGAGAAGTGAGCGTGGCCACCCCAGTGTCAGGAGTAAAGAGGGCAGCCACAGTTGATATGGAGCCAAGGCCATAGCTAAAAAGGTAGAAAACAGAAGCGGTTGTCACCACCGCCACTATGTCCCATCCCCCACCTCCAGCAGGCCAATACGATTAATACGTTAAGGAGCTGCTCTTGCAGCTAGAAAAGGCCAAGGAAGAAAAGAGAACAGCCATGGAGGAGCTGGAAACAGAGCGAGAATCAGGAGCCGCTCTCCAACTGGAGAAAACAAAGTAGATAGCAGAATACCAAAGGGAGATTGTTGTGCTAAAGGAAGAAGCCAGCAATAAGGATGCAGAAGAATCAAAAGCCCTGAAGGAACGTGACACTGCTTGGGAAGGAAGAAGAAAAATCTTAATGGAATGCCTCAACGGAGAGAGGGAGATTAATGCTCACCTGCGGCGCAAGAATGACCAGCTCTCGGCAGTCAACCTGGAAGCATAAAACTAGCTTGAGAAGATCAGAAAGGAGGCTGCAGAGTTGGACCAGCTAAGAGGAGAGCAGGTGCGAGGGAATCAGGTGAAGCTGGACCAGCTCAATGCATGAATCATCGATGAACACCAGGAGCAGTCCCGCCTACACCTTGAGCTCGAGGACCAGCAGCAACAACTCATGGCTATGACCCTCCATCAGGGGGAGAGCCTGGAAGATATGGAAAAAAGAGCAAAAGAATGGGTTGACCACAATGAGAGGAGAATACGAGACCTGGCACGCCGGTGGCTGGCCAAATCAGAAGGAGATAGAGTGTTGACTGAGAATCAGGCAGAGGCGGCCCAGCTCTCCATGATAGCCCAGCAGCACACCTTCCTCAACACGCTGCTCCACTCCACCAAACCAGAAGGAAACAAAGCCAATGATCAGCTGCTGCAGAAGAAGTTAGCCATTGCACGCAGAGCCCTAACAGCAAGCCTGCATGTACCACTGCAGCTAGGAGGCCCACCGTAGAGCCTGGAGGAGCAAAGAAGATATCTTGCACAGGTAGGCCTGACGGTGCAGGAAGAACTCGGCTTCACAGAGGTAAAGGCACAAGAAGACGTGCAAGCAGAAGGGGGTGAACCAGAGTTTGATCTGGGACCTCAGGAGGAGGACTACGTCCCACCACCCCCTTCTCCACAACAAGATGAAGTGCAACCCCTGACACATCTGCTGAGAGGAAAGCAGCCCAGGCTAAGCACAGGAGAGAAATGGTAGAGAAGGCAAGGAAAAAGTTGAACATTAGACCTGTTCCAAGACAACCTGCCCCTCTCACACCGCGCCCTGAGAATCTCCCCGCTGAATTCCATGCAGAGTTGATTATCTGGGAACAACAGGAATGTGCCCACGATCCCTTCGACTTGAGCTTTGAGCTTCCCGCTACATTAAACAGAGTAATGCCCATTAAACTTGTAAACGACGTAATCGCTATGGGTGCAAGGCTCAAGGACAAGTGGCTAGCGGAGCGAGAGGCCAACCCAACTGCTTGGGGAGCCAAGGACCGCGAATTTTGGCAGGATAAAGTCCTCCAGGTGCCTAGATCGGTGTTGCCAACCCACCTGGAGAAGACGCATTTTTGACATCAACCTTAACACTTGGATGGCGTTTTGTAACACCCTCCCTTCTGAGAGAAACGACCCCACTTTTATGCCGTATCCTCGAAGGGTAGGTGTGGACTTTAATCCATCCATCCATGGTAGGTTTGACTTTCCCATTATCTATAATGCTAATAGCACCTCCCATAAGGATGCCCTTCTCTTTACCCTCCCTGATTTGTACAATTCTATAGATAGATTTCTTAGTGAGTTCACCTCCTGTCCTGACCTCGCCTTCATAACCACTTGTAATTATCTTAGACTAATTAGGGTCTTAGTCCACCAAGAGACTACTGCACCTCAAGAACACCACCTCCCACCCCTTTACTTCGACCCCAATGCCATAGATAGCAGCACCATGACTCGCCTCATGATGTGCGCTACTCTTTTGCCATCCTTCTGTGTTGCACTACTCGAAGATATGAGCGATAGCAAATTCACACAGTGCAACCACTCCTTCCTTTCCACCACCACTCTCAAAACCCACCTCAATCTCAAGGGCTACTTGCTGAGTCGCAGATTCCTTAACAAGGCCCCCCGCCCTCCACCATCCCCTACCCACCATTCGGACGAGGAGGAGTAAACTCCCATCATGCCCTTGTATCACATGTATCCATGTATAAGCCTCTTTATATTATTTAAAAAGAAGAAGAAGAAGAAGAAGAAGAAGAAGCAAGCCACAAGGCAACGAAAGAAAAGGGTGAATTGGAAAGAAGAGACAACAGCAAAGCATAGCAAAGCCAAGGGATGCATCTACTATTAAGCAAAGATGAGTGAGAGAGACCTTCGCAAGATCCGCTTGCAACTCCCCTTCCCCTCGTCGTGCACCACTGTCATTGCACCTAGAGTTCTCCCTAGCCCCTTCCCCACTTCACGCTAAGGGCACATCAAGGGCATGACTTTCAGACCTGTCACCCTAAGACTTACACTGTACCTCCAACGACACACAAACTGGGTCCTCAAGTGTGGACATTACCAAGGGCTTGCCCAAGGTTAGACCCATCTCACAGTTCCACTCCCATGGGCACCACGCACTACACGGAGAGGCAAACACACCCCTTAGGGAGTGCACAACTTTTCTTGCAGGTTATGTTCGAGTTTCAACAACTGGCTACTCAGCTGAAGAAGATCACCCACGGCATCCTTGAATGACCAACATCTGTTCCATATGCCAGACATGACACCATTGTTGTTGTTTCAAGAGCTTTTCTGCATTGGAGTGGACGGACCAACATGCTTCATGCCGCCAACCCTCTGCCTACTGATGGCTACCATGATTGAACCAAATCAAGCAAAAGGAGTACTGAGTAATAGACCTGCCATTGGCATAGATCTTGGAACCTCATCTTCCAAAGATGCATGCCCAACGCCTCAAGATCTATGGATCTCTTATTGATTCCACAAGCCTAAAGAATTTCAATGCAAGGTTGAAGATCTTCAACGAAGCACTGAAGACCTTCAACTCAAAGACAAAGCTCTTCAAATCAAAGACACAGATTTTCAATGCGAAGACAAACCATATCATTGCCAAGGCAGAATTTGGGGGGGGCTTTTCCATGATAAATCCCTCCAATACCATCCTCCTAAGGGATTGCTTATTGCTTCAAACGTTTCTGGTGCTCAAGAGATGACCGGCTACATAATGGACGCCACAACTGTGTGAAAGATGCCGAGCATCTTCATGAAGCCTAAAGCACGCCGGAATCTCTCTTGGTCATCGTCATTAAACTCCATCACCTCTCATTCACACCATCACCTTGGAAGCAATGTCATCCACCTACCAATTCCGCCTAGCAGTAGACCTAACTAGCCACTACTTTCCACCACAGTGCCATGGGACTGGCACTTGGCTAGGAGGGGGGTAATGTTACTGTGTTTCCCGCAGCACAGAGGAGTAGAAAATGGAAAAAAGGAAATAGCAAAAAAGGTGCAGGATAAAAGCAGAAAAAGGTGCCTTGATCGGGTACCAGACCCTAAAAAATTTAAATGTTCGGGCACAACCCTCAGAAAGTCTCAGTGTCGCCCTGAGTCAACAAAAGAGTAAAAGGCGCACCATTAAAATGTGGAAGCGCCCCCGAATCCTTGTAAAAGAGTGCCAGGCTTGCTCTTGTGCAAAGTGTACGCATTAGTTGGGAATAGGAAAAAATAGAATGGTGGGAAATGGGAAAAAGGGCCAAGGCTACGACCGGCCATGTAAAAAAGGGAAAAGGGGATGACCGCCCAAAAAGGATTTAGGGCTTTGTATATAAAGTTGAAAAGTGAATGAGAAGCTCATTCTTTGGTGTATGGCAAAAAGAGTCTTCTTCTTCCTCTCTTCTTCTCTCCCTCTTGCTTGTGTGTGCTCTTGAGAGAGGCAGTGTGAGAGTGTGAGGGAGTGAGTGTGTGGGAGTGAGGGATCAAGAGGGTGAAGCTCTTCACCATCTCCTCTTCTCATCTTCTCTTCTCTTCCCTCGCGTGCGCGGCTATGGAGGATGGAGCTTGGAGATGGAGGAGGTTTGAGGATGCTTGAGCTAGTATCAAGGATCGTGGAGCTACCGGAGTGCGCGAGAGAGGAGGGTACTCGATCAAGCATCAAGGTAAGCTCACTACACATGTAGGATCGACGACGCGTTAGCTAGGTGAGAGATAGCCATTAGAGAGTTCATCTTCACCTTCCCTTGTACATTGGATATGATACTAACTCCAAGGGTGGTGGAGGATGTCATAAAGCTCTTGGTGGTAAGGTTAGGAAGGAGGTGGCTGGAGGAAATAATTGTTGAGATATCGAGCTCCACTCGTGATACGCCAGGGTGACCGTTGTGTATTTATGCCACCGACTTGTCAGTTGTAGATGCGGTTGGTACACCGCCCCTGAATAATAGCTACATGATAGCTATCCTTATCTACTCTAGTTCGTGGCTCAGTTAGTATGCCACCTTAGTTAGTTGAGTTTGGTTTGAGACCCATATCTAGGGTTCTTCTATTTCTTTGTACTTGAGTTCTTTTGGCTTACACAACTAAGAAGAGGAAAACTGTTTTCAGCCTCCACCCTTGTGTGTCTTCCCCCATTGTGCAAGCAAGAAAGCTTCAAGCGAGACTCCTTCCTTCTCTCCCACAATCTTGACATGGTATCAGAGCCTTGTTCGTGGTAAGGAGCTCAAGAAAGCAAGCCAAGCTCGCGGTGGTCTGGTAAGAGGAGCAGTGTTGCTTTCATTTTCTGTTTTGGGAGCAGATCTTTGCAGGTAGCACAGCCGGAAATTGCAGGAGTGCATTGTCTCAGGTTTTTTTGATTTGAGGCCATTTCGGGGCCTGTTTTGGAGGCGGAAGTTTTCTGCACGCACTCAGGAAAAAGCCCTGTTTTATGCTGTGTGACCACTGTTCTACAGGTCGGTGAAAAGTTACCACAGATATTGCATCGTATGCTCGTGTGCAGAGACATTGGGAGTTACAGAATCATCCTTGGTTCCTGTATATGCAAAATTGTCACTAGGAAGTGACTGTGTGGTTAAATACCACTTTCGTCAGTTTTGCAGATTCGCCCTTGTGAGGCTGAAGCTGTGTTCTCTGCAGTGACAGAATTTTTTGCAGGATTCTGTAATGGCGTCTGATTCTCTTTCACAGATTGTAACTGAAAAGCTTGACAAGAACAACTTCCAAGCATGGAAGTTTAGAATGACGAATTTCCTTATGGGAAAAGGATATTGGGAATTTGTTGCAGGAAATGAAGAAGAACCAGTTCTTCCTGATGTTCCCAATCAACAGCAAATGCAGGCATTCAAAGCATGGCATGAGAGAGCTAGGAAAGTTATGTACTGGCTGTCTATCAGTATTTCAGACTCTATGATTGTGCATATTCAAGATGCAAGTACGCCAAAGGAGGCATGGGATACTTTGTCAAAAATGTACAGCACAAATACTTAAGCCAGGAAAATGCAGCTCAAGCAAGAGTTGCATAATGTGCAAAGAGAAAATATGAGCATCAACGACTACCACATGAAGGTGAAGAAGATTGCAGATGCACTTGCTTCCATTGGGTCGCCAGTGGAAGATGATGATTTAGTTTCTGTGACCTTGAATGGTCTAGGAAAGGATTATGCACAGTTTCGGACATCCATTTCAGTTCGTGAAAGATTTCCTGATTTTGAGGAGTTGATTGCTCTTCTAATTTCTGAGGAGCAAAGAAATGGTGGTGCATCTTCTTCAGGAGGAACTTCAAAAGAAGCTGTCTTCTACTCAAATGCTGGAAGAGGTAGAGGCAGAGGTAGAGGAGGCCGATTTGGAGGCCGTGGCAGAAATCAGAATATGCAGCAAACTCAAGAAAACCAGTCCTATGGAGGAGGACGTGGTAACTCTAGAGGCAGGGGGAGCCAAAGAGGTCGTGGTGGATGGCAAAGAGGTCAAAATGCAAACAGTAATGTTGAATGCTACTACTGTGGTAAAATGGGTCATATGGCTAAAGACTGCTATAAAAAGCAGAATGACATCATGAATGGAAAACTGCAACAAGGGAATTATGCATCTTCTAGCAGACAGGGTGATGACAGAAATGAGCATCTGTTTATGGTGCAGCACATGAACAATTCTGTGACAAGTGCAGAAGAAAGCAATGATGTATGGTATGTTGACTCAGGTGCATCAAACCACATGACAGGTCATGCAGAATGGATGGAGGATGCAAGGAAAATGGAAAAACCAGGATTTGTGGAGACTGGTGATGATACTGCACATCCTATTGTGCAGATTGGAAAAATTCCCTTGTCTATGCAGGATGGGAAAAAGAAATACCTGTCCGATGTATTTCATGTCCCGAATATCACCAAGAATCTGGTTTCTGTCGGTCAAATGGTTGAGCAGGGCTTGCAAGTCAGATTTAATCCTCATGGATGCTTTGTTGAGGATATGAAAAATAAAGGTCGCTTGATAGCAAAAGGAAAGAAAAAGGGCAGAATGTTTACATTGGATGCAGACATGTCTGAATTGAGTGCAGCAATGTTTGCACATGGGACCGGTGTAGTTGCAGATATTGATATCTGGCATAAACGCATTGGTCATGTTAATGTACAGCGACTTAAATCAATGCAGGCCCAAAATATTGTTGCAGGATTGCCGAAATTCAAGGTTGCAGAAATGCATAAGGTATGTGAAGCCTGTCAATTTGGAAAACAGGCAAGGAAACCATTTCCTAGACATGTTCAAGAGAGTGAGAAGCCATTGAAATTAATCCACTCTGATGTGTGGACTACTAAAGTTGCATCTCTTGGAGGCTGTCATTATTTTGTCACTTTTATTGATGACTATAGCAGAAAAGTTTGGGTGTATTTTATGAAAAAGAAAAGTGAAGTTTTTGGGCATTTCAAAACCGTTAAAGCTATGGCTGAAAAAGAAACAGGTCTGCAAATAAAATGCCTAAGGTCAGATGGAGGGGGAGAGTACCTCTCAAATGAGTTTGCAAAGTTCCTGCAGGAGCATGGCATAAAGCAACAATATTCATGCAGTTATACCCCACAACAAAATGGAATTGCAGAAAGGAAAAACAGGCATATTGGAGAGGTATCTCGTGCCATGCTGAATGAAAAAGACTTGCCAGATTTTTATTGGGCTGAAGCAGTTGCTACAGCAGTCTACATAATGAACATGACTTCCACTGCAGCAATACATGGAATGACTCCAGAGGAGAGGTATACTGGTAGGAAACCAGATATTTCTCACTTGAAAATTTTTGGTTGCATTGCCTATGTACATGTGCCAGATGAGTTGAGATCCAAGTTGGATCCAAAAGCTGAGAAGTGCATCTTTATTGGTTACTCTCTGCAGCAAAAAGGGTATAGATGCTATAACCCTTCTACTCGTAAGTTCACAGTGAGCAAAGATGTTGTTTTTGATGAGATGAGTAGCTGGTATAAACCAGTAAATGTGATTGATGATGTAGATGCACAAAATGGTAATGCTACACAGAATTCACAGCAGCAGTCACAAAATATTAGTGGACCTGGAGCATCCTCTAGCAGTGGTTCACATTCTTCGCCATGGACAGGCAGATTGAGATCAGGAGAATCTTCTCAAAGCAATGCAGATAGTGGTATGCAGGTATCACAAAAAGGAAAAGAGAAGGTTGATCAGCCCATGTTTGATGTGAATGCAGGTCACTCTTATGTGGATGGTGAATCCAGTGGCTCAGAACAGAGCATTGATGATGAGTTGGGTATTCCTTCTATTGTTACACCTGGAGTAAGGAAGACTAGGGATGTTTTGAGAGCACCTGGGAGTGAACCTACTTTGCGCAGGTCTACCAGAGCTAGGTATCCTGTGGATAGGCTGAAATATGATGGATTTACAGCCATTCACTATGCATATATGGTCAAAGTGATACATGAACCAGAACCCACATCTTTTGAGCAAGCCATGGGAAAAGAAAAATGGGAGAAAGCCATGGATGAAGAAATGGATGCCTTGGAAGCAAATGCTACATGGGAATTGGTACCTTTGCCTAAAGGTAAGAATGCAATTGGCTGTAAGTGGGTTTATAAGGTGAAGCACAATGCAGATGGTTCTGTGAACAGATATAAGGCAAGATTAGTAGTCAAGGGGTATGCACAAACATATGGCATTGACTATGAAGAAACATTCAGTCCGGTTACAAGGATGGCAACGGTAAGAGCAGTCATTGCTATGGCTGCATCAAAGGGATGGTCTTTACATCAGATGGATGTAAAGAATGCCTTCTTGCATGGTGATTTGCAAGAAGAGGTCTATATGGAGCAGCCACCAGGTTATGTGCATGCTGTTCATCCTGAGTTTGTTTGCAGGTTGAAGAAAGCCTTGTATGGCTTGAAGCAAGCACCTAGAGCATGGTCTGACAAGATAGGACAGTATCTTGTCACTATTGGCTTTCAGATTTCCAAGGCAGATTTCTCCCTTTATGTGAGAAAAACAGAGAAAGGTATTATGCTACTTGTCATTTATGTTGATGATTTGATTATGACAGGTGACAGTGATGAAGATATCCTTCATGTGAAAATGCTATTGAAGCAGAAGTTTGAGATGAAGGATTTGGGAGAGCTGCGTTATTTCTTGGGCATTGAGGTGATTAGATCACCAAGTGGGATACAGCTCTTGCAGAGGCAGTATGGATTGGACATGCTGTCCAAATATGGGATGACAGGCTGTAAGCCTATTTCAGTTCCTTTGGAGCAGAATATGAAGCTGAGCACAGATGCAGGTGAGCTTCTGGAAGACCCTACTATGTACAGACGCATAGTAGGAAGTTTGATTTATATGACTATTACCAGGCCAGATCTGAGCTATGCTGTTGGATTGGTAAGTCAGTTTATGCAGGCTCCAAGGAAACCACATTTGGATGCGGCTAGACGCATACTCAGGTATGTGAAGTCCACATTGCAGTATGGACTATTTTATGAGACTGGAGTTCAGATACAGTTGCATGGATACACTGATGCTGATTAGGCTGGTAGTATTTCTGATAGACGATCTACCAGTGGATATGTGTTCTCTTTTGGGAGTGTTGCAGTCACTTGGAGCAGCAAGAAACAGCCTACAGTTGCCTTGTCGAGAACAGAGGCTGAGTACAGTGGTGCAGCAATGGCTGCATGTGAGGTAGCTTGGTTGCATAAGCTACTTTATGATATGCATCAGTCTATAGATGGGCCAGTTGTCATTTATTGTGACAACATGAGTAGTATACACTTGGCAAATAACCCAGCCTATCATGCTAGAACAAAGCACATTGAGGTGCATTATCACTATGTGCGAGAGAGGGTTTTACTAGGTCTTATTGATCTAGTTTATGTCAGCACAGAGGATCAGGTAGCTGACATATTCACGAAGGCATTGGGCGCAGAGAAGCTGCGCAAGTTCAGAGACCTGCTTGGTGTGCAGGAATTGGGATTGAGCTCGAGGGGGAGTGTTGAGATATCGAGCTCCACTCGTGATACGCCAGGGTGACCGTTGTGTATTTATGTCACCGACTTGTCAGTTGCAGATGCGGTTGGTACACCGCCCCTGAATAATAGCTACATGATAGCTATCCTTATCTACTCTAGTTCGTGGCTCAGTTAGTATGCCACCTTAGTTAGTTGAGTTTGGTTTGAGACCCATATCTAGGGTTCTTCTATTTCTTTGTACTTGAGTTCTTTTGGCTTACACAACTAAGAAGAGGAAAACTGTTTTCAGCCTCCACCCTTGTGTGTCTTCCCCCATTGTGCAAGCAAGAAAGCTTCAAGCGAGACTCCTTCCTTCTCTCCCACAATCTTGACAATAATGAGATACCCCATGAGGTGGTACTAGGGGCCTGTAGATTTCTAGGAAGACAAGGCAGTGGAGGTACTTTGGAGAGTGGAAGAATATGAAGCTCAGCCTAAATGGCACAAAAACATCTGGGACTCTAACTTAGAGGCCTGGATGGCTTTCTATAGTACCTTACCGCATGAAAGGGATGATCCCACCTACATGTCCTACCCGAGGAGGATGTGATTTGACTTCAAATGGGAGGTGCATGGTATGTATGGATTCCTTTTGATCCACAATATAAATGCCTCAACCCATGAAGAAAGCCTATTTTTCATTGAAAGGGACCTCCACCTATCAATACTAGGTTTCCTCAAAGACTTCTCCTCATGCCCAGAACTTGCATTCATTACCATCAATAACTATATTTGTTTGTTATGAATATTATTAAAACAAAAACCTATTATAGAGGAAGAGTGGCTACTGCCCCTCTTTTTTTATATCAATGCTAGCATAGATAATTGTGCTATGGTGGGTCTCATAATGAGAGCCACCTTCTAGCCAGCATTTTGTATGAACCTATTAGAAGACATGAGTGTCAGTAGATTCAATGGGTATAACCACCCATTTTTGTAATTTACACCACTCAATGTAAGAGCTAACTTGAAGGGATATATGTAAAGCATGGCCTTCCTAAGCAAAGCCCTTAAGTCTCCATGCAGCTTAGCCCCTTCTTGTGAATGGGATGCCACTTAATGTTCACCCTTTATAATTCCAAAAAACGGGAGAAAAAGAAAAAAAAAGAAAAGATAATAAAAAGGAAAAGGAAAAGAAGATAAAGAAGTGGAAAGAAAAGGAACACAACAATGAAATCAGCCCATCTCTACACTGGACAAGCATCACAATCACTCCACCTAGGGACCACCCTAGCTATATCCTCAAGTTTGGGACAACACCTTAGGCTTGTGACCCATCTCCTAGTTCCACCATTACCTGCATAGTGCATTGCATGATAAGGTAGACACAACCCCCTAGGAAGTGCACTCTTTTTCTTTTTAGGAACATTGTACTGTGGTGTGGCAAACCAATACCTATGAAAGCCTTCTTCAGCCAATCATCTATCTTTGCCATCGGAAATCCCCCAAACTCACTTCATAGAGCATTACCAACGTGACCCACCGCCTCAACGATCCCAATAACCATTCCTCACCAACCCTCATAATTTTAGCCCATACCATTAGGTGCCATGGGACTGGCGCCCAGCTAGGAGTGGGAAATGTTACACCCTTGGAAGACTAAGATGAAAAAGTAAAAAAATTAGAAATGGAAGACAGTCTCAAGGCAAGAGAAAGATGGAGGATAAAGGCGCACTCAAAAAAATATGAAGACACAAAGTGCAGGAAAATCTCTCAATGTAAAAAGAAGCACATAATAATAAGCACACCTTAATATGCTAGCAAGAAAAATAGTGGGCGCATTGCAATTCATTTTATAAAAAAAATTCAGCTCTCCCCCATGCAAGTTGTAAAGAATGAGATGTGAGGGTCAGGAGCAACTTGACTTTGATGAACTTATAGCACTTCTATTACATGAAGAAGTGAAACTTCTTCATGCAGGTCTAAAAACAACAGGGATAGTGCCTTCTACTCCAGTCAAAGGGATAGAGGTGGAAGAGGAAGATCAAATTTTAGAGGAAGAGGTGCTGGAAATGCATATGTAGCCTATGGACAGCAAGCTACTGGATGGCAAAATAGGCAACCTCAAGCAAATAGAGGTACCTCAAATGCTCGTGGAAGAGGAGGTTATTCACCTAGAAGAGAGCAAGAGGGAAGCAACATGGTAATTATGCTTCTTTTAGTGGTATGTAGGAGGATGACAAGTTGTTTACTATGCAACATGTGATGAAAGGGTTGCCTACACAAGGCAAAGTAGATGATGTATGGTACATAGTCTCAGGGGCATCTAACCACATGACTCCTCATAGAGAGAGGTTTGCCACACTGGTAGAAGGTGCTCATGGATATGTTTGCACAGGGGATGATATGCAACATGACATTATGCATACAGGTATTGTTCCCTTGATGATTCATGGTGACAGGAAAAAGAGTCTCTATGATGTGTTACATGTACCCTCTATAACCAAAAACTTGCTTTCTATGAGACAATGGCTGAACATAATCTACAAGTTAGATTCAATAGAGATGGATGATACATTGAAGAATATGGTCAAGGATGCAAACTTATTGCAAAAGACAAAAGAAATGGCATAATTTTTACATTAGACATGAAAATTCCAGCATTGAATGCTGCTATGTACTCACATAACAATGCTGCAATAAGGGACATTGAGATATGGCATAAAATGATCGATCATGTAAATGTTCAAAAGTTGAAGAATATGAAGCATAATCAAGTTGTACTTGGACTCCCTAAGTTCAAGCATGCAGAATTGGGACATGTATGTCAGTCATGTCAATTTGGGAAGCAATCAAGGCTTCCATTTACGAGGCATGTAAGCACTACTACTAGACCATTACAGCTTGTACATTCTGATGTATGGGGACCCTCATAGAATGCATCTCTTGGGGGATCACGTTACTATGTGTCATTCATAGATGACTATAGTAGGTACACATGGTTGTATGTGTTGAAGCACAAGAGTGATGTCATGGATGCTTTTCAGGATTTTAAGAGACATGTGGAGAAAGAATTGGCTTGCTACATCTCATGCTTGAGATCTGATAGTGAAGGAGAATATGTTTTTAAAGACTTTGATCACTTCTTGGTAGCTCATGGGATTAAAAGGGCAATTGACATGTAGGTACACACCACAACAAAATGGTGTGGGCAGAAAGGAAAAACAGGGTGATCATGGAATCAGCAAGAGCCATATTGAATGATAAAAGCCTACCAAATGCATATTGGGCAAAGGCTATAATGACTACAGTGCATGTCATGAATTGTACACCAACAACAGGTATACATGAGGCGACTCCTCATGAGAGGCTTTATGGGATAAAGCCAGACATTAGCCATCTTAAGGTTTTTGGATGCTTGGCATATGTACATGTTCTAGATGAAAAGAGGAAGAAGCTTGATCCAAAGGCAGAAAAGGCCATCTTTATTGGGTATGCACAAGATAGAAAAGCGTAAAAATGCTACAATCCTTCTACTCATGAGACATTGGTCTCAAGAGATGTGGTATTTGATGAGCTGAAATCATGGCATGAGAAGAATATCACTTTGATGAATGATGATGATGGTTGTCAGGAGACTTATGTACATGCAAATATAAATGAAAGTGTAGAAATTTCTAGGCCTTCTAAAGATACTACTACATCAGTTTCCTTGGACATGTAGATTGAGGACTTCAGCATCTTTGTCCACTAACATGGGTATGTCAGTGAGGGGGAGAAATGTGGATAAAGGCAAAGGCAAACTTGGTGATGTTACAGGGCCACTCACTTGTGGGTATGATTCACCTAGCACTTGTTAAGATTGAGAGATAGAGACAAGAGTGAAGAGCTGAGTGCTCTCTCCTTTTTCCATTATCTCATAGACCACACACATAACATAAGTGTATACAATAGTACTAAGGTCTGTAGGACCATTCACACTGGGTCTAATACCACCGACTTATTTAATGTCCCACACTTGTTGATACAGCTGGACACAGCTAATGTCGGTCATACATACTGATAGGAGAATAATGGGAGCTTGATATTCTAACACTCCTCCTCAAGCTCAAATCATCTGATGAACTCCAAGTAGCTATCTGAAACTACTAAACTTATCTTTACCCAAAGACTTGGTAAAGATATTTGCAACCTATTCATCAGTCTTCACATGCATAAGATCTACTCTCCCTGCAATAACCATCTCTCTGATAAAATGGTAGTGTACCTCTATGTGTTTTGTCCTGGCATGGTATATTGGATTCATTGCCAGGAGTACACTACTAAGATTGTCGCATAATAAGGTCACTGGAGCATCCATCTGAATATCCAAATCAGTCATAAGCTTGAGCATCCATGAAATCTCGCATGCTGCCAATGCAGCACCCCTGTACTTTGCCTCAGTACCAGACAATGCAACCATTGGTTGCTTCTTGCTGCTCCAGTTGATCATGCCACTTCCAAAGCCAAAAGCATAACCACTCATAGATCTGCGATCATATGAGCATCCTGCCCAATTCGCATCTGTGTATCCAACTAGTTTTAAGGGCTTATCTCTCATATAGAACAGCCCATAATCTACAATGGACTTAACATATCTCATAATCCGCCTGATAGAATCCAAATGTGGCCTCTTGGGCTTCTGTATAAACTGACTTATGAGCCCAACTGCATAACTCAAATCTGGCCTAGTGATGGTCAAGTAGATCAGACTTCCAACCATCTGCCTGCACATAGTCACATCTTGAATTTCAGCTCCAGTGCTAATGTCCCCAGCTTGACATTCTGATCAAGGGGTGTATCCAATGGTTTGCATTCAGCCATGCCATACTTTTTCAGCATTTCCATGGCATAATGTTTCTGCATCAGCCATAAACCATTTTCAGCCTTGATTACCTCAATACCCAAAAAGTACTTCAACTCACCGAGATCTTTCATGTCAAATTCAGATTTCAGCATCTTCATTACATGCTGTATGCCCAAGTCATCATCACCAGTGATTATCAAATCATCAATATATATGACCAGCACTACCAAACCATTGTCAGTCTTCTTTGTAAATAGGCTGTGATCAACCCTACCAACAGTAAATCCCAACCTCTGCAAGTAATTATTGATCCTAGCATGCCAAGCTCTTAGAGCCTGCTTCGGCCCGTACAGTGCCTTTTTCAGCTTGCATACATAATGCTGAAAATCAAGGTGAACATACCCTTCTAACTGAACCATATAGACATCCTTTGCTAAGTCACTATTAAGAAATGCATTCTTAACGTCCATCTGCTGTAATTTCCAGCCTCTAGCAGCAGCCAAAGCAATCAAATGTGTATGGTTTCCATCTTGGCAATAGGGCTGAATGTTTCCTCATAATCAAGTCCATATGGTTGGGCATACCCTTTAGCAACCAGCCTGGCTTTGTACCTTTCCACACTGCCATTCGACTTGCATTTGATTTTGTAGACCCATTTGCAGCCAATGGTCTTTTTTCCTTCAAGCAGTGGCACAAGATCCCATGTCTTATTTTCAGTCAAGGCATTCATTTCTTCATCCATAGCTGCACACCAGTTCTCATCTTCCACTGCTTCAGCATATGTACCTGGTTCTTTGATCTCCATCACTTTTGTCATGTAAGCATAATGCTTTGTAGTGTAGCCACTATATGTCAACCTGTCAACAGGGTATCTGACCCTCTGTGAGCGTCTAGGCTGTGGTGCACTGCTCAATTCCCCTCTCTCATGGGGCGGAATGTACCTGCTCTGCCTTGCACCAGGCGTACAGACAGTCGGAATACCAAGTTCACTGTCTAAAGTGTTAGCAGACTCATATCTAGAAGTCATTCTACCAGGTGTCATCATACCACATGCATCCTCAGTAACTTTCTCTTTTCCTTTGCTATCCAAGACATCATATCTCCCCCTCACTGACATACTGGTGTCAGTGGACGGTGAGCTCCTCAATCTCCCTGTCCATGGGGATACTGTCTGACTACTAGGTCCTGTCATAGTAGTGCTATGTTGCAAATCAACTATAGATACATGAGTGGAAGGCATATTCGATGGCACTGTAGCCGGTGATACATACCAAGAACCCATCTCATAAAAAATTACATCCCTGCTCACAAAGGTCTCCCTGGTAGAGGGATCATAGCATTTGTATGCCTTCTTCTCCTGCAAATATCCAATGAAAACACACTTATGCACTTTTGGATCCAGCTTCTTCCTTTTTTCATTTGGAATATGCACATAAGCAAGATAGCCAAAGACATTCATGTGACTTACATCCGGCTTATAGCCATACAGCTTCTCACGGTGTCATCTCATGAATACCTACAGTGGGAGTCCGATTCAAGATATACATGGCTGTCATAACAGCCTCAGCCCAATAATAGAGCGGCATCTTCTTCTCATACATCATGGCACGAGCAGCTTCCATCAAGACCCTGTTCTTTCTTTCAACTACCCCATTCTGTTGAGGAGTGTAGCTGCAAGTAAGCTGCCTGCGTATGCCATTTTCAGCCAAAAAGTTGTCAAACTCATTTGACACATACTCCCTACCGCTATCTGATCTCAAGCAAGAGATATAATAGTCAAATTCCTTTTCAACCTGCTTTTTAAATTGCTGAAAAACAACAAACACTTCATCCTTTGTCTTCAGAATGTAAACCCAAGTATAGCGACTGTAATCATCAATGAATGTCACATAATATTTCAAGCCTCCCATGGATGCATTATGGGTTGGCCCCCAAACATCAGAGTGCACTAACTGCAATGGACGTGTACTCTGTCTTACATGCCTGACAAATGGCAACCTTGACTTGTTACCAAACTGGCAAGCATCGCATACATGACCAATATCTGAATATTGGAACTTGGGTAAACCTGTAACAAGCTGTTTTTTGTGCATAATTTGTAGCCTTTGCAAGTTCACATGCTCTACTCTCTTGTGCCAAATTTCCAAATCTCTGATAGTGCCAGAACCATGGGCAAACATAGCTGAATTGAGCTCTGGCAATGTAGCATCAAGAGTAAGCATTCTGCCATTCCTATGACCGTGAGCTATCAACTTGCATCCATTGCCAAACTCTTTAATAAAATAGCCATGCTTGTTGAATCTAACCTGCAAGTTATGCTCCATCATCTGATCGACAAACAGTAAGTTTTTCGTAATCGAAGGAACATGCAATACATTATGCAAATTTTTCTTTCTACCATCATGAACCACAAGAGACACTTTGCCTTTATGTTCAATGCTATGCTGCGTGTCATCACCTGTACAGACGTAGCTATGTTTTTCAGCCACCACCATATCAGTGAACCAATCACTGTGAGGGGTCATGTGGTTCGATGCCCCTAAATCAATGTACCAAACTGCATTATCAGTGCATTTTTCAGCAACTGTGTCTTTTACATACTACATGGCAAACAATCTATCTCCCGAAGTATCATCTACCTGACTAGACGTAGCAAAATGTCCATGTTGTTTGCCTTTCTGATTACCTTGCTTCTTCCAGTAGTCCTTGGCAATATGCCCATACTTCCCGCAGTAATGACAATCCTTATCCTTGTTCGGATTGTCAGATGGATGCTACTGTTGCCAAGAGCCTCTACCTCTAGGGCTAGATATCCCCCTGCCTCTAAAGTTTCCACCACCTCTTGCATTCGATACCTGTTGGTTGTTATTGCCATAGGATGCATTCTGTTGGCCTCCTCTGCCAGATCCATAGCCTCTACCACGGTTGCCACGGCCGTGCTGATTGGAATAGAAAATTGCATCCTTGTTTTTAGAACTGCTAGATCCTATAGCCAAGCCAAGCTTAACCTCTTCATGGATAAGCAGACAGAGACAAGAGTGAAGAGCTGAGTGCTCTCTCCTTTTTCCATTATCGCATAGACCACACACATAACATAAGTGTATACAATAGTACTAAGGTTCGTAGGACCATTCACACTGGGTCTAAGACCACAAACTTATTTAATGTCCCACACTTGCTGATACAGCTGGACACAACTAATGTCATACATACTGACAGGAGAATAATGGGAGCTTGATATTCTAACAGCACTGACAGCTTGGATAGTGAGTTTGGTATTCCGTCAGTTGTGACTCCTGGTGTGAGACATAGATATGTACCACCTCATGAGAAAGGAGAGTCTCATACTACACCTCAGTTGAGGAGATCAAAAAGAGTCAGGAAGCATGTGGATAGGCTTACATACAGTGGTTATACAGTGAGACACTATGCATATATGACAAAAGACACTAGCTTTAAGAAACCCACAAAGTTTTTTGAAGCTATTTTGGATGATCATTGGTGTAAGACAATGGATGGGGAGTATTCAACATTGGCTGAAAATGACACTTGGTGGGATTTGGTTGATTTTCCTGAAGGAAAAATGGCTATTGGTTGCAAATGGATATACAAAGTGAAGTGTAAATCAAATGGCACATTGGAAAGATACAAGGAAAGACTTGTGGCAAAAGGGTATGCACAACAATATGGTCTTGATTATAAGGAGACATTCAACCCTGTTGCTAAAATGGCAACCATGAGAACAGTGATTGCTTTGGCAACATCTAAATGATGGAGTATGTATCAGATGGATGTGAAGATTTCTTTTCTCAATGGTGATTTGGTTGAGGAAGTATACGTGGATCAGCTCAGCTCGAAAGTTGTGTACATCCAGATTTTCCTACATATGTGTGTAGATTGAAGAAAGCATTATATGGGCTGAAGCAATCACCTAGAGCTTGGAATGCTAAGATAAGTGCATGCTTACATAAACTTGGTTTCACTATGGGCAAGGCTGATCATAGCATATTCACAAAGAAGACAAGGGCTGGTTATGTGATATTAGTCATCTATGTGGATGACTTGATCATTAATAGATGATGATGTCACAGGAATTGGAGAGATCAAGGAAATGTTGCATGCTGAATTTCAGGTCAAAGATTTGGGTGAACTGAAATGTTTTCTTGGGATTGAGGTTGTCTCTACACCTCATGGTACTTGGTTTTTGCAGAAGCAGTATGCATAAGACATGATGACCAAGTATGGTATGTTGGATTGCAAAGCATTGAGCACTCCATTGGAACAAAATGTTAAGCTACTTGCAAATGTTGGACATGAGATTGAGAATGTCACTATATATAGACAAATGATGGGTAGCCTTATTTACCTTACCATTACTAGACCGGATCTTAGCTATTCATTTGGATTGATTAGCTAATTCATGCAGAAGCCTATGGAGCCGCACTTGGATGCAATGAGGAGGATCTTAAGGTATGTGAGGGCTACATCAAACTATGGTCTATTCTATGAGCATGGTAAGCCTTTGGAGCTTACAAGATATACAGATGCTGACTGGGCAAGAAGTACCTATGATAGGAGATCTACTAGTGGGTATGCATTTTCCCTTGGTAGTAGTATGGTCAGCTGGAGTAGTAAGGAGCAACCTACTATTGCACTCTCTAGTACTGAGGTAGAGTATAGAGGTGCTACATTAGCTGCATGTGAGGCAGCATGGCTCATGAAGCTCCTTGATGATTTGGGTATGCATGAAGTCACGCTTGTCACACTCTATTGTGACAACATGAGTAGTGTGCTCCTAGCCACTAATCATGTCTATCATGCTAGGACTAAGCACATTGAGGTACACTATCACTTTATTAGAGAAAAAGTGATTGCAGGTGACATATATTTGGTCCATGTGAGGACAGAAGACTAAGTTGCAGATATCTTTACCAAGTCATTGGGTAACGATAAGTTTGTGCATTTCAGAGAACTACTTGGAGTGAAGTATCCCACTTGAGCTTGAGGGGGAGTGTTGAGATTCAAGCTCATTAGTCTTCTATCAGTTTTTTACCTTAGTGAATAAGGTTAAGTCACACTGACTTAACCATGGTTTGATCTAGGTTTGTTGATCATAGTATGTGTGTTGTACATATAGTTGACTTTTACACTATGTGTTGATGGAATGACAAGGAGCATGTCTGCTACCCTTTGAGCGTGTGTCTTATGTCCGTCTCTCTCTTTGAGCTGTAATAACTTAGGATTCTTGTCTACCTCTTCTTTGGCTAGCTCAATGACTAGATTGCTAGGCATCGATATCATAGTAGCTAAAGTCTCTCATTTAGATAGCTCTTCCATGATAAGTGCATTCAGAAAAGCTTTATGACTTAATGCATCAGCAATCACATTCTCTTTCCCAGGTCTGAACTTGATTTCAAAATCAAATTCTTGCAAGACTTCAATCCATCGACGTTGCCTCATGTTGAGGTCTGGTTGAGTAAAGATCCATTTGAGAATTTTGTGGTCAATGACCAAAGTAAACTTGCTTCCAAGCAGTTAGTGTAGCCGCAATTTGAGAGCATGGATCACAGCTAACAGCTCAAGATCATGGGTGGCATAATTTCTCTCATGGATTTTTAGTTTCCTTGAGGAATAGGCTATCAGATGACCTTGCTACATAAGCACACAACCTAGTGCAAGAGAACTTGTGTCTGTTATGACCTCAAACTCTTGACTTAGGTCAGGTAGCTTTAAAATGGATGCTATTACCAAAAGTTTCTTGAGCTGTCAAAACTGGCTTGCTCAATGGGCATCCACACAATAGTAGTTTGCTTTTTCAGCAAATCAATGAGAGGTGCAGCTATTAGGGAGTAAATTTTTATGAAAATTCTATACATCCAATCAGCCCTAAAAAAATTCTTACTTCCTTAACTGGTGTTGGAGGTTGCCACTCTTGAATATCTCTAACTTTGGCTAGGTCTACAGAGATTCCTTCAATAGATACTATGAATATGAGATATTCCATTTGTCATTTGAAAAAGGCACACTTCTTCTTTACATAGAGCTTGTGTGTCCTCATTATGTCCAGCACATCTCATGGTCTTTGTCTCTCTTGGAGTATGTTAGGATGTCATCAAACAAGACTAGGATAAACTCATCAAGATAAGGTCAAAAAATGTCCATCATTAATCTATTAAATATAGCAGGGGCATTAGTTAGACAAAAGACATTACAAGGAATTCAAAATGACCATATCTAGTGTTGAAGGCAGTTTTGGGAATATCTTCTTCCTTGATCCTTATTTGGTAATAACCAGATTAGAGATCAATCTTGGAAAAGATTTTTTACCCTTGGAGCCTATCAAGTACTTATTCTTGATTGTTACCTGGTTTAGACCTCTGTAATCAATGCAAATGCGGAGAGTTCCGTCCTTTTTCTTTTGAAACTATACTGGAGCTCCCCATGATGAATTACTAGGTATAATGCATCCTTGATCTATTAACTTCTTGAGTTGCCCTTTCAGCTCTTCAAGGATAGATATTTTATACGCACTCTTAGTGATTGGAGCGGCTCCTGGTTCAAGTCAGATCTCATGATTGACTTATTTTGGAGGTGGTAATTTAGTTAGCTCTTTTGGGAAGATCTCATCATATTCCTTCAACCAATATGGCTCTCCCTCGTCTTGTTTATTTTGCTCAATCTTATATAATTTTATGAGATACACATGTAATCCTTTTCTTAACCCTTTTATTATGCGAGATGATTTGGCTAGTTGAACCTTGGGTTTTCCTACCTCACTTTGGATCATCACTTTTTTCCCCTTTACGTTTTGAAAAGTCACCTAGCCTTTTGCACTGAATATGTGCGTCATTATTCCATACCCAATAGAAATTTGTAGGCCCCTAAATTCATGATCCTAAATCCCATTTCAGAGAGATTGCTTCCCAAGCTAAATGTCACTTTGCAAGTTTGTTGAGTTCCATTTGTTGAGTAGATATGATTTCTTTTCCATTGGCAAGTTCCACAAGCAAGCTAGATGTAGGTATTGTGTCTATACCTAATTTCTCGGCACACTTTGTGACATGAACGAGTGTGTGCTTCCACAGTCAATCATAATTTTAAAGGACTTACCCTGATATTCTATTGGTATTTGAATCACCGAATTGAGCCTTTCTTATGGAGGGTGGTCTGAACTTATGCCCTCTCCATATCGCCTTCCATAGTTGGGTTTCCCTCTTCTTCAAGTTCTTTAAGAATTACAACAGATGCTTTTCCTTTTGCAATTGAAGCTTGGTTTTGACCTCTGTATTGTCCTTGGGGAGGAATTTGGCCAAGCTTTGGACATTGTCTTTTAAAGTGGCCTGGCTCATTACAGTGGAAACACCTAGGTACTCTTGAATTACTTCCCATAGGTATGAAGTTTTTGACTGCATTTGTTTTGGACCCCTTTCCTTGACCAAGTGGACGATAACCTTGGCCTTGCTTAATATAGCCCCATGGAGTCCCTTTGTTTTGATTCCAAAGCCTATTATTCCTTGGCTTTGACTGAATCTCCTGAACAAGAGGTGCTGCGGGAATCAAAGCATCTTGTAGATCACTTGGGCACATAGATTCAATGCATGTTTTTAGAGGAGCATTCAATACATGACAAAACTTAGATACTTGCTGAGAAATAGTCATGGAAGACACATATTTAAACAATGAGATAAACTTTGAGTAATATCCCTCCAGGCTCATTCCTAGCTATGTTAAGTTAAAGAACTCATTCATTTTTAGTGTGTGGTAAGTTGGTGGAAAATATCGACCAATCATAGCTTCTTTCAGCTTTTCCCAGGTAATAGCTATCTCAGTGAGTCCCTGATCTTTACACCACTGTTTCCACCATAGGAGTGCCTCATCGGGGTCAATTTCAACTTGGCGATCATAGCTTGATTAGCAGGGGTAGTTCCTGCAGTAGTAAAGTAGTCCTCCATGGTCTCAATCCAAATATCAGCCTCAGCTTCAACGTATTTTCCCTTGCCATAAAATTCCAACGGCTTAACCTACTTAAGGAGATACTTCTTCTCTTGAATTTCAGTTGGACTAGCGATAGCTATATTACCCTGGGTTATCATAAGTTTCACGAATTAGTTTAGTGCTTAAACTTTTCAACTTCATTTTCACATTGACATATCTTGCTAGTTTTGCTAAACAATGATGGGCCAAAGAGCACAATATTTTTACAAAATCTAGCTGTTGTTATCTTTTATTATCAATAGCCATACTTTACAATTTGTCTTACAAGGGATATTTACAAATGGTATATGTTTACAAGTAGAGATATATCAGTATCGATAGGATAGGCTAGATGCTATGTACAATTTCCAAAACATGATATCATTATATCTTTCTTTTTCACGGATGGATATCAATTACATTCATGTAGAAGAAAGTAGGCCAATTGCTATCAATGTCCAAAAACCTATACTATGGAAATGGCAAATCTAAAAAACCATGGATACGGTAATCTCGATACTTGCGACGTCCTTGGATTATAATCTTGTCGGCTGGGATTACCTTTAGTACCTTGTCATAGACATAATGGTCTAGAATTACTTGCCAACCACTGGTAATCATAAGTAGATTCCTTTTGGACGAACAAAAGATAAAGGCCTCAACTGCTTTTAAATTTTCCATCCATTCAAGGCATTTCAGATTAGTCTGCATGTTGAAGAATCGATCGGCCTTGATGTAACAATAACATTCATCCCAGAACCATCTTCTTTCATGATTCACAGGGGATGGATCATATAAGCGATTGACTATCTGCATCATTGCACTTCTCCACTCGTCATGTGTGGAGTTCAACGTCGATGTGTACATTGCTCCAAAAATAAGAAACTGGTTCCAAGCTTCATTATTCTACCAAATTTTATCCCTTAACACTTAGCAAGCTCATTATTCCTTAGAACACTTGGTCTTAAAAACCATAGATATTCTTAATTTCAATTGTGCTTTGATATCACGTGCCATGTGTCTACCTAACAATTCCCTAGCAGTACATTTTAGTGGTCCATCAGGGAACTATCCTAGACGGCTTTGCCTTGCACACTTGTGAGAATGCGTGAGGTCTATCATCTAGGTTTTCCAGAGTCCACCCCATAACGGAAGGTATCAACCATCCCCATGAGGATCAACTTGCAAGCTTGGGGTCCTAATTTGACAACTGAGGTCTCCATGCATCAACTAACTCCATCGGAGGTGTTCCACAAGGGCTTCTCATCCAACTGGAGCACGATCGTAGTTACCCTTGGTTCATGGAGTGCAACACTTTTTTCCAGCAACTAGTTAGGATTCAACTTTAATGTAGTTCTGGTTTAAGACCTAACCCTAGGTAAGTCTACACTCAGCTCTACCTAATTTTTTAACGTTTCGTTCAATCTCTTGAGAGAAGCTCCCAACTTACTAAGACCACCCATCCATAGGACGGATCTGTCAGGGATCTCGTCCACCCCCTTCCCACAAATGCTTTTCTTTAGTTTTCTAATTTCCTATCACATTAAGTTATGACATATGAAAGCAGCTTTGTTAATTAATCCATTATCACAGGTTCCTTTGCATAATTTTACGACACAATACAAAGATAGAGAAAAACAATCTTTTGGCAAAAAATATTTATTTATTATTTCGCAAAGTTATTTATAATGATTTTTTCCTTCTGCCTACATAGAAGATAAACCTCTGTTCACCAGAAAATCCATTCTGTCTATGCAAGTAGAAGAAAACAAAACCTCCAAGATTTCCATCCCTTCACTGATACTGGGGACTCCAGGATCCCATCTTGATTCGCATGAGGGTTAAGAAGTTCCTAGGAGCGATCGAGAGGTTTATAGCCAGAACCCCTCTGGCACTCTTGCCTCCTCCTGCCTAACAGATTCCTCACCGAGTGACCTCTCGCCGTCATGGTCGGCAGTCCAAAGCTCCTCGTGGGAGGTACAAAACAATCCCCCCCTGGAGTAGGGTTACACGTCTAGTCATGGGGGAGGCATAGCGCGATCTTTCCTCTTATTATCCAGATTATATATTTACAATAAGATCTAACTGTTGCAAGCACAATCAATATTTCCTGTGCAACCATCAATGCATGCACAAATAAAAAAGAAATAGCAGCAAGTGTTTTTAGCATAGGAAGTAGCCCCACCCAAATCTAGGGTTTCTCTTTTAAGGTTCCACCTTATTCTTAGGGTTTCGCTTCTTACTTGCAACTCTTTTTTGGGATCCGCAGTTTATTTCACGAATCTGAAGCCTATTTTATCCATATGAAAAATTTGGTATTTTTGCCCTAAAAGATAATATGGACATTTATACCTATGGCATGCAATTCACACATTGCCCGCCCTAACCTGCACTTAGTAGGATTTCAAATGCTTTTCCAAGTCTATTTAGACTTTAGAATTTGTATTGAAAATTTCTTATCAATGTCCAACAAGTTCTCCAAAATTCCAATATTTATTTAATTTTTTGATACTGATAGTTTTAGGGTTGTCGAGTATTTCATAGTTGTTTTTTCTTTAACATTCTTGATATTTTAGGTTAGGTTTTCTTGTTGATTCATACGTGGATCAACTCATGATATTGACAATCTCGTTAATTTAATCATTAATATTAACATTGCGTGTGTTTTTAGTAATAAAATAATTTTTATTTTATTCTACTCATATTCTACGATTTAATCGACGATGTCTGACCATTTGTCGAAACTTTCAGCGTTATCTAGAAAGATCAATTTTCATTTAGCTATGTTCTAAGTGTAATGTTGATTGTTTTTTTGAAAACTTTATTCTAAGCAATGCAAAAATCATAAGTGTAATTTTTCTTTGATCTTTCAGACATCGAATTATATTACTACGTACCTAATTTATGCGCGTCTAGTGTATATTTTCCTATACAATTTTCTATTGATTTAATGCATTGATTATTTCATGATATTATCTAAATAATTTTCTATAAATTATTACAAAACTCGTATGCGTCTATTTATCATTAGCAAAATGAAATAGAGATAGTTACTTTTGGGAAAAAATTATAAAATATTATTTTCTCTAATACGGTCAATCTTTTTTCTATTATTATAATCACACGCGTCATTAATAAAATAGCAATAAATATCACAAAATAAATCATAATTAGGATATTTTTTTAATGAAAGGTATATAATAATTTTCCAAGTGAAATAGTATTTTCACTAAATAGTTAATTATTATATTACTTAGGTTATTTTCCTAAGTGACAGTTAATATGAATTTTTAAAAAAATGTGTTTATAATCATTTAAAGCCAAATATGGCAATAAGATTATAAAACTTTTTTTTTTCCAAATCGAGGAGATGTTACCTCTCTTAGATTTGTTATAACGGGGGTTTCGCCAATTCCTACCACGTCATTTTCTCCATCGGCCGTGTTTATTGCTTCTCTTGCTTCAAATGGGCTTCTTGAATCTTTGTAACCTTGTGGAAGGAAGGAAGGCGTAATAGGGGGTAGAGAAAATGGAAATAAGGTAGAAGAGGGGTATTTTCCTCCTTCAAGGCTCAAGCTACAATAGAAAAGAGAAGTAGAGAAAAATTTCCATCATCAGGAGGTCTTCCTTCTTGTTTTCTTTGTGAATAAGAGGGGGTATATTTATAGACATGAGGGGGAGCATGCAGTCGACTCATTTTTTAAGCTAGTTGTCAAGAGCTAAGCTTTATAAAAAATGCATTTTGATTGCCTAGGCACTTATTGGATGGTGTCATGGGGATGATTTTAAAATACTTTCTCTCCCTCCAAGCGTAAAAAAGTCACGATTTTTATCTATTTTTTCAAAAACGTCTTTTTTTCTTAAAAATGGCTTCATCTGGTGGTTTTTGGCCAAGTTACCTCATGACTTATCTAGTTTATAAAGTGATCTCACACTCTTTGATACTTAACTTACTCAATATCATGCTTGTTCTTGCACATTCTTTGTCTATCGATTAAGACTTTTGAGATTTGTCTTGCGGTTACAAAATCAATGCGATCTTTGATGCATTAAATGGAATCAAGAATACTAAATCAAATATAATGTGGGAAAAATTATGATCAAGTCGGCGTAATATTATTTACGAGGTTTCTTTGCTTCTTGTTGACTGGGAACATTGAGACATCTTCTCATGTCGGATTGTAGAATTGATTTAATGCGAGACTCGATATCAAGAAAATTACATGTGGTCAATTATGTGATAGGTCAACGAGTAATTTTTAAAATGCCTCAAGCTTGAATTCATTTCTTGATATGAAGCATTGTGGCAGGAATATTACCCTTCATCTCAAAGCTCTTTCTCAGCCAATTCTTCAAAGTATCTAACTCATCATAAGCACTCCCAAACATTAACATGCCATATAGTACTAAAATGATAAAGCTATTAGAATGTCAGATCTAGAGCATGGCAGAAGCTATGGTGGATAGAAGATGAATATTAGACTCATGTTGACATAGACAATGAGTAGACAAGTGATAAACCTTCATTGTCTCTTGAGCTTTATGAATGTTGTCCTTGCATTTCTTCATAAGAGCCTCCATCTTTTCCAACTCCTCATGGGCTTGTGGATTTACATCTTCATGAAACAATGCAGAAGGTACTTGTACTTTGTAGCCATATTAAGCTTCAAAAGGAGACATTTCAATGCTTATATGGTAAGTATTGTTGTAACAAAAGTCCGCAAGATGGAGCCATTGGTCCCATGCATTTTGTGTCTCATGGCAAAAGTGCCTCGAATAAACTTCTAGCCATTTGTTAACTCTTTCGGTTTGCCCATCCATTTGTGGGTGATATGCGGTACTAGGAGTCAAAAAGAGTTCCCATTGAAGAGAACAAACTCCTCCAAAAGTTGCCCATAAACTTAGTGTCATGATCGGACACAATCTTCATTGGCATACCATGAAGCTTGAAAATACATTCCATGAATTGTTGAGCCACTTACTTTGCTATAAATTGGGCCTTAATTGGGATGAAATGGGTTGATTTAGTCAACCGATCAACTAGCACATAAATTATTTCGGGTTTTGAAACTTATTTCGGGTTTTGAAACTTATTGTGGGTTTGCAAACCAGGGCTCGTTTGATGCTCAGCCTACCTCCACACTGCCATCTTCAGCCCACCTTCGATTTGGAAGCAATCCGGTACCACGCCGGACAACCATTCACCAACCGAGCTTCATTCTTCTTCACATGCAGGAACTGCCCCTTGCAAGAGAGAGAAAGACTGAAATTTGATCTCCACAACCAGGCAGCCAATGGAGGAGCGGAGACTGGTGATAGGAAGCATAGATAGAGTGTAGATTAGACCCAAGATCGGTTTGGGGGGTTGTTTACAGCCCCCATAGCCCCTCCTCTTCATCAAAATGATGGTGCCTTCTTCCTCACGGCATGGGAAAAAAAATGGCCGCCTTCTTGATCACGATTTTCCAAAAAATGAGGGGGGTCCAAAGGGAGCCCCCAAAAGTCACATCTCTTGGGCTCCCTAAAGCCTATTCACAATTGGCTTTGATCCTTGGCCTCTCAGGCACTCCCTCTTCCACGTTCGGTACCCGAATTGAAGTCCGAAAAATCTTAGGCATCTGTCTTGAAGTCCTCCACTATCGGGCATCTCCTAGGGCCCTTTTTGATATACCAAATAATTATGAAAATTTATCAACTGTCGTCAAGTGGATATTTTAAGCATTTTCTGGGCATTGCCGCTTAAAATCGTACTGATTGCCACCGCCGCTGATGGAACCTAGAACGGGCCGGCACTGGCTCATGCACTAATTGGACCTCTATCTCACGCGCTCAACAACCCCAGGGCCTCGCGGCCAGGAGTGTTGATGACATATACATTGCCTTCCTAAATGTCTTGCATTTGTATTACGTCGTTTGTAGTCCACTCTTCTCTCACCCACTACTCCTCAGAGGGAGTCCCTTACACATTGCCTAATGGCACGAAGCACAGACATAGGGGGTCCTCCAACGGCTGAGTGCCGCCACCCCTCTGCGACTCTCCTACACCTTGGGGATTGGCCCCTCGATGCTTCGCTCGACATATACACATTTCGCACAAAATCCACTCAAGGTACCATTTAATCGTATACAGGAATATACCATTGTCCTTACTTCTCTTTCCCCTAGACCCCACGACTAGCCTATGGCTTAGGGTGTCCTGTCTCTCACTCAACGTGGGTCAAGGTCCTAATGAAAATAATTGCTGTGCATCCAAGATTTCTGATACCTTTAAATATTTCCATGATTTATGCATATTGTGGATGCTAAGTGCTCAAACAATTATAAAATCAATACTATGCACATGCGGAAAACATCCTTTCAATGATTTTCAACTACCATTCTTATGCGGCGTTGCACGAACCTAGCACCAAGGAAATCCTCGTGCTACTAGGCTCTCATTCTATAATTATTCACCAACCTATATGGCATGCAAACAAAAACCAACAATCTTTTCATCATTTTACTCCGCATTCAGACACATTTTGACCACTTTACCCTCCCATCGATCAAATGTTGCATTGTTGTATAGATTTATAAGGCATTTTGACATCATTTTATGTGTAAAAAGCGGGAGAAACACACTAGAACAAGAAGGTGGGGTTGAACTGAGACAAATCCTCATGCTTTAGTTTCCACAAACATTCACAAACATTGTTCTTAATTTTCATTAATTTTCCACACCCAAAATGCATTTTTTTCTCTATTTTTAGTGATTTTCCTCTATTTTCCTTGTATTTTTCTTTATTTTTTGCATTACTTAATTATTGAAAATTCAAAATAGGTTATGGGCTGTGGCCCTTAGTTCTTTCTTGCAACAAAAATGAAAACTTAGTTGGTGTTCCTATTCATTCTTCCATTTTTATGCCCAAAAACATCATTTTCCCTTGATTTTCCATATTTTACGTGTTTTAGTGTATTATTTTGAGCCACAAGATGCATATTTTTCTGATTTTCTGATTATGAACAGCAAGTACTCATGGGAAACAACAACATAAACAATGTTTAGCCCACATGAACAACATTTTATCAATCAAAAGCCATGAAATCTCAAATTTCCTTTGAAAAAAATTGAATTACCGCTTATTTGCGCGTTTCGGGTTTCATGTCCATGGCTGCAAATAATCAGCAGCACTTCATGCTCATGATGATCACAAGTCACCATTCCCAGCCTGTGGAGCAATCCGATCCATGCAGGACAAGCCTCCATCATTTTTTCTTCTTCCTTCCTCTTCCCACATGAACTTGCCTTTAGAAGAGAGAGAGGGAGGAGAGAGAAAGACTAGATTTCCATCTCAGCATTCAAGCCATCAATTGATGGGCGAAGGGCGGCGATAGAGTCAGCATTCAGGAGGGAATGAAGCCCCATAATCCATTGGGGGGGTTGTTTGCAGCAGGCAAGTTGCCTCTCCATCCTCCATGGCGCATTTTTCGGGCGCCATCTTCCTCCACGTTTTTTCATCCCTCTTCATTCTCTCTCCACGTTTTTTGCTTCATAAGGTGCATAAAATTTTTGGGGGGGAGGGGGTCCAAACTCAAAAGGCATGCTCAAATTTGGCCTCCCAAGTGTCCACCTTTTCATATCTTGACCATTTTGTGGCCATTTCCCCATCCGGACTCCGAATTGAGCTGTGAAAAATCCTGGGCGTCCGGCTTGGCATCCTGCATTGGCCGGTAACTCTTGCCAACCCGTAGGACAGTCTAAAAAATTATGAAAAATCAACAAGCGTCGCTCGGACACCTTTAAAGCGCTTTGGCGCTTAAAATCGTCGAGCCGCCGCCTTTGACGGTGAATATTTTTCTCTTGATATTCATAATTTTTAGCTATCTTTAAGCACTTTCCGGCACGAAAATTCCGCTCTCATTGGCGACCACAGGATAGGGCGACTCAGCCCGTCGAATCCACGAACATATCTGCACATAAACAACCAAAGAAGCATCAAACTGATACAAAACAAATATATAATCAAACTCAGCACAATGCTCCCCCTACCCCGGGACAGAACCAAGGCATGACATCCACAAGGAGTAGGCCTAGCATCATCTAATAGAAGATCCGAAGTGAGTCACTAACCAACTGCTCCAACACAGCCAAACTAAAAAACCTACCAAAGAGGTTGCCCTAAGTGGTAGTCTGAACTACTTACCAACTAAAGACAACACAACTAGGAGCTCCTACAAGGCGAGGACTCTTATAGCCTGATCAAGAAGTATTTTCTTTCAGTACAGTTCTTCTTTTAGGGTTTTTATTTTATTGACATACTTAGGTATGTAAAAAGGAGGGAGCTGAGCGTAGTGACCCAAGGAGAACAGGGCATCGGCCTCAGGACCTGTCTCAGCACCCAAGAACCTACCAAGCCCTCGCAAGGCGACACTTAATCATTTTCTAATGCTCACTTTTATTTTCACTCCAACCTTCCTTGTTTTGTCTTCATTCTTCAGCAAGAAGCCACCCCTAGGAAGACAAGGTATCGGCCCCGGGTCAGACTCGTCCCAGGAACCTACCAGGCCTTCGCAAGGCAATGATCAACTGCTTATATATTTTCATTCCTTTTCTTTGATAGGGGTTAGAACCCCTTTTTACACACCTTCGTATTTATATTCATCTTACAGGATGTTCAGGGTTTCTTGGCATCATTATTATTAACTTCTGGCAGGCTTCTCTAACTGCCTCACTACTAACAAGAACTCCTAGAACGGCTCCCTAGCAGGCTAGCAGAACAGGGCCACTGGACTTCCTTCTAAAACAGGTCTTTCGATGCCTGACAAATGTCTTTACAGGAGGCAATGACTACTCCGACCTCCCTCAAACATACTTAGCCTAATCCTGGGACTTCATGCCTTGGTTGCCGGTCCCCAACAAAAATATATCCCCTCGACAAGTACAAATATACATATATCAGGAAAGAAAGGTACTTGTAAAGGAGAGATATCACCTGGATTGACCACAAGAAGCTTCCATCGCAGCAAAGGCTCCTCCAGGCTCCACCAAATTCCACGAATCACGAAACCTGTCCAGCACAACACTTAAAACAAAAACCCGATTAAACACACCCACACTAGACAGGGAAATGGCCCTCTTGGCCTAATGAAATCAAACATGACTTTGCTACCAAACTGAATCGGCCCTCTTGGCCTAATGAAATCCAACAATACTACGCATAACATCCTCGTGGAAACAACTATGATAGACATCAAAGCATACCATTCCCAGGGGAACAGAGGCTCGTAGCCCTAAACTAGGTGCATTAAATTATGACCCATCTCTCGTGCGTATATCGCAAGAGGTGTTCGCATCACATGTCGTCTAATCAGTCTATGGGTCCAAGATAGTAAAGGCAGGTGAGTCTCGCTTACCCTCTGCATCACCCAGATCAACCATCGTCTGCCAAAGAGGGCATGTTCAGAAAGCATACCCCACAAACGACCAGGTCCTGTCTCACCATCAATAGATATATCGGGACAAGGGCCACAATTAAAGAAGAGGTCTTCTTCATACGCAAAACTAGCCAAAGAATCGGCAAACTGATTCCAATTTCGTGGAATCAGCTGAAAAGACACTCTATCAAATTCGTCTAGCAAGGCTATGGCAGTATGATGGTACATACAAAGGATGGGGTTCCGTACCATGTACGTCCCATTGAGTTGATTTAAAACCAACTGAGAGTCCCCTTTCACCACTAACTGGCAGATACCACCCTTCTTTGCAATATTCAAACCCATAATCAGGGCTTTGTATTCTGCCATATTATTGGTAAAATTCACCCCGAGATAAGCAGCTAACTTCATGACAATGCATCGTTGGGGGTCTCAGATGACAACTCCGACACTTCCTTTTTTGCATGCACCCCTGGACGCCCCATCAAAGTACAAGGTGTACGTCCATAAAGGGTTTACATATCCCGCCATCCTGAACTCTACTCGTAATTATGGTAATCGAAATTCAGCATATTCAACGGGTGGACTGTGGGCTCCATCCCTCCATCATCATTGAATTCAACAGGGATGCTCGTCAAAATTTGTAGGCAGTGATGGCAGAAGACCTTGATCTCCCAAATAAATGCCCCGCCTTCTTGTTCAGTCACCTTATATCCTTTGCTCCACCAAATGAGCTTTCCCTGATGATACCTCTGTTCTAAATATGGGTGTTCTAAATAAAGGATGAGATGACCCATCAACCTCTATCACGATTTCCTTGCAGAAATTTGATCGATCTCACCTAGACCTGCAAGGCAGTCATAGTATTAGTGCAATCAGAAATAATAAGGTTTAATCTTATTAAGATTAACCTTATTTTTAAATTCTATCCCCTCAAGGTCGGCTAACAAAACTGTGGACTTATTCTTTCCTATTCTAACGATCCTATAGGGCCCGTCCCATTTGGGCTCTAGCTTGCCTGGAAATAATTTACATCGTGCGTCATAATACAGAACAAGCTGTCCTTTCTTGAAGGTGTATTTCTTGGCTTTGAGGTCGTGTAACTGCTTCATTCAGCGCTTCGCCACTTCTTGGTGCAATAAGCTCTGTAGCTTAAGCTCATCTAAATGTGCCAGTGTCGTCAAGCGCTCAAAAAGTGCGTCTTCATCACTCAAAGAATGATTGATGGCAAACCGAATAGTCGGCATCTCAATCTCTAAAGGCAAGACACACTCCTCCCCATATACTAACTTGAACGGGGTATGGCGAGTGGCTCGTTTGAAGGTCGTATTATAGGCCCACACTGCCATGTATAACTTTTTATCCCAATCCCGTTTCTTTTTCGACACAATTTTGGACAGGATGCCCACAAGTTGCTTGTTGGTGCTTTCAACTTGCCCATTGGCTTGCGGGTTATATGGGGTTGTCTTGTTATGCTAGATTTGCCAAGTCTTTGTCAAGCTTTTGATCACCTTATTCAGGAAATAAGTTCCGCGGTCCGACACTAATTCTTTCGGCGGACCAAAACGGCATATTATCTGCTCTAAAAGGAAACTAGCAGTTTCTTTAGCATCATCTTTCCTTGTTGCACGTGCTTCTGACCACTTTGTGAAGTAGTTAGTTGCTACAATGATGTACCTCTTCTATGCAGTCGACAACGGAGTAATAGGACCCACAAAGTCTATTCCCCACTTCTCAAATGGAAGTATCGCCATAATAGGGGTGAGTGGTCATTTTCTATTCTCTCGACTATCATGTCAATGACAAATATCGCATCTCTTAACATACGCAAACGCATCCTGGAAGATGGCAGGCCACCAATAACTTGCTCTTAAAGCCTTTTGTGCTGTAAGCCGTCCAGCAAAATGGCCGCCGCAAGCAGAATCATGGCACTCTTCCAAAATGAATGGCACCTCGTCAGGCATCACATATCAGCGATAGATGTCATCAACCCCTTGCCAATAGAGCGGAATTTAGGTGACGGGAAGTGCATAAAAATAGCTAAAAATTATGAATATCAAGGGAAAAATATTCATCGTCAAAGGCGGCGGCTCGATCTAGGACGATTTTAAGCAACAAGCAGTCGATGGGCGTCCAAGTGACACGTCCAGATTTTTAGTAATTGTTTTGTCAGTCAGGATGGGATGTGGGAGCTGCAGGCCTGTCCGTGATGCCGAGACGGACGCCCAGAAATTTACAACACAAAAATCAGAGCTCGTATGAGGAAGTTGGCCCAAAACCAGCCGGGGTGCCCAAAAAGGGGCCAAAGTGGAAATTTCAAAAGGTGTGGCAAAGGGCACCCCCCCCTTCAAAAAATCGTGATGGAGGGGGGGCGGCGGCTGTTTTCAGCTGCCGAAAAAAACGCGCCCCCTCCCCCCCCCCCCCCCCCCCCCCCCCCCCCCCAAAATCAAGAGGCAGGCTTGCAAAGAAGCCATGAAACCAACTCTACCCGGCTTCCACATTCGATCTCCGCTCCACATCGCTCCGCTCCACGCATTCAATGGCAGCCTGTAGAGGGAGAGAGAAAATCATTCTTTCTCTCTCCTCCCTCTCTCTCCTCTAAGAGGGAGTTCATGTGGGAAGAAGAAGGAAGAAGAAAGAATAATGGAGGCTTATCCGGCATGGATCGGATTGCTCCACGGGCTGGAAATGGTGATTTGTGATCGTGTTGAGCATGAAGTGCTGCTGATTTTCAAATTTACAGCCATGGACATGAAACCCGAAACACGCAAATAAGCGGTAATTCCATTTTTTTCAAAGGAAATTTGAGATTTTAGGGCTTTTGATTGATAAAATGTTGTTCATGTGGGCTAAAAATTGTTTATGTTGCTGTTTTCCATGAGTACTTGCTGATCATAATTAGAAAATCAGAAAAAATATGCATCTTGTGACTCAAAATAATACACTAAAACACGTAAAATATGGAAAATCAAGGAAAAATGATGGTTTTGGGCATAAAAATGGGAAAATGAATAGGAACACCAACTAAATTTTCATTTTTGCTGCAAGAAGGAACTAAGGGCCACAGCCCATAACCTGTTTTGAATTTTTAGTAATTAAATAATACAGAAAATAAGGGAAAAATACAAGGAAAATAGAGAGAAATCACAAAAAAATAGGGGGAAAATGCATTGTGGATACGAGAAATTAATGAAAATTAAGAACAATGTTTGTGAATGTTTGTGGGGACTGAAGCATGAGGATTTGCCTCAGTTCAACCCCACCTTCTTGTTCTAGTGTGTTTTTCCTGGTTTTTACACATAAAATGATGGTAAAATACCTCGTAAATCTATGCAATGATGCAATATTTAAACGGGGAAGGGTAGAGAAGTTGAAATATGTCTAAATGCCGTGTGAGATGATGGAAAAATTGCTTATTTCCATGCATAGCATTTAGGACGGATGATAATTAAAATTAAGAGCTTAGTAGCACGAGGATCACCTCGGTACTAGGCCCAGGCAACGAAGCACGAACGGTAGTTGGAAATCATTAAAAGAATGGTTTTGCACTTGTGCACGATACTGTTTTGCTAAATTTTTGAGCACTAGGCATCCACCAAATGCATAGAGCATGAAAAGAATTTAAAAAGTATCAGTGACCAGCTCCTGGACATGCATTGCAATTGTTTTATTAAAACATGACCTACGTTGAGAGGCAGTGAGGTACCCATGCTGTAGGTAGACGCGGGTCCCAAAGGGGAAAGCAAGTGAGGAAGAAATGGTACACTCCTAGACACGCTTATTTGGTACCTTGAGCGACTTTTGTGCGATGTGTCTATTTGTTGAGCGATGCACTGAGGGGCCAATCCCCAAGGTGTAGGAGAGTCACAGAGGGTTGACGGCATTCAGCCGTAGGAGGAACCCCATGTGTATGTGATTCGAGCCTTTTGGCTATGTGAAAGGGACTCCCTCTGAGGAGTAATATTGGGTTAGGATTAGTTGGACTACAACGTATTACAAACACAATGTTTAGGAAGGTAGAGATTTTGATAGACGCTCCTGGCCGCGAGGCCGAGGGGTGGTCTTGTGCGTAGTGACGAGGCCCGGCTAGTGCATGAGCCAATGCCGGCCCGTTCTTAGGTCCATCAGTGGTGCGTCTGTCGGGAGCCGCTTAAAAGTGGCGGTCCTCGAATCCTGGTTGTCTAAGGACCAACTAGCAGTTTATGCCAAAGGATACTGAGATTGATCCGTTATTTATTGATAAGCATTGTCTAGCAGAAATCCAAAAGCAAGAAAGAGACGAAAGAGCTAGGCGACGTGCTGAAATTTTTAGGAGATATTCCCCTAAGCGTAGCGGTGCTGAACCCTTACGAGGGAGTGGATCTAGTAGCCTTGGGGCCACAAGCAGCAAGTTAGGAGATGGTGGAAGCTCTAGTGCTCCCCTTTCTGCCATAAGCCAGTCTACATCAAGTACGGAAGGTGTAACCCCACCGTCCCCTATTCCTAGTGCAAATCCCATCCTCGTCATGGCGCAGCCTATTACAATTCCAGCAGGAATGACGGATTTGCCGGCTCTAGGCTACCCGCTACCCATTTTTAATGGGCTAGTTGAGGAAGATGCGGAACTCCACATTAGGGAGTTTCAAAAGCTAATGTTTAACTGTCGCATTCAAGAAGAAGGACGATGTTCTTCAATATGACTCTCAAAGGAAGAGCCGCTATATGGTATCATGGTTTAGAAGCCGGAACCATATTGAATATTGATGCATTTTATGGAGCTTTTCGAAGGGAGTTTGCCCCTGAAAGGGGTGGGCAATATTGGTTGCGTGTACTCAACGTGACCGCCAAGAACCACACGAGGATATTCGTGCTTATGCGAAGAAAATAAAAGAGGTTTTCCGTAAGTTGGACACCTCTATTCCTATCCCCGCAGCTGCCCAATTGCAATATTTCCTACACGGTTTGGACTTTAATATCCAATTGCAGTTGAGTAGTGTCCCCTTGGGGGATATAGATATTGCCATTACACGAGCACAAGAGGTGGAATCCCGACTACAAGCAGCCTATGCTTCTCGAGGCAATTCGAACATGGGTTTAGTATTGGGAAATAATGTGGCAATGGCCAATGGCAATAGTGGCCAAGGGGTAGCAATGGCTAACCCTAATGGGAGAGGGAACATGATACAGAATGTGCCTTTATTACCAGCTCCCCCTAGCATGTCGATGCCTACGGGCAGTCAAATGGCTCCAAGTGGTGGAGGCCAAGCAGTCAATTCTAACACCATGCCTGTGGTTCAACAACCTGTGCCTAATCGAATTGTTAGGCCGATGGAACGACATGGTAATGACCAAGGCTATGAGTCGAGTGCTTCCAATGTTCTTGGCGAGGTTAAGGACATGATGAAGCATTATACCGACATGATTACGGAGTAGTATCGACAAATAGCCATTGATGTCATCTTCCTTAAAAAACAACAAAATTTGATAGGAAGTAGATACCCAGAGGAGGGTGCACCTTCGAGGTTTAGTTGCAAATGGTGTGGTGGGCAGCACTATCCAAGAAATTGCCCAAATGTTAAGTGCGACATTTGTGGAAAATCCGGCCATTTAGCAGCTACTTGCTGGAGTAAGATCAGTTCCCTCCAACGAGGTAGTCGGCAACCAGGCCCTGTTAATCATCGCGCCCAAGGAAATGATTCCCAATGAGAAGATGGGCCTAAACAAATACTTCAACGACCAAAGACTACAGTGGAAGAGCTACCAAGTGGTAGTGGGGTTAGTTTGATTGAGGCTGTATGCATTAATGATGCTGAAACCTCTAATCTACGAGCTGTCCTTACAAGAGGTCAAAAGGGTAGAGAAGCCAACAAGGATAAGCCTGTCGACGGAAACCCTAAACAAGGCGACAAAGGAACGCAAGTTTTGGATCCTGCCATGGAAGGGGGACCTTTGAAGCCCGTAGAGAGTAAAGCCAATAAGGAACCATCAAAGAAGAAGGTGAAAGTTAAGAAAGAGGCAATAAAGCCGGTTCAGCGACCTAAAGAGCGGATGGTTTGGCGTGAAAAGCGAGCTCTATCGAACTATCATGAATTTGATTTGGCAAGCTCTCTTTGTGAAGTCAAGCCGGATGTGAATCTTTTACAGCTTATTAAGCTTTCCCCAAGAGTACGCAAGGAATTTAGAAAGATCCTGCGTACCGGTTATATCGTAGAACCTTTGAGCATTGCGCGAGTCAGTGATGACTGGTTCGAGCATGCTGAGAAGCATTGCCCAAGGGTTGCAGCCTATGTCGATGGGATATTAGTAGATTATGCCATTGTCGACACAGGATCATCTATTAACATTATGAGTTCTGAACTGATGGAAAGGTTGGGTCTTACGATCCAGAAAGATACCTCCACAATTCTCAGAATGGTAGATGATAGTTTGAGACAGCCGGAAGGCTGCATTACTAAGGTCCATGTCACTGTTGCAAATGTAGAATGCCTGTTGGACTTTAGGGTGATTCGTTTTGTAGGCCGTCCAAGTTACCAAGTATTACTCGGACGACCTTGGAACTTGCAAGCGGACTGCCAAGTGGATATACCCGCCAGTCGGCTAATATTCGGCAGAGGTGCCCAGTGTGTGGTGGTTGATGCTTATCCTGAGTCCCCGCAGAGTGAGAGAGCTCCTCTATCTTCTACAGAATTGGAGACACTAGAAGATTTATCTGCCAGTGAGACATCATCGAGTGATGAGTCCAAAGAGGGATCCACCATGGAGGACATCTATCAGATCACTTTGAACGAGCCGATAGAGGCCCAAGATCGTATAAGAGATGCAGATGTTATCGAGCTAGACCTTGGTACGCCTGATGATTCGCGGCCAATCAAATTAGGTTCTATGCTCAGCACAGTAGAAAGGGAGGACTATGTGGCCTTGATTTAGGAATTCCGCGATATCTTTGCTTGGAGTTATGATGAGTTAAGAGGCATTCCTCCTAGTCTTGCTGTTCATACAATTCCGTTGAAAGAGGGCAGTCATCCTGTACGGTAGAAAGTAAGGCGTATGCCTTTCGAACTAAGGGACGGGCTGTTTGAAGAGTTACAGAAGCTTCGAAAAGCGGGCTTGATTTTTCCTGTGCAACACACGGAATGGTGTTCGCCAGTTGTGATCAGAAAGAAGAAGAATAATCAAATCCGATTATGTATAGACTTTAGAGAGCTGAATAAGCAGACAGTTAAGGACTACTACCCGTTGCCATTTATTGACCAGATTTTGGATCAATTAGCGGGTAGGGAGATATATTCGTTCATGGATTGCTTTGCAGGATATAACCAGATGGCAATTGCAGAAGAGGACAAGTTGAAAACAACTTTTATTACTGTATTTGGTACTTTTGCATACCATGTGATGCCCTTTGGTTTATGCAATGCACCTGGTTCGTGGCAACAAACAACAGATAAGACATTCGGTGACATATCCCCTGAAGAGTTGAAGGTGTTTATTGATGACTTAGGGGCCGCCACCGTGAGAGAAAGGCAGTTGATCATTTTAAGAAAATTCTTTGAGTGTTGTAGACAATTTTTTATCTCCCTAAACCCACGGAAGTGTGTTTTTGGAGTACCTTATGGGCTATTGCTGGGTCATGTGGTCAGTTCGGTAGGAATTACGACAGACCCCGAGAAAGTCAGAGTTATAGTTGCCATGGGTCCACCACGCACTCCGAAGGAAGTTCATAGCTTTCTGTCGTCGGTTGGTTATTACCGTAGATTCATAAACGCGTTGGCAGAAAGAACGTTGCCGCTTACAAATTTATTGTCATTTAGCTATTCGTTTGTATGGGGCGACCCTTGTAAGATAGCATTCGAGGATGTGAAACAAGAGCTAGCAAGAGCGCCCGTTTTAAAAGCACCTAAAAGAGGTGAGGTATTCTATATATTCTCAGCAGGCACCATGTATAGTATCAGTTGCTGTTTAGCCCAAATTTGGGAAGAGAAGTGGTACCACCCGATTGCTTTTGCCAACCGGAAGCTGGGGGTATCCGAAATCAATTATACTTACATGGAGAAGTTGTGTCTAGCGATGGTCTTTGGGACCAAGAAATTCAGGCATTATATTCTCTATGAGAAAGTCGTGCTTTATACGAAGGCGGAGGGGCTTCGATTATTGATAAATAAGCTACAGCCGCCTGATCGTCTAGCAAAGTGGTTGATCACTTTGCAGGAATTTGATTATGAAATTAGGAGTAAGCCACCAAGGTTGCAAGGCATCGTGGAATGTCTAGTAGACTTTGGGGAGCCGAAAGAATCTGTGGCTGAAGGTAGTGACATGGAGTTGTTATTTAAAATAGATACGTCATCTATTCCCTCCTGGTACGCTGCAATAACCCATTATTTATCAACAGGAGAGGCGGGATCCGAATTATCTAAAGTTGAGAGAAGGAAAATTAAGCAGCAAGCATTAAAGTTTGCTTTGATCGCAGGTACATTATATCGGCAAGGGGTTGATGACATCTATCGCCGATGTGTGATGCCTGACGAGGTACCATTCATTTTGGAAGAGTGCCATGATTCTGCTTGCGGTGGCCATTTTGCTGGACGGCTTACAGCACAAAAGGCTTTAAGAGCAGGTTATTGGTGGCCTGCCATCTTCCAGGATGCATTTGCGTATGTTAAGAGATGCGATATTTGCCAATGACATGATAGTCGAGAGAATAGGAAACGACCACTCACCCCTATTATGGCGATGCTTCCATTTGAGAAGTGGGGAATAGAATTTGTGGGTCCTATCACTCCGTCATCGACTACACAAAAGAGATACATCATTATAGCAACTGACTACTTCACAAAGTGGTCAGAAGCACATGCAACAAGGAAAGATGATGCTAAAGAAACTGCTAGTTTCCTTTTAGAGTAGATAATATGCCGGTTTGGTCCGCCGAAAGAATTAGTGTCAGACCGCGGAACCCATTTCCTGAATAAGGTGATTAAAGGTTTGATAGAGATGTGGCAAATCAAGCATAACAAGACAATCCCATATAATCCGCAAGCCAATGGGCAAGTTGAAAGCACCAACAAGCAGCTGGTGGGCATCCTGTCCAAAATTGTGTCGGAAAAGAAACGGGATTGGGATAAAAAGTTATACGTGGTAGTGTGGGCTTATAATACGACCTTCAAACGAGCCACTGGCCATACCCCGTTCAAGTTAGTATATGGGGAGGAGTGTGTCTTGGCTTTAGAAATTGAGCTGCCGACTATTCGGTTTGCCCTCAATCATTCTTTGAGCGATGAAGACGCACTTTTTGAGCGCTTGACGACACTGGCACATTTAGATGAGCTTAAGCTGCAGAGCTTATTGCACCAAGAAGTGGCGAAGCGCCGAATGAAGCAGCTACATGACCTCAAAGCCAAGAAATACACCTTCAAGAAAGGACAGCTTGTTCTGTATTATGATGCACGACGTGAATTATTTCCAGGCAAGCTAGAGCCCAAATGGGATGGGCCCTATAGGATCGTTAGAATAGGAAAGAATAAATCCACAGTCTTGTTAGCTGACCTTGAGGGGATAGAATTTAAAAATAAGGTTAATCTTAATAAGATTAAACCTTATTATTTCTGACTGCACTAATGCTATGACTGCCTTGGAGGTCTAGGCGCGATCGATCCAATATCTGTAAGGAAATCGTGATAGAGGTTGATGGGTCGTCTGATCCCTTATTTAGAACATCCATATTTGGAACAAAGGTATCATCAGGGAAAGCTCATTTGGTGGAGCAAAGGATACAAGGTGGTTGAGCAAGAAGGCGGAAAATTATTTGGGAGATCAAGGTCTTCTGCCATCATTGCCTACAAATTTTGACGAGCATCCCTGTTGAATTCAATGATGATGGAGGGATGGAGCCTACAGTCCACCTGTTGAATATGCTGAATTTCGATTACCATAATTACGAGTAGAGTTCAGGATGGCGGGATATGTAAACCCTTTATGGACGTACACCTTGTACTTTGATGGGGCGTCCAGGGGTTCCTGCAAAAAAGGAAGTGTAGGAGTTGTCATCCGAGACCCCCGACGACGCATTGTCATGAAGTTAGCTGCTTATCTCAGGGTGAATTTCACTAATAATATGGCAGAATACAAAGCCCTAATTATGGGTTTGAACATTGTAAAGAAGGGTGGTATCCGCCAGTTGTTGGTGAAAGGGGACTCTCAGTTGGTTTTAAATCAACTCAATGGGACATACATGGTACGAAACCCCATCCTTTGCATGTACCATCATACTGCCATAGCCTTGCTAGACGAAATTGATAGAGTGTCTTTTCAGCTGATTCCACAGAATTGGAATCAGTTTGCCGATTCATTGGCTAATTTTGCGTATGAAGAAGACCTCTTCTTTAATTGTGGCCCTTGTCCCGATATATCTATTGATGGTGAGATAGGACCTGGTCGTTTGTGGGGTATGCTTTCTGAGCATGCCCTCTTTGGCAGATGATGGTTGATCTGGGTGATGCAGAGGGTAAGCGAGACTCATCTGCCTTTATTATCTTGGACCCATAGACTGATTCGACGACATGTGATGCGAACACCTCTTGCGATATACGCAGGAGGGATAGGTCATAATCTAATGCACCTAGTTTAGGGCTACGAGCCTTTGTTCCCCTGGGCATGGTATGCTTTGATGTCTATCATGGTTGTTTCCAGGTGGATGTTATGCGTCGTATTGTTGACTTCATTAGGCCAAGAGGGCCGATTCAGTTTTGTAGCAAAGTCAAGTTTCATTTCATTAGGCCAAGAGGGCCATTTCCCTGTCTAGTGCGGGTGCGTTTAATTGGGTTTTTGTTTTAAGTGTTGTGCTGGACAGGTTTCATGGTTCGTGGAATTTGGTGGAGCTTGGAGGAGCCTTTTGCTGCGATGGAAGCTTCTTGTAGCCAATCCAGGTGATATCTCTCCTTTACGAGTACCTTTCTTTCCTGTTATATGTGTCTTTGTACTTGTCGAGGGGATATATTTTTGTTGGGGACTGGCAACCAAGGCATGAAGTCCCAGGTTTAGGCTATGTATGTTTAAGGGAGGTCGGAGTAGTCATTGCCTCCTGTAAAGACATTGTCAGGCATCGAAAGACCTGTTTTAGAAGGAAGCCCTAGTGGCCCTGTTCTGCTAGCCTGCTAGGCAGCCGTTCTAGGAGTTCTTCTTAGTAGTGAGGCAGTTAGAGAAGCCTGCCAGCAGATAATCATAATGATGCCAAGAAATCCTGAATATCCTACAAGATGACTATAAATATGAAGGTGTGTAAAAAGGGGTTCTAACCCCTATCCCAAGAAAAGAAAAGGGATGAAAATGTGTAAGCAGTTGATCATTGCCTTGCAACGGCCTGGTAGGTTCCTGGGGACGAATCAGACCTGGGGCCGATACCTTGTCTTCCTAGGGGTGGCTTCTTGCTGGAAAAAAAAAAAGACAAAACAAGGAAGGTTGGAGCGAAAATAAAAGTGAGCGTTAGAAAAGGATTAAGTGTCGCCTTGTAAGGGCTTGGTAGGTTCTTGGGTGCCGAGACAGGTCCTGAGGCCGATGGCCTGTTCTCCTTGGGTCACTACGCTCAGCTCCCTCCTTTTTACATGCCCAAGTATGTTACTAAAATAAAAACCCTAAAAGAAGACATGTACTGAAAGAAAATACTCTTTGATCAGGCTATAGGAGTCCTCGCCTTGTAGGAGCTCCTAGTTGTGTTGTCTTTAGTTGGTAAGTAGTTCAGACTACCACTTAGGGCAACCTCTTTGATAGTTTTTTTGTTTGGCTGTGTTGGAGCAGCTGGTTAGTGACTTACTTCGGATCTTCTATTAGATGATGCTAGGCATACTCCTTGTGGATGTCATGCCTTGGTTCTGTCCAGGGGTAGGGGAAGCATTGTGTTGAGTTTTATTATACATTTGTTTTGTACCAGTTTGATGCTTCTTTGGTTGTTTATGTGCAGATATGTTCGTGGATTCGACGGGCTGAGTCGCCCTATCCCGTGGTCGCCAATGAGAGCGGAATTTAGGTGACGGGAAGTGCTTAAAAATAGCTAAAATTTATGAATATCAAGGGAAAAATATTCACCATCAAAGGCGGCGGCTCAATCTAGGATGATTTTAAGCAACAAGTAGTCGACGGGCGCCCAAGTGACACGTCCAGATTTTTAGTAATTTTTCTGTTAGTCAGGACGGGATGTGGGAGCTGCAGGCTTGTCTGTGATGCCGAGACGGATGCCCAAAAATTTACAGCACGTCAATCGAAGCTCGTATGAGGAAGTTGGCCCAAAACCGGCCGGGGTGCCCAAAAAGGGGCCAAAGTGGAAATTTCAAAAGGTGTGGCTAGTGGGGGGTGCCCTTTGGCACCCCCCCCCTTCAAAAAATCGTGATGGAGGGGGGGCGGCGGCTGTTTTCAGCCGCCGAAAAAAACGCGCCCCCCCCCCCCCCCCCCCCCCCCCCCCCCCCCCCCCCCCCCCCAAAATCAAGAGGCAGGCTTGCAAAGAAGCCATGAAACCAACTCTACCCGGCTTCCACATTCGATCTCCGCTCCACATCGCTCCGCTCGACGCATTCAATGGCAGCCTATAGAGGGAGAGAGAAAATCAGTCTTTCTCTCTCCTCCCTCTCTCTCCTCTAAGAGGGAGTTCATGTGGGAAGAAGAAGGAAGAAGAAAGAATAATGGAGGCTTGTCCGGCATGGATCGGATTGCTCCACGGGCTGGAAATGGTGATTTGTGATCGTGCTGAGCATGAAGTGCTGCTGATTTTCAAATTTACAGCCATGGACATGAAACCCGAAACACGCAAATAAGCGGTAATTCCATTTTTTTCAAAGGAAATTTGAGATTTTAGGGCTTTTGATTGATAAAATGTTGTTCATGTGGGCTAAAAATGGTTTATGTTGCTGTTTTCCATGAGTACTTGCTGATCATAATCAGAAAATCAGGAAAAATATGCATCTTGTGACTCAAAATAATACATTAAAACACGTAAAATATGGAAAATCAAGGAAAAATGATGGTTTTGGGCATAAAAATGGGAAAATGAATAGGAACACCAACTAAATTTTCATTTTTGCTGCAAGAAGGAACTAAGGGCCACAACCCATAACCTGTTTTGAATTTTTAGTAATTAAATAATACAGAAAATAAGGGGAAAATACAAGGAAAATAGAGGAAAATCACAAAAAATAGGGGAAAAATGCATTGTGGGTACGGAAAATTAATGAAAATTAAGAACAATGTTTGTGAATGTTTGTGGGGACTGAAGCATGAGGATTTGCCTCAGTTCAACCCCACCTTCTTGTTCTAGTGTGTTTTTCCCGATTTTTAAACATAAAATGATGGTAAAATACCTCGTAAATCTATGCAATGATGCAATATTTAAACGGGGAAGGGTAGAGAAGTTGAAATATGTCTAAATGCCGTGTGAGATGATGGAAAAGTTGCTTATTTCCATGCATAGCATTTAGGACGGATGATAATTAAAATTAAGAGCTTAGTAGCACGAGGATCACCTCGGTGCTAGGCCCAGGCAACGAAGCACGAACGGTAGTTGGAAATCATTAAAAGAATGGTTTTGCACTTGTGCACGATACTTTTTTGCTAAATGTTTGAGCACTAGGCATCCACCAAATGCATAGAGCATGAAAAGAATTTAAAAAGTATCAGTGACTAGCTCCTGGACATGCATTGCAATTGTTTTATTAAAACATGACCTACGTTGAGAGGCAGTGAGGTACCCATGCTGTAGGTAGACGCGGGTCCCAAAGGGGAAAGCAAGTGAGGAAGAAATGGTACACTCCTGGACACGCTTATTTGGTACCTTGAGCGACTTTTGTGCGATGTGTCTATTTGTTGAGCGACGCACTGAGGGGCCAATCCCCAAGGTGTAGGAGAGTCACAGAGGGTTGACGGCATTCAGCCGTAGGAGGAACCCCATGTGTATGTGATTCGAGCCTTTTGGCTATGTGAAAGGGACTCCCTCTGAGGAGTAATATTGGGTTAGAATTAGTTGGACTACAACGTATTACAAACACAATGTTTAGGAAGGCAGAGATTTTGATAGACGCTCCTGGCCGCGAGGCCGAGGGATGGTCTTGTACGTAGTGACGAGGCCCAGCTAGTGCATGAGCCAGTGCCGGCCCGTTCTTAGGTCCATCACCATAATAGGGGTGAGTGGTCGTTTTCTATTCTCTCGACTATCATGTCGTTGACAAATATCGCATCTCTTAACATACGCAAACGCATCCTGGAAGATGGCAGGCCACCAATAACTTGCTCTTAAAGCCTTTTGTGCTGTAAGCCGTCCAGCAAAATGGATGCCGCAAGCAGAATCATGGCACTCTTCCAAAATGAATGGCACCTCGTTAAGTATCACACATCGGCGATAGATGTTATCAACCCCTTGCCGATATAATGTACCTACGATCAAAGCAAACTTTAACGCTTGCTGCTTAATTTTCCTTCTCTCAGCTTTAGATAATTCGGATCCTGCCTCTCCTGTCGATAAATAATGCGTTATTGCAGCATACCAGGAGGGAATAGATGCCGTATCTATTTTAAATAACAACTCCATGTCACTACCTTCAGCCACAGATTCTTTCGGCTCCCCAAAGTCCAGAAGACATTCCACGATGCCTTGCAACCTTGGTGGCTTACTCCTGATTTCATAATCAAATTCCTGCAAAGTGATCAACCACTTTGCTAGACGATCAGGTGGCTGTAGCTTATTCATCAATAATCGAAGTCCCTCCGCCTTTGTATAAAGCACGACTTTCTCATAGAGAATATAATGGCTGAATTTCTTGGTCCCAAAGACCATCGCTAGACACAACTTCTCCATGTAGGTATAATTGATCTCGGATACCCCCAACTTCCGGCTAGCAAAAGCAATCGGGTGGTACCACTTCTCTTCCCAAATTTGGGCTAAACAGCAGCTGATACTATACATGGTGGCTGCTGAGAATATATAGAACACCTCACCTCTTTTAGGTGCTTTTAAAACGGGAGCTCTTGCTAGCTCCTGTTTCACATCCTCGAATGCTATCTTACAAGGGTCACCCCATACAAACGAATAGCTAAAGGACAATAAATTTGTAAGCGGCAACGTTCTTTCTGCCAAGGCTTTTATGAATCTACGGTAATAACCAACCGAAGACAAAAAGCTATGAACTTCCTTCGGAGTGCGTGGTGGACCCATGGCAACTATAACTTTGACCTTCTCGGGGTCTGTCGCAATTCCTACCGAACTGACCACATGACCCAACAATAGCCCATAAGGCACTTCAAAAACACACTTCCGCGGGTTTAGAGCGATGCAAAATTGTCTACAGTGCTCAAAACATTTTCTTAAAATGATCAACTGCCTTTCTCTCACGGTGGCGGCCCCTAAGTCATCAATAAACACCTTCAACTCTTCAGGGGATATGTCACCGAATGTCTTACCTGCTGTTTGTTGCCACGAACCAGGCGCATTGCATAAACCAAAGGCCATCACATGGTACGCAAAAGTACCAAATACAGTAATAAAAGTTGTTTTCAACTTGTTCTCTTCTGCAATTGCCATCTGGTTATATCCTACAAAGCAATCCATGAATGAATATATTTTCCTACCCGCTAATTGATCCAAAATATGGTCAATAAATGGCAACGGGTAGTAGTCCTTTACTGTCTGCTTATTCAGCTCTCTAAAGTCTACACACAATCGGATTTGATTATTCTTCTTCTTTCTTATCACAACCGGCGAACACCATTCCATGTGTTGCACAGGAAAAATCAAACCCGCTTTTCGAAGCTTCTGTAATTCTTCAAACAGCCCGTCCCTCAGTTCGAAAGGCATATGCCTTACTTTCTGTCGTACAGGACGACTGCCCTCTTTCAACAGAATTGTATGAACAGCAAGACTAGGAGGAATGCCTCTCAGCTCATCATAACTCCAGGCAAAGATATCACGGAATTCCTGAATCAAGGCCACATAGTCCTCCCTTTCTGCTGTGCTGAGCATAGAACCTAATTTGATTGGCCGCGAATCATGAGGTGTACCAAGGTCTAGCTTGATAACATCTGCATCTCTTATACGAACTTGGCCCTCTATCGGCTCGTTCAAAGTGATTTGATAGATGTCTTCCGTGGTGGATCCCTCTTTGGACTCATCACTTGACGATGTCTCACTGGCAGATAAATCTTCTAATGTCTCCAATTCTGTAGAAGATAGAGGAGCTCTCTCACTCTACGGGGACTCGGGATAAGCATCAACCACCACACGTTGGGCACCTCTACCGAATATTAGTCGATCGGCGGGTATATCTACTTGGCAGTCCGCTTGCAAGATCCAAGGTCGTCCGAGTAATACTTGGTAACTTGGACGGCCTGCAAAACGAATCACCCTAAAGTCCAACAGGCATTCTACATTTGCAACAGTGACATGGACCTTAGTAATGTAGCCTTCCGGCTGTCTCAAACTATCATCTGCCATTCTGAGAATTGTGGAGGTATCTTTCTGGATCGCAAGACCCAACCTTTCCATCAGTTCAGAACTCATAATATTAACAGATGATCCCGTGTCGACAATGGCATAATCTACTAATATCCCATCAACATAGGCTGCAACCCTTGGGCAATGCTTCTCAGCATGCTCGAACCAATCATCACCAACTCGCACAATACCCAAAGGTTCTACGATATACCCGGTACGTAGGATCTTTCTAAATTCCTTGCGTACTCCTGGGGAAAGCTTAATAAGCTGCAAAAGATGTCAAGATTGTGGGAGAGAAGGAAGGAGTCTCACTTGTAGCTTTCTTGCTTGCACAATGAGGGAATACACACAGAGGTGGAGGCTGAAAACAGTTTTCCTCTTCTTAGTTGTGTAAGCCAAAAGAACTCTCATACAAAGAAATAGAAGAACCCTATATATGGGTCTCAAACCAAACTCAACTAACTAAGGTGGCATACTAACTGAGCCACGAACTAGAGTAGATAAGGATAGCTATCATGTAGCTATTATTCATGGGCGGTGTACCAACCGCGTCTGCAACTGACAAGTCGGTGACATAAATACACAACGGTCACCCTGGCATATCACGAGTGGAGCTCGATATCTCAACACTCCCCCTCGAGCTCAATCCCAATTCTTGCACACCAAGCAGGTCTCTGAACTTGCGTAGCTTCTCTGCGCCCAATGGCTTCGTAAATATGTCAGCTACCTGATCCTCTGTGCTGACATAAACTAGATCAATAAGACCTAGTAAAACCCTCTCCCGCACATAGTGATAATGCACCTCAATGTGCTTTGTTCTAGCATGATAGACTGGGTTATTTGCCAAGTGTATACTGCTCATGTTGTCACAATAAATGACAACTGGCCCATCTGTAGGCTGATGCATATCATAAAGTAGCTTATGCAACCAAGCTACCTCACATGCAGCCATTGCTGCACCCCTGTACTCAGCCTCTGTGCTCGACAAGGCAACTGTAGGTTGTTTCTTGCTGCTCCAAGTGACTGCAGCACTCCCAAAAGAGAACACATACCCACTGGTAGATCGTCTATCAGAAGTACTACCAGCCCAATCAGCATCAGTGTATCCATGCAACTGTATCTGAATCCCAGTCTCATAAAATAGTCCATACTGCAATGTGGACTTCACATACCTGAGTATGCGTCTAGCCGCATCCAAATGCGATTTCCTTGGAGCCTGCATAAACTGACTTACCAACCCAACAGCATAGCTCAAATCTGGCCTGGTAATAGTCATATAAATCAAGCTTCCTACTATGAGTCTGTACATAGTAGGGTCTTCCAGAAGCTCCCCTGCATCTGTGCTCAGCTTCACATTCTACTCCAAAGGAACTGAAATAGGCTTACAGCCTGTCATCCCATATTTGGATAGCATGTCCAATCCATACTGCCTCTGCAGGAGCTGTATCCCACTTGGTGATCTAATCACCTCAATGCCCAAGAAATAACGCAGCTCTCCCAAATCCTTCATCTCAAACTTCTGCTTCAATAGCATTTTCACATGAAGGATATCTTCATCACTGTCACCTGTCATAATCAAATCATCAACATAAATGACAAGTAGCATAATACCTTTCTCTGTTTTTCTCACATAAAGTGAGAAGTCTGCCTTGGAAATCTGAAAGCCAATAGTGACAAGATACTGTCCTATCTTGTCAGACCATGCTCTAGGTGCTTGCTTCAAGCCATACAAGGCTTTCTTCAACCTGCAAACAAACTCAGGATGAACAGCATGCACATAACCTGGTGGCTGCTCCATATATACCTCTTCTTGCAAATCACCATGCAAGAAGGCATTCTTTACATCCATCTGATGTAAAGACCATTCCTTTGATGCAGCCATAGCAATGACTGCTCTTACGGTTGCCATCCTTGCAACCGGACTGAATGTTTCTTCATAGTCAATGCCATATGTTTGTGCATACCCCTTGACTACTAATCTTGCCTTGTATCTGTTCACAGAACCATCTGCATTGTGCTTCACCTTATAAACCCACTTACAGCCAATTGCATTTTTACCTTTAGGCAAAGGTACCAATTCCCATGTAGCATTTGCTTCCAAGGCATCAATTTCTTCATCCATGGCTTTCTCCCATTTTTCTTTCCCCATGGCTTGCTCAAAAGAAGCGGGTTCTGGTTCCTGTATCACTTTGACCATATATGCATAGTGAATGGCTGTAAATCCATCATATTTCAGCCTATCCACAGGATACCTAACTCTCGTAGACCTGCGCAAAGTAGGTTCACTCCCAGGTGCTCTCAAAACATCCCTGGTCTTCCTTACTCCAGGTGTAACAATAGAAGGAATACCCAACTCATCATCAATGCTCTGTTCTGAGCCACTGGATTCACCATCCACATAAGAGTGACCTGCATTCACATCAAACATGGGCTGATCAGCCTTCTCTTTTCTTTTTCGTGATACATGCATACCACTATCTGCATTACTTTGAGAAGATTCTCCTGATCTCAATCTGCCTGTCCATGGCGAAGAATGTGAACCACTGCTAGAGGACGCTCCAGGTCCACTAATATTTTGTGACTGCTACTGTGAATTCTGTGCAGCATTACCATTTTGTGCATCTACATCATCAATCACATTTACTGGTTTATACCAGCTACTCATCTCATCAAAAACAACATCTCTGCTCACTGTAAACTTACGAGTAGAAGGGTTATAGCATCTATACCCTTTTTGCTGCAGAGAGTAACCAATAAATATGCACTTCTCAGCTTTTGGATCCAACTTGGATCTCAACTCATCTGGCACATGTACATAGGCAATGCAACCAAAAATTTTCAAATGAGAAATATCTGGTTTCCTACCAGTATACCTCTCCTCTGGAGTCATTCCATGTATTGCTGCAGTGGAAGTCCTGTTCATTATGTAGACTGCTGTAGCAACTGCTTCAGCCCAATAAACATCTGGCAGGTCTTTTTCATTGAGCATGGCACGAGATACCTGTCCAATATGTCTGTTTTTTCTTTCTGCAATTCCATTTTGCTGTGGGGTATGACTGCATGAATATTGCTGCTTTATGCCATGCTCCTGCAAGAACCTTGCAAACTCATTTGAGAGGTACTCTCCCCCTCCATCTGACCTTAGGCATTTTATTTGCAGGCCTGTTTCTTTTTCAACCATAGCTTTAAGAGTTTTGAAATGCCCAAAAACTTCACTTTTCTTTTCCATAAAATACACCCAAACTTTTCTGCTATAGTCATCAATAAAAGTAACAAAATAATGACAGCCTCCAAGAGATGCAGCTTTAGTAGTCCACACATCAGAGTGGATTAATTCCAATGGCTTCTTACTCTCTTGAACATGTCTAGGAAATGGTTTCCTTGCCTGTTTTCCAAACTGACAGGCTTCACATACCTTATGCATTTCTGCAACCTTGAATCTAGGCAATCCTGCAACAATATTTTGGGCCTGCATTGATTTAAGTCGCTGTACATTAACATGACCAGTGCGTTTATGCCAGATATCAATATCTGCAACTACACCGGTCCCATGTGCAAATATTGCTGCACTCAATTCAGACATGTCTGCATCCAACGTAAACATTCTGCCCTTCTTCTTTCCTTTTGCTATCAAGCGACCTTTATTTTTCATATCCTCAACAAAGCATCCATGAGGATTAAATCTGACCTGCAAGCCCTGTTCAACCATTTGACCAACAGAAACCAGATTCTTGGTGATATTCGGGACATGAAATACATCGGACAGGTATTTCTTTTTCCCATCCTGCATAGACAAAGGAATTTTTCCAATCTGCACAATCGGATGTGTAGTATCATCACCAGTCTCCACAAATCCTGGTTTTTCCATTTTCCTTGCATCCTCCATCCATTCTACATGACCTGTCATGTGGTTTGATGCACCTGAGTCAACATACCATACATCGTTGCTTTCTTCTGCACTTGTCATAGAATTGTTCATGTGCTGCACCATGAACAAATGCTCATTTCTGTCATCACCCTGTCTACTAGAAGATGCATAATTCCCTTGTTGCAGTTTTCCATTCATGATGTCATTCTGCTTTTTATAACAGTCTTTAGCCATATGACCCATTTTACCACAGTAGTAGCATTCAACATTACTGTTTGCATTTTGAACTCTTTGCCATCCACAACGACCTCTTTGGCTCCCCCTGCCTCTAGAGTTACCACGTCCTCCTCCATAGGACTGGTTTTCTTGAGTTTTGTGCATATTCTGATTTCTACCACGGCCTCCAAATCGACCTCCTCTACCTCTGCCTCTACCTCTTCCAGTATTTGAGTAGAAGACAGCTTCTTTTGAAGTTCCTCCTGAAGAAGATGCACCACCATTTCTCTGCTCTTCAGAAATTAGAAGAGCAATCAACTCCTCAAAATCAGGAAATCTTTCACGGACGGAAATGGATGTTCGGAACTGTGCATAATCCTTTCCTAGACCATTCAAGGTCACAGAAACTAAATCATCATCTTCCACTGGCGACCCAATGGAAGCAAGTGCATCTGCAATCTTCTTCACCTTCATGTGGTAGTCATTGATGCTCATACTTTCTCTTTGCACATTATGCAACTCTTGCTTGAGCTGCATTTTCCTGGCTTGCATATTTGTGCTATACATTTTTGACAAAGTATCCCATGCCTCCTTTGGCGTACTTGCATCCTGAATATGCACAATCATAGAGTCTGAAATACTGATAGACAGCCAGTACATAACTTTCCTGGCTCTCTCATGCCATGCTTTGAATGCCTGCATTTGCTGTTGATTGGGAACATCAGGAAGAACTGGTTCTTCTTCATTTCCTGCAACAAATTCCCAATATCCTTTTCCCATAAGGAAATTCGTCATTCTAAACTTCCATGCCTGGAAGTTGTTCTTGTCAAGCTTTTCAGTGACAATTTGTAAAAGAGAATCAGACGCCATTACAGAATACTGCAAAAAATTCTGTCACTGCAAAAAACACAGCTTCACCCTCACAAGGGCAAATCTGCAAAACTGGCGAAAGTGGTATTTGACCACACAGTCACTTCCTAGTGACGATTTTGCATAAACAGGAACCAAGGATGATTCTGAAACTCCCAATGTCTCTGCGCACAAGCATACGATGCAATTTCTACAGTAACTTTTCACCGACCTGTACAACAGTGGCTGCACAGCATAAAACTGAGCCTTTTCCTGAGTGCGTGCAGAAAACTTCCACCTCCAAAACAGGCCCCGAAATGGCCTCAAAGAAAAAAAACAAGGTCGCCTAGGGCTAAAGCCCTTTCCTGCAGCATATACCGCCCTCTTGCTTTACCGCGAAGGGCATCTCAACCTGAGACAATGCACTCTTGCAATTTCCGGCTGTGCTACCTGCAGAGATCTGCTCCCAAAACAGAAAATGAAAGCACCACTGCTCCTCTTACCAGAACACCGCGAGCTTAGCTTGCTTTCTTGAGCTCCTTACCACGAACAAGGCTCTAATACCATGTCAAGATTGTGGGAGAGAAGGAAGGAGTCTCACTTGTAGCTTTCTTGCTTGCACAATGAGGGAATACACACAGAGGTGGAGGCTGAAAACAGTTTTCCTCTTCTTAGTTGTGTAAGCCAAAAGAACTCTCATACAAAGAAATAGAAGAACCCTATATATGGGTCTCAAACCAAACTCAACTAACTAAGGTGGCATACTAACTGAGCCACGAACTAGAGTAGATAAGGATAGCTATCATGTAGCTATTATTCATGGGCGGTGTACCAACCGCGTCTGCAACTGACAAGTCGGTGACATAAATACACAACGGTCACCCTGGCGTATCACGAGTGGAGCTCGATATCTCAACAGAAGATTCACATCCGGATTGACTTCACAAAGAGAGCTCGCCAAATCAAATTCATGATAGTTCGATAGAGCTTGCTTTTCACGCCAAACCATCCACTCTTTAGGTCGCTGAACCGGCTTTATTGCCTCTTTCTTAACTTTAACCTTCTTCTTTGGTGGTTCCTTATTGGCTTTACTCTCTACGGGCTTCAAAGGTCCCCCTTCCATGGTGGCAGGATCCAAAACTTGCGTCCCTTTGTCGCCTTATTTAGGGTTTCCGTCGGCAGGCTTATCCTTGTCGGCTTCTCTACCCTTTTGGCCTCTTGTAAGAACAGCTCGCAAATTAGAGGTTTCAGCATCATTAACGCATACAGCCTCAATCAAACTAACCCCACTACCACTGGGTAGCTCCTCCACTGTAGTCTTTGGTCGTTGAAGTATTTGTTTAGGCCCGTCTTCTCGCTAGGAATCATTTCCTTGCGCACGATGATTAACAGGCCGTGGTTACCGACTTTCTCGCTGGAGGGAACTGATCTTACTCCAGCAAGTAGCTGCTAAATGGCAGGATTTTCCACAAATGTCGCACTTAACATTTGGGCAATTTCTTGGATAGTGTTGCCCACCACACCATTTGCAACTAAACCTCGAAGGTGCACCCTCATCTGGGTATCTACTTCCTATCAAATTTTGTTATTTTTTAAGGAAGTTGACATCAATGGCTATTTACTGATAATGCTCCGTAATCATGTCGGTATAATGCTTCATCATGTCCTTAACCTCGCCAAGAACATTGGAAGCGCTTGACTCATAGCCTTGGTCATTACCATGTCGTTCCATAGGCCTAACAATTCGATTAGGCACTGGTTGTTGAGCCATAGGCATAGTATTAGAATTAACCACCTGGCCGCCACCGTTTGGAGCCATTTGACTGCTCATGGGCATCGATATGCTAGGGGGAGCTGGTAATAAAGGAACATTCTACATCATGTTCCCTCTCCCATTAGGGTTAGCTATCGCTATCCCTTGACCACTACTGCCATTGGCCATTGCCATATTGTTTCCCAATACTAAACCCATATTCGAATTGCTCGAGAAGCATAGGCTGCTTGTAGTCGGGATTCCACCTCTTCTGCTCGTGTAATGGCAATATCTATATCCCCCAAGGGGACACTACTCAACTGCAATTTGATATTAAAGTCCAAACCATGTAGGAAATATTGCAATTGGGCAGCTGCGGGGATATGAATAGAGGTATCCAACTTACGGAAAACCTCTTTTATTTTCTTCTCATAAGCATGAATATCCTCGTGTGGTTCTTGGCGGGTCACGTTGAGTACACGCAACCAATATTGCCCACCCCTTTCAGGGGCAAACTCCCTTCGAAAAGCTCCATAAAATGAATCAATATTCAATATGGTTTCGGCTTCTAAACCATGATACCATATAGCGGCTCTTCCTTTGAGAGTCATATTGAAGAACATCATTAAATGTCCTTCTTCTTGAATGCGACAGTTAAACATCAGCTTTTGAAACTCCCTAATGTGGAGTTCCGCATCTTCCTCAACTAGCCCATTAAAGATGGGTAGCGGGTAACCTAGAGCTAGCAAATCCGTCGTTCCTGCTAGAATTGCAATAGGCTGCGCCATAACGAAAATTGGATTTGCACTATGAATAGGGGACGGTGGGGTTACACCTCCCGCACTTGATGTAGACTGGCTTATGGAAGAAAGGGGAGCACTAGAGTTTCCACCTTCTCCTAACTTACTGCTTGTGGTACTAAGACCACTAGATCCACTCCCTCATAAGGGTTCAGCACCGCTACGCTTAGGGGAATATCTCCTAAAAATTTCAGCACGTCACCTAGCTCTTTCGTCTCTCTCTTGCTTTTGGATTTCTGCTAGACGATGCTTATCGATAAATAACGGATCAATCACAGTATCCTTTGGCATAAACTGCTAGTTGGTCCCTAGACAACCAGGATTCGAGGACCGCCACTTTTAAGCGGCTCCTGGCAAACGCACCACTGATGGAACCTAGAACGGGCCGGCACTGGCTCGTGCACTAGGCGGACCTCTATCTCACACGCTCAACAACCCCACGGCCTCGCGGCCAGGAGCGTTGATGACACATACATTGCCTTCCTAAATGTCTTGCATTTGTATTACGTCGTTTGTAGTCCACTCTTCTCTCACCCACTACTCCTCAGAGGGAGTCCCTTACACATTGCCTAATGGCACGAAGCACAGACATAGGGGGTCCTCCAACGGCTGAGTGCCGCCACCCCTCTGCGACTCTCCTATACCTTGGGGATTGGCCCCTCGATGCGTTGCTCGACATATACACATTTCGCACAAAATCCACTCAAGGTACCATTTAATCATATACACGAATGTACCATTGTCCTTACTTCTCTTTTCCCTAGACCCCACGACTAGCCTATGGCTTAGGGTGTCCTGTCTCTCACTCAACGTGGGTCAAGGTCCTAATGAAAACAATTGTTGTGCATCCAGGATTTCTGATACCTTTAAATATTTCCATGATTTATGCATATTGTGGATGCTAAGTGCTCAAACAATTATAAAATCAATACTGTGTACATGCGGAAAACATCCTTTCAATGATTTTCAACTACCGTTCTTATGCGGCGTTGCACGAACCTAGCACCAAGGAAATCCTCGTGCTACTAGGCTCTCATTCTATAATTATTCACCAACCTATATGGCATGCAAACAAAAAACGGCAATCTTTTCGTCATTTTACTCCACATTCAGACACATTTTGACCACTCTACCCTCCCATCGATCAAATGTTGCATTGTTGTATAGATTTATAAGGCATTTTGCCATCATTTTATGTGTAAAAAGCGGGAGAAACACACTAGAACAAGAAGGTGGGGTTGAACTGAGGCAAATCCTCATGCTTCAGTTCCCACAAACATTCACAAACATTGTTCTTAATTTTCATTAATTTTCCGCACCCAAAATGCATTTTCCCCCTATTTTTAGTGATTTTCCTCTATTTTCCTTGTATTTTTCCTTATTTTCTGCATTACTTAATTACAAAAAATTCAAAATAGGTTATGGGCTGTGGCCCTTAGTTCCTTCTTGCAACAAAAATGAAAACTTAGTTGGTGTTCCTATTCATTCTTCCATTTTTATGCCCAAAAACATCATTTTCCCTTGATTTTCCATATTTTACGTGTTTTAGTGTATTATTTTGAGCCACAAGATGCATATTTTTCTGATTTTCTGATTATGAACAGCAAGTACTCATGGGAAACAACAACATAAACAATTTTTAGCCCACATGAACAACATTTTATCAATCAAAAGCCATGAAATCTCAAATTTCCTTTGAAAAAAATTGAATTACCGCTTATTTGCGTGTTTCGGGTTTCATGTCCATGGCTGCAAATCTGAAAATCGGCAGCACTTCATACTCATGATGATCACAAGTCACCATTCCCAGCCCGTGGAGCAATCCGATCCATGCCGGACAAGCCTCCATCATTATTTCTTCTTCCTTCCTCTTCCCACATGAACTTGCCTTTAGAAGAGAGAGAGGGAGGAGAGAGAAAGACTAGATTTCCATCTCAGCATTCAGGCCATCAATTGACGGGCGAAGGGCGGCGATAGAGTCAGCATTCAGGAGGGAATGAAGCCCCATAATCCATTGGGGGGGTTGTTTGCAGCAGGCAAGTTGCCTCTCCATCGTCCATGGCGCATTTTTCGGGCGCCATCTTCCTCCACGTTTTTTCATCCCTCTTCATTCTCTCTCCACGTTTTTTGCTTCATAAGGTGCATAAAATTTTTGGGGGGGAGGGGGTCCAAACTCAAAAGGCATGCTCAAATTTGGCCTCCCAAGTGTCCACCTTTTCATATCTTGACCATTTTGTGGCCATTTCCCCGTCCGGACTCCGAATTGAGCTCTGAAAAATCCTGGGCGTCCGGCTTGGCATCCCGCATTGGACGGTAACTCTTGCCAATCCGTAGGACAGTTTGAAAATTTATGAAAAATCAACAAGCGTCGCTCGGGCACCTTTAAAGCACTTTGGCGCTTAAAATCGTCCTAGATCGAGCTGCCGCCTTTGACGGTGAATATTTTTCTCTTGATATTCATAATTTTTAGCTATTTTTAAGCACTTTCCGGCACCAAAATTCCTCTCTCAGCCGCCTTCGACGAAGTCTTTTTTTCCCCTAGAATTTGGAAATTTTGGCTATTTTAAAGCACTTCTTGGCATAAAAAATCATTTGTCATTGCCGACCACAGGATAGGGCAACTCAGCTCGTCGAATCCCACGAACAAATCTGCACATAAACACAACCACAAAGAGCATCAAGCTGATATAAAATAGATACACAACAAAACACAACACAGCTCTCACTCTACCCCCTTGTCAAAACCAAGGCATGAAATCCACGAGGAGTAGGCCTAGCATAACGTGACAGAAAATCGAAAGCTAGCCACTAACCAACTGCTCCAACACGGTCAAGCTAAAAAGATCTATCAAATAGGTCATCCTCAATGGTGGTCTGAACTACCTACCTAACTAAAGACAACTCAACTAGGAGCTCCTAGTAGGTGAGGACTCCTATAGCGTGATCAACAAATATTATCTTTTAGCACATTGGGTCTTTAGCCTCTTATTTTCCATACTCAAGTGTATAAAGAGGGAGCTGAGTGTAGTGACCCAAGGAGAGCAAAGCATCGGCCTTAGGTCCTGTCTCGGTATCCAAGAACCTACCAAGCCTCCTCAAGGCGATACTTAATCATTTTCTAATGCTCACTTTTATTTTCGCTCCAACCTTATTTTATTCTTATTTTTTCAGCTAGAAGCCACCCCCAGGAAGACAAGGCATTGGCCTCAGGTCTGATTCGTCCCCAGGAACCTACCAGGCCTTCACAAGGCAATAAAAAACAGCTCAAAGATTTTTCTTTCTTTCCATTTCTATTTTTATAGGGATTAGAACCTCTTTTTGCATACCTCCGTATATTCATATATTGTCTTTCAGATATTTAGGGTTTGGTCTCTTTCCATCATTATTTCAGTAGGCTTCTCTAACTGCCTCACAACTAACAAGAACTCTTAGAATAACTGTCGAGTAGGTCAACAGAACAAGGTCACTAGAACTCCCATCTAAAACAAGTCTTACAATGCCTGACAATGCCTTGCAGAAGGCAATGACTACTCAGACCTCCCCCAGACATACATAGCCTAATCTTGGGACTTCATGCCTCAGGTGCCGGTCCCCAACAAACAAAAGAAAGTAACCTTTACACTCACATATATCATTAATTACTTAAGGGAAAAGACTCGAAAAAGGGACAAAACCACCTGGAATGGCCACAAGAAGCTCCTTTGTAGCAAATTTTCCCTCCAATGACTTCGTTAACCTGTATGATGCAATCACCACAACAAAAAACCATTAATTGTACCTGCACCAAATAGACAAATGGCCCTCTTGACCTAAAGAAATAGCATATTTCACTGCAAACTAGCTGGTCCTCTTGGCCTAAAGAAAACAGAAATTACCAACTTTAAATCAGCTGGCCCTTTTGGCCTAAGGAAAGAGATAATTAAAACCTGAAAACAACTAGCCCTCTTGGCCTAAGGAAATCAAGCAAACCTGCTCATATAGATCCCCCCTTGGAAGAAGGCAGATATACAAACACACACTCCACTCCAAGGGGAAAGACAAGGCACTCATCCCTAAACTAAATGCATCAAGTTATGACCCATACCTCTTGCATATACAGCAAGAGGCGTACGTATAGCATGTCGTCGAATAATCAACCTATGGGTCCAAGATAATAGTGGTAGATGGGTCTCAGCTACTCTTCTCATTACCCATAGCAACCATCACGTGCCATATAACGTGTGGTCTGATAACATTTTCCACAAGCAACCAGGTCTCGTCTCATTATCAATAACAACATCTGGACTAGGACCACAATTGAAAAAGAGGTCCTTCTCATAAGCAAAATTGGCTAATGAATCCACAAACTGATTCCAATAACGTGGAATGAGCTGAAGAGATATGCTCTCAAATTCATCAAGTAGGGTTATAGCAATTCGATGATACATACGAAGGATAGGATTCCGAACTGTATATGTCCCATTAAGTTGATTTAAGATTAGCTGGGAATCCCCTTTTACTAACAATCGCCTAATGGCACCTTTCTTGGCAATATTCAATCCCATAATCAGGGCTTTATACTCCGCCATGTTGTTAGTGAATCCCACCTCGAGATAAGCAGCTAATTTCATTGTAACTCTACATCGGGGATCTCAGATAACTACTCCAATACTCCCTTTTCTATTAGGCCCCCTGGACGCTCCATCAAAGTATAACGTGTACGTCCACAATGGGTTTACACAGCCAGCCATCAGGAACTCCTCTATTCATAAGTATGATAATCAAAATTCAACATATTTAGAGAATGAACTGACGGCTCCATCCCACCTTCTGCATTAAACTCAATAGGGATGCTTGTCAAGATTTGTAAATAGTGACGGCAGAAAAGTTTAATCTCCGACACAAAGGTACCGTCTTCTTGCTCAACCACTTTGTATCCCTTGCTCCATAGATAAGCCTCTCCTGATGATATCTTTGCTCTAGATATGGGTGCTCCAAATAAGGGATTAACCACCCCATCGATCAGTTTAAGCTCCCTTGCAGGTCTCTAATCAGCCTCAGCATGGACCTGCAATGCATTTAGCACGTTAGCATTTTTAGAAATAATAAGGTTTAATCTTATTAAGATTAACCTTATTCTTAAATTCCACTCCTTGTAGATCAGCTAATAAAATCATGGACTTATTTTTACATATCTGAACTATCTTGTAAGGGCCATCCCATCTAGGTTCCAACTTTCCTGGAAATAACTCTCTGCAGGCATCGTAATACAGAACTAATTGCCCTTTTTTAAAGGTATACTTCTTCGCCTTTAGATCATGTAACTGCTTCATTCGACGTTTAGCTACCTCCTGATGCAACAAACTCTGCAATTTGAGCTCGTCCAAGTGGGCTATAGTCGTAAACCACTCAAATAAGGTATCTTCATTACCCAAAGAATGATTGATTGCGAATCTTATGTTCGGCAACTCTATTTCTAAGGGCAAGGCACACTCCTCTCCATAAACTAATTTGAATGGGGTGTGGCCAGTGGCTCATTTAAACGTTGTATTATACGCCCAAACAGCCACATATAATTTTGTATCCCAGTCCTATTTCTTTTCAGAGACTATCTTGGATAGGATACCCACAAGTTGCTTATTGGTACTTTCAACCTGTCCATTGGCTTGCGGATTATAGAGGGTCGTCTTGTTATGCTTAATGCTCCATGCTTTAGTTAGGCTTCTAATTACCTTATTCAAAAAGTGAGTTCCACGGTCCTGGAGCCCCAAGAGGAACACCAAGGAAAAGGGGATTCTACTGTAAGAAAATCTATCTTGTAACATCAACAAGCTTTTATTTCATTCTTTTGATGATCAAAACAAAGGAAACAACAAATCTTCACGCAGCATCATAGTAGATGTCTCCCACGGATTTGATAAATCAACCATAATCTTCAACATCTTCACAGAATCCTTCAATAGAACAAGGAACATAAAAGAATACACCATTTTTGAATGGAAATCAATCACATAGTATTCATCTTCAATGTCTTCATAGTTTTCACTCTCAATCTCTCATATACAGATACATTGTTTTGATAGAATTGGCTATATATATATATATATATATATATATATATATATATATATATATATATATATATATATATATATATATATATATATATATATATCTCTCTCTCTCTCTCTCTCTCTTTCTCTCTCTTAATAATACATCATCTCCTCACTACAATACTCAATAACGACGCTCAATAATCCTTCTTAGATCGTGGATACACCTCCCAAGAGGTATGCCTGATGCAGGTACCAGAGCTACTACAGTGTCTCTTCATAGTTCACTACTGTCACTGTCACTTCAGTCTTTTCTTTAGTCTTCAGTAGCTTCTTCCATTATTTTTAACTCTTTTAAACTTATATTTATCATTTTCAAAAGTTATAAAACTTTTCCAAAGTCACACATACATTCCACAGAACACTTACAGAAGATCTAGAGAACTGAACTGAACAGGAACAGAGCAGAGACATGGCACAGACAAAGGCTCTACAAAGGGTTACAGAAGGTCATCAGAGAACATCAAATCCTTATAACTCATACTAAAACCATTCCAAACTATCAAAAACTATTCAATAAGTTTTCAAAATATTTCAATCTTCATCAATCATCAATCCATGCTTTATACAGAAGAAAAGCAGAACAAAACAGAGGCTATACAGAAGGTATCAGAACCAATCAAAACCTCAACAAAATCTATCAGAACTTCACCAAGCTTCATATTTCCATTGAAAATTATCATGAACTTCCAAAAAATAATCAATATCATCCAAAACACTCTCAAACACTTTCATTAACAACCATACATCACTCTAAATGATTCAAAAATCAACCATTCAGACCTCAAAAACAACAAAAATCAGTCAAAAATTCAGTTTTTTTCCATTCTCAACATATCCCCACACTTAGAAAGGAAGCGTCCTCGTGACCTAAGGAAAAGAAGAATGTAAGTTCACTAAAGAGCTCAATTTGATCTTCTTTAGTATCTTCAATAATCACTCCAAACCAGGACCCCAACTTATCACTTGTATCTCTAGAAAAAATACTACTAAAGGAAAACTTCATTATTCATTAGCACATCTGATAAACAATAAAAAGTTATGACAAATTTGTAAAGGATATAAGAGGTTTTTCAGCTTTCCATCGTAGGCTTGCCATCCACCATCACCATCAATAGTTAAAAAGAGAGCTCTCGAACAAATTATTCAACTAGCACGAACTCATCACATACAAATTAATACAACACAAACACAAACACAACCATCTGAATGGCACCTCCAAAAAATGTCTCATTAGAAAGCACAAAAGATACATCTAGGGGTATCAATGAAGATGATCCCTCTTGAAGGCTTGATGATTGTGAAAGTGATCCAGGGATAAAGACTCATCTACAAAATATTTTGGAGGATTCTGAAAGAATTGAAGACAGCACATCCGTTCTAGCAAAACAAGGTATCTGCTAGGTAGACAAAGGGCATGAAAATATATGAAATCCAACTATTGGGAATCAATGTTCACATTGATATTCATACAAAGCTTTGGAATGGCCTTTTGATCGTTATGGGAATGCCTATGCATATATGCTAAGTACCAAACAAAATGGGTTGTCAATCTCACTGAAGGATCTAGAGATTGTGAATATTGTTGAGAAAAATGGATGTTATTTTGGTAGGCTTGACTAGCAGTTGTCCAGTCCCTTGGAATTAATGGCCAATTAATATGTGGTCTTGTGAGAGAATCAGTTGAGCTCCATCATCTTCTTCTCAGAATCTGCTGATCAAATCCTTCATACCCACTAACCAACCGAGGGGGTTGAGAAATAGAAGTGGTAGGAGATGGAAGTGGAATAAGTAGAAGGTATGTGGATAGATGGAAAATGACATGGCGGAGAAGGGGAAAAGACTCGATCTTCAATGAAAGAACAATAGGTAAAGATTGGAATTTGAGGAAACCCTGAGGTTGGAAAATGAGAGGTAAGATAGCTGCTGAGTTGGATTGATAAAGGGAAAAATAAGCATCATAGTGATAGGCCATTTGTTGATAGTACAATAAGCTAGGAACAGAGGGACCTAAACCAGATCGTCGATGGTAGGCATCAAAGAAGGATGAATCAAATGGATGGTTCTTGGAAAGATAAGCTAGGAGATCCACCCTCAGTTGGTTAGTGTTTTGCACATAAGTAGAAGCTGTATTTTGGCGTTGGTTCATGACTACAGAATCAATCATTGAATGCCATGAAGTGTGAGGGCAAGTAGCCACTTTAGAAGAATAGCACTGAACATGTCATCTATCCTCAACTCCAAATAGTTGACATATAAGGCAGCTTGTAAGACCACATCCCCCACATAGCAAGCCGGATCTACATCATCGGAAATTAACAGATCACCTCGTAAATACATATAAGACAGCAACATGGTGTCCGTCGTTACGAAATCTTCAAAGACCATACGGACAACTTTGTCAGCAAATCAGAAGACCAAGCCCCACTCCAACCATCCTTTGGAAGAGGGAGATCCATCGTTGAGAGCTTAATATAGAAGGCCAACTTCTGCAAGTGATAGGAGGAGGAAGAGGAGGCGGCAGAGGAGGTGAGGAGGAGGGGTGGCGATGGAGGTGAAGAGGAGGAGGGCGGTGGAGGCGAAGAGGGAATGAGAGGGAGGGAGGGGAGGAGAAGGCCGTGCGGAGGAGGCAGCGAGGGGAGGAGGGAGCCACGATGGAGGAGGAGGAGGGAAGGACATTGCGGCAGAGGAGATAGGGAGGGGAGGAGGGAGCCACACAGAGGAGACAACGAGGGGAGGAGGGAGCCGCGGTGGAGGAGGAGGAGGAGGGAGCCGCGAAGGAGAAGGGAGGAAGGGGGCGATGAGGGAGGGAAGACGGCGTGGAGGGAGGAAGAAGGCGAAGGGGGGCAACGGATGAAGGAGGAAGAGGCGATGGTGGAGGGGAGAAGAGGATGGTGAAGAGAGAGGGCGATGGGAGGAGGAAGAGACGATGTAGGGAGAGGAGGAAGGGAGGGTGCGGCCGAACGAACAGGTAAGCTCGTTTTTTAAAAAATAATAATAAATAAACAAATAAATTGTGTTTTTTTAATTTTTTTTTTTGTGTTTTTTGTTTTTTTTGGTTGTTTGTTTTGGGTTGTCTTTTTTTTTTTGCTCTCTTTTTTTTTCTTCCTTTTTTGTTAGTGTTTTTTTCTCCTTTTTTATTTTTTTATTTTTGTTTGTTTATTTTTGTTGTGTTGTTTTTTGTTTGTGTTTTTTTAAATTATTTGTGGTTGTTTCGATGGTTTGTGTTTTTCTTTGTGTCTTGTTTTTTTTCTTTGGTTGGTTTTTTTTCTTGTTTTTCTGTTTTTGTTTTTTTTTTTTGGGTTTTTTTGTGTGTTTTGTTTTGTTTGTTTTTTTGGGTATTTTGTGTGTGTGTGTGTGTGAATTTTTTTTTCCCTTCTTTTTTTTAAACGAAATCCATTAAAAAGTGAGCACACCCCCGTCCTGCATGCATGTGCAGAGCGAGAGTTAAAAAATTTGCATTGACGGGATCAGACAGGGTGGAGACAGTGACATGTGAGGCACAGAGGCCACAAGGGTGTCCTGAGGCGCTTAAAACTAAAAACGGGCACGTTCACGCGTGACACGAGAGACGCGGCCACATGTTAAGAGGATGAAAAATTAATAAAACCCAAACCATACACCGGATCGAAAGACCATAAAAATAAAAAATGTGCCGGGAGACGAGGGAAAGATGATAGAAAAATGTGACACGGATTCGGAGGAAAAATCAGGGTGTTCACATGGAAAACACACGAAAAATGGCTCCAAAAATACATACGAAGATTAATATAGAAAAATTCACTCACCGAAATGCAAGGCGGAAAGAAGGCAAAGTGTGCCAAATAATGTGCCCGACAAACCTATCACGTCAACACACAGTTTTGACCGAGAGAGGACGTGTTCACATGGGGAAAACCAAAAAATCGTATCCAAAAAGGGATTTGATAATTAATATGGAATGATCCGGGCACCGAAATAGAGGACAGTAAAAAGAAAAAATGTCTGGAAAAATATAACCGTTGGGGCTATCACATCAAATCTCAGTTTGGATGGGATTAGAAGGCGTTCGCATGGAAGAAATAAGAAAATGATGCTAAAAAACACAAATGAAAATTAATAACAAAAAATCCAGAGGGCGAAACAAAACAGAGATAAAAGGAAAATTGTGCAAGAAGGGTGGCCAGACAAGGATATCTAGTCAGAATGGAATTCCGAAAAGAGAAGGGTAGGTTCACATGGAAAAAGTGCAAAACAACGCACGAAAAAGACATGAAAACTTACAAAAATTAATAACGGACAACTCGTACAGCGAAATGATAGGGTGTAAAAAGGAAATGTGTCCAAGGGAAGGTGTAGGACAGGGATGGTACATTAGATTACTATTTTGAAGCGAGAAGGATGCATTCACATGGAAATATATCCAATTATCAAAATTTGCTTAAAAAATTAATAACTCAAAAACAGTAAGTCGGAACAAGGGGATGTAAAAAGGAAAAGTGTGTCAATCAAAGGGATGAACAAGGTTATGACTTCAGATATTAGGTCCAGTGAACGTAGAATGTGTTCACATGGAAAAACATAAAACTATTCAAAATGGGATAGCGGATGAACCGTAAGTTGGAACAAGGGTGTATAAAAAGGAAAAACGACTGGTTCAAAGGGAAGAAGAACAATGCTATAAGGTTGGATGTGAGTCTTAGAGAATGTAAGGTGCGTTCACATAGAAAAATGGTAAAACAAAGGATAAAGGCAAACAGACAAGGAACAACCCCAGGTGAAATAGAATGGATGAGTGGGGAAGAGACCCCATCAGAGCATAAAAAATGAATTTATGCATTTGGAGGTGGATAGATGTATTTCCATGATGATATGCAGAACAGATGTGCAGGGACGCGTCCCCACACTTAAGATCTTACCGGCGGGCAGGGTTAGATGCAGCAACATAACCTAGGACTCGCCAACCGACTGAACTCTGGCGTCCCCACACTTAAAACATAACGTACACTTGCAATCATAAGAATAGGGTTAGAAAGACTTGGCCCGTTTCACGTCTCCCATACTAGTTTTGTTTGTTTTTTCTTTTTCTTTTTCTTTTTCCTTTTTTTTCGTTAAGAAAGAGAATGGTAGAAATACCATGTGTCAGGACCAACCTTGCCACCATTGTTGGATCAGACGAGAAGAGAATAAGGTTGGGTTGAGAGGTATCTGTGAGGGGCTAGCAGAACGAGACTGCCTCATGAGGAGAATCATAAGGGCTATCAGGAGCATGAAGAGAAGGATGGTGCGACGCCCAAAAGGGAAAGGGTAGGTCGATTGTGATTGTCAAGATCCCCAGGGAGGAAAGTACTTCTTCAGATGATAGCCATTGATCAGGAAAGGATCATCAGAGGCATCAACAATCTGCACCTGAACAGAGCCATTAGGATTGACAGCAAGTACCTTGTACGGGCCTATCCACCGTTGTTGAAGCTTGCCAGGAAACTTGCCAAATCTCGAATCATAGGCTAGGACAAGATCACCTTCTTTGAACTCCTTGTGCTTGATAAAATTGTTATGATAGGCCTTGTGTCGCGCTTGAGTGGTTTCCATACACTGTAGGGCCGTGTAGGATGCGGCGTTGTAGTGACTCAACATCTCCCAAGCATTCTTTAACTACCACTTGCAAAGAGGGCAATTTCAATTCAACAAGGAAGACGGCTTCTGTACCATACACTAGTTGGAAAGGGTCTATCCTGTAGCTGCCTTATGGGAGGTTCTATATGCCCAGAGGGCCTCTATAAGTCAATTGTCCCAGTCGCGACGATGTGTAGCAATCATTCTTGTCAGGATCGAGCAAAGGATGCGATTGGTGACTTCAACTTGGCCATTGGCTCTGGGGTAGTAAGGAGTGGACTTGCGATGACAGATCTTATACAACTCAGTACGCTCCTCCATGATTTTGTTAAGGAAATGAGTACCTCTGTCACTTACCAGCTCGAGGGAGGACTGCGAAAATGGGTGATAATATTCTCGTAAGGAAATGAGTACTTCTGTCACTTACCAGCTTGAGGGGAGGACTGCCAAAACGGGTGATAATATTCTCATATATGAACAGGGCTACACTGTTACCATCGTCCCACTTCAGAGCTTTAGCTTCACACTAATTTGTGACATAATCTGTACATACTAAGATGTATCTGTTCTGCTTCCATCTGGTGGGTGGATCAATGGGATCCACAAAATCAATCCCCCACTTCTTGAATGGCTTTAGGGGATGAATAGGTTGCAGTGGCATGGCACTTGTTTTGGTGGGTTTCCTGACAAGCATCACATCTCCTACAGTAGTCATGTGCATCCTTGTGGAGAGTCGGCCACCAGTATCCTGCTAACAAAGCCTTCCTAGTTGTCGCTTCTCCTGCGAAGTGTCCACCACATGGTTTGTTATGACATGCTTTCAATACTATGCCGATTTCATCCCAACACATCTTCGCAGCACTTCATCTTTGCCTCTCTTGTACAGTGCACTACCTAGTAAGGTGTAGGGGGCTGATTCTAACAGAAGCTTCTTCTTCTCATGGCTTGAGATGCCAGGAGGATACTGTTGAGTTGCCAGGAGGTTGACTATGTCTGCATACCAGGGAGTAACTATTTCAACTAGAAACAAGGAAGCATCAGGAAGATTTGGATCATCATGTTCCTCTCTTGCAATTTGAGGGATCTGTGAAATATGATCGGCTAGGACATGGGAACAACCAAGCTTAGTGACCACTTCAAAATTGAACTCCTAGAATAGGAGCAACCATCTCATCAATCGTCCTTTAACATTTGCTTTATTCATCAGGAAGGACATGGCTTCATGATCCACGTAGAACTTAAAATGCGTTGACAATAGATAGTATCGAAACTTCTCTAATGCAAACACCATTGCCAAGCACTCAAGCTCTGTCCTCACTGTGTAGTTCCGTTCTCTATCAGTGACCTTCCGGCTTGCATAATATATTGACTGATCTAATTTAGAGAGGCCCTTTTGACATAGGATAGCACCTAGCCCTTAAATTGATGCATCTGTGTGCACATGAAACTCCTTCGTCCAGTCAGGAGGTTGTAAGATAGGTTCTTTGATAAGGCACTATTTTAGGGTATTAAAGGCTTCTTCACAGTCATCAGTCCAAAGAAGATCCGCATCTTTCCTTAGGAGCTTGTGCAAAGGGGCCGCCTTGGTTGCAAAATGTGCAATAAATCTTCTGTAGTAGTAGCCCACATGGCCAAGAAATCCTCTCAATTGCTTGAGGTTTATTGGTGCTATCAAGGCGGCAATCTTCGCCGGGTCTATGGCAATCCCTTGTGCAGATACAATATGGCCAAAAAGAACTCCTGATGAGACGCCAAAGACACATTTGTTGAGGTTGAGAGAAATCCCATACTCTCGGCATCTATCAAAACATTGCTCTAGGTGTAAGCTATAGACACAAAATTCATCAAGATACACCTCAATGAAATCATGAAGATGATTCTGGAAGGTAGCCATCATTACTCGTTGAAAGGTGGCAGGAGCATTACAGAGCCCAAATGGCATCACTCTATAGGCATAGGTCCCCCATTCTGTGGTGAAGGTTGTTTTGGATTGGTCCTCTTCTGCAATTTGGACTTGGTTATATCCGCTGAATCCATCCAAGAGGGAATAAAGCTCATAGCCTGCCACTGTGTCCAGCAGTTTTTCTGTAAAAGGGATAGGGAAATGATCCTTCTTTGTCTTCGAATTGAGCTTTTGAAAGTCTACACATATTCGAAGTTTCCCATTCTTCTTGGGTACAACAACAATGAGCGAAACCCATCCACTGTTAGCCATGGGATAAATGAACTCGGTTTCAAGAAGTTTCAATAATTCGGCCTTCACCAAAGCAAAATAATTAGGATTCCTACACCTTTGTCTTTGCCTTACAGGTTTGGCATCAGGCTCTAGGTCAATGTGATGTTGGCACATTGTGGGATCAATCCCCTTTAGGTCTTTATATGACCAAGCAAACACGTCTAAGTTCTCCTTTAGTAAGTCTCATAGGACCACTAGTTCTTCTTCTGAAAGATTAAGACCCACTTTCAGGTGGTGTTTAGTACTGTCAGTATCCATGAACGTCACTTATCTTTCACCTTCCACTTCACGGATGAATGTCCCACGGATTGCTTCTAGATAGAGGTCTGACTCTTTCAAGGGAGTAGTGTCCTCATCAGATGTTCCACTAGAACCAGTGTCATCCTTCTAAACATATGACTCATTTGTCTATTGAAATTGCTGGAAGGGTATCAGATCTTTGTTTGCTTCTGTGTGAGTGGTGATTTCTTCTAGACTTAGGGATTCATCTTCAGAGTATGCATCCAAGAATGTCACATAGCAAGGACCTTCTAGAAGCTGAGGCTTTGATAGCTCTGGCTTCTATTGGCAGGGGGCATCATCATCATCATCTTTTCTCTTGATTGAGCAGTCAAGGTGATAGGAGCCACTGGTAAACTTAATTTTTGTGCCTTTGATCCATTGCTTATGAAGATTTTGCATACTTTGTGATCAATTGGTCGACCCAAATGGAACCATAGTCATTCCCTCCAACGCCACGAGATCTTCGGCCTCTGACGTCTCTATAGGGACCTCAAAAAGATCATCCATTATTAGAGGATCTTCTTCAACTGCACTTTCATAACCTGCTTCATTTTCTTCCTCATCATTTTCATCCTCTTCCTCTAGAGGCTCTGTCTCTGCTTCTGTACAGGCTCTATAGGAGAAGAACAAATCTTCTGCTTGTGCGTCTGCTTCTGCTTCTGTCTTTGGCTCTGTCTCGACTTGTGACTTTTCTTTTGACTCTGCGACTGCCATGTAACAGGGAGAACAATACATCCATGCTTCTATCTCGCTGTCATAGATGATTTTAGAAGTTAATTCTAGTTGAGGCAGGAGGTATTCTCCCATGGACAAAGACTTTGCTTCCTTTGGTAGTTGGCTTACAGTACCCACTATTCGGGACCGTGCCTCTGTTTTCTTAGGAAATATCTGTTTAACAGCCTCTTCATCTCCTGATGTACCATCTGTTACTTTGTTGGAGGAGTCAGTTATGACTTTGATGGATGGGATCCATTACCTTTTTGCGATCCATACAATTTCAACACCACTTTGTTGGGTCCTCTGCCCAGGGTTAGGGTTCCTTTGAACCAGTCCGTCCTGGCTCTCGCTTAAAAAATCCAAGGTCTTGCCAATAGTAGAGGGTATGAGGTCCCATAAGAATTTGGTTTGACCACCAAATATGTCAGCCAATAATCTTTTCCTGCAAGGGTTGTTTTTACGTATGGGAGGATACCCAACGGTTTAATTCTGCTTTGGTCTGCCAATCTGATAAGCCACTATGTAGGTTGAATTCCTTGCAATCCTAAGTCCTTCATTGTCATATCCATCATTATGTTTACTGATGAGCCTCCATCAATCAATGCATCTAATATAAAGCATCCTTCTATCCATACACTAATCTCTGGGGTTCTAGGATCTAGAAAGGAGTTAGCCACATCTACTTCCTTCACCAGTTCTAAGGCTCTGTTGGGCTTTGTTTTTGTTGGGGGAGCAATCCTTAGTCCGCGTCTTCTTGTCAAGATGCTTTTGAATTTCTTTCGATAGCTGGGAGATAGCATCATCAACTATCAGAATGTCTAGGTCTTTTACCAAGTCATATTCTTTGATAGGATCCAGGGGCTTCTCCAGCCTATTGGGGAATGGGGCTACACCCATTTTCATCTTTCCTTTTTCTTCTAACAATGGCAGCATCGACATTTCCTATATTTTTGGAAGTGCTTCTGTATCATCTATCTCCTGGATCTCTGATCTTATTTCTGGGACTGTCTCTGTGACTCTTTGTGGTACTACAGTGCTTTGTACTGCACTATTATGTCTTGTACTGCTTTGTCCCTTTGTTGATAGGTTGAACTTCACAGTATTGGTAGGGAAATTATTTTTGTTTTGAACAACTGGTTCCTTCTTCTTGGCACGCGTGACAGCGGCAACTTCCAACTTTACCAAATTGGAGGCAGGCTCTTATGCCTTCTGTTGGCTATCAATAGCATTCGCCTTGACTTGGATAGTCCTTTGCAGTGTAGCCTTCTCCTTTGCATTGGCTGCATAAGGGCTTGTAATCCACATATCGTCTAGAGGAGAACCTCCTTGGACCAAAATTAGGAACAAACTCCCTAGGCTTTGGTCCAATATCCTGTGTTTTCATTTTGGATTCTAGCAATTTTAATCTTGCATCTTCATCTTTCTGTCTTCGTTCGTGCATCTCTTTCAAAAGCAAATATCCTTTGTATGGTTTTTCCACAAACAATAGGAACAAAAGGCTCCAAGAATGGTTGGTTTTTGGGTACATTCAGTGGCTAAATGTCCCGCTTGATGACACTTTCCGCACCATGTATTGAACACATCGCATCTCTCCTAACTCCCGGAGGAGTGGATATATTGATGGTATTCACCTTCAGCGTCTTTTTTAATACTCGCAATGGTAGCTGCTCTGTAATCACATCCATAAGCTCTTTCTTAAAATTGAGTTGGATAAGTAGTCCTTCATATTTTCACCTCCTGAAGTACTTGTAGTAGGGTTTTGGGAAGCTTCTGTAATTACTACATACACTGGTTGGGTTGATCCAGAGGGTCCTCTGTTCTAGTTCTGATTCAGAGCTCCTGTTGAGACTTGGGGTTGTTGATTCCAGTTGGTAGGGTTCCACTATTGTTGAGTTGCCATTGGAGGAACTGTTTGAAGCCACTGTTGTTGTGGTTGAACCATCATTTTAGGCATTGTTGTCTGTGGCGACCACAGTGGATTAGGTGCATTATACTGCGGCACTGTTTGCATCTGGGGATAGGGGTAGGGAACTATCCTTGGGATTGCATTTGGTGGGTATACCATTCCTGACATGGGAGGAGGTAAGACTCCTCTTCCTGGAGTCATTGACAACCTTGCTTCAACTTCATCATACAATCTTGCACCTTCTAGTGCAGCTTGCAAATTGACTGGTCTTCTCAATTCCACGAACTTGCGAACTTCCGGTTGTAGGCCTCTAAGAAACACTCCTTTCTGAATACCTTCGTCCAAATGATGGTTAGTCCATCTCTTCAGGATGGATTCCATTCGCGAGACATAAGCTTCTACTCTTTGTCCAGAGGACTGACTTAGGTTCATGAACTCCTCTCGCATCCACTCTTCAAAACCTTCACGCCTAAATTTAGTGAGAAAGGCCAACTTCAAGTCGTCCCAAGTGCCAAAAGTTCCTACTGCTTGTCTCTCATACCACTGAAACACTACGCCTTTGAAAGTGGCGGGGAATATTTCTAACCAATGCTCAGGGGTTATGGCATTGTTAGCCACACATGCTACCATAAATTCTGCTACATGAAGATCAGGGTCTTCATTGTACTCTCCCTTAAAAATTGGAAATGGGACTACATTAGCTGGCATGTCATCAATATTTTCAGGACGAATCTGACTAGAAAGGGGACCTTGAGTCGCCATGGGGACTTCCGTAAAGAGTACTTTTAGGGCATCAAAGGAGGCTTTTGCTACAAGCTCATTCTCAGCCTTGATTCTTGCCTTCTCTCTTCTCACATACCTTTGGACTCGTTCTAATGCTTGCCTCTTGATTGGGTCATTCATCAGGGGGTTGCCTCCAACCAGTTGGTCAGTACTCAACAGAATAGAATCAGAGAGGGGCTTCAGTCTCTCTGGGGGATTCTCTGGCCAACATCTCCTCTACTTCCTTCTTTTCAACATCTCTGAATTCGGCTTTCAAACCACTACAGAGGGGGAGATATTCCATTCTGAAAGTATCAAAACTCATTCTTCTTGGGATCGTTGTTGTGCCATCATAATAATGCTAGCTTCTGAGGGTTTCAACATTGTTTGTTGTGAAAAACACTCTATCTACCAACTTCTAGTGGGTTGCTAATTGGACAAACAAAAGATTGTCAGTGCACCAAGTATCCCATGTATCTTACTGTTGAGCATCCACAAACAAATTCCAACTCTTTTCCTTCTTGTTTTCGTGAACCTCCACAGACCACGACTCCTGAAGCTTCTTCACGATCCCCCACTTGATGATGTCTGGAAACTTCTCAATGAATACCTAATCTTCCATGGATAGTCATTCTCTCTACTTCTACTCTTCAATTTGTTCCCAAACAATTTTCCACCAAGATGCAAGTTTTTGCTGCTTCCCATTGTGGGATGAACTTCTTGTGAAAAGTGGCTTTGGCAATAAAAATCTCCAATTCTTCAATGGAAGAAGGAACTTTGCAAACATCCATTGAATTCTCCTCTTCTTGGCAATGCCACTTCCTTCATTTTTAGCCTCTTCTGATGCTTGTTGATGGCAAGTTTCCTTGGCTGCGCACCAAAAACATGGAGCCCCAAGAGGAACACCAAGGAAAAGGGGATTCTACTGCAAGAAAATCTATCTTGTAACATCAACAAGATTTTATTTCATTCTTTTGATAATCAAAATAAAGGAAACAACAAATCTTCACGCAACATCATAGTAGATATCTCCCACGGATTTGATAGAATCAACCATAATCTTCAACATCTTCACAAAATCCTTCAATATAACAAGGAACATAAAAGAATACACAATTTTTGAATGAAAATCAATCACATTGTATTCATCTTCAATGTCCTCATAGTTTTCTCTCTCAATCTCTCATATACAAATACACTGTTTTGATAGGATTGGATATCTTTGGCTCTCTCTCTCTCTCTCTCTCTCTCTCTCTCTCTCTCTCTCTCTCTCTCAATAATACATCATCTCCTCACTACAATACCCTGAAAGGGAGTGATGGATCGAAGGTTGGACTCGAGAGCTATGGCGGGAGAGCAAGAGCAAGAAAGGGAGAGACTAGAAATGGGAACTCCAACAGTCACAATGTGTGACCAGGCCTTCCTTTATTCAAACTGTCACTAAAATAATAAAGAATAAAGTGGCGGTGACGGGCGTCCGCCACCTGCAGTGTGCAGTGGCGGTGACTATTAGTGTAGTAATACACGGGCGGCTAGGCAGAGGCGCCTTTACCCCCAACAACCTCCCACTTAAAGGCGAATCTGACCCAGTGAGGAGTGAAAAAAAAAAAGACAGTGCAACATGTACACATGTACAACAGGATGAGGAAAGACATCATCTCATCCCACGCCCATCAACCTCCTGAGGAAGGCAAAGCGCTTTGTAGAGAGGCTTTTCGTGAGCAGATCTGCAGGATTCTGGTCAGTCGAGATCTTGATAAGATCAACAGACTTGTCCTCAACGACCCCATGTATGAAGTGATACCTCACCTCAATGTGTTTTGTCTTCGCATGTAAGACAGGATTCTTGGCTAACTGAATAGCACTCATAGAATCTGAATGCAGTGTAGGGATAGCATCAATACCAAGGTCAATAACTAAACGACCCAACCAAATGGCCTCCTTGCAAGCCTCAGTGGCTGCAACATACTCAACCTCTGTAGTAGAAAGGGTCATGCATTTTTGCACCCTGGACATCCAAGAAATAGCACCTCTAGCATAGGTGAATACATAGCCAAAAGTGGACTTCCTACTATCTGCATGTCCTGCATAATCAGAGTCAGTGTACCCTACGACTCCTGTATCCTGGCTGCCATAGTATATACACATATCTGCAGTGCCCTTCAGGTACCTCATGATACCCTTCACAGCATCCCAATGCTTCTTGCTAAGTGTAGCCATATAGCGTGCCACAACACCAACTGCAAAGGCAATATCTGGACGAATGGCTATCATGGCATACATAAGACTGCCCACTACGGATACATAGGGAATCTTGGCCATCTCGGCCCTCTGCTCATCTGTCTACGCACAATCAGCTTATGATACCTTCACATAAGAAGGCAATGGATAGCCAATAGGCTTTACATCCTACATGTGGAAGCGCTCAAGGACTTTATGAATGTACTCCCTCAGTGACAAGTAGAGGAGTCCCTGATGCCTGTCGCGTGTAATACGCATACCAAGTATGTGAGTGGCCTGTCCCAGATCTTTCATCTCAAAGCTCTTCTTGAGCTGATCTAGCTCATCATGAGCTTTCCCTGCATCAACATATCATCCACATAGAGTACCAAAATCAATAAAGAACCATCACGAGCTTTCTTTGTGTAAAGACACAGATCCATAGCACTCCGGCTGTAGCCCTGTGACTGTATAAAGGCATCAAACTTATAATACCACTCCCTAGGTGCCTATTTCAAGCCATAAAGACTTTTCTTCAATTTGCACACTAGGTGCTCCCTACTAGGTTCTGCAAAGCCCTTAGGCTGCTCCATATAAATCTCATCATGCAAGTCCCCATGTAAGAAAGCCGTCTTGACATCCATCTAGTATAAATCCAAGTCAAGCTGAGCAACCAAAGCCAAGACTAAGCATAGGGTGGTCATCTTAACCACAGGAGCAAAGTCCACACCATGCTCCTGCTTAAAACCCTTTGCTACCAATCTAGCCCTGTATGCCAACTTGGGGTGTCTAGGGGTACTTTTTAGCTTATACACCACTTGCATGGCAAAGCCTTCTTGCCCGTAGGCAAAGAAACCAAATCCCAAGTGTCATTCTTATGCAGGGAGTTTATCTCAGACTGCATAGTCCTCTCCCAGGAGTGATTGTCACCCCTGCGCATAGCCTCATCATAGGTGAAAGGCTCTCCTGCATCTGTAACCAAGACATAATGCATGAAGGGCTGAAATCTATCAGGTGGATGTCTGTCTCTAGTAGACCATCTCACGGAAGGCCCTGTTGCCTGCCCAACTGCCTGTCCAATACCCTGACCATGAGCATCTACTGCAGCTGTGGACTGTCCAACTAGCTGTGTGGGAGCTCTCAGCTCCTCTTGAAATATGACCCTGTGGATCTCAACAACTCTCTCAGGCTGCCTATGCATCTTGTCTTCATGGAAGACTACATCATGACTGCGGATGACTTTTCGCGCCTGCGGATCTTAGAGATGGTAACCCATATCGCATGCATCCCCATAACCAAGGAAAATCATTTGACACTCTTGGGATCCAGCTTACTTCTCTTGTCCCTGGGCACATGGAAAAATGCCTCACATCTAAAGACACGGAGATGCGCATAAGAGGGGGGTTTTCTAGTCCATACCTCCTCTACAACCTGGAAATTCAAACCACTAGAAGGTGATCTGTTTATGACATGCACAGTTGTACTAACTGCCTCAACCCAAAAGCTCTTTGGTAGGCCTGCATGACTAAGCATACTGCGTACACGCTCCTGGATGGTTCTATTCATCCGCTCAGCCAAACCATTCTGGGGGGGTGTAGGGGGCAGTCAACTGATGCTTAATACCCCTCTCATCACATAATTACTCAAAAGCACGTGAGACATACTCACCCCCATTATCTATCCTTAGGCATTTTAGCCTATACCCAGACTAGTTCTCAACCAATGCAAGCCATCTCTGAAACACATCCAAGACATTGGATTTTAGCTTAATGGTATAAGCCCAAATTTTTTGTGAAAAATCATCTATGAACGTAACAAAATACTTTGCACCACCCATAGACTGACAAGGCATGGGTCCACAGACATCCGAATGTACCAATGCCAAGGGCTCACTCATGCTTGGCCTACCAGACTTCTTATGCGTAGACCTAGTCTGCTTGCCATAAAGACAATGCTCACATGAATCAAAACATGCATAATCAAGGGGCGGTAAGTACTGCAAACCAGAAAGCATTTTCATTCCCTTCAAAGACATATGGTCCAAATGGGCATGCCAAAGAGATACATGTGGAATAGAACCCACAAACAAAACATGATCAAGGGAAGAAGTTGATACAATCAAGGGGTAGAGACTGCCAGCCTTGGCACCTCTCGCAATCACAAGTCTGCCCCACAAGTGATCTTCCATGTAGAGTCTCCAAAACATACATGATATCTTGCGTCATCAAGCTATCCAGCTGACATGAGACTGCGTGTCAAAGCAGGTACATGACGTACATTCTGCATAACAAAAATACTGCCAGAAGGAAACTGCAGCCTAACATCACCAATGCCCATAATATTAAGAGAGCCGTCATCACCCAAGCACACAGAACCCGAAACAATACGGTATGAATGAAACCACTCTTAGCAAGGTGTCACATGAAAGGATGCACCTGAGTCCAAGAGCCAACACTGTGCATACATAGAGTGTATCTCTATCATCTACGAAGCACTAGAAGAAGCTGCTAGGATATAATCATCATCATCAACATTCTCAGGCTGCATAACATTGATCTCTTCAATTTTAACACTAGACTTTGCAGGTACTATGCTGTGATCAGAAGACTTATCCTTCACTTTGTCTTTCCCCTTATCTTTGCACCTTTCATTGCGCAATTCATGGCATTGTGGCCTAATATGGCCCTTTTTCCCACAATGGTGACAAGTAACATCTGCATTCCTGCCACGGGATTTGCTATGTGACTTCCCACGAGACTTGGACCGAGATTTCTAAGAATCCCATCCACGGCCACTACCACTGCCATGCTTTTCATATCCATCATTCCTGCCTCTAACTGTCATAGCATGAGATATACAAGAGGCATCCAAATTCTTACGGTTAACCTCTTCTTGCAGAAGAGCACTCTCAACATCAGATAATTTCAAGGTAGTAGTAGAGGCACATAATGCAGTGCGGAATACGTCCCATGACTCATTAAGAGTACCAAGCAAGAAAAGAGGAGTGACATCCTTTGCAAAAGTGATGTCTTGCGAAGTCAAGTTCTTGAGTATAGCATAGAATTGGCTCAAGTGAGCAGACATAGTCACATTCTCCTTCATGCGCAGATCCATAAGCTGCTTCAGCCAATACATTTGACTCGCTGGACTTTTCTTATCATAGAGATTCTTGATTTTATCCCACAACTGCCATGCACTCTGTTCTTCCTCAAATACATTGTAGTGAACCTGTTCTATGAGAGACAATACAATGGTGGACTTGCATAACTCATCAAGCTCAAGCCATTCCTCATCTGGCATAGTTGCAGGCGGATGTCCACTTAACCTCAAAGGTTTGATATGCAATTTTTGCACTAACACCTGCCAAATCTGGCTCTTCCAATAAGAGTAATTCATACCATCAAGCTTAGTGATGTTGAAAATAGCATGATCAGTGGACGAACTCGTCATAATGCAGGCTGGAAGACTGTAGACAGTTCAAAATTACTTGCTGTTTATTGCAGAAAATGACAAAAAAACCACCAAAATCAAGGAAAAATGGAAAGGAAAGTGGAAGCAAAGCTGCTGCCGACCAAGTACTAATGAAAGTACATCATTTTAGAGTGTTTCAGCATGAAAAATCCATGTCAGTCCATACATATATGCTTGCTGTAATAAATTTTAGATTTCAGTTAAAGAGAGCTAACAGTGCCAAAATCGGATCCCAAGGCAATTAGATATTGCCAAGACCAAATCCAGCATCATGCGGGCATAGCATAAGCATATGACAGTCGATAAGCATGAATCCAACACCCAAGTATGTCATACAAATATCTGCCAGTGAGTAGGCATACCCCCCAGGCAACGGGGCAAAGTGTTCCTGCCACTACCAAAACTTGACACAAATAGGTGTCAGTTCACAAAGATACGGATCCAAAACTGAGACTTAGCTCATAAACATACAGTGAACCAAGACATATGATGTATCATCCCAAAAGGTAAGAAGTCCCAAAGTCTCAAGTGTCTGTAACTGCTCAATGGCATGTAACGGCTCAATGCATAAAAGTACAGCTTGCTCAATGTCTGATAAGCATTCAAGAATGCTCCTACTAGCACAAAAATTGTATGTACGAGCTCAAGAGCTCAAGCCAAGGCAAGACACAGTGCCAATGACATAAGTCCAAGACAATACATCAATAGTACATCCCGAACATGTAGGCGGTAGAGCATCCATATGTAGCATTCGTAAGCATGTAAGACATCAAATACATCCCAATCCAAACTCTAACAAGCCAAGTAACATCCAAGACTACTCTAGATAATCTAAAATTTATCCAAGGTGGAGCTTCAATGAGCACTCAAGCTCAACGTATGCATAGGGTAATCAACCGTGACATGAGCATTAAGCCGTAGGCAACGGGTATGCATAAACCCAAGAAGCATCACTGTCAAAGCATATACCAATGTCAATAAGTGTGGGCTGAAATAAGCTCAAGCTTCCAAAAGCATCCGGATTCAATGACAAGCTCAAAGTTGTCCCTCGATGATCAATACATCATAGCATAACCCAAGACATACATCCGGAACCAATAGGCATATGTCAAAGCATGAAAGATAGCTTCGGCCCAAGAGTATTCAGTATGTATTTACTATTATAAATTGTGTATTTCCAGCCCCAAAACCAGGCCAAAATCATAGCATTACTTGTAGCTTCAATCCCCCAATCAATCGGGATGCAATAAGCATCAAACAGGTTATGTAGTCATGCCCAAACAAGCATAGGCATACAAATACATGTTGTCTCAGACTTGAAATCTGTTGCAAAAGATTTTGACATTAGAATTTGGCAAATCCAACATCACCATCGCGTTTGGAGCGTGCCAGAATCCCAACTTAGACTCTTACCTTGCCTGAATCGGATTCTGAATACCCGAGATATGACAAAAAGAGTGATTTTTGGGCCAGATTTTGAAACAAGCGCAAAAAAAAACGTGAGCTGGCTGGGGGGTCTGCTGTCCCACGTGTCAACAATGGGGTCCAAAGGGGGCACAAATGAGGGCCAAAGAAGGCCTACACCAAGCCTCAGCAAGCCTTGATAGGCTGGAAGCAAGATCCAAGTGAAGGAATCTCCAAGAGGTGTGAGCTATGGTTGCCCACAACTTGTTTACAGCCTGTGAGACCTGAGAACTGAAGTAAATCTTGAAGAAAATGATCAAATACCTCTGATGTAATGCCCTGAAGGTGCCCAACAATGCCCGGAAGGCGCTCGGGAAGTTGAGGAGTGACGGAAGCTCGAAGGAGTCGGATATGGCTGTCGGGAAGGAGACCCAATGCAAGTAGGGAGTCGATGGGATGTTGAGAATGCCACAAACCAAGATCAAGAGTTGGAAAGCAAAGCTCTGATACCAGTTAAAAGGGAGCGACAGATCGAAGGTTGGACTCGAGAGCTATGGCGGGAGAGCAAGAGCAAGAAAGGGAGAGACTAGAAATGGGAACTCCAATAGTCACAACGTGTGACCAGGCCTTCCTTTATTCAAACTGTCACTAAAAGAATAAAGAATAAAGTGATGTCGATGGGCACCCGCCACCTGCAGTGTGCAGTGGCGGTGATTGTCAGTGTAGTAATACATGGGCGGCTAGGAAGAGGCGCCTTTACCCCCAACATACTCAATAATGACTCTCAATAATCCTTCTTAGGTCATGGATACACCTCCCAAGAGGTATGTCTGATGCGAAGAGGTACTAGAGCCACTTTGTAAAGTAATTAGTTACTACTATAATGTATCTTTTCTAAGTAGTAGACAATGGGATAATAGGTCCCACAAAATCGATGCCCCACTTCTCAAATGGAAGGATAGCCATAATAGGCGTAAGTAGACGCTTCCTATTCTCTCGACTATCATGTCTTTGGCACGTATCACATCTTTTAACATAGTCAAATAAATCTTGGAAGATGGACATCCACCAATAACTAGCTCGTAAAGCATTCTGTGCCATCAACTACCCAGCAAAGTGCCCTCCACAAGCAGAGTCATAGCACTCTTCCAAAATGAAGGGAACCTCGTCAAGCATCACACATTGGTGATAAATATCATCAACACCTTGCCGATATAATGTCCTTGTGATCAAGGAAAATTTCAATGCCTGCTGTTTAATCTTCCTCTTCTCGGGTTTTGATAGAGTAGCTCCAATATCTCTCGTAGAAAGATAGTGCGTTATAGTAGCATACCAGGAGGAAATAGATGCCGTATCAATCTTAAATAATGTTTCCATGTCACTTCCTTCAGCCATGACCTCTTTTGGCTCTCCGAAATCCACAAGACACTCGACAATGCCCTAAAGCTTCGGCGGCTTGCTCTTAATCTCGTAATCAAACTCCTGCAAAGTGATTAACCACTTTGCTAAACGATCAGGCCATTGTAACTTATTCAACAACAATCGAAGCCCTTCTGCCTTCGTATAAAAAACCACCCTCTCATAAAGAATGTAGTGCATGAACTTCTTGGTCGCAAATACCATCACAAGGCACAACTTCTCCATATAGGTGTAGTTAATTTTTTATATGCCCAACTTCCAACTAGCAAAAGCTATCGGATGGTATCACTTTTCCTCCCAAAATTGGGCCAAACAGCAGCTAATACTATACATAGTTGTTGCTGAAAATATATAGAACATTTCACCCCTTTTAGGTGCTTTTAAAACAGGTGCTTTGGCAAGCTCCTACTTTACATCATCAAAAGATACTTTGCAAGCATCACTCCATGAAAACTAACAATTAAAGAACAATAGGTTCGTCAGTGGCAACGTTATTTCTGCCAAGGCATTGATAAATCTCTAATAGTACCCTACCGATGATAGAAAGCTATGCACTTCCTTTGGAGTACATGGTGGACTCATGGCGACTATGACTTGATCTTTTCAGGATCAGTCATAATACCTACGGAATTGACCACATGGCCTAACAAGAGCCCATAAGGGACTTCGAAGACGCACTTCCATGGGTTGAGAGCTATGCAAAATTGTCTGCAACACTCAAAACACTTCCATAAGATAATTAACTGTATGTTCCTTATGGTGGCTGCCCTAGATCATCAATGAATACTTTCAATTCCTCGAGGGAAATGTCACCAAAGGTCTTGTCAGCTATTCTATGCCACGAACCTGGTGCATTACATAACCCAAATGCCATCACATGGTATGCAAAGGTACCGAAGACAGTAATAAACGTTGTTCTTAGCTTGTCTTGCTTGACACTAGTGTTTTACCAGTGCTTTGCACTAAAGCTCAAAGTACTAATGTTTGTGTCCTAATTCATGTTTTATGTACTTATACACCATCATCTCCACAGAGAGAGAGAGAGAGAGAGAGAGAGAGGGGGGAGAGAGAGAGATAACATATAGATTTGTATCATATAAATTTGTTAAATATATATTATACTGTTTACAACATACATCTATATAATACATGATTATATGTATACATACTATATATATATATATATATATATATATATATATATATATATATATATATATATATATATATATACATATATATATATATATATAACCACGTACTATAAAACTTATAGTACACATGCCATGTGCTAGTGCAATCGCCATTTGGTTATATCCTGCAAAGCAGTCCATAAACGAATAGATTTCCCTACCCGCTAGTTGATCCAAAATTTGGTCAATAAATGGCAATGGGTAGTAATCTTTACCAGTTTGCTTATTCAACTCTCTAAAATCTACACAAAGTCAGATCTGATTATTATTCTTGTTCCTCATCACAACTAGTGAGCACCATTCGGTATGCTGAACATGGAAGATCAAACCCGCTTTTCGCAACTTCTGTAGTTCCTTGAATAGCCCCTCCCTTAATTCAAAAGGCATACACCTTACTTTCTAACGTATAAGGCGGGTACCTTCCTTTACAGGAATAGTATGCATAGCTAGACTAGGGGGAATATCTCTAAATTCATCATAGCTCCAAGCAAAGATGTCACGGAACTCCTGAATCAGGGACACATAGTCCTCTCTCTCTTTCGAACTGAGCATAGAACCCAATTTGATTGGCTGCGAATCATTAGGTGTACCAAGGTCCAGCTCAATAACATCCACGTCTCTTATTCGATCATGAGGCTCTATCGGCTCATTCAAGGTTATGTGATAAATATCCTCTATAGTGGACCCTTCCTTAGATCCATCGCTTGATGATGTCTCACTAGTAGATGGATCATCTATTGTTTCTAGTTCAGTGGAGGATAAAGGAGCTCTCTCACTCTGAGGAGACTCGGGGTAAGCATCCACTATTACACAATGGGCACCTCGACCTAAAATCACTCGACCAGCAAGTATATCGACTTGACAGTCTGTTTGTAAAATCTAAGGCCTTCCTAGCAAAACTTGATAGCTAGGACATCCTACAAACCTTATCACCCTAAAGTCCAGATAACATTCCACTATTGCAACAATAACATGGACTTTAGTGATGAAACCTTCTGGTTGTCTTAGACTATCAGAGAGAATGTAATATTTTTGCCTCAAAATATTGAAGACCCATAATCCACGCAAAGAGCAAACTAAAATAATCCCCCGCATCGGTAAATGTGGTGGTTAAGTACTTACCCCACGCGCATTGATGAATTCTAGCTCCGTGACGTGCATAAGAGGCCGTGTCTTGAAGACCGCAAACCTGCACAGGAACACCTCTTCTAGAGGGAAAAAGGAGATAATGGTTAAAATTTTGACAAATTTTTTTAATAATCCCCTCCCCCCTCAGCCGATGCATGGCAGGGGGAGAGGGAGTGTGAGAGGAGTGATGAGAAGTAGGAGAGCACGGGGGGACGAGGAAGCATGCAAACTAGCCACATGTGTGGCTATCTCCCACCCCCTCCCCCCTTACACATTATATAAACTCCCCCTTAAGCTTGGAGGGGGGAGTCAGAGAAGCTGCCGCCCGTGCCGTGCTAGTCGCCATCGCTAAGAACGCCGCATGCTGTCGCGCTGTGCCACGCTGCGCCACTCAACGGCCATCGCCATCATCATAATCATCGCCATCATCCTCTTCTTCACCCTCTCCATCATCATGTTCTTTCTTCCACGTTTTCTGTCAGAGACAGAAGCATAGAATCTTCTTTAGAAGCTTCTAATTTTAAGCTTCCTAAAGTCTCGTTCCCCCGTACCTTCCCTGGGAACTTTAAAGCCAAGTCTCCAAGGACTGTGTCCCGCGCGGGAGAGGAGATCGCAAAACCTGTGACATTTCGTGGGAGTGCCGGGCGGCGCTTTTTGGACTCTCTTCCCAATGGGATGCTAAGACGTGTCCTACAAGTGAACAGGTGGACACGTTACAAAATCCTCATAACCTGATGGCTACTCCATATACACTTCTTCTTGCAATTCACCATGCAAGAAGGCATTCTTAACATCCATTTGATGTAGACTCCAACCTTTGGCTGCTGCCAAGGCAATCACACACCTAACAGTTGCCATCCTAGCAACTAGACTGAATGTCTCTTCATAATCTATGCCATATGTTTGAGCATAGCCTTTTGCAACCAGCCTAGCCTTATACCTACTAACTAAACCATCTGCATTATGCTTGACTTTGTAAACCCACTTACAGCCAATAGCTTTCTTACCCTTAGGTAAGGGTACCAAATACCAAGTCTTATTGGCTTCTAATGCGGCCATCTCCTCATCCATTGGTGCATCCCAATGAGCATGACCAACAACATGCTCAAAACAAGTGGGCTCAACATCCTCAACTAGTTTCACCATATAAGCATAATGATGAGCTGCATAACCTTCAAAACCAAATCTTTTAATAGGGTATCTAACCCTGCTAGATCTACCTACCACTGAATCACTCAATGGAGCCTTTACATTACTATGGGCTCTTTGTACACCTGGTGTCCTGACTGAAGGAATACAAGCTCATCATCCAAACTCTTTGAACCACTGGAATCTCTATCAAAATCCCAAATGACTAGTACTGTCAAATCCCAAATGACTAGTAGATGCATCATTACCATCCAGCACTTTCTTCTTTCCTTTGTCCTTCCTTGCAACACTTATAGATCCACCTGAAGATGTGGGGCTACTCCTTAGTCTCCCAGACCAAGGGATCACTATAGGTATAGTGCCAAATGATGTTTCTGGTCCCCTAAGACTCTGTGATTCTTGTTTTTCTTTTTGCACATAGCTGTCCTGATCATTATCATCATCTAATACATCACCAATAGGTGCATACCAGTTGCCCATCTCATCAAAGATAACATCCTTGCTCACTCTGAACTCACCTGTGAGAGGGTTATAACATCGATACCCTTTCTGCTCTAAAGAGTACCCAATAAAAATATATTTTTCAGCCTTTGGATCAAGCTTCTTCCGTAGCTCATCTGGCACATGAACATATGCAACACATCCAAATACCTTCAAGTGCAATACATCAGACTTCTTGCCAGTAAAGCACTCTTCAGGAGTCATCCCATGAACTGCAGCTATGGAAGTTTTGTTCATAATGTAGACAGCAGTATGGATAGCCTCAAACTAAAAATGTTTGGGCATATTCTTTTCAGCCATTAATGCTCATGCAACTTCTGCAATATGCTTGTTTTTTCTTTTTGCAATACCATTTTGCTGTGGGGTATACCTGAAAGAAAATTGGCTCTTTATCCTATGAGTCCTCAAGAAACCACTGAACTCATTAGAGAGGTACTCTCCCCCTCCATCTGATCTCAAGCACTTTACTTTTAAACATGTTTCTGTTTCAACAACTGCCTTAAAAGATTTGAAGTGCTCAAACACATCACTTTTTTTCTTCATGAAGTATGCCCATAACTTCCTTGAACACTCATCAATAAATGTGACAAAGTATTTGCTGCCACCAAGAGATACATTCTGTGTAGGCACCCAAACATCTGTATGCACTACATCAAGTATTTTTCTACTCACTTCTCTATCATGCGAGAAGGGTTGTCTTTCCTGCTTACCAAATTGGCATGCTTCACAGACTTTATGCAATCCTACAACTCTAAAATAAGGCAACCCTGTAACCAATCCTCTGGACTACATTAATTTCAGCCTTTGCACATTTGCATATTCAATACATTTATGCCATATTTCAATATATGCAGCTACTCCTTTTCCTTTAGCATACATAGCAGCATCCATTGCAGAAATTCTAGCATCTAAAGTGAACATTCGGCCAACTCTACTTCCTTTTGCGACCAACCTACACTTATCATTAAAGTCTTCTACAAAACAACCTTTTGCATTGAATTGGACCTGCAACCCATGCTCTACCATTTGGCCAATAGATACTAGATTTTTTGTAATTGAAGGCACATGTAATACATCTATTAGACTCTTTGTCTGGCCATCATACAAAGACAAGGGAACCTTTTCAATGTGTGAAATTGGGTGGCATGAATCATCACCCATCTACACATGACCTCGATTTTGTAAGTCCTGCATCTCTCCAAACCATTCAACATGACTCTTCATATGATTAGATGCACCTGAATTGACATACCATACATCATCATGTGTCCACTTTCCTATAACTGCATTCATCATATGCTGCATAACAAACAAACGCTCATTTTTGTCTTCATTCTATCGTGAAGACAATGCATAGTTTCCTTGCTACAATTTACCACTACGAATATCATCCTTCTTTGCATAGCAATGGGCTGCAATATGGCCTATTTTGCCACAATGATGGCAAACAATAGTAGAATTTCTAAAACCTCTATTCTGCCATCCATCTCTTCCTCTAGAGCTCCTCCTGCCTCGAAAGTCTTCTCTGCCTCCAGAAACTTGCATTTTACCAAACTGTTGATTGAACCTGTTTTGCTGGTTATCGCCAGTATGTCCCATACCACGGCCTCTGGAAGAGGATCTACCACGTCCCCTTCCTAAACTCAAGTAAAATGCTTAGACCTATTCACCATTTCTTTCAGATGAATCACCCTGCATATTGATCTCTTTAAACGAATCACCCTCTCTTTCAGACGAATCACCCTACATATTGATCTCTTCAGTAATCGTGAGAGAGATCGGCTCATCAAAATCTGGAAATGGCTTCCGTACATATATTGAAGTAACAAATGATTTCCATGCCTTATCATTGTTAAGGCCACTCAGAGTGGACGAAAACAAATCATGATCATCTGGCATTGCATCAATCGCTGCTAAAGCATATGCAATGCTCCTCACCTTCAATACATACTCATTGACAGAAATTTTTCCTTTCTTCAAGGCATTCAACTCTTGCTTCAATTGAATCTTTCATGTCTTTGTATTTACTGAAAACATGCTCTCAAAAATTGTCCAAGCTGCATGTGAAGTTTTTGCATTCCTGATATGTCCTAGCATAGTATTATCAATGACTGCAGATAACCAGTACATCACCTTTTTGTCTTTCGCATTCCATTCTTTCCATGCTTTTAACTCATCTGGGGTTGGAGGGATACCTAGCTCTGGCTCCTTTTCTTCACCTGAAACAAATTCATAAAGGCCCTTTCCAATGAGGAAGTTTGTCACATGAAACTTCCATGAAGGGTATTTGTTCTTGTCGAGCTTCTCAATAATGGGATTTCCACTTTTCTCTGCCATTATCACAAACAAGGATATAACATAGCAAGCTAGTCTTCTGCAATCTTTCATAACACATGCACAACAATACAGCAAGCAACCTTTTTCATTGATTGCTCAATAGTATATGTAATCTGCAATGTGTTTGTAGATAAACCTTATGTTTGCTTCCTGCAAACACCTCAAAAATTACAGACTTGAAATTTGTAACCTATGCACCCACTTTCGATCAAAACAGCCGAAATCTTAGTGTACCCTAAAATTGTTGTCCGCAACCTTGCGGCTCTAAAACGGGGCCTAAAACGGCCTCAGATGCCAAAATAACTGCGGGAAAGCTCTTAAGTTTAATTTGTAGAATATGCAGTGCTCTGCTCACACACCAAATCTCACAGTAATCTGAGATTTTTGCTCGACCCTGCTTCCGGTGCCTCCATAGGCACTATCCAAGAGAGAGACTGGAGGAATGGGAGAGCTTCTTACCCGTTGCTTGCTTGCTCGAACCTTACTTCTTCTCCTTCACTTCAACCTTCAAAATCAGCCTCTCTCAGTGGCACGGCTCTGATAACATGTCAAGAATCGTGTGATGGGGGAATTTACTTGAGCTGCTGTGCCAAACACACATTGTATACACAAGAGGAAGCTCACTCAAGCACAGAAGAAGAGAGATGGATGCCAAAATGTTTTCTTGATGGTTTCTTCTTCTTCTTCCACACACTATACAATGTACACAAAGTATAGATAAGATACAACATAAAGGAAAGTGGCCTACGAAGTCAAACAGTGCATAACCGACTACACTAATTGAGTGGCGCTATGTCTTTGCCAGCTGTAGGTAGGTGTAACAAACTAAATATAATAAGTGATAAGTCAATGGCCATGTGAGTATCATAATGACCACCAACGTGCTAAGTATAGACGTGCGGACCCATCTAGCCAGGTGGTCCATCATCAATGTCCGCACATGTTGAGCTTGCCATCTCAACAAAATAAATCTGTGAACCTCACAAGGGCTGGTGGGTGGGCTTATGGCCCTAATAATAGCTAAGGATTAGTGGCAATGCTAGCTACACTCATAATATGACCCAATAATAATCCATAGGGCACCCCGACCAAATACATAGTTTTGAGGATTCAATACTATAGAACACTCCATAGTAATGCTCAAAGCACTTCCAAAGAACAATGATTTGTTTATCATGGATCATAGAAACCCCTAAATTGTCTATAAAAAACTTAAAATCTCCAAGGGAGATATTGGAAAATGTCTTATTAAATGTCCTTTGTTAGGACCTAGGAGCATTACATAAACAAAAGCAATGAGATGGTATGCAAGGTTACCAACAAAGATTGTAATGAATGTCATTTTCAATTTATCTTCCTCAGTTCAGTCCATGGAGTATATCTCTCACCTTGCCAAGTGATCTAAAATCTAATCAATAAAAGGTAGAGGATAATAGTCATTTACTATTTGCTTGTTTAGCTCCTTAAAATCCACGCACATGTGGATTTGATTATTGTTCTTCTTCCTTATCACAACCAATGAGCACCATTCAGTGTGTTCAATTGGAAAGATTAGATCTTCCTTTCTCAAGTGCATCGATCCCTCAAAAAGAGGCTCTCTTAGCTCGAAAGGCATGTGTTTAATCTTTTTCCTTACATGATTGTTACCTTCTTTCAAAGGGATTGTATACATGATGATAGTAGAGGAAATTCCCTTCAAGTCATCATAGCTCCATGCAAATACGTTTCCAAACTCTTGTAGAAGTGCCATATAGTCTATGCGCTCATCATGTGATAATATAGTTCCAAGATCAATTGGGTGGGAATTATCAAGAGGCCCAAGATCTTGTGTACTAGGGCCATCCCTTTGATCTTCTTTCATATTTTGACCTCTAGTAAGTACTCTAACATTGTTAGAAGTTGCATCCTCATTAATTGGAAGCATCTCAACTAAGTGGACCCCACTAGGCATTTCTTCTAGGGGAACTTTTCCCTTTTGCAAGGCTTGCTTAGGGCCCTCCCATTTAATATTCCCATTATTTCCATGATGATTCATAGGTCCAGATAGTTGACTACCTTGCTAGAGAGAATTGATCCTAGTCCAACAAGTATTGACAATATGGCACAACTTCCCATATATATCATGCTTCACATGAGGAAAATTTTGTGGGAGGTGCTAGCCACCACACCATTTGTAGGTAAACTTTGATGGACTTGTATCATTAGGCCTCCTAGTGCCCATCAAGTTTTGCTAATGCTTCAATAAATTAACATCCATGAATGATGTGACAGTATTGTTCCATGATCATATTAGTATAATGTTTCATAATATCTTTGATTTCCTCTACAATATTCAATGTTGTAGAGGATTCAAATCTAGAGCCCTCTCAAGAGCCACCCTTGTACTAGGTTTAATGATTTGGAAAGGAGGTGCTACTTGTATGGACCCTTGGTTTGTGACATGAAGTTTCCCATTGCTCGTAGACATCATAGGCCTTGGTTGGGCCACATTTGGTATTGCAGGAATAGGTAATTAGGAAAATCCTTGATTTAGGGCTCCTTGACTTTGAACCATTACGTTACTATAGGGAGGTAATGTAGTTGATGAATTATAACTCATTAGCATTGCATTTGGCACATACCTTGCCCTACAAGCCTTATAATTGACTCATAAGCTTTTGTCCCTAACAGTCTACATTGAATGTAATCATGCAAAGCTGATTTATGCTATGGCATCATGTATGAATGATGGGATGCAGAGTTGTTTATGATACATGACATCATATTGTACTTGATTTTATAATTTGTGATTGCTCTTATAGTCAAGAAAACAAGCTTGATTTGAGTTACAACTTATGAGATAATACTCTTGTGATCTTTGCTAAGAACATACAGTTGGAAGCCCTTTTAACATCTTCAAGAACTTGGCTTGAAACCTTCAACACTTCTCTTATCTCTACCATCTCCGGAGTCTAAGCTCTTGAACCCCCATATATTCTACTCTCTCAAACCCCTGTGATTGACCATGAAGTACTTCTTGAACTTTTAAACTTTCACTATATTCTACTTATCTCTTGAAGACACATCTCCATCTATCTTGTCCAATTTTTTTGCTAAACCCCTGTGGTGACCTTCAACCCTAGGCCGTGCTGCTATACGCTCACCGTGTAAAGAAATCTAGAGTGTGGCTTTCTTATTGATTTAGAGAGCCAATGCCATTTTAGACATTAGTGTTAGTGTCCATGGTTCAAAAATATTAGGTTTTTGGACAAGTTTTAGCCAATTATGATATTTTAGATATTATCTCTTGTAAAAATCCATAAAACTATAGACAACTTCTAGATTAGGATAACATGTAATATAAATCATGTAGCTTTTAGCTAATTTGAGAGGATTTTATGTAAAAAGAGAGATTGGAAAAATCGTGCGACACGCGATCGTTGTTTTCAAGTAGTGAACATCACTCTGAAGTCGGAGATGAAGAGAGAGTGATGTGGTAGAATTCTAGACAGGTGTCCTGGTATTTTACCCCCCTTTTAGAGCCAATGGAAGCATCACATTGGTGATCTAAGTAGCATAGAGGAAGGTATTATTTTATACATGTTTTTGTCTATTAGATTTTTATCTTCTCATAATGCAGGAATAAACTGACGGGTTTCATCTCTGTTAGTATTCTTCTACATTTTCTACTTCTTTTTGGGAGTATTCTTCTACGTCTTCAATTTCTTTAAACCCCTTCTCTTCCATCTACTCCTCTCCCTAAATCTACCTTCACCCTAATGTCTCTTACCCCCGTGGTGGACTCTCGACACCAAACACACCAACACTGTGTTAGGGGAAGTTTATGCTATCATCAGATGTGAATTTTGGAAGACATTTGGGCTAATATCTTCGGCCATATTTAGAGAATTAGCTACATCATTTTTCTTTTAATTCATTTCTTACTCTACAGAAGACATCTTGTCAAAATATGCAAGTATTATGTGCCCCTATGGCAAGGCAAAGTTTGTAGATCATTCATGGATGCTTTGAGTTGAATTAAGAGGAGCTTTTTCTCTTATTTCTTGGATGTGGTATCTAAAGCAAGTCTCTTTGCCCTACAAGCCTTGTAATTGACTCATAAGCTTTTGTCCCTAGCAGTCTACATTGAATATAATCATGCAAATTTGATTCATGCTATGGTATCATGTATGAATGATGGGATGCAGAGTTGTTTATGATACATGACAGCATATTGTACTTGATTTTATAATTTGTGATTGCTCTTACAGTCAAGAAAACAAGCTTGATTTGAGTTAGAACTTTTGAGATAATACTCTGGTGATCTTTGCTAAGAACATACAGTTGGAAGCTCTATCAACATCTTCAAGAACTTGCCTTGAAACCTTCAACCCTTCTCTTATCTCTACCATCTTCGGAGTCTAAGCTCTTGAACCACCATACATTCTACTCTCTCAAACCTATGATTGACCGTGAAGTACTTCTTGAATCTTTAAACATTCAATTTAATCTACTTATCTTTTGAAGACACATCTCCATCTATCTTGTCCAGTTTTCTTACCAAACCCCTGTGGTGACCTTCAACGCTATGCGTTGCGACATCACGCGTGGCTATGGAGGATGGAGCTTGGAGGAAGAGGCTTGTGGATACTTGAGCTTATATCACAAATCATGGAGCTATCGGAGTGCTTGAGAAAGGAAGCAACTCAATCGGGCATCAAGGTAAGCTCACTACACTCGTAGAGAGAGATAGCTCATCGACTATGTGAGAGGTAGCCATTAGTGCTCACTTGAAACGCTTGAAGGAATAAGTAGTCCATGCGGCTTGGCGGTTGAGCGAGAGCTCCCTTTACATTTTGGTTTTGATGCTGGGACCAATGGATTCAAGTTGAGTGATTGCACGTTTCAAATTGAGCGTCGAAGTAGGGTTCACCCCGAACCAGTGCTCTTTGTGAGTAGAAGATTTGGGAGTTTAATCTTCGAAACAAGTAAGTATTTTGTGTTGTTGATGATTAGGCAAGTAGAAGGGAGCATTGCAGTTTTCTGTTTTGAATTTCTATTGCATTTAGAGTAGGTTAGGACTAATAACTTGCAGGAAAATAGTAGGGTCTTGCTACTATGAAATAGGCCCAAACAGGGCACAGATCAGGGAAAAAGAGTACTGGAAGGATTTATGTTGTCATACCACTACGCGCACACAGTGTAAAAAAATCTAGAGTGTGGCTTTCTTATTGATTTAGAGAGCCTATGCCATTTTAGATATTAGTGTTAGTGTCCATGGTTCAAAAATATTAGATTTTTAGACAAGTTTTAGCCAATTTTTTATATTTTAGATATTATCTCTTGTAAAAATTCATAAAACTATAGACAACTTCTAGATTAGGATAACATATAAAAGAAAGCATGTAGCTTTTAGTTATTTTGAGAGGATTTGATGTAAAAAGAAAGATTAGCAAAATTGCATGACACACAATCATTGTTTTCAGGTGGTAAACAAGACTCTCAAGTGGGAAATGAAGAGGGAGTGATTTGGCAGAATTCTGGCTAGGTGTGCTGGTATTGATGGGACCTGAAACGGGCCAGCACTGGCTCATGCACTAGCCGGACCTCTATCATGCGCTCAACAACCCCACGGCCTCACGGCCAGGAGCGTGGATGACACATACATCATCTTCCTAAACATCTTGCGTTTGTATCACGTCTTGTAGTCCAACTCTAACCCAATTAACACTTCTCAGAGGGAGTCCCAACACACATTGCCAAATAGCACGAAGTACAAACATAGGAGGTCCTGCCATGGCTAACTGCCGCTACCTCACTGCGACTCTCCTACACCTTGGGGATTGGCCCCTCGATGCGTCGCTAAACATATACAACACATACGAACACAAAATTCTCTCTTTTATGATTCGCGTATTTCCAGGAGATATACCATGCTTCCTCACTTTACTTTCCCCCTTAGACCCAACGCCTAGCCTACAGTTTGGACAACCTTACTCACTCAACGTTGGTCATATTCCTCTAGAAAGCAATTGCCATGCATCCAGGAGATATTGTCTGATACCTTTTAAATTTCTTTATGATTTATGCAAATTGTGAATGTCCATGTGCTCAAACAAAGAAGAAAATCAGCATTGGTGCACATATGGAAAACATTTCTTTCAATGATTTCGACTAACGCTCGTATGCGGCGTTGCATGAACCTAGCACCGAGAAACCCTCGTGCTACTAGGTCCTTAATTTTTAATTAACGACCAACCTAAATTTTATGCATAAAAACCAGCAAGCTTTTCATCATTTCATTCAGCATTTAAACACCTTTTATACACTCTACCCCCTCACCTGTGTAGGTTATGCATGGTGCATAGGTTTAGGGTTCATTTCCATGTTTTTATTGTATGAAAAGCAATAAAAACTCACTAAAACTTAAAGGTAGGGCTGAGCTGAGGCTAAACCTCATACTTCAGACCCCCCATACATCCACAAACATGGTTCTTATTTTTCCTTAATTTTCGGCACTCAAAATCCATATTTCCCTTTTTTTTTCCATTTTTCTTATTTTTCTTGTATTTTTCACAATATTAAATAACTGAAAATACAAAATGAGTTGTGGGCTGTGGCCCTTAGGTTCATTTGCAGCAAAACCACAAATTTAGTTTGTGTGTCTTATTGTATTTTCCATTTATATCTCAAAAACACCCAATTTCCCCATATTTCGCGTGTTTTACGGGTTTTACACCATTAATTTCATTCACAACACTTATGATTTTCTGATTTTCTGAGCATAAACTGATCAAACTCATAACAAGCAACATCATAATGCATAATCATCCCATAGGAACAAGTATTCATGAAGCAAATTGTATAAAACATCAATTTCCTTTGTAAAAATGAGATTACCGTTCTTTGCGGGTTGCGGGTTTTCATTTGCCATGTCTCGGGACTGATTTCCAGCCACCATTAAACTAAACCTATGCACCATGCACAACCTACAAACTAAATTTACCCTTATATTCGCAATACCACAAACTAAATGTACCCCCCTTTCGGAGCCAATGGAAGCATCAGATTGGCGATCTGAGCAGCATAGAGGAAGATATTATTTTATACATGTTTTTGTCTACAAGAGTTTTATCTTCTCATAATGCAGAAATAAACTAACAGGCCTCATCTTTGTTAGTATTCTTCTACATTTTCTATTTCTTCTGTGAGTATTCTTCTATGTCTTCAATTTCTTCGAACCCCTTCTCTTCTGTCTACTCCTCTCCCTCAATCTCCCTTCACCCTGCTATCTCTTACCCCCATGGTAGACTTTCGATACCAAACGCACTGACACCATGTTAGGGGAAGTTTATGCTATCATCAGAGGTGAATTCCGAAATATATTTGGGCTAATTTGCGGCTGATATCTTCAGCTATATTCAGAGAATTAGCTACATCAGTTTGAAGCTTATCATTATTAGGAACTCAATTTGAACTCAATTTGAAGCTCTCTTGAAGCAAGTCTCTTTGCCCTACAAGCCTTGTAATTGACTCATAAGCTTTTGTCCCTAACAATCTACATTGAATGTAATCATGCAAAGTTGATTCATGCTATGGCATCATGTATGAATGATGGGATGCATAGTTGTTTATGATACATGACAACGTATTGTACTTGATTTTATAATTTGTGATTGCTCTTACAGTCAAGAAAACAAGCTTGATTTGAGTTAGAACTTATGAGATAATACCCTTGTGATCTTTGCTAAGAACATACAGTTGGAAGCTCTATTAACATCTTCAAGAACTTGGCTTGAAACCTTCAACCCTTCTCTTATCTCTACCATCTCTAGAGTCTAAGCTCTTGAACCTCCATACATTCTTCTCTCTCAAAACCTTGTGATTGACCATGAAGTACCTCTTGAACCTTTAAACATTCACTGTAATCTACTTTATCTCTTGAAGACACATCTCTATCTATCTTGTCCAGTTTTCTTGCCAAACCTCTGTGGTGACCTTCAACCCTACACGCTGCAACAACGTCAATAGGAGAATGACTAGAAAGGTTGAGCCGCCTTAGCCGGGGAAGGGTGTATAACCCAAGAGGTCAAGGAATAGCTCATTTGCAACTGTTGCATTCTGAGAGAGCTTGAGAGAGAGAGAGAGAGAGAGTTGCAGGCAGTACAAGACAAATCGAGCATGCTAATTCTAAGCTCGATCTTGTAGTCCAAGTAGTTCTAGGCCTTCCTTGTGTTCTAATCAGTAGTTCTAGAGGGTTGCAGGTTAGGCCACGAACCATAGGGACGGGCTGACATTCGGGGTTGTGCCCTTCATAGTCAGTCATTGTCCAACTCCCAGAGTCAGACCAGTCAGACTAGTGAGACCGTCTGACTCAAGGAGCCAACTCAATCGAACCAACTGACTTGGAAAGTCTCTGAGCAGTCAGGCGGACCACCAGAGTCAGTCTGTGAATCAAACCAACTGACTTAGTCTTTGAGTTGGACCAACTTTGGCGACGGACCACCAGAGTCGGCCTAAGAATCAGATCAATAGGACAATGCTTCTATTGAGCAAAGTGCCACTACAATGGCAACCTTGTTGCTTGTAGGATTAGGAGTTACTTAGGGCTCCAAGAGCCTGTCTAAAATCCTGATAGTCATGAAGCAACTAGACAAGTACCAACCTAACGATGACCCATATAGCTTTGTAGAGCAGTTTGAGCAAGTCTACGAGGCCAATAGCCTCACCAATCTTACTTTGTGCTTGCAATCTTTTGGTTTGTGCTTAGGAAATAAGGGTAGGACTTGGTACACGAGTCTAGATGTTGCCAAGTGAATTGACTTTAACAACCTCAAGAGTCTCTTCATTAAGAGATTCTCTAAGCCTTGGTACTCCGACAACTTGCTAGTGCGGCTAATGAATGTCAAGGGGAGGGATAAGGAGGATATCCAAGATTATGTGACCCATGTGAGGAGTCTCTTCAAGAGAATCCCTACTGGCGAGTGACCAACCGAGAGAGAAATGTCCACAGTATTCATTAATGGAATATGAAGAGAAGAGCTCTACAAGGCCTTGGCCGTCAACTCGAGCTTACAGCGAGACACGCTGATGAGGGTCTTTGAAGAGGCCATTAGAGTGGACAACCAGCTGAAGAAGAGAAATTCTAGGAGCTCGAATAGAGAAGAGACTACCTCTAGGAATCCCCAAAGAGCTTCAACGACAAGCAAAAGATTAGGCCCAAGTACTCAAGATAAAGGCAAGGGCACTAACTCAAGCTAGGAGCTAGTGGAGGTGAGGATGGAGCTAGCTACATTACAAGAAATAATGAGATGGTCGACATACCCTCACATCCAATGGGTATATTGTGATGGAAACCACCTCCCAACTGAGTGTCAAGATCCTTGGTCCTGACCTTCTACCAATTATGGTAGGTTTGGCCACGATGCCATGCATTGTAGACTGCCGAGGACACTCGCAACCATATAATCAACAATACCTAGCGAATAGGCTGCCAAACTTCTTTGAAACGGGAGCCCCATTGGCTCTCTCGGCACCAATGATGCCAAGCCAGCCATTCCTAGGATGGAGATAAACCCTAAGGGCATACCTAGATCACCCGGACCCTACGTGACCCATCCACCAAGTGACACTGCAATCCACTATGTAGAAGAGCCGAACAGCGAAGAGCCTTACATACACCCTTACATCTCGTATGACGAAGAGGACAATGCAGTCCTTATGGACTACAACTAGTACTAGTGATGGCATTAGGTAGAGGGACAGATAGAGGCTTAGGAGGGTAGACCCAAGAACCAATTGACTTGCGGTCACCTAGGACATATTTCTTCGTGCTGCCTTGAACGGGAGTAAGCAAAACGAGACAAGGTTGATCAGAGATGTGCTAAGTGTGGAATCATCCACCTCTTTGTTGATTGCCCAAGGACAAAAGCCCTCCTCTAACTCGACAAACAAGCCCTCGGCCCTATTAGGGTTGTTTGGTGTCAAGACACTCGATGGGGAAGCCACACCTATCCCGTTACATGTCATGATCCATGCACAGACAAAGCAAGATGGCATATCATTGCCACGGCCTAGCAACTTAGATGTAGCCTCAATCGGAAAGAGGAGCCATAGGAGAAGTAGAAAGAAACTAGATACAAAGGTCATGCTGAAAACTTAGTGTGCCACAATGATGCCTGTGGGAAAGAAAGTGACAGATGCAAAAGTAGAAAAATCAGCCCCAAGGACGACTGAGAAAGGAAGTGCGAGGGTTGGGGAGTACCCCAACCCAAAGCACCAACTTGAAGCCATTGAAAAGGTGAAGGAGTCGATGAAAGAAGCTTAGAAACACCTAAAAGACGCCGAGCCCATATTGGAGGATGAGATCGATGATCTCTCAAGCATAAGCATGCCGCATAAATAAAGCCTAAACACTACGGGCTAGCAAATCATCCAAGGCCATTAGCTAGAAGCATAGAGATAGGAGCATGGCAAGCAGATAGCAATCTCCTCACCTCAATGGTAACCACCCCTATGATGCTAAGCCTAGGAGATCTGCTTAGGCAGCATCAGCCCCATTGTGGCAAGAGCTGAAATAGTGGATTGAAGGAAAAATGGGGCAAGGTGCCACTGACTTGAAGGAACATGATGCACAAACACAGATACCGAGTCTGACGCTGTAGTCAGTGCCAAAATCCTTACACATGAATGTTTTTTGGGAGGGCATGAAAGCGCATGTTGTCTTTCCGGTCTTAGCTCTAGGCAACACCACAAGGAAAGAAATCGTAGACACAAGAGCGAGAGTCAGTGTGCTGAGCCATGCAATGCTCCCTGGGATAACCCACCAGTTGAGACAGCCAGGTTTAATGTCACTCTGGATAATGGAACGAAAGTGAAGCCATTCGACGTGTTAAAGAATTGGCCATTTAAAATTGCAGGGGTCCAATTCTCATTTGATTTTATAGTCATGAAGGGAGTGGACTATGAAGAGAGACATAGAAGACTGGGGAAATGGTTTGATTCTCTTTGGCAATCAAATGGGCCATAAGAGTAGAGATGGATACATGGAAGACTACGACGATCGACCTAGATGCCATCTCCTCTATGTTGAAGGGTGACAACGAGAATATGAAATTTTACAGGCCGCTGACTAAGTATATCCCTTGCCCTGAGGATGAATGAGACTAGATGCATGTCCTTGATACAATCGACCTGCTATTCTTGAACAACGAGGAATACGAGAAAGCTATTAAAGTAGTTGGCAAGATGCGAGAAGAGCCTTCACTGGAAATCTGCATGATGGCTAGGAGCGCGTAGAGAGGAACCAACCCGGTCTCATTCCAAGTACCAAACAACAAACGAGAGCTCCATGAGATCCTGGAACACCTGACCAACAAGTTAGTTGGCAACCCATCAGGAAACCTTAAACCACTCAAAGATCTCTTAAACAAATCTAAGTGGTGATGGACCAAACTGCATGACTTAAACTTGATGTACAATTGGACCTTGGTTACTGATGAGAAGGACGAAACATATCGAGACTTGGAAAATGATGAGCAATCGGATGAAGATAGCTCTAACGATGAATATGAGGACTGTTGTTCCTTCAGTGATGAGAGTGAAGGAGAGATTGACATGATAGAGTACAACGCTAAGAGACGAGTGATAGGGCAAATATAAGCAGACTCCAAACCATGCAAGGGAAATACTTTTAGAATCGAAAGAGAAGTCATGCGCATGGGTTGTGATCACAATTGGTTGGAGCACGTAGGTGTAATAGACTTTGAGCAAGCAGGCCTAGCCCAACCAAGTGTCACGACATTGCTTAAGACGGATTCACCATCGGAGCTATGACCACTGGGAGAGACTCCCTCTTCTAGCAAAGATGGAGGTTCCCATTCCGAGTCTGAAGTAAGCTCAGATAGTGATCTCGAGATACCTCAACCTTCCAATACTATGTTGAGATATCGAGCTCCACTCATGATACGCCAGGGTGACCGTTGTGTATTTATGTCACCGACTTGTCAGTTGCAGATGCGGTTGGTACACCGCCCCTGAATAATAGCTACATGATAGCTATCCTTATCTACTCTAGTTCGTGGCTCAGTTAGTATGCCACCTTAGTTAGTTGAGTTTGGTTTGAGACCCATATCTAGGGTTCTTCTATTTCTTTGTACTTGAGTTCTTTTGGCTTACACAACTAAGAAGAGGAAAACTGTTTTCAGCCTCCACCCTTGTGTGTCTTCCCCCATTGTGCAAGCAAGAAAGCTTCAAGCGAGACTCCTTCCTTCTCTCCCACAATCTTGACATGGTATCAGAGCCTTGTTCGTGGTAAGGAGCTCAAGAAAGCAAGTCAAGCTCGCGGTGGTCTGGTAAGAGGAGCAGTGTTGCTTTCATTTTCTGTTTTGGGAGCAGATCTCTGCAGGTAGCACAGCCGGAAATTGCAGGAGTGCATTGTCTCAGGTTGAGACGCCCTTCGCGGTGAAGCAAGAGGGCAGTATATGCTGCGGGAGAGGGCTTTGGCCCTAGGCGACCTTGTTTTTTTGATTTGAGGCCATTTCGGGGCCTGTTTTGGAGGCGGAAGTTTTCTGCACGCACTCAGGAAAAAGCCCTGTTTTATGCTGTGTGACCACTGTTCTACAGGTCGGTGAAAAGTTACCACAGATATTGCATCGTATGCTCGTGTGCAGAGACATTGGGAGTTACAGAATCATCCTTGGTTCCTGTATATGCAAAATTGTCACTAGGAAGTGACTGTGTGGTTAAATACCACTTTCGTCAGTTTTGCAGATTCGCCCTTGTGAGGCTGAAGCTGTGTTCTCTGCAGTGACAGAATTTTTTGCAGGATTCTGTAATGGCGTCTGATTCTCTTTCACAGATTGTAACTGAAAAGCTTGACAAGAACAACTTCCAAGCATGGAAGTTTAGAATGACGAATTTCCTTATGGGAAAAGGATATTGGGAATTTGTTGCAGGAAATGAAGAAGAACCAGTTCTTCCTGATGTTCCCAATCAACAGCAAATGCAGGCATTCAAAGCATGGCATGAGAGAGCCAGGAAAGTTATGTACTGGCTGTCTATCAGTATTTCAGACTCTATGATTGTGCATATTCAGGATGCAAGTACGCCAAAGGAGGCATGGGATACTTTGTCAAAAATGTACAGCACAAATACTTAAGCCAGGAAAATGCAGCTCAAGCAAGAGTTGCATAATGTGCAAAGAGAAAATATGAGCATCAACGACTACCACATGAAGGTGAAGAAGATTGCAGATGCACTTGCTTCCATTGGGTCGCCAGTGGAAGATGATGATTTAGTTTCTGTGACCTTGAATGGTCTAGGAAAGGATTACGCACAGTTTCGGACATCCATTTCAGTTCATGAAAGATTTCCTGATTTTGAGGAGTTGATTGCTCTTCTAATTTCTGAGGAGCAAAGAAATGGTGGTGCATCTTCTTCAGGAGGAACTTCAAAAGAAGCTGTCTTCTACTCAAATGCTGGAAGAGGTAGAGGCAGAGGTAGAGGAGGCCGATTTGGAGGCCGTGGCAGAAATCAAAATATGCAGCAAACTCAAGAAAACCAGTCCTATGGAGGAGGACGTGGTAACTCTAGAGGCAGGGGGAGCCAAAGAGGTCGTGGTGGATGGCAAAGAGGTCAAAATGCAAACAGTAATGTTGAATGCTACTACTGTGGTAAAATGGGTCATATGGCTAAAGACTGCTATAAAAAGCAGAATGACATCATGAATGGAAAACTGCAACAAGGGAATTATGCATCTTCTAGCAGACAGGGTGATGACAGAAATGAGCATCTGTTTATGGTGCAGCACATGAACAATTCTGTGACAAGTGCAGAAGAAAGCAATGATGTATGGTATGTTGACTCAGGTGCATCAAACCACATGACAGGTCATGCAGAATGGATGGAGGATGCAAGGAAAATGGAAAAACCAGGATTTGTGGAGACTGGTGATGATACTGCACATCCTATTGTGCAGATTGGAAAAATTCCCTTGTCTATGCAGGATGGGAAAAAGAAATACCTGTCCGATGTATTTCATGTCCCGAATATCACCAAGAATCTGGTTTCTGTCGGTCAAATGGTTGACCAGGGCTTGCAGGTCAGATTTAATCCTCATGGATGCTTTGTTGAGGATATGAAAAATAAAGGTCGCTTGATAGCAAAAGGAAAGAAAAAGGGCAGAATGTTTACATTGGATGCAGACATGTCTGAATTGAGTGCAGCAATGTTTGCACATGGGACCGGTGTAGTTGCAGATATTGATATCTGGCATAAACGCATTGGTCATGTTAATGTACAACGACTTAAATCAATGCAGGCCCAAAATATTGTTGCAGGATTGCCGAAATTCAAGGTTGCAGAAATGCATAAGGTATGTGAAGCCTATCAATTTGGAAAACAGGCAAGGAAACCATTTCCTAGACATGTTCAAGAGAGTGAGAAGCCATTGAAATTAATCCACTTTGATGTGTGGACTACTAAAGCTGCATCTCTTGGAGGCTGTCATTATTTTGTCACTTTTATTGATGACTATAGCAGAAAAGTTTGGGTGTATTTTATGAAAAAGAAAAGTGAAGTTTTTGGGCATTTCAAAACCCTTAAAGCTATGGCTGAAAAAGAAACAGGTCTGCAAATAAAATGCCTAAGGTCAGATGGAGGGGGAGAGTACCTCTCAAATGAGTTTGCAAAGTTCCTGCAGGAGCATGGCATAAAGCAGCAATATTCATGCAGTTATACCCCACAACAAAATGGAATTGCAGAAAGGAAAAATAGGCATATTGGAGAGGTATCTCGTGCCATGCTCAATGAAAAAGACTTGCCAGATTTTTATTGGGCTGAAGCAGTTGCTACAGCAGTCTACATAATGAACAGGACTCCCACTGCAGCAATACATGGAATGACTCCAGAGGAGAGGTATACTGGTAGGAAACCAGATATTTCTCACTTGAAAATTTTTGGTTGCATTGCCTATGTACATGTGCCAGATGAGTTGAGATCCAAGTTGGATCCAAAAGCTGAGAAGTGCATCTTTATTGGTTACTCTCTGCAGCAAAAAGGGTATAGATGCTATAACCCTTCTACTCGTAAGTTCACAGTGAGCAAAGATGTTGTTTTTGATGAGATGAGTAGCTGGTATAAACCAGTAAATGTGATTGATGATGTAGATGCACAAAATGGTAATGCTGCATAGAATTCACAGCAGCAGTCACAAAATATTAGTGGACCTGGAGCGTCCTCTAGCAGTGGTTCACATTCTTCGCCATGGACAGGCAGATTGAGATCAGGAGAATCTTCTCAAAGCAATGCAGATAGTGGTATGCAGGTATCACAAAAAGGAAAAGAGAAGGTTGATCAGCCCATGTTTGATGTGAATGCAGGTCACTCTTATGTGGATGGTGAATCCAGTGGCTCAGAACAGAGCATTGATGATGAGTTGGGTATTCCTTCTATTGTTACACCTGGAGTAAGGAAGACTAGGGATGTTTTGAGAGCCCCTGGGAGTGAACCTACTTTGCGCAGGTCTACCAGAGCTAGGTATCCTGTGGATAGGCTGAAATATGATGGATTTACAGCCATTCACTATGCATATATGGTCAAAGTGATACATGAACCAGAACCCACATCTTTTGAGCAAGCCATGGGAAAAGAAAAATGGGAGAAAGCCATGGATGAAGAAATGGATGCCTTGGAAGCAAATGCTACATGGGAATTGGTACCTTTGCCTAAAGGTAAGAATGCAATTGGCTGTAAGTGGGTTTATAAGATGAAGCACAATGCAGATGGTTCTGTGAACAGATATAAGGCAAGATTAGTAGTCAAGGGGTATGCACAAACATATGGCATTGACTATGAAGAAACATTCAGTCCGGTTGCAAGGATGGCAACGGTAAGAGCAGTCATTGCTATGGCTGCATCAAAGGGATGGTCTTTACATCAGATGGATGTAAAGAATGCCTTCTTGCATGGTGATTTGCAAGAAGAGGTCTATATGGAGCAGCCACCAGGTTATGTGCATGCTGTTCATCCTGAGTTTGTTTGTAGGTTGAAGAAAGCCTTGTATGGCTTGAAGCAAGCACCTAGAGCATGGTCTGACAAGATAGGATAGTATCTTGTCACTATTGGCTTTCAGATTTCCAAGGCAGATTTCTCCCTTTATGTGAGAAAAACAGAGAAAGGTATTATGCTACTTGTCATTTATGTTGATGATTTGATTATGACAGGTGACAGTGATGAAGATATCCTTCATGTGAAAATGCTATTGAAGCAGAAGTTTGAGATGAAGGATTTGGGAGAGCTGCGTTATTTCTTGGGCATTGAGGTGATTAGATCACCAAGTGGGATACAGCTCTTGCAGAGGCAGTATGGATTGGACATGCTGTCCAAATATGGGATGACAGGCTGTAAGCCTATTTCAGTTCCTTTGGAGCAGAATGTGAAGCTGAGCACAGATGCAGGTGAGCTTCTGGAAGACCCTACTATGTACAGACGCATAGTAGGAAGTTTGATTTATGTGACTATTACCAGGCCAGATCTGAGCTATGCTGTTGGATTGGTAAGTCAGTTTATGGAGGCTCCAAGGAAACCACATTTGGATGCGGCTAGACGCATACTCAGGTATGTGAAGTCCACATTGCAGTATGGACTATTTTATGAGACTGGAGTTCAGATACAGTTGCATGGATACACTGATGCTGATTGGGCTGGTAGTATTTCTGATAGACGATCTACCAGTGGATATGTGTTCTCTTTTGGGAGTGTTGCAGTCAGTTGGAGCAGCAAGAAACAGCCTACAGTTGCCTTGTCGAGCACAGAGGCTGAGTACAGGGGTGCAGCAATGGCTGCATGTGAGGTAGCTTGGTTGCATAAGCTACTTTATGATATGCATCAGTCTATAGATGGGCCAGTTGTCATTTATTGTGACAACATGAGTAGTATACACTTGGCAAATAACCCAGTCTATCATGCTAGAACAAAGCACATTGAGGTGCATTATCACTATGTGCGAGAGAGGGTTTTACTAGGTCTTATTGATCTAGTTTATGTCAGCACAGAGGATCAGGTAGCTGACATATTCATGAAGGCATTGGGCGCAGAGAAGCTGCGCAAGTTCAGAGACCTGCTTGGTGTGCAGGAATTGGGATTGAGCTCGAGGGGGAGTGTTGAGATATCGAGCTCCACTCGTGATACGCCAGGGTGACCGTTGTGTATTTATATCACCGACTTGTCAGTTGCAGATGCGGTTGGTACACCGCCCCTGAATAATAGCTACATGATAGCTATCCTTATCTACTCTAGTTCGTGGCTCAGTTAGTATGCCACCTTAGTTAGTTGAGTTTGGTTTGAGACCCATATCTAGGGTTCTTCTATTTCTTTGTACTTGAGTTCTTTTGGCTTACACAACTAAGAAGAGGAAAACTGTTTTCAGCCTCCACCCTTGTGTGTCTTCCCCCATTGTGCAAGCAAGAAAGCTTCAAGCGAGACTCCTTCCTTCTCTCCCACAATCTTGACATACTAGACACACCAAGGGGGACTTACCCATCCACCATAGGCACCATATATTAAAGGAGGGAAGAAGGAAGTAGCCTAAGGACATGCAAGTAGAGGAGCAAAGAACACCGCAAGACCCACCAAGGAGATTCACCAAGTTCAAGAAAGGAGATAGAGTAGTGATCTTGCCGGGGACCAAAAGTTAGGTGCAAGCAAGCAAACCCAAAGAAGGACTCTAACCTCTATACAAGTTGTCGATCGTATTCGAATGGACTGAGGAATGCCAACATGTGTATGAGCAACTAAAAAAGGCTCTAACCACTGTACCAATTCTACGAGCCCCAGATTGGACAATCACTTTTCATGTTCACATTGACACTTCTAAATTCACTATAGGAGTGGTATTGTGCTAACCTAATGAACACAGCTTAGATTATCCTGTGAGCTTTGCTAGCAGACAACTCACAAATACGGAAATGAATTATTTGACAATGGAGAGAGAGGGGTTAGCCATGATATTTGCTGTAAAGAAGTTTTGACATTATCTTTTGGCTACACCCTTTACCTTCTTTGTTGACCATCAAGCCTGTTAACCCCAACACGAAGAAAGCAAAAGAAAGTGGAAAAGACGCAGGGCAAAGGCGGAAAAAAGGTAGCCTGACTGAAGGAAGAAAAGGAGAAAAGGCCAAAAGCGCAAGGGCAACCTTAAAAGTCCAAGGCAAATACAAAAGGGGAAAGGTGTATTTTTAAATAAAAAGGTGCACCCTAAAATTTTGTAAAAGAGCGCCGGGCTCTCACCCGTGCAATTTGTAAATATAGAGAGGCGGTGAAAAGGAAGCTAGGAAGATAGAGGGACAATGGAAAAAAGGGCCTAGGCTATTGCCGGCCATGTAAAAAGGGGAAAAGGGGATGACCGCCCAAAAGGGATTTAGGGTTTTGTATATAAAGTTGAAAAGTGAATGAGGAGCTCATTCTTTGGTGTGTGGCAAAAGGAGTCTTCTTCTTCCTCTCTTCTTCTCTCCTTCTTGCTTGTGTGTGCTCTTGAGAGAGGGAGTGTGAGAGTGTGAGGGAGTGAGGGTGTGTGAGAATGAGGGATCAAGAGGGAGAAGCTCTTCACCATCTCCTTTCCTCTTCTTCTCTTCTCTTCTCTTCTCTTCTCTTCTCTTCTCTTCTCTTCTCTTGCACGCGCGGCTATGGAGGATGGAGCTTGGAGATGGAGGAGGCTTGAGGATGCTTGAGCTAGCATCTAGGATCGTGGAGCTACCGGAGTGCAAGAGAGAGGAGGGTACTTGATCGAGCATCAAGGTAACCTCACTACACTCGTAGGATCGACGGCGCATCGGCTAGGTGAGAGATAGCCATTAGAGCTCGCTTGGAACGCTTGAAGCAATAAGCGGTCCATGGGTCTTGGCGGTTGAGCGAAAGCTCCCACATTTTGGTTCCGTTGCCGGGACCAACGGATTCAAGCTTGAGCACTTGTGCGCTTCATATCGAGCATCGAAGTAGGGTATTCATCCCCAAAACGGAGCTTGAGATAGGTAGGAAGTTGGGTGTTTTCGATTTTCAGAACAGGTAAGTATTTTGGGATATTCTGGTTGTTGATGATTGAAAAACATGGAGAAACTAGTTCAGTGTTTTGCTTTCGATTTATGTTGTGTTTAGGGTAGATTAACAGTAGGAAATCACACACGAAGAGGCAGAGGGTTGCTGCTGTGAAACAGGGGAAAAATAGCAGAAAACAGGGGGGAAAATGGAGTAAATGCGAAGGTAACTGCGTAGGAAATGCCAGGAAAGGGATCTGTAGTGTTCAGGGAAGAACCAGCGGGGTATAAACTCTGGGAGGGCAAGAGAACCCCCATTTCCAACCCGAAGAGTGAGAGAGAGAGAGTGAGAGAGAGAGCGAGTTTGGCAACTGTCCGATCGACTAGGGCACAGAGGACATTGTTTTCGGCGATCCCTAGGTAACTGATCTCCCCCTCACCACTCCAACTCCATCGCTGGTGAATGTCGTGGTTAATAGTAATAGACATCTGGAGATAGTTGGGCGAATCCGTGTGCGCAAGCTCATCGGACCGGCGGACTCGGACGTTCGACCCAGTGTCCGATTCCCAGAATCGGACACTCGGACAACCGTCCGATCAGAACAACCTGTCCGACTACTAGGATCGGACCAACCCGTCCGATTCTGAGAATCGGACGCTTGGACCACTCGGACACTCGGACTTGGACCAACCCATCCGACTCGGATGCTTAGAATCGGACCTACCCTGTCCAATCGGACAAATTAATACACTTCACCAATCGGACCACCTGCCCAGTCCGATTCCTAGAATCGGACCCGCCCATAATCGGACCACTAGGATCGGACACTCAGACCAGTCTGCCCGATTCTAGAAATCGGACCACCCTGTCCGATCGGACCATTTGGATGAATCAGACCACCCAAAATCGGACCAGCCTAGAATTGGACCCCCTTGTCTGATTCTTCAAACACTTGCTTGTCCGATTTTTGAGAATCGGACACTCGGACCTTGAGACTGCCACTCAGCCCTGAGACACCTGGTCCGATTCCCAGAATCGGACCACTGGTAAGTCGGACCACTGGTAAATCGGATGTCCGAGGTTTTTGAGGAAGCCATCAGGGTCGATGACCAGCTGAAAGAGAGGAGCTCCAGGAGCTCAAACCTAGAAGAAACCAATCCACGGAGTTTAGAGCGAATGTCAACCTCTAGCGAGCGATCAAACCCATCATCCCAAGATAAGGGAAAGACCACCGAGACGGACCACGGCTTACGGAATTGGCCAAAACACAAGACATGTTGAGGCGACCGACGCGTCCGGACATCCAATGCGTGTACTGTGGAGGAAACCACCTGCCAGCAGAGTGTCAAGACCCTAGGTCAAGACCCTGTGCTAACTGCGGTAGGTTCGGCCACGATGCCGCACACTGTAGACTACCATGAAGACTACCATACATGCAACCCTACGGCCAGCCTTATTCGGCTAACAGGCCGCAGCCATTCTTCGGACGGGGAGCCCCGCTAGCCCTACCTGCGCCTAACGATATGAAACCATCGGTCCCTAGGCTGGACATAAATCCTACCGGCATTCCTAGACCGCCTGGTCCCTATGTGACCCACCCACTGAGCGATGCTCCCGTACACTACGTAGAGGAGCCCAGTGACGAAGAGACCTACATATACCCTTACGTCTCGCATGACGACGAGGGAAATGCGGTCCTCATGGATTACCGACCCGTGCCGGTGATGGCATTAGGACGAGGACGGGGTAGAGGCCTAGGAGGGCAGCCACAGGATCCGGTCACTTGTTGGACTTGTGGACATCCCGGTCACGTCTCATCATGCTGCCCCGAAAGAGAGCAGCAAAACAGGGACAAAGCTGACCAGAGGTGCGCAGAGTGCGAAATCACCCATCTTTTCATAGACTGCCCAAAACGGAAGTCGCCTTCCGGTTCAACTAATTTTCCGTCCATCCCGCTGGGGCTGTTTGATGTGGAAAACCCCGATGGGGAGGCCACACCTATTCCCTTGCGAGTTATGACCCGAGCACAAACGAAGTAGGCTGGCATCTCTCTGCCAGGACCTAGCAATCTTGACACAACTTCAGTAGGAAAGAAAAGCCGTAGGTGGAAGAAGAAGAGACCGGAGGCTAAGGTCGCACTAAAAACCGACAGTATTACGACCTTACCTCATGGGAAGAAAGTCTCAGACGCGGAGGTAGAGACTTCAGCCCCTAAAACAGTCCAAAGGGGAAGCGCTAAGGTAGGGGAATACCCACATCCCAAGCGGTAATTAGACGCCATAGAGAAGGTGAAGGAATGGGTAAGGGAGGCTCAACAGCACCTCAAAGATATTGAACCCATCACGGAGGACGAGATCGATGATCTCTCCAGCATAAGCACGCCAATATCACTGCCTCAACCTAAGACGACCGAGGCTACTATGCCACAAGCAGTGCCATTAAGGCCAAGACTAGACGCAACAGAGCCGCAGATCGGCCACGGCCATTGGCCCGGACAGTCTAGACTAAAGGAAGGACGAGTGTTTAGCAATCTCCTGACCATGCTAGTGACCACCCCGGTGACGTTTGGCCTGGGAGATCTGCTTAAGCATCACCCTACCCTATGGCAAGACCTCAAGCAGTGGGTCGAGGGACCTCAAGAGCTAGCCTCGGCAGATCCTCAAGACCAGGATGCGGAAACACAATTGCTGAGTCTGACGCTACACTCCGGGCCTAAATCCTTGCACGTCAACGCTTTCTGGGAGGGCTCGGAGATGCACGCAGTCCTGTCGGTCCTAGCCCTGGGAGACGCAACGAGGAAGGGGATTGTAGACACAGGAGCTGGGGTTAGTGTGCTTAGCCACGCAGTGCTACAGACGTGGGGAAACCCGCCTATCAAAGCTGCTCGGTTCAATGTCACGCTAGCAAACGGTATGCGAGTGAAGCCATTCAGGGTCTTGAAGAATTGGCCAGTGAAGATTGCAGGAGTCCAGTTCTCTGTCGACTTTATAGTCATGAAGGGAGTGGACTATGATATCTTATTGGGTCGACCCTGGATGCGCAATGCTAGAGTTATCGAAGATAGGGGTAACAACCTGATCTTCCTTGGCAACTGAACTGACGCCGTGAGAATAGAGATGGACACTTGGAAGACCTCGCTGGTCGACCTAGACGCCATCTCTACTATGCTCAAGGGAAACACTCAGGACAAGGAACCCTATGGGTCCTTAACTAAGTATATCCTATGCCCAGAGGACGAGTGGGATTGGATGCACGTTCTCGCAACACTTGACCTGCCGTTCTCAGACCATGAGGCATACGAGAATGCTGTCAAAACAATTGGCAAGCCAAAAGAAACACTCCCTACACCTGTCTACATGATGGCGGCAAGCCTCCATGAAGGGCCTAAGCCTGTCATCTTCCAAGTGCCTACCAACAAGAGGGAACTCCAGGGAATACTGGAGCACTTAACGGACCGACTGGCAAGCAACGCAGCCGCCAATCTCAAGCCTCTCCAGGACCTCTTGGAAGAGTCCGAGTGGAAGTGGACCAGGGTACATGAACTAAACCTCAGGTATAACTGGGCTTTGGTTTCCGACCAACAAGACGAGGCAGAACAAGCCTTGGGGGACGATGAGCAGTCGGGCGATAAAGATTCCTGTGATGAATACGAAGATTGCCGATCCTTCGATGATGAAAGTGAGGGTGAGGTAGATACCATAGAATATGACACCGAAGGGCGAGAAATTGAGCAAATCCGGGCAGATGCTAAGCTGCAGAAGAGACAGGCCCTTAGAGTGGACCAAGGAGTTATGTGTATGAAATGTGATCGCGCTTGGTTGGAACGGATGGGAGTAGTGGACCTTGAGCAAGCCGGCCTAGCCCAACCAGGAACGGCAGCACTGCTTAGAACCGAATCGCCATCTGAACTGCGGCCACCGGGGGAGACCACCTCCTCTAGTGAAAATGGGGGGTTTAACTCTGAATCGGAAGTTACTTCGAAAAGTGACCCAGAAATCCTTAGGCCACCCATGACCAGACGCACCAAGGGGGACTTACCTGTCCACCTGAGGCGCAGACGGTTGCGACAGGATGAGGCAGAGCGTCCCAAGGATGCACGATCAGAGGAACAAAGGAAGCCGCAAGACCTCCCTAAACATTTCTCTAAATTCAAAAGAGGGGACAAGGTAGTGGTTCTGCTAAGTGCCAAGCGCCAAGGGCAAACCAGCGAACCAATCGAAGGGCCAGCCAAGGTCAAGGAGGTAAACCTAGCCCTGGAAGGGCAAGTACCCCGACTAGTGTTCATTGCCGAGGACTTGACCACGGAAGAAGAGTCCAGTCTTGTCACTCTTTTGCAGGAGTACATGGATGTATTTGCTTGGTCCTTAGATGAGCTACGAGGGGTAGATCCGAGTGTTGTGACTCACAACATACCCATGACAACGGATGCAACGTCGGTCAAGCAGCAACCATACCCCATGAATCCAAAGCACGCTCATGCTGTCAAGGAGGAAATCGACAAGCTGATGAGAGCTGGATTCATTTACGAAATTGAGCACACAAACTGGGTGTCACCCATAGTCATTGTGATGAAGAAAAACGGCAAGATTCGAGTGTGCATCAATTACAAGAAGATGAACGCTGCTACAAAGAGAGACAACTACCCCTTACCGTACACGGAGCACATGCTTGAGAGAGTGGCAAGTAAGGAAGCCTACAGTTTCCTGGATGGCTTCTCAGGGTACAATCAGGTGCAAGTGCATCCTGCAGACAGGCACAAGACCACCTTCGCCACTGAGTGGGGCATCTTTGCGTACGTCGTCATGCCCTTTGGGCTAACCAATGTCCCCGCCACCTTTCAACGCCTCATGTGCACCATATTCAAGGACATGCTTCGCAAAGAGTTAGAGGTCTTTGTCGATGACCTGTGTGTCCATTCGACCTGGATCGAACATCTAGACAAACTCCGCGCGGTCTTTGAACGATGTCGCTTATACCGTCTCTCCTTGAACCCCTTGAAATGTCAGTTTTGGGTGAAGCAGGACACGTGGTGTCCAAGAATGGCATTGCCACGGACTTCTCGAAGGTCAAAGTTATCGTGGACCTTCCACCCCCAGGTAATTACAGGGGAGTTCAATGCTTCTTAGGTCACACAGGATACTATTGGCGATTTGTACTGAACTACACACTGATCGCTAGGCCATTGTACAAACTGCTAATTGTCTTCGAGTGGACTGAAGCATGCCAACGGGCGTACGAAGAATTAAAAAAGGCCCTAACAACGGCACCTATCTTACGAGCACCAGATTGGACCATTACTTTCCACGTACACATCGACGCCTCTAAGTTTGCCGTGGGGGCCAGTGTTGTGCCAACCTGGTGAGCATAACCTAGATTACCCAGTGAGTTTTGCTAGCAAGCAACTCACTGAGATGGAGATGAAGTATTCGACAACGGAAAGGGAGGGATTAGCCGTGGTGTTCGCCGTGAAGAAGTTTCGGCATTACCTACTGGCCACCCCCTTCACCTTCTTTGTAGACCATCAAGCCCTGCTCTATTTAGTGAACAAACCTTGTGCTACAGGACGTATAGCTCGATGGCTTCTCCTGCTCCTAGAGTTTGACTTCTCCGTGGTGGTGCGGAAGGGAAAACAACATTACATGGCTGATCATTTGTCCCGTATATCCACAGGAGAAGCTGCTGGACAAGGCATCATGGACAAGTTACCGGACAGCCACTTATTCCATCTGTCCAGCAAAGGAGACCTATTCAGGGCCGATCTGACACCATATTGGGCAGACGACATAGTCCAGGTGCTTGAGCATGGGCTTCCCGAACGACCAATAGAACGGACACGGCTTAGGCGCTTGATCCTAAAAATCCAGCCCTACCAGCTGATTGCAGGCCAGCTCTATAGGCTGGGGCAAGACGGATTGCTACGTAGGTGCGTATGTGAGCATGAGATGCATGATGTGCTCTCAGAGGCGCACAACGATATTGCAGGAGGACACTTTAGCAGAGACACGACAGCACGGAAGGTGCTGCAGTCCCAACTATGGTGGCCCACACTTTTCCGCGATGCTACACAATTCGTCAAGCATTGTGAGGAGTTCCAATGGACAAAAGTCCCGGTTCGTAAAGATCAGATGGAGTTGACCCCTGTTATTGCTCGCCAACCCTTCGAAAAATGGGGGATTGACTTCATAGGACCCATCAGCCGCGCGGCACAATACTCACAAGCCAGGTACATCGTGGTGGCCACAGATTACCTCACCAAGTGGGCGGAGGCGAGAGCCACGTGGAGAAACGATGCTAGGACGACTGTCAAGTTCTTATGGGAGCAAGTAATCTCGTGTTTTGGTTGCCCCATCGAACTGGTTAGCGACCAGGGAACGCACTTCATCAACGAAGTGATAGCCCATCTCCTATCCACCTTTCTCATCATCCATTGCAAATCCTCACCATACTACCCTCAGGCTAATGGCCAGGCTGAATCAACCAACAAAATTCTCATCAATGTCCTGACTAAAGTAGTCTCAGCCTCACGAAGTGACTGGGATAACAAGTTGATGGCAGCCTTGTGGGCCTACCGAACAGCTTATAAAACGGTCGTCGGTCAAACACCTTTTAGGCTAATCTATGGGACTGAAGCCGTTCTCTCATTAGAATTCTTCATCCCTAGCCTGAGGATAGCACTCCAATACGATGGAAAGGGAAGGAAGCATGGACGCAATGCTTGGTTGAGCTAGAACGCCTGTCAGAAGTTCGTCTCCTAGCCACCGACGCACTTATCTGTGAGAAAGCCCGACGCAAAAGCTGGTTTGACAAACATGTCAAGCAACGGGAGTTTGAGCAGGGTGACCTAGTGCTCCTCTACTCAGTTAAAGGACATAAGCTAAAGATGAAATTCAGAGTTCTCAGGCCCTTCAAGGTCCGGGCAATCAGCCGAACTGGTAATGTCGAGCTGGAAACACTGGATGGTGAAGGAATGGGCTTCTTCAATGGCAGTCGGGTCAAGAAGTACTACCCGCCCACTCATCTGTTACATGAGCCACCAATGGTAGAACCACCCGTCAAAATACGAGTAGCCACAATTACGAAAATCTGCGAGAATGAGGAGGAGCTTGTAGAACCCGCCTACCTCCGTGTCACGGTCACTGCCAAGCAGACATGCTCCTTCGACGCCCTGATTGATGAGGGGGCGGATTTTAACGTTTTAACGCACGAGCATTGGATCCAGCTTGGCACGCCAATACTTCATCCCACAACATCCAAATTAAGCCCATACGGGGCTCAATCCTACCCGATCCTCGGCACATGCCGAGTCGCCATTTCTATCGAGTTTGAAACTATCCCCATGCTATTTTACGTGTTGCCAAGTACCATGGATGCAAGCACAGAGTCATTGATCAGGCGAACCTTTAAAAAGAAGACCCACCGCAATGCTTATTATGAGTCGCAACGCATCCACTTAACGATCGGCAACATGCGTATTGTCACGACTTTCAGCAAGGGCCTCGTAACCCTATCACCGTTCACATGGCCACCGATAGAAACAGCCATAGCTAGGACTAAGGAGGGGGCCATGCATATCTATCACACCCAGATCCCCATAAACCGCGGCCCGCAGCACCCAAAGCAAAACCCCAACAGACTCACTTGCAATGGGTACCTAAGTAGCCTCGAGAACTGCCTAGAACTAGACGCGCATGTCTACAGAAGACCTACAAATCTAAACCTAGGAAACCAAGATGCCATCATCACAAGTGCCGCGTGATTAAACAAATATGGATCCCTAAAATCCTCCTGCGTGCACAAGGCTACTATGAGGGGAATGCCTCGCTGTGGATCCCTAAAATCCCAACTGTCAAACATACTAGTTCTAAGTCGACCTCAAGTCTAATCAGTCCTTGTCCCCCGATGCCTCAAGACCATGAATCGTAGGGCTCACCCCACTCATTCGACCCCTCTACGTGTCAACCCAAGAGTGTCGCACACGCCTATCGGCCCAAACAATGGCCATCACCACAAGTGGCATCATCCAACCAACCCAACCCGCTGCTCAGCAGCCTAGCTGACTGCAGCAACATAGCCCCTAAGATCAAACCCGACCCATCCATCTGGCCAACGCCCAGGTTGCCGACTCAAACGGACCCCCAGCCGCCGCAGCTCTATACTGTCAGAACCTCCAGCTCCAGCAAACCCCAACCCCCCGCCCGCCTTAAGCCCTCCTATGAACGAAAGTCATTTCTAATGCTGGCCGCTGACCTCGCAGAGGACTCTGGAGATGATGTGGTGGACTGCATCAAACAGCTCGATTCCACCTTTGTTGCACTGGCCCTCAGCTATATGATCGCCTAGACTTGGGACTATTAGCAAAACCCTTTGCAACAGACGTGCGCAATATGCCTTGCTCTTGGGAGACTTTTGAATTCGCCTTTGCACAGGCTTCTCGCTCTGCCGCCGAGTTGCTCGCTAGCGAGGTCTCCAAAGAGCAAGCCATTAAGCAACGCCTCATCACATCATTTGGCCCACAGACAATGTCTGCAATCACTGACCAAGAGCGCGCAAGGTTGTCCCACCTGGCGGACATGGGATCACCCTTCTTGAAGCAGTGGTACGCTCTTAGGTTGAAATGGGAAGTCGACAGATGCCGCATAATGACCAACGTCGAACAACGCCAAGCCATCAAAACGGCCGAGTATGATCCCACCTACGTCGCGCCTACCTCGTATAGAGTGTTAACCACTCTTTGGGGTCGGACCATGGACGATCATATCTCAGGGCACCCCTATCTCTATTGCCTCTTGAGAGAGGAAGAGCTCCACATCGCAAGTCGGGTCGACTCCGGTGATTTGCTCACAGATGTCCTCATGTACATCACACATGTAGGCATTCGACCCTGTGACCTGGACTGCGCTGCACACCTGGAATATAACCCCAACTTCTACGTTTGGCTCCTACACAAATAAACATGAACGCCTTGGCCCCTCAACCTTCAATCCTGGGACGGATTCTTCTTTTCCAAAAGGGGGAAGGGGCAGTAAGGGGATAAACGGAGTTAAATCTAAAAAGTAAACCAAGTGTGAAAAGCTCAAAATTGAAATGCCATATAAAAGGAGGTGATAGAAGTCTGGAAGGAAAAGTTAGGGCTATGGACAATAAAATCTGCTATGTTTGTGGTCGTCCAACAAATTGGTTGCCAAAAAATACTAAAAAGGGAATTGGCTAAATGTGCAGGTGGCGACCATGGCAAGCCAAGACAAAGCAGGCAAGCTCCCCTTCTCGGAGGAAGAACAAGTGAAGTACAGCCTCATGGTGGAAACAAGAGCGTTCAACCAGCTGAAGTTCTGCCACATATTCAACCTGGAAGACGTGGTCATCGAGGAACCAGCGGTACGACAAATTATAGAGCAATGCCACTTACAGAGGTATCTGGACGCATTGGGCCAGAGGATAAACTACACCCTGTGCGCCGAGTTCTTGCGCACCTTCAACAGAAACAGGGGCACCGTCACGGTGCAGGACAGGAAAGCTACCAGACAAGTGCAGGTCAAACTGACCCCCGAACTAATAGAAAGGGCACTAGGGCTCCCAAACAAGGTGGAGAGGAAACCAAAAAGAGACGTCTATGCCATGTTGGGGATGGACAAAGTAAAGGTCCACACCAACGACAGAATTAGCCTGGCAGACATCCCCAATCAAGAGATTCAGCTGCAGGAGAAAATGATGCATGCCCTGTTCTCAAGCCAGCGGTACAACAGCATTATGTCCATAATCAATGTACCTCTACTCGAAAGCATCGCTGCGCAATCGCTAGACGAGGTGAACCTCAATGGGTTCGTAAGGAAGACAATTGAAGCTTCGGCAAAGGCCCTGGCGACAGGATGAAGAGCCGTGGCAAGAGAATCCCCTTCACCCCAATCGACCCACAAAGCCTCATCCTTCAAGGCCTCCACCATAGGGTTTGGAGGTGCCCTGACCGCAATCATCCACGAAGTGATAGGGCAGGGATGAGGGGCAGGGACGAGCAGGAGAAGACAAAGAGGGAGGTGATGAGAAAAGTGGCAAATCGCCGTCGCAGTCCCAGCCTCATGTGGAAGAGCAGTCTGATGAAACGGAAACGGACACCGACGAGGAGGGAGAACCCTAGGCTACACCAAAAAGAAAGGCGGAACAACGGACTAAGGCCCTACACGGAAAAAGAGAGGAGGAGCGAAGGAGGAAAGAGAAGGGAGAGCTTGAATGGGCCCAAAGGGAGTCAGTAAGGGAAGAGGAGGAAAGAAAAAAAGGGCCGAGGAGGAGCTGAGAAGAAGGGAAGAAGAAGATTTCGAGCTGGCGACCCGTCACTCCATCGAGGAACAGCGAAGAAGAGACGTGGAAGGAGCAGGGGGTCCGTACCAACCTGAGGCACTCGGTCCCAGCACTGGTGTATCAAAAATTGTGCACCTGCCTCCTGCAGAAGGAAAAGGAAAGGACCCAATCAGGCCAGCCTCCCCTCTCCTCATGCCACCCATGCAAGCCACCCCTATCATGGTGACACCCCCTGCCACTACCACCCAGGGGCACACCCCAAAAATCGATGAGAGCAACGTGGTCACCTGGCTGCAGTTTTTGGTGGAAAGGGAGCTGGCAAGGGAAGCGGTCATGGCCACCCCAGCTTCAGGTGCCAAAAGGGCAGCCACGGCCGAACTGGAGCCAGGGTCAGAAGTGAAAAGACAAAAATTAGAAGAGGTTGCCACCACTACAACCATGCCCCACCCCCCACCTCTAGCAGGCCACTACGACGAGTACGTGAAGGAGCTGCTCGCACAGTTGCAAAGAGCCAGGTAGGAAAGGAGGATAGCCGTGGAGGAGCTGGCAGCGGAACGCGAATCACAAGCCGCCCTCCAGCTGGATAGAGTAAAGCAGATAACAGAATATCAAAGGGAAATCGCAGTGCTTAGGGAGGAGGCCAGTACTAAGGAGGCAGAAGAACTAAGAGCCCTGAAGGAAGCGACGCTGCTTGGGAGGGAAGAAGGAAAATCCTGATGGAGCGTCTCAACGGGGAGAGGGAAACGAATGCCCACCTTCGGCGCAAGAATGATCAGTTATCTGCAGCCAACCTGGAAGCGCAAAGCCAGCTTGACAAAATCAGACAGGAGGCTGCAGAGCTGGATCAATTAAGGGCAGAACAGGTGCGAAGGATGCAGGTGAAGCTGGACCAGCTCAATGCGCAAATCACAGAGGAACACCAGGAGCAGTCTCGCTTGCACCATGAGCTCGAAGCCCAGCAGCAACAACTCATGGCAATGACCCTCCATCAAGGGGAGAGCCTGGAAGATATGGAGAGAAGGGCAAAAGAATGGTCCGATCATAACGAGCATAGAGTACGGGACTTAGCACACCGGCTAGCCAAGGCCGAAGGAGACAGGGTGCTGGCTGAGAATCAGGCAGAAGTAGCCCAGCTGTCCATGATAGCTCAGCAGCACACATTTCTCAATACGCTGCTCCACACCACCAGACCAGAAGGAGATGAAGCCAATGATCAGCTGCAAAGGAAACTAACCATTGTGCGCAGGGCTCTCACAGCAGGCTTGCACGTGCCGCTGCAGCTAGGAGGCCTGCCGCAGAGCCTAGAAGAGCAGAGAAGATATCTTGCACAGGTAGGCCTGACGGCACAGGAGATAGACGACCTCGGTTTCACAGAGGAGAAAACACAAGAAGACGAGCAAGCAGAAGGCAGTGAACCGGAGCTCGATCTGGGACCTCAGGAGGAGGAATATGTCCCACCACCCCCTCAACCACAACAAGCCGAAGTACAGCCCCCTGATACATCTGCCGAGCGAAGAGCGGCCCAAATCAACCGTAGGAAAGAGATGGTGAAGGCAAGAAGAAAGCTGAATGCCAGACCTGTCCAGAGACAGCCTGCCCCTCTCCTACTGTGCACCCAAGATTCCCCTGCTGAATTCCGTGCCGAAATGATTATCTAGGAACAGCAGGAGTATAACCGCGACCCCTTCGACCTGCGCTTTGAGTTTCTCACTGCCTTGAATAGGGTACTACCCATTCAGCTGGTGGAGGATGTCATTGCCATGGGGGCCAGGCTCAAAGCCAAATGGTTAGCGGAGCATGAGGCTCACCCAACTACTTGGGGAGCTGAGGACCGCGAGTTTTGGCAAGATAAAGTCCTCCAAGTGCCTAGATCAGTAGAAGGATATAATTGCCAACCCACCTGGAGGAGACGTATTTTTTACGTCAACCTGGAAGCGTGGATGGCATTTTGCAACACCCTCCCTTCAAAGAGAAACGACCCCACTTTTATGCCATATCCTCGAAGGGTAGGAGTGGACTTCAACCCGTCCATCCACAGCAGGTTCGATTTTCCCATCATCTATAATGCCAATAGCACCTCCCATAGAAACGCCCTCCTTTTCACCCTCCCCGACTTGTATAGCTCTATAGATAAATTTCTTAGCGAATTCACCTCTTGCCCCAACCCCGCATTCATCACCACTTGTAATTATCTTAGGTTAATTAGGATCCTAGTCCACCAAGAACCCACACCCCAAGAACGCCACCTCCCACCCCTTTATTTTGACCCCAACGCCATAGATAGCAACACCATGACCCGCCTCATGATGCGTGCTTCTCTTTTGCCATCCTTCTGTGGTGCACTACTCGAAGACATGAACGACAACAAATTCACCCAGTGCAACCACCCCTTTCTTTCTACTACCACCCTCAAAACCCGCCTCCACATCAAAGGCTACTTGTTGAGTCGAAAATTCCTTAACAAGGCCCCCCGCCCTCCACCGACCCTTACCCAATATTCAGATGACGAGGAGTAAAACTCCTGTCATGCCCTTGTACCGTTGCCTCCATGTGTACGCCTCCTCATGCTTTTTTTTTTTTAAAGAGAAAGAAAGAAAGAAACAAAAAAGCACACACGATCACAGCACCGCACCTAGGGGTCCTCAAATTAGGAATGACTAGCGACCTTGGTCAGCTGGCTCCGTCCCTAATCCCCTAGCCCCTTCATACATCCCCCACAATTGTTGAGGGCACATTAAGGGCAGGACATACCTAGGGAGATCGCCTCGCCCATGATATTCCTTTGCACTCATCTCAACGCCCTTACAACCCACCAAGGTAAGCAAGGCTTGAAAGACAATGGAAAGCCTGTAATGACGTCTCCAGCAATCTTCAAGTGTACTCCACGTCTTCATTGACACATTTTTCCATCAACTTACCCCTTGCTATACAAGGAACCAGGCCGACAGTCTTCTAACTAAGTAATATCTAAGTATGCACAAGCACTCCCATAATGCCTACACTGAAGTATATTCACAGTTTGGGTCCTCAAGTGCAGGACAATACTCTCAGCTTGCTTAGAGTTCGACCTGTCTCCCAAACTAATCAAATATGTCTTGTGCACAATAGGGAAGACTAGCACTACCCTTAGGGAGAGACCACCTGAGAGGTTTTCAATTACAGGTGTTGAAGACCACAACGGAAGTGTCATTCATTCTTCATCAGCACCCAACTCTGACTGCTCACCCTCACCATCCGACAAGCCCGAAAAGAATAATCCTGTGTAGGATCCCCAACAAACCAACACGTGTGCCGGCCACCAATGCAAACCCCACGAAAACCACAGGCGTCCTTGTCACCCACATCTTCGGTGCATGCTACCACCTGATACCTATGACAATGAGTGCCATGGGACTGGCACTCGTCTAGGAGGGGGTAATGTTAACCACAACACGAAGAAAGCAAAAGAAAGTGGAAAAGAAGCAGGGCAAAGGCGGAAAAAAGGTAGCCCGACTGAAGGAAGAAAAGGAGAAAAGGCCAAACGCGCAAGGGAAACCTTAAAAGTCCAAGGAAAATACAAAAGGGGAAATGCGTATTTTTAAATAAAAAGGCGCACCCTAAAATCTTGTAAAAGAGTGCCGGGCTCTCACCCGCGGGCTCTCACCCATGCAATTTGTAAATATAGAGGGGCGGTGAAAAGGAAGCTAGGAAGATAGAGGGACAATGGAAAAAAAGGCCTAGGCTATGGCCGGCCATGTAAAAAGGGGAAAAGGGGATGACCGCCCAAAAGGGATTTAGGGTTTTGTATATAAAGTTGAAAAGTGAATGAGGAGCTCATTCTTTGGTGTGTGGCAAAAGGAGTCTTCTTCTTCCTCTCTTCTTCTCTCCTTCTTGCTTGTGTGTGCTCTTGAGAGAGGGAGTGTGAGAGTGTGAGGGAGTGAGGGTGTGTGATAGTGAGGGATCAAGAGGGAGAAGCTCTTCACCATCTCCTTTCCTCTTCTTCTCTTCTCTTCTCTTCTCTTCTCTTGCGCGCGCGGCTGTGGAGGATGGAGCTTGGAGATGGAGGAGGCTTGAGGATGCTTGAGCTAGCATCTAGGATCATGGAGCTACCGGAGTGCAAGAGAGAGGAGGGTACTCGATCGAGCATCAAGGTAAGCTCACTACACTTGTAGGATCGACGGCGCGTCGGCTAGGTGAGAGACAGCCATTAGAGCTCACTTGGAACGCTTGAAGCAATAAGCGATCCGTGGGTCTTGGCAGTTGAGCGAAAGCTCCCACAAAGCCCTACTCTACCTTGTTAATAAATTGTGCACCACAGGATGCATAGCTCGATGGTTACTTCTGCTTTTAGAATTCGACTTCTCTGTGGTCGTGTTTGAAGGAAAGTAGTGTTATATGGCCGACCACATGTCTCACATCCCCATGGGAGAAGCCGATGGGCAAGGCATTGTAGACGAACTACCTGATGCATATCTATTTAGTCTATCCATAACAAAAGAGATTTGTTTAGAGCTAGTTTGATGCCTTATTGGGGGCAAATGACATAGTCCAAGTGCTTAAACACAAACTCCCTGAATGACCAATAGAGAAATCCTGACTTAGGTGACTCATTCTCAAAGTCCAACCTTATCAAATGATAGTAGTAGGACAACTCTATGGGCTAGGGCAAGACGGATTGCTGCACAGATGTGTGCGCGAGCATGAAATGCACGATGCACTTGTAGAAGCACATGTTGGAATAGCAGGAGGGCATTTCAGCAGTGGAGACACAACAATCTGCAAGGTGTTGCAGTTTTAGCTATGGTGGCCTACTCTTTTCCGCGACGCAGCATGATTCGTAAAGAACTATGATGAGTGTCAAAGGACCAAGGTACTAGTTCGCAAGGACAAAATGGAGTTAAGTTAGATCATTGCAGGGTAACCATTCGAGAAATGGAGAATCGACTTCATTGGGCCAATCAGTCCTGCAGCACAATACTCACAAGTAAAATGCACAATTGTTGCACAGACTATCTCATGAAGTGGTCGTAGGCACGAGCTACAAGAAAGAATGACGCTAGGACCACTGCCAAGTTCCTTTGGGAGCAAGTGATCTCACAATTCGGCTACCCCATCAAACTCATTAGTGGCCAAGGCACACACTTCATCAATGAAGTGATCGCTCATCTCCTATTCACCTTTTTAATCATCCATTGGAAATCCTCACCGTACTATCCTCAGTCTAATGGCTAGGTTGAGTCTATGAATAAAATTCCAGTAAACATCATGACCAAGATAGTCTATGCTTCGTGCAGCAATTGGAATAACAAGCTCATGGAGGCTTACGATATCCAAGAACCTACTAAGCTCTCGCAAGGCAACACTAATTATTTTTTTCTTTCACTCACTTTTATTTTTTCTCCAACCATCCTTATTTATTTTTCGACTGCTAGATGTCACCACTAGGAAGACAAGGCATCTAGCTCATCCCCATGAACCTACTAGGCCTTCACAAGGCAATGATCAACTGCTCTTGGAAAATTTCCTCGTTTATTTTCTTAGTCAAGGGGTTAGAACCTCTTTTTACATACCTTTATATTTTATAGGTTTTAAAAGATATATTCATTTTTTCTTCTCTTTATTTTATTTGGTAGGCTTCTCTATCTGCTTCAAAACTAATAGGGATTCCTAAAAACAATTTCCTAGCAGGCTAGTAGAACAAGACCAATAGAACTACTCAAAAAAATAGCTCTTAGAATGCCCAACAATGTCTTTATAGGAGGTGGACAATTTCTCAAACCTCCCACACACACTTAACCTAATCCTGGGACTTCATGCCTTGAATTCTAATCCCCCATGAATACACATTAAGCATAATAGGAAAGAACTTGTAAAGGAAAGACATCACTTGGACTTGGCCACAAGAAGCTTCTATGTAGCAAGAGGTTTCCTCCAAGTACTCTGTCGAATCTATTTAATGCAATACTAAAACAAAAAACCATTCATTGCACCCGCACCAAATAGATAAATGGCTCTCTTGGCCCAATGAAATCCAACATTAAATCCAATAGGAATGGACCTCTTGGCCTAATGAAATTAACCAATAAAGCACATCATGCAGTGTCCCACTGTGCTGAAAACAAACCCTTGGCCCCCCACATAAATCCCACTACTGAAGCACAAAAGTAGTCCAAGGAGATGAGCTACTCATGTTCTACACTAAATGCATCAAATGATTAGCTAATCCCCACAAACTCCCTTAGGTTGACCTACAGAGTTGAAGCAATTCTACCTTAGAGCTCTTTATTCCTAGCTTGAGAATTTCTCATCAAGAGATATGGGATGGAAAGGAGGCATGGACATAGTGCCTAGTTGAGCTAGAATGCCTAAACTATTAGAAACTGGACTTCTAGCCATCCATGCACTAATATGCGAGATTTGGTTTGACAAGCATGTCAAATAGCAAGATTTTGAATAGGAGACTTAGTACTCTTGTATTCTATCAAGGGTCATAAACAGAAGATGAAGTTTAGAGGGCTATGGCCTTTCAGGGTCTGCACCATCAGTAGAACCGATAATGTGAAACTCAAAACCCTGGAAGGAGAGGGCATAGGCTTCTTCAATGGTAGTCACATCAAGAAGTATTACCCTCCCATGCACCCATTACATGAGCCTCCAATGCTTCAACATATGAGTGGCCACAATTACGGAGATTGAAAATGAGGATAAGGAAATAGTAGAACCAGCTTACATAAGCATGACGGTCACTGCCAAGCACACAACCACCCTTAATGCACTGATCGATGAGGGAGTTGACTTTAATGTCCTATCTCATGTGCATTGGACCCAAATTGGAAAACCACAGCTATAGCCCACTAACGCTAAACTCACCCCATTTGGGGGCCAATCATATGCCCTCTTAGAAAAGTGGAAAATTTGCAATCTCTATCGAGTCTGAGAGCATACCAATGATCTTTTATGTGCTTGCAAACACTAAAGATGCAGGTACAAACTCGTTGTTAGGACACACGGAAGCTCATTCCAATGTTGACTACAAGTCCTATTCAAAGATGAGAGAGAGAGACACGGAAAACTCCATATCTGTAAGCCTTCAGGCTCTCAATATCTTTTCTTCATTATATAGAATAATACTAAACCACCCAATACAATGTGAAGTAAACTAGACTGACTAGACTGTCTAACTCTAGTCAAGTCACTGACTAACTACTAACCCGACTTATTTAATGTAGTTACATGGAGACAGCTATACACAGTAGTTGTCACAAATGTCAGTTACACACCAAGACAAACTGACGGGTGGAGCTTGGTTTCTAACACTCCCCCTCAAGCTCAATCCATCTACATCACTCCAAGTAGCTGTCTAAAGTGAATGAACTTATCTTTACCAAGTGATTTGGTAAAGATGTCTGCTACCTGGTCTTCAGTCTTCACATGCTCCAAGTCAATCTGATCTGCTAAAACCATTTCCTTGATGAAATGGTAGTGAACCTCAATGTGTTTCGATCTTGCATGATAAACAGGATTGCTTGCTAACATGACACTGCTTAAATTGTCACAGTACAGCCTTACTTTGCTGTCCAAGTGTATTCCCAAGTCATTCAGCAACTTCTGTAACCACATAGCTTCACAGGCCACTAAGGCCGCACCACGATACTCTGCTTCCATACTGGACAATGCAACTGTAGGTTGTTTCTTACTCTACCAACTAATCATGCTACTACCCAATCCAAATGCAAAGCCGTTGGTTGACCTCTTGTCATAAGTGCAACCAGCCCAGTCAGCATCAGTATACCCCATCAAGTCAAGGGGTTTTCCATATGCATAAAATAGTCCATGATCTGTGGTACTCTTTACATATCTCAAAATTCTCCTGACTGCATCCAAGTGTGGTTTGCGATGCTTCTACATAATCTGACTGATCAGCCCCACAGCATAACTCAAGTCAGGTCTAGTGATCGTGAGATAGATCAAGCTGCCTACCATCTGTCTATACATGGTAACATTCTCAATCCCTGTCCCAACATCAATTTGCAGCTTGACATTTTGCTCTAAAGGCGTATCCATAGGCTTGCAATCAACCATACCATATTTCTGTAACATGTCCTGAGCATACTGCTTCTGTAGCAGCCATATTCCTTGAGGTGTAGAGACAACCTCAATCCCCAAAAAATATTTCAGCTCTCCTAGGTCCTTGACCTTAAACTCAGCCTATAAACATGTCTTTACTTCAATAATCCCGCTTTCATCATCTCCTGTAATGATCAATTCATCAACATAGACAACTAGCAATACATAGCCACGATCTGTCTTCTTCACAAATAAACTATGATCACCATCACCCAATCAAAAACCATGTTGCTGCAAATAACTGCTGATGCGAGCATTCCATGCTCTGGGTGCCTGTTTCAGCCCATATAATGCCTTTTTCAGCCGGCATACATGTGTTGGAAATTCTGGATGCATATAGCCTTCAGGCTGTTCCACGTAAACTTCTTCCTGTAACTCTCCATTCAGAAAGGCATTCTTTACGTCCATCTGCCATAGTTTCTAGCCTCTAGCTGTTGCCAAATCAATCACAATTCTAACTGTAGCCATCTTTGCTACAGGGCTGAAAGTCTCCTCATAATCAAGACCATACTGCTGCGCATACCCTTTTGCAACCAGCATTCCCTTGTATCTTTCCAATGATCCATCTGATTTACATTTTACCTTTTACACCCACTTGCAGCCAATAGGTGTTTTTTCCTCAAGCAACTATACCAAATCCCATGTGCCATTTTTAGCCAAAGCTGAATATTCCTCATCCATAGCAGTACGCCAATCCTCATCTGCAACTGCCTCATCAAACTTACTTGGTTCTCTAAAACCTATTACTTTCGTCATATAAGCATAATGATGGGCTGAATATCCAATGTAAGTGTATCTATCAACAGGTCATCTGACCCTCTCTGATCTCCTGAGTTGTGGCTCACTATGAGCCTGCCTCTCATGAGGCGGCACATAACGACTCTACCTAGCACCTAGCATCATAACAGATGGAATCCCCAATTCACTGTCTAAGTTGTCACTGCTAGATGACTCATAACCTGCTATGAGTGGACCTGTTACATATTCAAAAACCTTTTATTTTCCCTTATCTGTTCTCCCCCTCACTGACATATCCATGTCAGTGGATGCAGTAGTGTGACTACGCAATCGTCCTGTCCAAGGACTCATTGTAGATGGTACATCACCTGTTGGACCACTCATGGAAGTATTCTCTGCAGGAGTATTTTTAGCACGACTCATATTGGGTGAGCCATCAGTAGGCACTGCAACAGGATTTCCATACCAGGATGCTAACTCATCAAATACCACATCTCTGCTTATGAGTGTCTCATGCGTAGAAGGTACATAACACTTATAAGCTTTCCGTTCCTGTGCATATCCCAGAAACACACTCTTCACTGCATTAGGATCCAATTCCTTCCTCTTTTCATCTGGTATATGCACATATGCAATGCTACCAAATACCTTCAAGTGCAAAATATTAGGTTTATGACCATACATCCTCTCATATGGAGTGACATCATGAATCCCTACTGTAGGGGTTCGATTCAGCACATAGACAGCAATCATCACTGCTTCAACCCAATAACCATTTGACAGACATTTCTCATTCAGCATAGCTCTAGCTGATTCCATCAGGACCCTATTTTTCCTCTCTGCAACATCGTTTTACTGCTGTGTATAGCTACATGTGAGATGTCTTCTAATCCCATATTTAGCAAGATACCTATCAAAGTAATTAGAGACATATTCACCTCCTCCAGCAGCCCAACTCATTTTCTGCATGCTTCTTGAAATCTTTGAATGCATCAAACACATCATTTTTATGCTTCAAAAAATAAAGCCAAGTGTACCTGTTGAAATCATCAATAAATGAGACATAATACCGTGCACCTCCAAATGAAGCATTATGTGAAGGACCTCAGACATCAGAGTGCACCAACTGTAAAGGCCTAGTGATGTTTTATACATGTCTCATGAACGAAAACCATGCCTGCTTCCCAAACTGACATGCAGGGCATACATGACCAAAGTCATTATACTTGAATTTAGGTAATCTAAGTATTCCTTCCTTCTGCTGCATAGATTTTAGCTTTTGTACATTGACATGTCCAATCGCTTGTGCCAAATCTCTACATCCCGAATGGCACTCTCATCATGAGCAAACATGGCTGCCTTAAGTCTCGGAATGGTCACATCCAAAGTAAACATCCTGCCATCCCTTCTGCCCTTGGCAATTAACTTGCAGCCATTTCCATACTCCTCAATGAAACATCCATCTTTGTTAAATCTCACTTGCAGATTCTATTCTGCCATTTGACCCACAGACAAAAGATTCTTTGTTATGGTCGGTACATGTAATACATCATGCAGGCCTTTCTTCTTGCCATCAAGCATCATGAGAGGAACAATCCTTTTATGCTTTATGTCATGTTGGGTGTCATCCCCAATACATGCATGACCATGTGTACCTGCAACCATCTCATCAAACCACTCTCCATGTGGTGTCATGTGGTTTGACGCTCCAGAGTCAATGTATCATCTATCATCTCTATTATGTCTCGATGCATTTTTGGATACATGCTGCATGGCAAATAGTCTATCAACTTGCTCATCATGAGCACCATTGGAAGATGCATAGTGCCCATGTTGTCTTCCCTTTGCCTTCATATCTCCATGCTTCTTATAGCAATCCTTTGCAATGTGCCCATACCTGCCACAATAATGGCAATCCTTGTCCTTGTTGGACTGATCAGATGACTGCCATGAACCAAATCCACCACCTCTACCTCGGGGTGATCTCCCCCTGCCTCTAAACCTGCCAGATCCATGCTGTCCTTGTGTATTTGCACCATGCCAATTACCTTGCTGCTGCTGCTATCCATAAGCATTACGAGTGTCACCACAACCTCGAAATGAACCACGACCTCTAAATCCTCTGCCACGGTGGCTAGAGTATAACACAGTGTCTCTATTCTGAGATACATTGGAACCTGTATTCAAACCAAGTTTGACCTCCTCATGCAGCAACAAAGCAACTAGCTCTTCCCAGATAGGGGGCTCTTCTCTAACAGAAATGGATGTATCAAAAGCTTTGTACTCTTTCCCTAATCCATTCAAGGCAATAGCAATCATATCATCTTCTAATACACTTGAGCCAATGGTAGCAAGTTGATCAGCTATGGTCTTAATCTCCATGGTATACACCTGGATACTCCTGCCATTCCTAGACATGTTGTTGAACTGTTGTTTCAACTGGATCTTTCGTACATGTGTCATGGTTCATGTCCCAAGCATCCTTCGGAGTCTCACATCCAGTGATTTGAATTACCATAGCATCAGATATAGATAGAGAAAACCAATGCAACACCTTGCATGCTCTCTCATTCCATAGCCTATGAGCTCTTTTCTGTTCATTAGTTGGATTCGTTGTAGGCAATTCAGGAGCAGCCTCATCTCCTGTACATAGAACCCAATAACCCCTGCCAACTAGAAAGTTCTTCATTCTAAATTTCCATAATGCAAAGTTCTTTTTTTCTAACTTCTCTCCAACTATCTGAGTGATATTATCAGTCCCATGTGCATTAGCCATGATGCACTAGACTATGTTTGCCAGATGCTTGACTACCTGCAAGCCAACAAGTATGACTGACCAAGTTTAGACCTTAATTGTTTATGACAATTTTCTGCAATTAATTGCAGTAAAAAACCAGGGTATTTCAGCCCACTGATAACCCAAAAAAGTCCCAAAACAAATGATCTAACCCGTAGGTAAAACAGTCAATACATATGCTATGTATTTGCTTCAGTTTAAACTCCTGCAACCTCACTGCCAGGGACCAAAGATGCAATCTAAAAACTGTAAACTGTGTATAACCAGCAACAATTTCAGGTCCAAAAACAACATGCATACATGTCATACATGTCCCAAAACTTTCCAGATAGCTGCTAGTACATGTGTCAAGCCATACATAGGCATAGAAGCACAAAACAATGCATAACCAGCAAGTACAAATGTCAACTAATTTGGTTGCAGGTTGCAGTCAACCAATAATCAGCATAACAAGCTTTAAGCAGCTCCAAAAAGTCTTCAAATCATGTTATACATTTTTTTTGAAGTGATAGGTTCAATACATGAGCATTTGGGTAGGCATAGACAACATGTCTTCATTAATCACTGTCAAGGAATACATGACTGTTCATAACCATGACTGTTCATAACCAGCCCAAGCACTGTCAAGGCAATTATTTCAGGTCCAGATTTGAGTATTCAGCAACATCCAATGCTTTCCACAATCCTCCATACATTCAGCATGCATATGTAAGTTCATATAGGTGATAGAAGCTCCAAAGTGACATGTATTGCTTCAGCAAGATACAATGCTTGCTATTCACTGTGTATGACAGTTTCCAGCCTGTCAATGGCTTTCAAATCTGAGTATTCTGAGCAAGAAATCTCAATTCCAAGACATTAGATCCAATGTATACATGCTTTGACACATTCTTGTGCTTTAAACATGCCTTCTGAGTGTAACACAAAGCTCTTGTATGTCAATAATGACTGAATGCATGCTATCCATTCATTTTTACAGCAATTCAGAACTGATTACAGGTCTGTGTCTGTTACTGCAGCTCATAACAGAGCTCCCACACAAGTATTTTCTTCTTGTACTCTTCAAGTACCTTGAAGAGTGAGCAGTCATGCCTTATGGGTCTTGTTCAAGTGCCCCATTTGAGTTTCCACAGGTTGCAGTCCATTCATCCCTATAGGCGCAATTCATGCAGATTTAGCAGGGGTTGTTGCTGTACACAATGGCTGATCTGAGCCTATACAAGGCTTGTATAGGCTCAATAGGGCCTTTCAGATGCTCCAGCAGGGTCACCAACAACCTCTTGACCAATGGCTAGTCTCCTTCAACAAAGCATACCTCTATGTGACCAAAATGGTGAAAATGGCAGTCAATCCTCTTCTTTTTCCAGCCCTTCAGGTTAGTCTTGAAGTCATCTTCTGCAATGCTCTACTCCACAGAGCCCAGTCTTGTGAGTGCTCTGATACCATGTTCAAAGATGAGAGAGAGAGACAGGGAAAACTCCATATCCGTGAGCCTTTAGGCTCTCAATATCTTTTCTTCATTATATAGAATAATACTAAACCACCCAATACAATGTAAGGTAAACTAGACTGACTAGACTAGCTAACTCTAGTCAAGTCACTGACTAACTAGTAACCCAACTTATTTAATGTAGTCACATGGAGACAGCTGTACACAGTAGCTGTCACAGATGTCGGTTACACACCAAGACAAACTGACGGGTGGAGCTTGATTTCTAACAAATCCTAGTGCATTCACCTCACCATAGGCAATGTGCGTATAGTCACTGCTTTCAGCAAGGGCTACGCGACTCTTTCAAAGTTTGCAAAGCCACCAATAAAGAAACCCACCATCAAGTCTAGGGAGGGGAGTCGTGACTTGTCACCACTCGCCGCCAAAACCCAAGACAAGAAAACCACTAGAGCCAAAGTTGAGGCCTGAAAACCAAGGCTTTAATGGATGCCTAAACATCAAAACCCGCCACCTAGGAGTAGACATCCATGGCCTCGCAAGGCTAAAAACCCACACTCAAAACCTAGGAAGCCAAGACAAGACCATAGACATCGATGTACGATCAAGCCATGATGAGTCCCCAATACCTTATTGCAAGCACAAGGCTATTATGAGGGCAACACTTGGATTTGGGTACCTAACGCCAAAACAACCAAAGGCCCTTCTCAAACACCACCATCAAGCTTGACCACATGAAACATCAAGACACATCATGCACTGAGATCACAAGAGACTCAGGCTGCTAAATCCCTAGAACCTCTGAAGTTTAGGCCCGCAGAATCTAAACCAATCTATAGGCAAAAATTGCAACCGGCTACTAACAAAATGTCTCAACCTAGGCCTACTAGTGCCCCTCAAGCCTCAGAAGCACCATTAGCAGCCATAGACCATCCTATTAAACAAGAGATGAAGCCACAATCTCAGAAGCAAATCAAGCTGCAACAACTAGCTTGAACTGCAGGCCTTAGACCCTCTTATGAGTGGAGATCAATTCTAACCTTGGCCGCGGACCTCGTTGAGAACATGGGGGATGACTTCATTGCTTGCCTTCTTGGATGCTACCTTTATGATAGTTGCTAAAAGTTACGACATACTAGATTTAGGTATTTTGGATGAGCCTATAGCAAGCGAAGTATGTACACTCCTCTATTCTTGGGAAGAATCAGAATTTGTATTCATTAAGTCTTCCGACATAGCTGAGGAGCTAATTGCCACTGAGGTCTCCAAATAACATGCACAAAATCAACGCCTCATTATGTCATATCATAAGATCACTATCCTTGCCACAAACGAAGACATTGAGGAGTTAAAACAGCTGACTTGCACCGACTCCTCTTTCTTGAGAAAATGATATTCTCTTGACTTCAATGGGAGCTAGAGGGATACCAAATCATGACTAACAGTGAGCAACGATGGGCCATCAAAACCTTGGAGTATGACCCCACTTATATAGCTCCAACCTCCTATAGGGTGTTGACCATCATTTGTGAATGAGCCCTAGAAGAGCACCTCCTAACCCACCCATATCTAGATCAAATTCTGACCAAGAAGGAGTTACACATTTCCAATCGAGTAAACTCCGGTGACTTCCTCACATATGTTCTCACCTACATCACTCAAGTAGGCATTTTTCGTTTCGACATGGACAACTATGCTAATTTAAAATACAATCCAAATTTCTATACTTGGCTCATGTGGAAGTAAAGCCCCAAGAACATGCGCTAAATGCCCTTAACTTGTCAACCTCTAATCCTAGGAAGGATTCTTCTCATTCCCAAGGGGGGAGGGGGTAAGGTGAAGTAAGGTGAAATCAAGGAAAAGTGTCATAAATTTCTGGAAATGAATAGAACTACTTGAAGAAAAAATTTCTTTTTATGCTTAAAGCATGTTCTTCTTTCCATAAAAGTATGACCAAATCCTATTTATCTTCCAACAAAAATGTCTTAAGAATGTTAATGGTGAGCCATGATATATGACAGGAACCTAAAATGGCAAGGCAAGATAAAGGTAGCAAGCTTCCGTTCACAGAGGAAAAGCAAGCTAAGTATGGCTTGATGCTAGAAACAAGGGGCTATAGTCAGTTCACATTCAAGCACGCCATATGAACCTAGAAGACGCCATCATAGAAGAGATGCCCATAAAACAACTCATAGACTAGTGCATCCTACAAAAGTACATAGAGAAGGTCACTGACTATGGCAAGTGCAGCCTATAGAAGTACATAGAGAAGTTCACGACTATGGCAAGTGTGCATAATTTCTAAGGAGCTTCAATGCTGAAATGAATTGTGGCACGGTGACAATCAGGAAAGGGGAAGAAGCCCACCAAGTAGAGGTGGAATTGAGCCCTGTAGTGGTGGAGAAGGCCCTAGGTTTGACTAGCAAGACAGAGCGATGCCCAAAGAGGGATGTGTATAGCATGTTAAAGATGAACAAGGTTCTCGTATGCACAGTGGATGGGATAAGCTTAGCAGACATCCCAAATCCTGAGAGCTATAGGCAAAGATGGTCCATGCTCACTTTTCTAGTCAAAGGTACAATGCCCTTATGAACAGAATCGAGGTGTCATTGTTAGAAAGCATCGCAACTGGATCTCCAGATGAAATAGATTGGAACACCTTCGTGCAAAAAACTATTGAAATCTCAGCCAAATCTTTGACCACTAACACAACAGTGGGCAGGAGGGGAATCCCCAGCCTTAATAGCAAGATTAGCTTGAAAGAAGCCCTCCTCCAAGGCATCCACCATCAGGTTCGGTGGAATCCTAATGGCCATCATCCAATAGGAGGCCTTGAAGGACACAAAGGGAGGTGAAGAGGGAGTAGGGGAAACCCTTGACCGATTGTCTCACCACAAACAGGTGCAGTCCAGTGAAAGGATTATAAGTGATAGGGAAGAGCAGGAGATGCAGTCCGGCCAAGGAGAGCCGAAGGTGCCAAAGAAGGAAACCCCATCAAAGCTACAGAAGGAGATGAAAGAAACAATGGCGGGCTGAGCTGAGGAGGGCCCAAAAAGAGTCCAAGAGGGCCAAAGTTGAGAGAAAGAGAAAAGCAGAGCAAGAGGTAGAAGAGCTAAGAAGAAAGGGAGATGAGGCCATGACCAAGGCCATACACAGGTCAGTGGAGGAGACCTTGGGCATGGAAGGACCAACCACCATGAGCCCCAGAGGGGAAGGAGAGCCAAGCAGTAGTGCTAAGGCCTCAAAAGTCAAAGCAGTCCCAATAGTAACAAGCAAGGGTAAGGCCCCAATGCACCCCTTCCCCCCAATCTTCATGTCCCACTCTCCAACCACTTCGACCACCCAAGAAGTTGTAGCCATCATGGACAGGAGCAAATTGATGTCCATGATGCACTTTTTGGTGACAAAGATGTAGGAGATATCTCTAGATTCGAAAGCAAGGCCCCCCCTTGCAGGAGCCAAAAGATTGGCCATGGTCGAGATGCTGAATCAAGGCATGATCCCAAGAGGCAGAAGCTAGAGGCCTCCATGACTACATCATCCCCTATAATACATGTTGCCACAACATACAATGACTATGTCAAAGAGCTCCTAACACAGCTAGAGAAAGCCAAGGAGGAGAGGAGAGCGGCAACAACCAAGCTAGAGATCAAAAGAGAAGCCTCAGCTACACTCAGGTTGGAAGCAACCTGCGAGGTAGCAAAGCATCAATGTGAAAAATCCAAGAACTGAAAGAGAAACTTGAAGCCAAGAAAGGAGAAAAAGGAGATTGGGAAACAAAGTGGGCTGAGGAGAAATGGAGCTACATAAGTCTAGAACAGCTCAATGAGGAACTAGCAAAGTTGGGTGAGGAGTTGCAAGGTAATATGAACAACATCCTGAAGGCTACGGAAGAGCTAGAGAGTGCAACAGAGGAGAGGGCATGGAGATACCAAAAGGAAATAGAAGACTTGAAAAAGAAGACCACCCTAGAGTTGGTGGAGCAAGGTAGACTGGAAAGGGAGATCAAACACTTGGAGAAAGAGAGGGAACAAGCCATCGAGCGAGCAACCCAAAGGCTGTAGGAGGAGTTGGAAGATTTGAAACATGAGGTGGAGGAGATAAAAGCCATGGCCAAATCTGAAAGATAGTGGCACAAGAAGGAAACCAAGATGCCAACGCACGGAGGAACAAAGATCTATCCAACAGGATGTCGAAAACTTCCATGCAACTCTCCGTGGTGCAACAAGCCCAGAGGATAGCCAAGGAGAAGTTGAACCACTGGAAAAATGAGAAAATACACATGCTAGATGTGTGGAATGAACAATAGCAAAGTAGGTGGTGATGATGCTATCTCAAAGCATGGAGAAGGGCAAGGAGGAGTTGGAAGAGAGGGCCAAAAAGTGGGAAGAGCACAACTTTGAATGAGTGCGAGAACTTGCTGAGCGCTTGGCCATAGCTGAATGCGAGTAGGTGCTGGCAAAGGCCAGGTCCGAAATGGCAAAAATAAGTTTAGAAGTGCAACAACAAGCCTTCTTGAGCATAGTGCTCCATGTAACACAAGCAAAGAGGGCGAGGATTCCGTGGAGAGGATGAAAAGGAAGCTAGAATTGACCACTAGAGCCTTAAAGTACGGCCTGCATGAGCGAGCTCTCCCCATCGACACTGGCCTAACAAGAAAACAACAATGCTAGTATTTGAGGCAAGCCGGCCTCTCCATGAATGAGCTAAAGGAGCTAGGCTTTGAAGAGCACAAGCCACTACATCTAACCCTAGCTCTAACCCCATAGGAGCAACCTCCAGAGGAAGGGCCAGATTTTGAGTAGGAGCTAGGAGAAGAGCAATAGGACCGGGAGCTTAGCCCACCACTGCTAGATGAACCCCAAGAAGATCCAAAAGGCAGCCAAGTACTAGAGTGTATCATTGCCCCTAGGAGAAGAATACGAGAAGTGGTGGAGCAAGTGTAGCAAAGAACTAGAGCACAGCCCCAATAGTTTCCTGGAGAGCCCATGCTGCAACACTAGGATTGTTATCCTATCAACTTGCCCTAAGAGGTGAGCATTTGGAAGCAAGGAGAACTCCAAACCCGACCCTTCAAACTATCATTCCTCTACCCACCGGCCCTGATCCGAGTCCCACCAATGGAAGTAGTGGATAGAATAATTCAAATGGCCAACAACTTGGAAAATTGATGGGTTGCAGAGTGGAGCATAGTGATCACGCGATGGAGGTAGGAAGCTCGAGACTACCGGCAAGACAAGGTGTACCAAATCCCCAAGATGGTCCAAGGCTTTGAAGCACAACCCAAGTAGTAGAGGAGGATCTGGGGACATGAACCTTGATGCATGGATGGCATTTTGCCACACATTCCCTGAAGAGAGGAACGATCCTATCTACATTCCCTACCTTGCAAGCACAGAGTAGAGTACAATAAGGAGGAGCATGGTAGGCACAACTTTCCCAAAATCTAAAATGCCAATGCAGAGAATCCCGAGGAGTGCCTAACCTTCAAGGCATGAGACCTCCATCCTTCAATCACGCGCTTCCTTGAGGATTTCTCATCCTATCCAGACCCCGATTTCATCACAACTTGTAATTATCTTAGGACCATTAGGTTTCTACTAAAGCAACCGCTAGTCCTGAGGAGGCCCACCTACCTCCACTCTTTTTTTATATCAACCTAGGAAAAGATAGTTGTGTCATGGCTCAGCTAATGATGAGGGCTACATTGTTACCCTCTTTTCGTATGAAGGTGCTTGAAGACATGAATGATAGCCAATTTACGAGATGTGGACACCCCTTTTTGTCAACCACACCTCTAAATGTTAGGGCTAATCTCAAGAGCTATCTGCAATGCTATGCCTTTTTTAGCAAATCCCTTAGGCCACCCCATGATGCATCATTAGAAGAGGACTGGGGTACAACCTAGGAGCGCCACCATAGCTATTTATAAATATATTTTTAAAAAAAGAGAAAAATAAGAAAGTAAGCAAAGATGATAAGCAATGATATCACAACAAACAACAATTTACACCACATAGGCCATAGTCACTACACTTAGGGGTTCTCAAGTTAGGTGCATCCGATGGCTTCGATCAGCCAGCTCTATCCCTAACCCCCTAGCCTCATTTTATTCCCCACTTCACGCTTAGGCCACATCAAGGGCATGGTATACCTAGGGGGTTTATAGTTTTGTAGGGGGTAAAATAGAGGACGCTTGCTTTTTAGCGTTTTTCGATGGCATCATTGATGACAAAGAGAGAACACTTTCTTTTAGCAATTTTGATGGCATCATTGATGACGTCAGAGAGGGAGCTCCATTTTTATAGCATGAAGATAAAAATTTATGAATCTATGGGCAAGCACCACGTGGCGCGTCGTTGGGTGACCATCACTCTGGGGCAGTAACTAAGGCAATGACCAAGGCATAGACCTTGGCATAATTGGCAGCGGGCTACGAAGGCTTCATTGGCGCCATTGACTACGCACGAGAAGCTCCCACTAGCTCGTAGAAAAATATTTCCGGGAGGTCACCCATCCCGCCATTATTGTCACCCAAGTGCACTTAACTGCCAAGTGACTATCCACTAGGCTAGTTCTTTTTGTTGTTCTATACTACAAACATAGTTTTAATAAGCTAGACTTGGGAGGGTCTCCTTCCATGAACTAGCATATAATACCTCATTACTAATAATAATTATTTTCATAATGAGAGTCAATTTCATAATTAGAGCTAGTTTTTTTTAACTAAATGTGCAACATAAATCAATTTTATTTGGAATGTATATGCACATTAAAATAAACTAAGTAATGGGGACATTACAAAATCATTAGAAGCAAACTTAGATTGAAATAGCTTTAGAGCATTTGCTCAAGAGGAAGATGCACCTAGGACTACCGACGACTAAGGCAATATTGACTAATTTGTAGAATATTCACTAGACACAAGTGTATCAAATGTGAATTTGTCACCAAGAATTTTGCTTCTTCTTCTTCATCCAATCCTTCCAATATGTTAACCCTTTTAGCTACCACTAGTCAAAATGCTCTTGGTAAAAGGATCTTATTTAGGGAGCATGGAACTTTGGTATAACCTTGGTGCAATATCAACTTATTCCAATACCAATTGTGACAAACCCAAGCTTGTGGAAGCCATGTCATTCCTAGTAGGAGGTGATTATCCTCCCGTACTCACTCCATATTGAAGAATATTAGTGACACCAAAAAGGAGATTCATCATTCATAAGAGGATTCCAAATGGATGAACCGTTTTTTGATTAGCAATTCTATCAAGAAACAAAGGTGGTTCCCAATCCATCAACTTGAACTCCTTGCAACAAGTAGCCACCGTGATGATTTTGGACCTTAATCCACTGTCAAATAGCACATCATTGATTACACGACCTTGGCATCAAACTGAGATTACCAAAATGGTAGGATATTCGGTTGTACTAGCTCATGCTACAACTTCCGCACTTCCTCTAACAAGACTACTACAGTCATGCCATCATCCCAAGTACTACTCAAGTGAGTCAACCTAGATGAATAATTTGCAGAAAATGATCTTTAAATGCAAGGACGATATTTAAGAGGTGACTCTTTCCTAAACAAGTCACCATATCCATGGCAGGATCCAAGAACTCGTATATTTTCACCGTACTTATCAAAGGTATTGGCATCCTATCCTTCTCTTACTATTTTTGAGCATCATAAGCATGGGCCTCTAGACAGTGTACCAAGTTGTGCCCTTCTTGTGCATTCTATCGTCCTACTTTTTCCCAAGATAACCCTATAGATCCAAGAACTCTTATATTTCCACCATACTTACAAAAGGTATTGGCATCCTATCCTTCCCTTATTGTTTTTGAGTATCATAAGCCTAGGCCTCCAAAAATTCTACCAACTAGTGCCCTTCTTGCACATCCAATAACTCTTCTATTTCCATTGTACTTACCAGAGGTATTGGTATCCTATCCTTTCCTTATTGTTTTTTAGCATCATAAGCATGGGCCTCCAAACAATATACTAGCTAGTGTCCTTCTTGCACATAAAAAAGTAACATTTCTTCCTTGAGAGTCAAGGGGCACCACTCTAGCCTTCTCATTCATATCTACACCCTCCCCGATGGAAAATCTTATTGAGGATAGGAGACTACTAGTGTAGCTAAATCAGATGGTCTTAGAGCATTCAAGGTGGCAAGCAAACTCATCCCAGTGCCTTGTCATCCTCCTATTCAAGCCATTGATTTGCACATGTTATAGTGGCAAAGATCCATGGTACAAGTTTTTATTTTGCAAGTACCACACCATCATTGATTGAGACACAATCTACCTAGATACCTTAGATTATTACATTTGGTACAGAAAATGGTTTGTGCTATGGCCTTTTGAGTGCCCTCTAGGAATTTGTGACCCTTGTCCTTCTTCTAGGACTTTGAAACTTCTTTCTATCCTCCTCCTTAGAAGTCCTTCTCTTTGCCACTACTTTCTTTCTCTAGGTCCAAATCCAAATCTAGGTCACTATCTTTAGAATTGTAGCTCATGTTAGCCAATTTTCTAGACTCCTTTCATTTATCTTTCTTAGTCATTTTTGCCCATAAGGCTTGCTAAATCAAATATGCAAGATCATGGCTCGTAATATCCTCTATAGTAAAACTTTGGGGAGCTCACAATTCAACCCCTTAACATAGATGGAAAGCATCATTTTTTCTGAGGCTTACTGTCATCATCATTGATACTTTATAGAAGCACCCAAAATTGGACAACTTAAGTTTGGACATAAAAATCCCACTATTGGAGGTTCTAGAGGTGTTTCCCCTTTTGGACCTCCGTCTGATCATATTGAAATCACTTTGAGAATGTTCCCTTTGCATCATCTATTGGGGGTGAAGGTGTATATGCATATGCCACCCTGTATTTACTTCACAGACCATGATCACACACTTGTACTCTATAGGTGGTGGGCACCCATCACTATCACTTTATTCTTTATTCTTTCGGTAACTATTGAATAATGAAAGGTTGGTCACACATCATGACTATTAAAGTTCCCACATCTTATATATATATATATATATATATATATCTCTTTCTTTCTCCATTGAGCAACTAAATAAGAAAGATCTTCTTCTTGTACTTTATGAGTTCTCTTCTCCCTCTTGTGCACACTCTTCCATGTTGCAATTCTAACATTGCAACATGGTATTTGAGCCATCTCTAATCCATTAGGCTTCCCCTAATCCTATCTCTCAATTGAGTGCACAAGAAAGTGTCATTCTTCATCTTAACCTCTCAACCTCCATAGCTAGATCTAGACCAACAATCAATGGAGGACCTCGTGAGGGCAAAGGAGGCAATATTAGCTCCCAATTTCTTCTAGGAATTCTTTCCCACCCCATGGCACAACTGCTCATCACTTCAAACCCTAACATTGGCCATGCAAAAGAGCAGTATTGGAATTTCTCCCAAATCAATGTAGTTTTCTACAACGATGAATTTTTTCAACTAATCTGACATGTAGAAGGCACAATCCCCTCAACTACCATAGGGTATATGTAGCCCCCAAAGTGGGCTATCTTCACGTAAAGGGGTTTTGAAAAATTGCATGGCATTTAGTATTTTAGCACAATCATTAAGTGCACCCCTCCAATTGTTGTCTTGCCAATTTTTTAATCAATATTCTAAATCACTCTCAAATTGTTACTCATTTGGTTTAAACATTATTTCATTTACTTCCACTCGTATTGCCCACCTTGTAAAGGATTAGACACTGCCATTGCCTTGTGTGGTAGCATGCCTTGTTTAAAAAGATAACTAAAACAAAAACATCAAGGAAAGTGGGAGGCCTTAGACTCACCATCACCTATGTTGGGTGGGTTCAATAATTTTAGTAGCTTTTCCTATATACTAGGTAAAGTTATTAGAACATGACTTTCCAATTTGGTAGTATAGGATAAGCTCAATGTCATTTCAAGGGTTCAAAGTGTAGTTGACTATTAGTTCTAATGATCATGGAAGTTTAAAAGATAGCTCCACTCTAGTTTAATACGCATCCTTGAGATTCCATATAAAGCTTCTCACATTTCAACATAAGATTTTAAGAGTTATTAATCTTTCATAAGTAGAAGAGCAAGAAACATTTTTTATTTGAATATTTCCAATAGCTAGAGGTATAACATCATCATAAGAAATCCATAATAAAAATTTGCCCATGGAAATCTGTTACATCAATAGTGTGATAGCATGGAGGTTCGATAAAAACTTCTAGGAGTATGTATGTGGAAGGAAGGTCTAGATAACCTTCTCTACAATAATTTTGGTAGCAAGAGCAATCTAGGATAGCAACTTTATCAATGGGAATCATGTTAGTTACTTCATCTCATAAATGTAACAATTTAGACAATTTTTTTCCCCTATGGTAAAAATAATGGGATTAATCCTAAATTCTTCAAAAATAAATATATTTACAAATTTAAGTTTTCTATCCACTATGTCTGTTTAAGGTTGGTCCAAATATAGAGAAGATAATCACCATTCATGAAGCAATATGTGCCATTTTGCATTAAGCATTACTTTTCTTGTGATACAATAGTGAAGAATCATATAGTCAATCTAAGGAATGCATAAATTGATCCCTCCATCCAAAATCTAGAGAGTGCATTGTTGATGTGAACATGGCTCGAAATACAAGGAAACACTTCAAGGCTTCATCATTCTAAAACAAATTTATTAAGAATTAGTGGAAAATAAATCATAAATTATTTCTTCTCAATTGGCTTTTATCTAATTTTAACCATTTGCAAAAAAAATCTAGATTTATATTTAAATTTTTCTTTCACTCAAATGCTAGGTGTAATGGAGGATGTCCATGGATTGTTGAATAAGAGTCTTGTGAGTATGCACATTTCTAGAGAGAATATTGGAAAGTGTTTTGAGCTAAAGATGCATTGCCATGATAGGAGTATTTAGTGAAATCATGCTGAAGTTTTCTATTACCCAGTAAGTGTTTCCTCCATATCTTCTCTATTGGATCATGGATGTTTCATCTGATCCAACTTGTGGGAAACAAATATATTGGATTTCTTCAAAGTGTCATGGCTAAGGATCCCAATTTAGGAAAAACCGTTTCAATTAGAGAACAATTATTGCTTGATCATTTGTTGTAGCAAGAGAAGAAGATGTATCTTCTTTAGTGATTTTTTTTCCTTGCCTTGAGATGTCGAGGTGGAAGAGAGTTGAAATGAGTTGAGAGGAGAGAAATGTGGTCGAAAGTGAGAGTGACCATGGAACTAGAACCAATGCATGTTAAGTGTCTCAACTAGAGTGAAATCAGTGTTACTAGTCTAGATCATCTTCTTCATTGACAATTTGATCCTACTTGACTCTATCAAATTTTGTGACATAGGATTCACTTGTGCCATAGCCATTTGCTTCATCAGAAAGAAAAAGACCCTTTTCTAAGGAAAACTCAAAGACATCAGCTAGAAGAATATCATCAAAATAGAAAGAAGTATAGGAGTACTCAATGGAAAAATTTAAGGATTGAGACCAATCATCAAAATAGTAGGAACCAAAATCCAATTCTTCAAGATCTATATTTCCAAACAAATCTTTTGATGCAAAAACTAAGAAGACATCAAACTCATGTCAAGATTAGACAGAGGAGATTTGAGACGCATCATGTTCAGTAAATGGATCATGGAAATGTGATTCCCATGCGCCAATACTACCATCCAAAGAGGGTTCATACAAAGAATCATATTCTTCATAATAGCTGTAATAACCATCATAGTCATCATAAACATCATCAGGGTACATGACAATCAGATCATAATAGTGATGAGCATTTACCTGGGGGTTTTGTGGATTTTGTTTGAGATTTTGATTGATAAAGGTTTTATTGAGCTACCTTCTTTTTTTGAGGACACTTATTGGCAAGGTATCTTGTGCTTTCACGAATATTAAACTTGGGATGTTTGCCACTAAAATTGTGTTTTTTATTTCTTCGCAAATATTATTGTTGCAAGATAGAAAAAGGATGGCAGTAGCGGTTGAATCTATTCAATCGAGTACTACACCTTTTGGCAAAACCATATCAACTAAAATAAGGCCTTCTTCATTTGTGAGAAGAGTTTGGCCAAGAAGACTAGCAATGTAGCATGCAACATGAGAAGAGCATCCAAAGTCTTTTGGAGCCCCAAGAGGAACACCAAGGAAAAGGGAATTCTCTTGCAAGAAAATCTATCTTGTAACATCAACAAGCTTTTATTTCATTCTTTTGATGACCAAAACAAAGAAAACAGCAATTCTTCACGCAGCATCATAGTAGATATCTCCCACGGATTTGATAAAATCAACCATATTCTTCAACATCTTTATAGAATCCATCAATAGAACAAAGAACACAAAGGAATACACCATTTTTGAATGGAAATCAATCACATAATATTCATCTTTAATGTCTTCATAGTTCTCTCTCTCAATCTCTCATATATAGTTACATTGTTTTAATAGAATTAACTATCTCTGGCTCTCTCTCTCTCTCTCTCTATAGTACATCATCTCCTCACTACAATACTCTCATAATAACTCTCAATAATCCTTCTTAGGTCTTGGATGCACCTCCCAAGAGGTATGACTGATATGAAGAGTCACCAGAGCCACTACAGTGTCTTTTCACAGCTCACTACTGTCACTGTCACTCAGTCTTCTCTTCAGTCTTCAACAGCTGCTTCTTCCACTTGTTTTAGCTCTTTTGAACTTAGATTCATCCTTTCCAAAAGTTAGAAAACTTTCCCAAAGTCACACATACATTCTACAGAACACTTACAAAAGGTCTATAGAACAGTTACAGTACGGTACCAGAGCAGCTACAGTACAGTTACAGTACAGAGACAGAGCAGAGACAGAGGCTCTACAGAGGGTTACAGAAGGTCATCAGAACCTCATAACTCATACTCAAACCATTCCAAACTATCAAAAACTATTCAATAAGCTTCCAAAAGATCTCAATCTTCATCAATCATCAATCCATGCTTCATACAGAAGACAATCAGAACAAAACAAAAGCTATACAGAAGGTATACAGAATCAATTAGAAGCTCAACCGAACCTATCAGAACATTACAGAGCTTCATATCTCCACTAAGAATCATCATGAACTTCCAAAAAATAATGAATATCATCCAAAACACTCTCAAATACTTCCATTAACAACCATACATCACTCTAAATCCATCAAAAATCAATCATTCGGACCTCAAAAATAACAAAAATCAGTCAAAATTTCAGTATTTTTTCACTCTCATCATATCCCCACACTTAGAAAGGAAGTGTCCTTGCGACCTAAGGAAAAGAAGAATATAAGTTCATTAAAGAGCTCAATTTTGATCTTCTTTAGTATCTTCAACAATCTCTCCAAACCACGACCCCAACTTTTCACATGTATCTAATAGAAAATACTACTAAAGGAAAACTTCATTATTCATTAACTCATCTGATAATCATTTAAAAGTCATAACAAATTTGTAAAGGATATGAGAGGTTCTCTTCAGCTTTCCACCATAGGCATGTGAAATATGCGGGATCTAGAGCATGGCAGATGTGGAAGCTATGGAGATTGAAAGAGGAAAAAGAAACTCATGAAGACATTGACCTTGACTAGGACAAATTGTTCCACAAGTGAATTAGGTTCCAAGATTAAGACTTGGACTCATAAACACAATCTTGTGTATTGACAGTGACATGACACTTTACTAGAAAGAAAAGAGTACTATCATTGCATTAGAAAAAGAGTGCTAGTACAATGCTTTATAGGATTTTGAGTGGTGGTGCTTTCTCCTACCCTGCATATGGGATTCTGGTCCTGAGCCCTCACTACTTCTCACAAAGGGACTAGAGTAGGTGTGATTGCAAATATCTCAGCACCCCTCCTCAATCACAACCAAAAGTACAAAGTGTGTAGAGGCTTTAGTGAAAGCAACACCTGCAAAGTGTGGGCACACCATAAACATGGCAAAAACACCAAAGGCTGTCATAGAAAAGGCTAAGTGTGGGCACCACAAACATGATGGACATCCAAAGGCTGTAGCAGGGACCTCACAAAGTGTACAGAGGCTGTAGTACAAGGATAATTGAGGAGTTTACAAATTTATGTTTGAGGCATTAGGGCTAGGAAATACAAAACTAAAAAAGTCTATCTAAATAGAAGGACTGATGAGGTTTGTCCTTCTCTTGGTGGTCTTCTTCTTCTTCTTCCTTTGCTCCATTTTCTTCTTCTTCTTTGATTGTAACTAGATAGGCCTTTTGGGACCTCTTTCTGGCATGGCAGAACTTCTCGGTGTGTTCGGTCCTTTTGCAGAAGTCACAGAAGAGCTGATCCTTCTTGCCTTTGTACCTGTTGCCAACATATAATGCATGCTCATCTCTAGAGGTACTTGGTTCTTTCTTAGTTTTTAGCTTCTTTTCCTCCTCTAACAGTGATGCCTGGATATCAACAAGTTCAGGATTTGGCATGCTGATTAAAGTTGTTGATACATTATTATATTCAGGAGGCAAAATCTTAAGTAGAACACCGATGCAAACATCTTCTTCCATTTTAATGTTGATTCCTGCAAGTTGGGTTAGAAGTTCTTCCATGTAATTTAGATGTGTGGCAAGTGATGTGCTGGACTTCATTTCAAGCCTGAAAAACTCAATTAGGAGACCATACTTTGATGATTTAGACTATGCACCAAACAAGGTGTCAAGTCTGTTCCATGTATCTAGTGAGGTCTCACAGTTATCCACATGGTGGATATAGCTCTCATCTAGCTCCAGTTTGATAATGACATGATCCTTATCATTGTTCTTTTGCCAAGTGACAGAAAGATCCACATCACGAGGCTTCTTTTCTTTTCCAGTGGTAATGGCCCAGAGGCTCTTCTTCATCAGGATCAATTTGATGCAGGTCTGCCAAGTATGAAACCCGACTCCTTTGAAACGGGCAGTTGGAGAATCTTTGCCCATGTTTGACTTGAGAGACCAGCAGCAAATTAGCTTCAAATGATTGAGAATAACCAGGACTGAGTTGATCTTTGTATGATCTTCAAAAACTCTTCATAAATTTTCCTCCTTGCTGATTTGATGGTTGAATACTTGCTAAAAACTTCATATTAGAGTGGCCTTGGCTTGGTTTAAGTGGCAAGAGAGAGAAAATGAAGGAAAAATGAGCTTAAAGGTAAGTGGCTATGGCTGTCCTGTCAAAACAAGGGCCAACAACCGGTAAATGAGCTCCCACGCTCTCCACAGGTTGAATCTGCTCAAACCCTTTGAGATAGAGGATCCTCACTAATGGGCCTAACTTCCCCTAAGATGGTTTGTACTCATTATGCTTGAGCTGAGAGATCTAAGCCTTCAAAGTAGTCACTGTCAAAACTGCTCCTAGATTTGGGAAAATGCAAATTTTGGGCATGATGTGCATCAATCTCCTTGATTTTTGTACCAACAAGTTGCGCCTTGACCTGAAGAACAACTCTTGAGAAGAAATCTTGAAGAGATATGGCCTGGTTGATGAGATATGGCTGCTCCAACAGAGGTAGGTAGGTGATGTCCACAGACACAATTATGGCAGCAACTCTGAAAAGAGGCAATGTTGAAGCTATAGTTGCCCAATCTCAATGATTGAGGTGCAAGAAGGAGATTTTCAAGTAAAGAAACACTTGTCCAGAAGGAAGTTCAGAGAGATTTGGCCTGTGGAGAGATATGAAAGCTTCAAACTGACAGGGTGTTGTTGTCTATGGCTGCCATGGAAGCTTCATTGAAGGTAGGAATGCAAATGAAGTTGGAGATAAGGTCCAGTACTCAAACTGAGCTGAGAAAAGATGGAAAGGAGCTGAGAGGAGTGAAAGCAGAGTTGGTCCATGCTTAACTGAGCTCTGATACCATGTGAAATACGTGCGATCTAGAGCATGGCAGATGTGGAAGCTATGGAGGTTGAAAGAGGAAAAAGAAACTCATGAAGACATTGACCTTGACTAGGACAAATTGTTACACAAGTGAATTAGGTTCCAAGATTGAGACTTGGACTCATAAACATAATCTTGTGTATTGATAGTGACATGACACTTTACTGGAAAGAAAAGAGTACTATCATTGCATTAGAAAAAGAGTGCTAGTACAATGCTTTATAGGAATTGAGTGGTGGTACTTTCTCCTACTGTGCATATAGGATTCTGGTCCTGAGCCCTCACTACTTCTCACAAAGGGACTAAAGTAGGTGTGATTGCAAATATCTCAACAAGGCGTTCCATCCACCATCAATAGCTTGAAAAGAGCTCTCGAACACATAATTCTCAATTAGCACGAACTCATCACATACAATTATTACAACACACACACAAACACTAACACAACCATCTGAATGACACCTCCAAAAAAAAGAGATATATATCATTAAGAATCATCCAAAATACATTGCAAAGGTATCAATGAAGATGATCCCTTTTGAAGGCTTGGTGGTTTCGAAACCGATCCATGGAGAAGGATTCATCTACAAATGTCTTTGGAGGATTTTGAAAGAACTGTAGGCAGCACATCCTTTCTAGCAAAACAAGGTATCTGCTAGGTAGACATAGGGCATGAAATAACAGGGCATCCAACTAGTGGGAATCAATGTTCACATTGACATTCATACAAATTTTTGGAATGGCCTTTTGATCATTATGGGAATGCCTATGCATGTATGCTAGATACTAAGCAAAATGAGCTGTCAATCTCACTGAACGATCTAGAGATTGTGAATATTGGTGAGAAAAATGAAGGTATTTCTGGTATGCTTGACTGGCAGTAGTCCAATCTCCTGGAATTATTGGCCAGTTTATCTGGGGTCCTATAGGAGAATCAGTTGAGCTCCATCCTCTTCTTCTGGGAATCTGTTGATCAAACCCTTCATATTCACTAACCAACTAGGAATATGTTGATCAAACCCTTCATATTCACTAACCAACTGAGGGGGTTGAGAAATAGAAGTGGCAGGAGATGGAAGTGTAATAAGTAAAAGAGGATGAAGAGATGGGTAGGCAAAATCATAAAAGGAGGAATAAGTTAAAGAAGGAGTGGCTGAAAATTTAAGGGAATCAGTTAGGAATGTGTTAATTGATAAACACGAAAAGTAGAAGGTATATGGATAGATGGTGAATGGCATGGTGGAAAAGGGGAAAAACTCTATCTTCAATAAAAGAGCAATAGGTAAATATGGGAATTTGAGGAAAAGATTGAGGTTGGAAAAGAAGAGGTAAGATTGCGGGCGGCTAAATTGGTTTTGATAAAGGGAAAGATAGGTATCATAGCGATGAGCCATTTGTTGATAATACAATAGGCTAGGAACAGAGGGACCTAAGACAGATCTTCTTTGATAGGCATAAAAAAAGATTGAATCAAATGGATAGTTTTTGGAAAGGTAAGCTAAGAGATCCACCCTCAGTTGGTTAGTGCTCTGTGCGTAGGTAGAAGCTATGTTTTGACATTGATTCAGGACCACAGAATCAATCATTGAGTGCCAGGAATTGTCAGGGCAAGTAGCCATTTTTGAGAAGTAACACTGGAACATGTCATCTATCCACAACTCCAAATAGTTGACATATAAGACAGCTTGCAAAACCACGTCCCCCACATACCAAGCCATATCTACTTCATCTGGAATCAAGAGATCTCCCCGTAGATACATGTAAGTCAGCAACATGGTATCCGTCATCACAGAATCTTCAAACACCATATGGATCACTTCTGTCAGCAACTCAGGAGACCAAGCCCCACTCCGACCATCCTCTGGAAGAGGAAGATCCATCGTTAAAAGCTTCATATAGAAGGCCAACTTCTGCAATTGATAGTGGACAAAGAAAGAATAGTCCGGAGGAACATACTCCTGGAAATGCTCAAAAGTAGACCATAACAAATCCATCCTCGACTAAAGTCTTTCCACTTTATCTTGAAACAAAGGACACAATGTGGCCTATCTCTGGAGAACTGCCAAGTCCTGCTTAGAGATAGAAGGAATCAGAGGAACATTGGGGCTTGGAGGAACAGACCGTGACTGCATCAGTTGGTCTTGCAACTGCTTGATTTGGGAAGCTTGTGATTCCACTGTGTTATGAGTAGTCTGTAAGGCTGAAAGTTTTGACTCTAAAAGAGTCTAAAACTCTTGAGCTTCTTTGGTCATCCTCTCTTTCTCCTCTGAGACTTTAGGAACCTCTTATTGAGCTTCTGTTAACTGAATCTTCAAAGAAGATATCTCTTCTCTTTGAGTCTCAATCATTTGGGTTTGCTGCTCCATCTGCTTAAACAGATCTGCAAGTGTGTCTTTAGCAGAGGCTAACTCTGATGTTGCCTTATGCAACTGGTCTTTGGACTGCATCAGTTCTTCATAAAAAGAAGCATACAGTTGTTGAGCACAAGTCGTCACTGAAAGTTCAATCGAACTCTGGATGTCTTTGCAGAGGAATGGAATGGCATCTCCCGACACTAAACTGTTCAGGGAAGGGACTGATATGTCCAAGGAACCCTCCCTATGTGCTCTAAACAAATTGTTACATGTGAGCTAAGCAGGGAGGTCACTGCCAGATGTAGCAGGAATTGTGACTGAAGGAAGAACTGAAGGAGTTTTATCTGCCACACACTTCAAGCACTTTCGTTGAATGACCAGTGGAGGAGGGGAATCAAGATCCTCTATGTCAATAGGTTCTGACTCTTCTGAAGGTGGAGGAGGAGGTACTGGATCAAATGGAGGAGGTGGTAGCACACCCTTCTTTAGACCTGAGTATGTCAAGAAAGCATACAGGTAGGATCCATATGTGACATTTGTAACATTCCCTCTGGTTACTTTGACAAAATGTTGGTCCATCTTAGTAAGCATGCAAGTACTCCAATCAATAGCCACTCCTTTTAGCACCATCTTTGAAGCTGTGAAGAGCTCTTTGGACAAGTAATGGGATGGTGTTTTGGCAGGCATAAACCTGTCTTGGAGAAACTGGCAGACTAACTTCCAAAGAGGATTAGTGATCATGGCAAAAGATACTCCTAAAGTGTTGACCACTTTCTTGACATCCAGAATTTCCTTGGTTTGCTTCTGTAATAGCTTGAAAATCTCATCGTTGGAGAATAATTGTCTAGCTGTAACAAAGGGCCCTCCTTTGTAGGGAAGAGATAAAGCCTTCCCTACCCCTCGAGGTGTCAACACCATGGAAGCACCATGAACCAGTCCCGACTTCTTGCTGTATGAGGCAAGGAACTCATCACACAAGGATGGATCATCTAGAATCAGTGGGAATGAAGCAGCCATGAAAGTCGCAAGTCTGACTTTCACTATAGGCTCAAAAGCCAATAGGGAAGAATAATCCCTACTGACCAGCGGGACATACTAGATAGGAGGAGGAGCATGAGACGCCATTCAGATGGAAAACACACACACCACAACACAGATAATCACAAAGAATGCCTACAAAACAACCAAAGGGCTATCAAAAAGAAATCAATCCAAATAAGGACATACACACAAACGTAGCTAACCAATTTACCACCCCAAACAACCCGCATCCTAGAAAAAATTTGGCATGACCTCTACACATATGCGACCGAAAACTTCATGCAATGCAACAAACAGGCACCCAAAACCCCGTATCAGGCAAGAAAGAAAGAAAAAACTACAAACCGTACCCGTAATCCTAGCACATAAACAAACCATAATACCATAGAAATCTAAATCAAGACCTGACCATAACTTTAACCAACAATTTCAGCTAAGAGGACTTTACGCGCCCATCCCATGAAGCGTGTTTATTAAAAAGGGGAACAAGTGTAGTGAGGGAAATTTATTTTAATGAAGTATTCATTTTAAAAAAGTATTAACAATGGGTGACATTTTATTAGGTTATAAACCTTAATAAAAAAATGGTGGTTCCTTCTTAAAATCTTAATTATAATTTATTAGGGTGAAACGGTGCTTAAACGAAACCTAGACAACGATTCCCAGACTGGGTTGTCTCTAAATGCAAATTCATTAATTAAAAATTAATAGTGATGTGGAGCACTTTTTGCAAGCACGTGCTTTTTTGTGACGGCTAGTTCATTTTTATTAAAAATTAAGGTGCCTCGTAAGTGCACGTAGTGCGTGCAAAGTGAAAGGCTGGTTAATTTTTATTATTAGAAACTGTGTGTTTAGCATAAATGCACGTTAAAAAGTGGGTGAATATGTTCATTTTAGCAATTCATTGTGGTTAAGGGGTAATGAAAATAAATAAAGCTCACAAAATAAATACCTAGTAGGGGTGTATATGCAATGGACTGAAGGCACATGGAGCAGTCCCCCAAAAGCAATGAATCCAATCAAACAAAAACAAACACCACTGCCTGAAAAAAATAAAGCACCTTAGTGTTTTTGTTGAGCTTTATCTATTTTTTATATTTTATTTTTATTTTTATTTTTATAGTTTTTTTCATTTGTATTTTAGATGTGTTTATTTTGTGTATATTTTTTGGTTTGGTTTATTTGTTTTGTTTTTTTAATTGAATAATAATAATTAAATCGAGATATATGACACATGAATATGTTATAAAGTGTAAGAGTGGGATTTTCAGCCATCGAGCAAGTGTCAACAATGTATGTTAATTCATCCATGATTTTCAACTGATTTTTAGAATTTAGAATGAATTTTTATAAAGTAAAGTATTAAAATTAGAGTTTTTTGCTTCAAATAATATTTTTCCATTTATGAAAACATTTTTAATTGATAAATTATTAGAAAAAGAGATAAGGGGATTTGTGGAATTTTTTGGATTTATTTCTAAATTTTTACTAATTTTTAATAAATTTTATTCATTTTACATGTAATTTTGAAGGAATTTTTAGATTTTAAATTTTTTACAATTTATTTTTTAAAATTTTCACTTTAAAAATATTCCAAATAATTTTAGAAATCTTGGAAAATTTTCAAAAAAAATTACACTTTTTTGAATTTTTAAATTAATTTTTGGAATTTTTAATGTGTTTTTTGTTTATTTTTATGTATTTGCGGGTTGGAAAATAAAAGGCAGTACCCAAGCTGCATGTGAACAGCAAAGGATGACTGCGTGTGAACGGTTGACTGCGATACTCCACCGCATGGACAAGTCGAAAGCGCGTCCTCGCGCGGGAACGCTTCCTAGCACACCTGTACACGACGGGAAAACAACAAAAGAGAAAAGGCAAGAACGGGGGCTAACTGAGTAGATTAAGTAAATTAAGTTAGCTTAGTCGGAGAAAGTTGATTAAGTTAATTTAGTTGAGTAAATCAATTAAGTTAGTTAGGTTAGTCGGGTTAGTCAGGTTAAGTCTGGTAAATTAGGTTAAGTCTAGTAAATTAGGTTAGTCTGATTAATTAGTGTGAAGTTAGGCTAACTAGGGGTTAGGTTAATTAACTGCGGGTTAACTGTGGGTTAGGGTGAATTAATTGTGGGTAGGTTAATTAACTGTAGGTGAGTTAAGCTAACTACAGTAAGGTTAATTAACTGGGGGTAAGTTAAGTTAACTAGGGGTGAGGGTAGGCTAACTAGAGGTGAGTTAGTCTAACTAGGGGTTTAGTTAATCTAACTATGGTTAGTTAATTTAACCAAGGGTGAGTTAGGTGAATTAGGGGTTAGTTTAGACTAACTAGGGGTTTAGTTAGTCTAATTAGGGTTAGGGTCAATTAACTAGGGTTAGTAGGGGACTAACTATGGTTAGTGGAAACTAACTAGGGTTAGTTTAGCTAGGGTTAGTAGGAACTAACTATGGTTAGTGGGAACTAACTAGGGTTACTTTAATTAACTAATGGTTAGTTTAACTTAACTTAAGTTAGGTTAGTTATGACTAAGGTTAGGTTAATTTGTTACTGTGGTTAGGGTAGATGGTTACCAGTGGGAGGAGGAGGAGAAGGAAGCTCGTGGTGGTGGTGGAGGAGGAAGCGTCGACAGGACAGGGCTGTGGAGGAGGCGGCATCGATAGCGGTAGGGCCGTGGAGCAGGAGGCGTCGCAGCAGTGGCAGCACTGTGGAGGAGGCGGCGTCGAGCAGCACCATGGAGGAGCCGGTGTCGACATCGGCAGGGCCGTGGAGGAGGTGGCGTCACAGCAGCGGCAGCACCGTGGAGGAGGCGGCGTCGAGCAGCACCGTGGAGGAGGTGGTGTCGCAGCAGCATCGTGGAGGAGCAGCAAAGAGAAGAGGAGGAGGAAAGAAGGTGGAGGAGGGGGGAAGAAGAGAAAGGAGAATAAGAGGAAAAAGAAGGGGAAGGGAGAAGGGAAGGAGGAAGAAGAAAGAAGGAGGGGAGGAGGAAGAGGAAGGAGAAAGGGAGGAGGAAGAAGGGGGGAGGAAGGGGGGGACGCGGGCACAACAAGAAAACAGGTATGTTTTTTTTTCTTTTTCTTTTTTCTTTTTTCTTTGTTTCTTTCTTCTTCTTCTTTTTTCTCTTTCTCTTTTTTCTTTCTTTTTTTTTTCGTGCTTTGTTTTCTTTCTATGTTATCTTTTTTCTTTTTCGTTTTCTTTTGGTGTTGCTTTGTTGTTTCTTTTTTTAAAATTATTTTTTGGATTTATTTATTATTATGATTATGTATTCGGTTGTGTGTTTTTTTTTCTTCTTTGTTTTGTGTCCTTGTTGTTTGTTTTTTTTTTCTTTTTTTTTTCTATTTCAAGGTGGGTTTTTTTTCTCTCTTTTTTTTTTATGTGTTTGTTTTTTTAATGGAAAAAGAAAAATAAATAAAATAAAATAAAAAATAAAAAATGGAGGGGCAAGAAACACATCCCCGTCCCGTGCGCATGCGTGGGCATGGGTAAAAAAAATTTGCAGTGACGCGGTCAAACAGGGCAAGGACAGCGATGCGTGAGCCATGGATGCCACGAGGGCATCCCGAGGCGCGTAAAACCAAAAATAGGCACGTTCACGCGCGATACGAGAGACGCGGTCACACGACAAAAAGGAATAAAAATTAATAAAATCCAAACCATACGTCGGATCAAAAAATCGTAAAAAGGAAGAATGTATCGGGAGACGAGGAGAAATTGATAGAAACATGCAACATGGGTTCCAAGGCAAAATCAGGGTGTTCACTTTGGAAAAACACAAAAAACAAGCCCGAAAATACATATGGGTATTAATATCAGAAAATCCGCGCATCGGAATGAAGTGCAGAAAGAAGGAAAATTGGGCAGAATAAGGTTTTCAACAACCCTATCATGATAAAACACAGTTTCAATCGAGATAAGATGCATTCACATGGGAAAAATCCCAAAAATGGGCTTGAAAATGGACTCGAAAATTAATACAGGAAGAATCATGCACCGGAATAGAGGACAAGAAAAAGGAAAAATGTCCAAAAGAAAGGGATTCACAGGGTTGGGGCATCAAAACTCAATTTGGGGGAAATTAGAAGGGGTTCACGTGGAAAAAACACGAAAAACACAACCGAAAACACTCGAAAAAATTAATAACTTAAAATCCGACAGTCGAAAGAGGAGGGAAGAAAAAGGAAAAAGTAGAGGAAAGGCAGGTAGGACATGATTGTCAAATTAAACTGGAATTTTGATGAAAATAGGGCAGGTTCACATGAAAAAATGTGAAAAATAAGCATGAAAATGCTCGAAAATCTGTAAAAATTATTAACGGAGCAACAGGGCATCTGAATGACACGGAATAAAAAGGAAAAGTGTCAGGGGGAATGGGTAGGATAGGGTTGGCACATCAGACCAGGGTTCTGAAGCAATAAAGACGCGTTCACATGGAAAACCGTCCATTTTACGAGAATTGCTTCAAAAATTAATAACTTTAGAACCGTCTGTCAGACCAGGGATTGGTAAAAGAAAAAAATAGGCAGTTCAAAGGGACGAATAGGAATATAAGGTTGGATTGGAATTCCAGTGAACGTAGGGTGAGTTTGCATGGACAAATCACAAAACAAATGATAAAGAAAAACGATTAAGAAACAACCCCAGGGACAGGGTGAAATAGAACGAAAGGGTGGGGAAGGGAACCCATCGAGGTAAAATGAAGTCACGGCATGGATGTATGATTAGATAGGGTATATGCATGGGGGTATGCAACATAGACGCCCAGGGAGGCGTCCCCACACTTAAAACCTTAGCAGGAAGGGTAAACCAAACATCAAGGACCTGGTACCTCACATCAAACCAACCATGATGTCCCCACACTTAAGATATAATTGTCACTGAGAAGCAAAATGTGTAGGGTTAGAAAAACTTGGCCCATATTGCCGAGGAGAAATGTCGACTATCGAGGTTGCGTCTTGTATCATTGTCGGTTGCTGTAGGAGGTAACAAGGTGTCGTCACAGTACATGTCCTTCGTCCTTCGTGGCAAGGACCATGCGACAGCACCCAGGGAGGTAGCTAGTTGAAGGAATCACAGGAAATTCGTCAATGACGAGGGATATTGCACTCAACTCACGATCACTCAAATGGAATGAAAGAACAGTCACTCGCCCCATTACTAACATCGCTCGAGGAAATAATAATGAAAACCCAGAGCTCACACCCGGTTTAGGAGTCGACAAAGGAATAATGTAGAGGGAGTATGCCATGGTGCACAATTGATGGTGCCGTAGTGCGTCCCGTCCATCTGGCATAGGTGCAAGGAGAAAGGCCAGGGAGCCTTGTAGTGTAGTGTACAAAATAGAATGACGTGTCCTGTGCTGATGGGGCAGAAACCCCATCCCGTGGGTGCGTAGGGAAACAAAAACATACCGAACTCCAATTGTCGTAACGTCCCTCAATCCTCACCTCTCGATAATTGATTGAAGAAACACCAGTCACACTCAGCCCACCCTCTATTGAAAGATACAAAGAGTAGCCCATTCCTGAAACCCATTAATGTAATCCTCACTGTCACTTGTGCAGAGGTTGTATGCCTTGTGCACAATTGATGGTGCAACTGTGCATCCCACCCTGTGCCGGCATACAGTGCAAGAAGGAAGGCTAGGGAGCCTTATGATACAGTGCACAGGAACAGATCGTGCATTGTGCATTGAGACGCCCATCCCGTGTGTACAACACTCCGTTCACACATCTCACCTCTCATTTGATTTGAAGGGAAAAACTGGTCACTCACCCCACCCTCTGTCTCACGCTCTAATAGATACAGAGGGCAGCCCATACACACGTCCCCATCCTGTTAGGATGAAAGCTCACATCACTCAAGGGGTTGATGATGAAGTTCATGTCGCATGTTGGTGTCATTAGAATCTTGAGGAGGAGGCATACCCAGGGAGGTAGCCTACAAATCTCATACTTCAATGATTTGTAAGACAGGTCGTCTCTTAAGAAGGGCAAACGAACTGATATTGCAGAGACAGCGCACTAAGGGAGGTGGCTTCAAATTACTTGCTGGAAATGTTATGTTGGTGATGGATCAGCTATCCTGAACTGCGGGGTGTTACCACCTTTTTCATCCACCCAAGGGTGTTTCCACCTTTTCTTGGAACGAGGCTTGTTATGATAGGGAATTTCTTCCTTTTCTTCCATAACAGTTTGTTTTTTTCTTCTTCTTCTTCTTCTTCTTCTTCTTCTTCTTTTCCTTTTCTCTTTTTTTTTTCCTTTTTTTTTCATTAAGAAAGAGAATGGTAGAAATACCATGTGTCAAGACCAACCTCGCCACCGTTGTTGGATCAGACGAGAAGAGAACAATGTCGGGTTGAGATATTTCTACGAGGGGGTAGCAGAATGAGACCGCCTCATGAGGAGAATCATAAGGGCTATCAGAAGCACAACAAGAAGGACAGTGCGACGCCCAAAAGGGAAAGGGTAGGTCGACTGTGATTGTCAATATCCCCAGGGAGAGAAGTATTTTTTCACGCAATAACCATTGATCAGGAAAGGATCATCAGAGGCATCAACGGTCTGTACCTGAACAGAGCCGTTAGGATTGACATCAAGTACCTTGTACTGGCCCATCCACCGTTATTGAAGCTTGCTAGGAAACTTGCCAAATCTCGAATCATAGGCCAGGACAAGATCACCTTCTTTGAACTCCTTATGCCTGATGAAACTGTCATGATAGGCCTTGCGTCACACTTGAGTGGTTTCCATGCACTGTAGGGCCATCCGCGTATCTCATCCAAGCATTCCAAGTGTAGAAGATGGCGTTGCAGTGACTCATTATCTCCCAAGCGTTCTTTAACTACCACTCGCAAAGAGGGCAATTCCAGCTCAACAAGGAAGACGGCTTCGGTACCATACAGTAGCTGGAAAAGGGTCTGTCCTATAGCTGCCTTATGAGAGGTTCTGTATGCCCAGAGGGCCTCTATAAGTCAATCGTCCCACGATGTGCGGAAATCGTTCTTGTTAGGATCGAGCAAAGGATGTGATTGGTGACTTCAACTTGGCCATTGGCTCTGGGGTAGTAAGGAGTGGACTTACGATGGTGGATCTTATATAGCTCTGTCAACTCCTCCATGATTTTGTTAAGGAAATGAGTACCTCTGTCACTTACCAGCTCGAGGGGACTACCAAAACGGGTGATAATATTCTCGTACATGAACAGGGCTACGCTGTTACCATCGTTTCGCTTCAGGGCTTTAGCTTCACACCACTTTGTGACATAATCCGTACATACTAAGATGTATATGTTCTGCTTCCATCTGGTAGGTGGATCAATGGGACCCACAAAATCAATCCCCCACTTCTCGAACGGCTTTAGGGGAAGAATGGGTTGCAGTGGCATGGCACTTGTTTTGGTGGGTTTTTCCATTTGCTGACAAGCATCACATCTCTTACAGTAATCATATGCATCCTTGTGGAGGGTCAGCCCCCACCAGTATCCTGCTATAACAGAGCCTTCCTGGCCGTCGCTTCTCCTGCGAAGTGTCCACCACATGGTTCGTTACAGTATGCTTTCAATATCATGCTGATTTCATCCCCTGCAACACATCTTCGCAGCACTTCATCTTTGCCTTTCTTGTACAATGCACCGCCTAGCAAGGTGTAGGGGACTAATTCTAACAGAAGCTTCTTCTTCTCACGGCTTGAGATGCCAGGAGGATATTGTTGAGTTGCTAGGAGATTGGCTATGTCTGCATACCATGGAGTAACTGTTTCAACTAGAAACAAGGAAGCATCAGGAAGGTCTGGATCATCATGTTCCTCTGCTTCTGTTTGAGGGATCCGTGACAGATGATCAGCTAGGACATGGAAACGGCCAGGCTTAGTGACCACTTCAAAATCAAACTCTTGGAAGAGGAGCAACCATCTCATCAGTCATCCTTTAACATCTACTTTGTTCATCAAGAAGGACAGGGCTTCATGATCCACATAGAACTTGAAATGCGTTGACAATAGATAGTGTCGAAACTTCTCCAGTGCAAACACCATTGCCAAGCACTCAAGCTCTATCACTGTGTATAGTTCCGTTCGCTATCAATGACCTTTTAGCTTGCATAATATATCGGTTGATCTAATTTAGAGGGGCCCTTTTGACATAGAACAGCACCTAGCCCTTCAACTGATGCATTTGTGTGCACATGGAACTCCTTCGTCCAATCAGGAGGTTGTAAGATAGGTGCTCGGATCACGCATTGTTTTAGGGTATTAAAGGCTTCTTCACAGTCATCAGTCCAAAGGAAATCCACCTCTTTCCTTAGGAGCTTGTGCAGTTGCAAAATGTGCAATAAATATTCTAAAATAGCCCACATGGCCAAGAAATCCTCTCAATTGCTTGAGGTTTGTTGGTGCTTTCAAGGTGGCAATCTTTTCAATCTTTGCAGGGTCTGTTGCAATCCCTTGTGCAGAGACAATATGGCCTAGCAAAACTCCTGATGAGACACCAAAGACAAATTTTTCGGGGTTTAGAGAAATCCCATACTCTCGGCATCTGTCAAAACATTGCTCTAGGTGTCCCCAATGCTTGCGGATTAAGCTATAGGCACAGAAGTCATCAAGATATACCTCAATGAAATCATGCAGATGATTCTGGAAGGCAACCATCATTACTTGTTGGAAGGTGGCATGAGCATTACAGAGCCCAAATGGCATCACTCTATAGGCATAGGTCCCCCATTCTGTGGTGAAGGTTGTTTTGGATTGGTCCTCTTCTGTGATTTGGACTTGGTTATATCCATTGAATCCATCCAAGAGGGAATATAGCTCATGGCATGTCAGTGTGTCCAATAGTTGGTCTGTAAAAGGGATGGGGAAATGATCCTTCTTCGTCTTCAAATTGAGCTTTCAAAAGTTGACACATATTCGAAGTTTCCCGTTCTTCTTGGGTACTACCACAATGGGCGAAACCCATTCAATGTTAGCCACGGGATAGATGAACTTGGCTTTAAGAAGTTTCAATCATTCAGCCTTCACCAGAGCAGAGTAATTAGGATTCATATGTCTTTGTCTTTGCCTTACAGGTTTGGCATCAGGCTCTAGGTCAATGTGATGCTGGCATACTGTGGGATCAATCTCCTTTAGATCTTTATATGACCAAGCAAACACATCTAAGTTCTCTTTTAGTAGATCACGCAGGATCACTAGTTCTTCTTCTGGAAGATTGAGACCCACTTTCAGGTGACATTCAGTACCGTCAATATCCAAGAACGTTACTTGTCTTTCACCTTCCACTTCACGGATGAATGTCCCATGGATTGCTTCTGGGTAGAGGTCTGACTGTATCAAGAGAGTAGTATCCTCGTCTGATGTTCCACTAGAGCCAATGTCCTCCTTCTGAACAGATGACTCATTCGTCTGTTGAGGTTGTTGGAAGGGTATCAAAGCTTTGTTTGCTTTTGTGTGAGTGGTAATTTCTTCTGGACTTAGGTATTCATCTTCAGAGGATGCGTCCAAGAATGTCACATAGCACGGACCTTCTAGAGGCCATGGCTCTGAGGGCTTTGGCTTCTATTGATAGGAGGCATCATCATCATCTTTTCTCTGGACTAAATGGTCAGGGCGACAGAAGCCACTGGTGAACTTAATTTTTATGCTTTTAATCCATTGCTTATACAGATTCTGCATACTTTGTGGTCCATTGGCCAACCCAAATGGAATCATGGTCATTCCATCCAACACCCTAAGATCTTCGGCCTCTGAGGTCTCTGTAGGGACATCAACAAGATCATCCGCTATCAGAGAAAATTCTTCATCTGCACTGTCATAACCTGCTTTGTTTTCTTTCTCATCATTTTCATCCTCTTTCTCTAGAGGCTCTATCTCTGCTTCTGTAGAGGCTCTGTAGGAGAAGAATAGATCTTCTGCCTCTACATCTACTTCTGGCACTGTGCCTGTTATTGTCTCTGTATCCACTCTATCTCTGTTCTTCCTCTGCTCTGTCTCTGTTTTGTCTCTATACTATCTCTACTCTGCCTCTGTTTTGTATTTGCTCTACCTCTGCTCTGTCTCTGCGACTATCATGTAACAGGGAGAACAATATATCAATGCTTCTATTTTACTATAAGAGGTGATTTCAGAAGTTAATTCTAGTTGAGGCAGGAGATATTCTCCCATTGACAAGGATTTTACTTCCCGTGGCAGTTGGCTTACAGTGCCCACTGTTAGGGACTGTGCCTCTGTTTTCTTAGGGAAGATATGCTTAACAACCTCTTCATCTCCTGATGTACCATATATTACCTCGTTGGAGGAGTCAGTTATGACTTTGATGGATGTGGATCCATTGCCTTTTTGCGATCCACACAGCTTTAACACCACTTTGTTGGGTCCTCTGCATAGAGTTAGGGTTCCTTTGAACCAGTCTGTCCTGGCTCTTGCTTCAAAAAGCCAAGATCTTCCCAACAGCAAATGGTATGAGGTCCCATAAGAATTCGGTTTGACCATCAGATATGTTAGCCAATAGTCTCTTCCTACAAGGGTTGTTTTTACATATGGGAGGATGCTGAACGGCTTAATTCTGCTTTGGTCTGCCAATCTGATAAGCCACTGTGTAGGTTTAATTCCTTGCAACCCTAAGTCCTTCATTGTCACATCTGTCATTATGTTTACTAATGAGCCTCCATCAATCAATGCATCTGAAATAAAGCATCCTTCTATCCATACACTAATCTCTGGGGTTCCAGGATCTAGGAAGGTGTTAGCCACATCTACTTCCTTTACAGGCTCCGGGGCCTTATTGGTCTTGGTCGCTATTATTGAAGGAGAGATCCTTAATCCACGTCTTCTTGTCAAGATGCTTTTGAAATTCTTTCGGCAGCAGCTGGGAGACAGCATTAGCAACTGTCGAAATGTTAAGTTTGGTTTAAAAGTGTCCAGGTATTTGACCAAGTTATAATCTTTGATAGGATCCACAGGCTTCTCAAGCCTGCTAGAGAATGGGGCTACACCCATTTTCATCTTTCCTTTTTCTTCTAGTAATTGCAGCATCGACACTTCTTCTGTTTTTGGAAGTGCTTCTGTATCATCTATCTCCTGAGCCTCTAGTCCTTTCTCTAGGACTGTCTCTGTAACTCTCTGTAGCACTACAGTGCTCTGTACTGCATTGTTTTGTTCTCTGTACTGCTCTGTCCCTTTGTTGGCAGGTGGAACTTCACATTCTTGACAGGAGAATTATTTTCATTCTGAACAACTGGTTCCTTCTTCTTGGTGCGCGTAACAGCGGCAACTTCCAACTCTACCAAATTGGAGGTAGGCTCTTGTACCTTCTATTGGCTATCAGTGGCATTGGCCTTTACAGGGGCTGTCCTTTGCAGTGTGGCCTTCACCTTTGCATCGACTCCATAAGGGCTTGTAATCCACAGATCTTCTAGGGTTTGCACAATTTGGGGAGATGTCCATTTTCTCCACACCTGTAACATTCCACCTCTGATCTCTGACCACTGCTAGACTGTCGTCCTCTGTAACTTTGAGAGGGAAACCTCCTTGGACCAAACTCCCTAGGCTTTGGTCCAATATCTTGTGTTGTCATTTTGGATTCCAGCAAGTTAAATCTTGCATTTTCATCCTTCTGTCTTCGTTCGTGCATCTCTTTCAGAGAGCAAATATCCTCTATATGGTTCTTCCGCAAAACAATAAAAATAGAAGGCCCCAGGAATGATTGGTTTTTGGGTACATTCAGTGGCTAAATGTCCCGTTTGATGACACTTTCCGCACCATGTATTAGAGCGCATCACATCTCTTCCAGCTCCCATAGGAGTGGATATATTGGCGGTATTCACCTTCAACATCTGTAGATACTCTATAATCACATCCAAAAGCTCTTTCTTGATACTGAGTTAGATAAGTAGTCCTTCATATTTTCACCTCCTGAAGTGCTTGTAGTGGGATTTTGGGAAGCGTCTGTAATTACTGCATAAATTGGTTGGGTCGATCTAGATGTTCCTTTGTTCTGGTTCTGATTCAGAGCTCCTGCTGAGACTTGGGGTTGTTGATTCCAGTTGGTAGGGTTCCACTGTTGTTGATTCGCCATTGGAGGAATTGTTTGAGGCCACTGTTGATGTGGTTGAACCATAATTTGAGGCATTGTCATCTGCCATGATCACATTGGATTAGGTGCATTATACTGCAGCACTATTTGCATCTGGGGATAGGGGTAGGGAACTGTCCCTAGGACTGCATTTGGTGGGTATACCATTATTGACATTGGAGGAGGTAAGACTCCTCTTCCTAGAGTCATTGAAATCCTTGCTTCAACTTCGTCATACAATCTTGCACCTTCCACTGCAGCTTGCAGATTGACTAGTCTTCTCAATTCCACAAACTTGCAAACTTCTGGCTGTAGGCCCTTGAGAAACACTCCTTTCTGGATGCCTTCATCCAAATGATGGTTAGTCCATCTCTTCAAGATGGATTCCATTCGCAAGACATAAGCTTCTACTCTTTCTCCAGAGGACTGACTTAGGTTCATAAACTCCTCTCGCATCTGCTCTTCAAAACCTTCATGCCTGAATTTAGTGAGGAAGGCCAATTTCAGGTCGTCCCATGTGCCAAAAGTTCTTGTTGCTTGTCTCTCATACCACTGAAATGCTGCACCCTTGAAAGTGGCGAGGAATATTGCTAACTAATGCTTAGGGGGGTTCTGGCATTGTTAGCCACACATGCTACCATGAATTCTGCTACATGAAGATCAGGGTCTTCATTGTACTCTCCCTTAAAAACTGGCAATGGGACTACATTTACTGGCATGTCATCAATATTTCCAGGATGAATCTGACTAGGAAGGGGACCTTGAGTCGCCATGGGGACTTTTGTAAAGAGTGCTTTTAGAGCGTCAAAGGAGGCTTCTGTTGCAAGCTCGTTCTCAGCTTTGATTTTTGCCTTCTCTCTTCTCACGTACCTCTAGACTCATCCTAATGCTTTCCTCTTTATTGCGTCATTCATCAAGGGGTTGGATCCAACTAGTTGGTCTGTACTCAACAAGATAGAATTAGAGAGGGGCTTCAGTCTCTAAGGGATTCTCTGGCCAACATCTCCTCTACTTCCTTCTTTTCAACATCTCTAAATTCAGCTTTCAAACCACTACAAAGGGGGAGATATTCCATTCTGAAAGTATCAAAACTCATTCTTCTTAGGATTGTTGTCGTGTCATTATAATAATGCTAGCTTCTGAGGGTTTCAACAGTGTATGTTGTAAAAAACACTCTATCCACCAACTTCCAGTGGGTTGCTAATTGGACAAACAGGAGATTATCAGTGCACCAAGCATCCCACGTATCTTGTTATTGGGCATCCACGAACAAATTCCAACTCTTTTCCTTCTTGTTTTTGTGAACCTCCATAGACCACGACTCGTGAAGCTTCTTCACAATCTCCCACTTGATGCTATCTCGAAACTTCTCAATGAATGCCAAATCTTCCATGGATGGTCATTCTCTTTGTTTCTGCTCTTCAGTTCTCTTTCTGCTCTTCAGTTTGTTCCCAAACAGTTTGCCACCAAGATGCAAGTTTCTGCTGCTTCAACAGGAAGAGGAAACAATCCACCACATAAAGCATGCATCATGATGGTCATTCTCTCTGTTTCTGCTCTTCAGTTTGTTCCCAAACAGTTTGCCACCACGATGCAAGTCTATGCTGCTCCAACAAGAAGAGGAAACAATCCACCACATAAAGCATGCATCATGATGGTCATTCTCTCTGTTTCTGCTCTTCAGTTTGTTCCCAAACAGTTTGCCACCAAGATGCAAGTTTCTATTGTTTCAACAGGAAGAGAAAACAGTCCACCACATAAAGCATGCATCATGATGGTAATATGTTTCCACCATTGTGGGATGAACTTCTTGTGGAAAGTGGCTTTGATAATAAGAATCTCCAACTCTTCAGTGGAAGAAGAAACTTTGCAAACATCCATTGAATTCTCCTCTTCTTGGCAATGCCATTTCCTTCATTTTTAGCCTCTTCTGATGCTTGTGGATGGCAAGTTTCCTTAGCTGCGCACCAAAAACATGGAGCCCCAAGAGAAACACCAAGGAAAAGGGAATTCTCTTGCAAGAAAATCTATCTTGTAACATCAGCAAGCTTTTATTTCATTCTTTTGATGACCAAAACAAAGAAAACAGCAATTCTTCACGCAACATCATAGTAGATATATCCCACGGATTTGATAAAATCAACCATATTCTTCAACATCTTCATAGAATCCATCAATATAACAAAGAACACAAAGGAATACACCATTTTTGAATGGAAATCAATCACATAATATTCATCTTCAATGTCTTCATAGTTCTCTCTCTCAATCTCTCATATACAATTACACTGTTTTAATAGAATTGACTATCTCTAGCTCTCTCTCCTCTCTCTCTCTCTCTCTCTCTCTCTCTCTCTCTCTCTCTCTCTCTCTCTCTCTCTCTCTCTCTCTCTCTCTCTAGTACATCATCTCCTCACTACAATACTCTCATAATAGCTCTCAATAATTCTTCTTAGTTCATGGATGCACCTCCCAAGAGGTATGTCTGATATGAAGAGTCACCAGAGCCACTACAATGTCTTTTCATAGTTCACTACTATCACTGTCACTCAGTCTTCTCTCTTCAGTCTTCAGCAGTTGCTTCTTCCACTTGTTTTAGCTCTTTTGAACTTAGATTCATCCTTTTCAAAATTTAGAAAACTTTCCCAAAGTCACACATACATTCTACAAAACGCTTGCAAAAGGTCTACAGAACAGTTACAATATACTACCAGAGCAACTACAGTACAGTTACAGTGTTAAGACAGAGCAGAGACAGAGGCTCTACAGAGGGTTACAGAAGGTCATCAGAACCTCATAACTCATACTCAAACCATTCCAAACTATCAAAAACTATTCAATAAGCTTCCAAAAGATCTCAATCTTCATCAATCATCAATCCATGCTTCATACAGAAGACAATCAGAACAAAACAGAAGGTATATAGAACCAATCAGAAGCTCAACAGAACCTATCAAAACATCACAGAGCTTCATGTATCCACTAAGAATCATCATGAACTTCCAAAACATAATCAATATGATCCAAAACACTCTCAAATACTTCCACTAACAACCATACAACACTCTAAATCCATCAAAAATCATACTTCCATTAACAACCATACATCACTCTCAAATACTTCCATTAACAACCATACATCACTCTCAAATACTTCCATTAACAACCATATATCACTCTAAATCCATCAAAAATCAATCATCCAGACCTCAAAAACAACAAAAATTAGTCAAAAATTCAATCTTTTTCCACTCTCAACATCTTTATAGTACTTCAAATTGTGTTTGCACACATCTTTTGGAATGCCTTACTGAAGGTTAAGAGGTTCCTTTGGTCCCATACTTCTTTGATTCTCTATTCAATAGTTTGTATGATTTGATCGGCATTATCCATGAAATCCTTGTGTTCTTTGATCATTCTTTACTTGTAGATAGGAATTAGTTTAGGGAAAGAATTAATTAGTTATTCCTTTATAGTAGCATCACCCATACCTTTATACAAAAGATCTCTCATATAGATGAGATATTTTTTGTATTTAGAGAGATCATAGAGTTTTTCTTTCATAAAATTATTGTGTGATTCAAACATATCATCTAGTTTACTACCTACTAATTCTCCTAGAAGAAGTTCAAAGAAAGTGTGCACTATATTTGGTTGAGAGTCAATTACCTACTTAACACCAACTGAATAGAAGTCCACTAATTTTACATGTCTCCAACAAAACCATGGGTCATGGCATTCAAAATATCAAGGCGATTAGCACTTTAACTTTTCCAAAAAAATTTGAGAAACAAAGGCATACATCTTATAAATGAGAATCTTGATTTCTTAAAGAGATTTTCCACCAATTGACCAAATAGAGAAGTTATTGACTTTGGTGGGCATACCCATTTCATATGGTTTGATATCATCATCATCAAATGGTTATTCCTTTCTTCTGCACCAAAAAGATGTGTATCTATGGGTTTTGAGTTGATGAGCCTGAGCTTCATCTTCTATGGAAGTTTTGTGAGGATTTGAAGGCATAAATGACTCATCAATAACACTATCACCATCATCAAAACAAGAAGAGATGGAAAGGTAAAGTTTGTGATGGCTTCCTTGTCTCACAAATGTACCAAGTAGGGAGTTGGTTGTTTGGAGCATGCACCGCTTTTTCACCACCACAAATCGTGCTATGGTAACTGATCTCAGTAGTGATGGAGATTATCATTTTCTTCATCATCAAGACAAATTTTCTAAGGCATTTGGCGGAATAATTTGGATTCCCTTTCTTGTTGTAACTTATCAATATATTTATCACGTTTTGCAATTGTTTCTTCATACTATGAATCATCATCTTGATCGACATAATCTTCAAATTGCTACGTATTAGGGACTTCAAGAAACAAAGAGACATTTCTAGCTTCTCCAAAAGAGACTTTCATCTCTAGGAGGTTGAGAAGGGCTAGCTTCATGGTCATTAATAGCAGGCCTAGGTCATAGCCAAATTATATCTATAAGATACTACTAATCCATAAGAGGTGCATAGATGTGTTGGATTTCGTGTAGTAATTCTTTTGATTTCAAGAAGAGATCGTTGGGTAGTCTCATCAACTTTCATGACAATGGTTTTTCTCTTATCCTTATCACTATGAATGCCTTTAGCTACTCTAGGGATTGCTAATGACATGCTATAGAATATCATTTGAGCATGAGAATTTCATTAAGTTAGGAATCATTTGTTTAAATAACATAATTGGTCCTAAGTTCAAAGAAAATAGGACCATTAGATAAGGGGAAAATTTTAGCACTTACTAGCATATCCATAAACTCCTTGTGATGGGTATCCTAAGAGTATTGCCATACAAGAAACATTTAAGCCTTTTTTAAACAAAGGAATAATGCATGTAACTATATAGCCTAAATGTAGCTAAGAGTACTTTTTTATTTTTTCAATCCTACGTAGTATGACTAATGAGAGGAGAATTATACTCTAATCATCTTGAATCATGTCTCCTATGGTGAAGATTCCATCATCCTCAACATATAAAGTTGAAGCTAAAAAATGAAAGATACATCCTTCATAATAGATGTTGGCTACTTCTATTTTGGGAACATCACAATATTTAAAGGCATGAGATTATCATTGTCTCAGTATTTAATATAGATGTTGGTTGCTTCTATATTACACAATCAACTAAAACCAAAGACTTAATACCTAAGAAGCCTCACACCTTACACCATGGCAACATCGCAATATATGGCAATAGTAATAGAACATCTTATGAGTATAGCAGCATTGAATATTCCACTTATGACCTCTCTCACATGTGGTGAAACGGAATTCCACTTATAATTGTCATGATCAAGATAATCTTCAACGAAGCAGAATAAGTGCCAATAGACTAAGTGTGAGAGCATAGAATAGTAGTGGAATGATAACTGTGTGGAAGTATAAGAAACAAATCATAAGGAGAAATTGGAAAGCATGAGAGTGGAGATTGCAAGACACCAAGAAAAACACAAAAGATCGTGTAATAGAGACTAAGTAGAGAGAAGTGATATGTCTTGGTATTAGAGCCATGTTCTTTGTGTTTCCATTTTAACATATCTAAGAGAGGTCATAAGTGGCATATTCAAGGTTGCTATACTCATAAGCCATTCTATGACTATTGCTATATACTACCATGTTTCCATGGTGTAAGGCATGAGGCTTCGTAGGTGTTATGTATTTTTCTTTAGTTGAATGCATAATTTCTTCTAGCACAATAAATCCTCTAATTGCACTGACAGACAAGAACTCTCTTAACTTTGACTTTAAATGTCTTTTTGAGTGCTATAAATCTCTTGGAAACTCCACCATTATCGTGGACAAAGCAAATCCAAGAGTTAAGTAGATACTACCCAAAATAGAAGTAGCCAACATCTATGGAGAAGGAGGTATCTTCAAGGTTTCAAGCTTCAACTTTACATGTTGAGGATCATGGAATTTTGACCATAGGAGACACAAGTCAAAATGATCAGAGTATAAATCTCCTCTCAATAGTTATGCATGAGATTATCAAAACATAAGCTTATCTAGATTTAGGCTATATAGCTATAGGCATTATTCCTCTATTTAAAAAAGCCTTAAATGTTTCTTGTATCGTAGCAATCTTAGATACCCATCATAAGGAGTTTATGCATATGATAGTAGGTACTACGATTTCTCCCTTATCTAATGGTCCTATTTTCTTTGAACTTAGTCCCAATTATGTTATTTCAATAGATTATAATGAAATGATCATGCTCCATCTTAGGACAATAGGATTACATATTAAATCTTCTTTTACACATTTAGCTATCCCATATCAAATGTTATTCTATAGACATCATTAGCAATCTCTAGAATAGTTGAAGGCATTAATAGTGATAAGGATAAGGGGCAAACCATTATCATGAAAGCTGATGAGACTATCCAACAATCTCTTCTTGAAATCATTAACTAGTCTGATATTGTGCTTTTCAAGTGTGGTAGTTGAACATTAATTCCACTCAAAAGTAATAACTTTAGCCACCATATCCCCTTAAAGTTTATAATGACAAAGAAAATCAATCATTATTCCTATTACACTAGCTTCTTCCTCTACTCCACCTCAATCTTTGTCACTTCCATCATCTAAGCAACTTAAACCCATTCTCAAAGTCTCTCCTTCACAAAGAGCTAGTTTTAGATTTCTATCAATAGCTTGTTCTCATGAACATGTTCTATGTGGTGTTTAGGATAATGGGCATACCTACAAGGTAGCTCCCTATTTGCAACCTGCAAACAATATTTCTTGGACTGCTAAACTACACAGTCCAAATTGGACTCAATATTATATGTCTCTATTGATTGATAAAATGGTAGTTCTTACTCAATTGTGTGAAGATCTATAGCTTCAACTAAAAGACTTGGAGTCCGAGTTTCTTCAAAGTCTATCCCAAAAGAGGCATTCTCTTGGAATCTCACCTTTGAGCCAAAAATCTCAAGCCTCTTCTTCATCCTCTCTTGTCAGTAGTAGTAGCTTACCAATAGATTGGACCCATTTTACTGCCAAAAATTTTCAAAATGGATAGACCTCATTCTCTACTCCAATTAAAGGTACTATTAATGCATATACTATTGTGTCTTCTTTTGATGACAAATCACCAGAAGAATTACTGCATGAAATCTACCATGTCTATGTGTCTCACATGGATCAGTAGTACCGACCTGAGCCTATGAAGAGAGTTTCCAATGGGAACATGTATCTCTCTCTTCTTCTTTTGATGAAGAAGATATAGTCTATCTGACTCCTAGACCTACTACTAATGATCATGAAGTCGGTCCTTCTCGACCTCCTATAGATGAAGTCTATGTTGGGCAAGCTAGACCTATCTCTTTGTTTCGGGATGAAGCCCCTAATATGCACCAATTTGAAGATTATCTTGATTAGGATGATGATTGGTGGAAGAATGAAGAATCAATTGTAGAACTTGATAAATATATTGAAAAGTTAGAGCAAGAAAGGAAATCCAAATTACTCAACCAAATACCTCCACCAAATGACTTTGAAACTTAGTCCTATAATGAGATGAAGACAAGGATAATCTCAAATGCTTCATTGACAACAATTACCATAGCAAAATTAGTGGTGAAAAAATGGTGCATGCTCCAAATAACCAACTCCCTTGTTGGTACATTTGTGATGAGGAAGCCCATCACCAACTATACTACTAACAAGGAAGCCCATCACCAACTGCACTATTCCATCTCTTCTTCTTATTATGATGATATTGAAATTGTTATTGATGAGTCATTTGTGACTTTAAATCCTCACAAAACTTCCACATAATATCAATCTCAAGCTCAAGCTCATGCACTCATTTCCCATAGATACACATATTATCGGTGTAGAAGAATGGAAGAATCATTAGATGATGATGATATCAAGCCAGACAAAATGGGTGTGCCTGTTGAAGTCACCAATTCCTATCTAGTCAATTGATGGAAAATCTCTCAAAGAAAACAAGATGCTTGTTTGTATGATGTATGCCTCTGTTTCTCAAAAATTGTTGGAAAAGCCAAGTGCTAATTGACTGGATGTTTTGAATGCCATGACCCATGGTTTTGTTGGAGGCCTATAAAATTGGTGGAATTCTAGCCACTTACTGTCAAGTAGGTAATCACCACTCAATCAAATCTAGTGCAAATTTTATTTGAACTTCTTTTAGGAGAAATTAATAGGTGGTAAACTAGAGGATGTGTTCAAATCATGCAAGACTTTTATGAGAGATACAAAAAATATTTCATATATGAGAGATCTTTTGTATGAAGCTATGGGTGCCCATGGTTCTACTATGAAGGAATAACTAATCAATTCTTTTTGTAAACCGATTCCTTCTACCTGTAAGCAAAAAATGATCACATAAGACAAGGATTTCATAAACAGTATCAATCAAATCATATAGATTATGGAACACAAACCATCAAAGAAGTATGTGACCAAATGAACCACTTAACCCTTCAGCAAGATATTTCAAATGATTTGTAGAGTCACAATTTGGAGTATTAAAAAGACTTTGGATGCTCTTCTCATAAAAGCTTGGCCAAACTCTTCTCACAAACAAAGAATGCCTTATTTTAGCTGGTATGGCTATCTTAGAAGGCATAGTACACCAAATTCAACAAATTCAATCAATATTGTCGCCCGTTTTCTATCCCCCAACAACAATATTCACTAAAAACTCAAAAATTCAATTTTGATTGGCAAATAGCTCAAGTATTATATCTATGGCAGCATAGGATACCTTACCAACAAGTCTCCTTAGAAAAAGAAGGCAAATCAACAAAACCTCCATCAAGAAAAATTTCAGTCAAAATCCACACGACCCCAAGTAAATAATCATTCATTATTATGATCCTACTGACATGTACTATGAAAATGTTGATGATGATTATGTTGGTTATTGTGGCTATTATCAAGAATATAATTCTTCATATGAACCCTCTTTGAATGGTAGTATTGGCTCATGGGAAGCAAGTTTCCCTACTCCACTTAATGAGTATGATCCCTTTGAAATACAGCATGAGTTTGATGTCTTCTTAGATTTTGCATCAAAAGACTTATTTGGAAATTGAAGAATTGGATGTTAGTTCCTACTATTCTAATGATTGATCTCAATCATCAAATTTTTCGAGTGACCACTCGTATACTTCTTTCTTTTCTGATGATATTCTTCCACATGTTTTTGAGTTTCCCTTAAAAAATGGTTATTCTCCTTTTGATTAATCAAATTGTCAATGAAGAAGATGAGCTAGATTGTAACACTAATCTCGCTCTAGTTGAGACACTTAGGATACACATGTTCCAATGTCATGGTCGCTCTTAGATTCACCCACATTTCACTCATCTCAACTCCCTTATACGGTAAGATCTCAAGTCAAGGAAAAACAACGCATTTAAGAATATACACCCTCTTCTCTTGCGCTACATGAATTGAAATTTGTTTTTTATAAATCTTCCAAAAAGAGCATGTAAAAATTCAAAAACAAAAAGCTAAAGATAGGCTCATGCACAAGAATTAACACCATATATAGGCTCATGCACAAGAATTAACACCATATTAGAGAATTTGAGAATTTTCCATGTCCCAATTTCAAGTAAGTGATAAACATTTGACCATGTGGCTAAATCTTGATCCATATTTGAAAGTGGGATTTAAGAAGGTAGTTTATCTATAGCGTTTAGGGTAGACTCCACCTTTAAGTAAGACAACAAGATTTGACCATGTGGTCAAATAATAAAGGTATTAGGGGTTCCCAAAGTGCATGGAAATTTCCAAATTTCTTAATATAGAGTTAATTGTTTTTTAGTCCAAATGATTTTCCCTAAATTGGGGTCCTCAATAATGACACTTTGAAGAAATCCAATCTATTGTTTCCCACAAGCTAAAAAGTAGATTGAAATTCACACGATCCATTAAAGAATTTATGGAGAAAACCACAGCTGGTAATAGCAAGCTTCAGCATGATTTCACTAAACTCAATATTGCTATCATGGATATGCAACTCTAGGTCAAAACCCTTTAAATGCTTCTCTCCATAAATGTGCATGCTCATAAGACTCTTGTTCAACAATTATGAAATTTACCAAAATTTGCTAAAAATAAGATGATTTCTACTCTTGTGGATTTCTTCTATTTAACATATGATCCATGACTTGTTATGCATGTGGACACATAAGACACTAGTCACATTATGCTTGGTAGAGAGATGGAAGGATAGTAATGTGCTTTGTATTATGGTGAGCAAATTATTAGGATCGAGTATAAATAAAGAAGGATATTTATATGCTTTATGCTGTGGATGAGTAGATTATTAAGCAAAATTACATGAATTAATCTTTTAGATTTTATTAAATATAAATAATCTTTAGGTAAAACTATATAGCAAGTGTAATATATAATAGTGTATATTTACATGATATTATATATTATTAAAATTATTGCCTAAAATTATAAATTATAGATTTAAGCTTATTTAGTGATAATTTTAACTAAATTATTGATTTTTAAAAGTAGTAATGTATTTGATTTAATATTTTTAATATTAATAATACTAGAATATTAGATTTAATATATTCTTTTATCAAAATAAGCTTTATTTATAAAGTGCCTTGCTATTTTCTTTATGTGGTTCATTTTTAGAAAGCTTTCCTATCTCTCTTTATAAAAGCAATAGAATTGCAGGCAAACATGAGAATAAGGTAAAAGCTCAGTTTTGTTATTTCTTCCTCATTCTTCCTCATGTGAAGCTTGAATTAAGAGGTTTTGAAGAGGTTTTAGAGGTTTTGGCTTGTTTTAAACATGATGATGATATCAAAACTATATGATTTGGCACACAAAATTTTCGACATCAACTACAGCAAGCTACATGAAACCTCTTAATATATAAAACTTTGTAGTTTGATTGATATTTGTCTTTTCTTTACAATTAGATATGTGATATGAATGTAAATAGCTACATAAATCAATATTCTATAATAGAGAATGACAAACCATGGCTTTTTTCATGGGGGAGGTTCGGCCCTATCGTGTGTTTTTCTCTTATTCTTTGTGAATTTGTTAACTTATTCAAATTCTTTTATAAGCTATCTATATCAAAGATTTGAGATGCTAGATTCACCACTTGGTCTAGTTTGCAACAAGTCCAATGAGAAAAACTAGGGCTAAGATGATGCTTCTCTTGATGTGTTTAGGTTCTCAACTCATTTTGAGGGTTCTTAGGACAATCTTTAAGGCTAAGGCCTTGAGCAACCAGTGCAAGGATGAAAATTATACACTTGACAATCTCTAGTAATGCTAAAAATGATGCTATGAAGTAATATGCATTATTCCCATGCCTAGAGGTCCTCTACAACCTGACATGCAATGTTTCAGAGCCATTGTAACCTATAGAGGCCCAAGTACATGCTGATTCCTTAAGAAATGTATGTGCAATCGGTAAGGGATGAGTGGGATAAGGTGTAATTGATGTGGTCTATCAATAACTAGATTTCAATACCCTTGCTAGAATACCTTGAGAGTGTACCTTCATTGAATTTTGGGCTATTCATGGTCTAATAAGCTACATATTTCTCAATGGTGCTTGACAATGGTGCCTATGTTTAGGGAGAGTTATCAAAAAACTTGAACTTGAATTGGGATGATTTGATTAAAGCACTCCCCTCTAGCTATTGGTGAGCAAGAGAATACAAAACTGCATATCAATACACTATACAAAACTAGCAAGCATGATTGAATGAGTATACCCATCAAGCGTGAAGAACTTGATAATAATATGTATATTTAAAAACAAGTAGAAACCACAAATAAGCTCTTAAGATTTGCATGCCATGGGCAAAGTTGACTTTTATGGGGGCTTGGCTTGGGTGCCCCCAATCAATGTAGTCAAGGACACCTAATTCCACTTAAGGTTGTGTACTCTAGCCATCCGAGTGTGGTGGTTTCCCAATTGGGGTAATGGGTAAGGCCTAATATGGCCGTTGGGTGCCCAATTGGTTGGGTAGTGATGTTATCAACTCTATTGGGTGTAGTCAACACCCACCTCGCTCTAATAATTGATTGTCCAAGCCATTCGACAAAGCTATCTAAGGGCTTATGACATATGGGGAGGCTAATATAGTTACATAGGTAGGAGTAGAGGGCTTTATGTGTGGCCATGGGCTGTGGGTAAATGTATTGAAGCTAAATGTGCAAGGACCGAATGGACCAAGGATCAACCCCCGCCCCCCCCCCAACTCAACCATCCAAGTCATATGGGGGCCAAGTGAATAAGTGACCAATCGTGTGGGCCAAGAGTCATCTGAGGCAACTGAGGGTTGATTGCCCATGTGAGCTAAGGTGTGCAATGTGGTTGGGCCACCTTGAGGAGGCCGAGTCATGAGGCAACCAAGGGTAGATTGCCCATGTGAGCTGAGGTGTATGATGTGCTTGGGCCACCTTGAGGATGCCCAATCATTGCATTGGCATGGTTGTGTGAGTGTATGATGGGCTAGTGTGTCCAACCTAGGTAGTAAGGGCCACTTCAAGCCATCTAAGTATATAGTCAACTACTCAAGATGTGCCCAACATCTTAGAGTTGTGTATTGCATGTGTGGTCAGATAGCATGGTCAGCTTGATTTTTTTTGCCAAGAATAAGGTGCCCAAGCCAAATTGGCTTTGTCCTAGAAAGAAGAACAAAAGGTTAACATCTATTAGGGCATGAAGATATTGTTGTCAAAAAACAATAGTTATGACCCAAAAGGGAAATCATGAGGTTTGATTTGGCAATGAGCAAACCGTCACTTCACTCAAAAAGTAGGTGGTAGCCGCCATTCGAGATGGGAGGCACTGTCAAATATTTGGCATGTGCATGTTGCATGGTAGCATCTATTGATCATTGAGTTTGTCAAAGAGAGTGTAAGCAATGCCATATGCCAATCGAGGCCCCAAGCTAGCTAGATGTATGAGGCAAGGATGACTAGGATTGAGCAAGTCCGGTATGTGCTCTTATGAATTAGCTATAGCACCTAAGAGCCCCATGGTTGGCCTTTTCTTTTCCAACCAGTAGGTAAATTTGACCTATCTCACACCATTCTCAATCCAACCAACAATAAGAAAAGCTTGGGCATTCCTATGCCAAGTGCTTCCTTTTCTCTTCTTCCTCTCTCCTTTCCTCACTCCATCAAGGGAAAGCTGAGGTGTTGTTCTCTCCTCTTGCATGTGACTACCTTCCTTCTTCTCCTTCTCTCATCCAAAAAGCAATGAGAAAATAAAATTCCCAAAGGTAGAACCCCACATAGCTTCTAGATCCTCAAAAACAAATAGTGCAACAAAATTTTCCAAAAGTAAATGCCTATAGGCTTTTCAAAGTCCCAGTCTAATGCTCACTAAGCCTGTTGCTTTCTAATTAAGGTCAAAGAGATTCGAATTAAGGTTCCTCCTTGACCTTTCTCATCCTATGAACAATAGAAACCCAAGAAAATTTTCTTTGTAAGATTTTAAATCTTTGTTCTTTTTTTGCAATTTTTCCTAAGTCTAATCCTACTTGATTCTAAGCTACACAAATGAAAATTTTTCACAATTCAAAAGAGAACTTATTTCCTCTTGATGCACCGTCCCTAAACTAATCGACATGGCATTTAAGAGGGAAGCTCCTATTCCACCACTTAGTATAGAGAGTGTACACCTTAGTGATTTATTTCATTGATCTTGACAATGAAATCAACATGTTAGGCTCAACACTGAACTTGACAAAACACTTATTATTTCAAGTGCTTTGATTGGTGTGGCTATGGCTACCTTTCACATAACCATTTCACACTCTCATGCATACCATAGCAAACTCATCAATTTACCTCCTCATTGTGGTCTATTAGTAAAGGCTTCTCAATGACTCCAAGATTAAGTGATGCTCCTTAAGCATGCTCCATCTTCATAGACTCAATTATTCTAAGCTTGCTTGTGAAGAAGAAGAAGTGAAAAAAGAGAATAGAATGGAGAAGAGCTTCACACATTGGTCCCTCACTCCCCCTCATATTCTTCCTCTCTCACTCCCTCTACATGAGCAAGAAGATAGAAGTAAGAAACAAGAAGAGAGCTCTCTCAAAACAACACATAACAAAAATGAGCTTATCCATTTACTTTTCGGTTTTTACACATAAAGATGGGTTGGGTTGGGCACTAGAAAGTGGATGGACCAAATGCCAAGGAATCAGGAGATGTATCTAAAACAGTCGAGTCATGTCTGGAATTGTATCCATTGTTATCTCTACCGATTGAGTAGAGTGTATTCTTGTATTTTGATGTATTCTAGTGTGTCAATGACAATGACAATGGTGATGTTATATTACGAGAGTAATAATAAAGTGCAATGAATCTTCTATTCTGAATTATATCTTTACTTAGAGTTCTTTTTATTCTTTTGTGCAATGAAGGAATCGTCAATATGAAATTTGCCATGTGGTGTTTGAGTATTGTGGTGTTTTATCTTGTTAAGTGTATTCAAACCCAATTACACTTTACGACCATGATGATCTTTCCCTCTTTGTGAGTCTACATGCATATGTGACCTCAAGGTCGAAGGCACCTGTAAAATATAAAATCGAAAATAAAAAATTTGCTTCATCAAAGTCTAAAATATGGTGTTTTTTATGTTGGAAACTCTTGTGGTTGGGCATCATTTGTGGCATGAGCTAAGGCGATTTTGTACTCCGGAGGCTCATGGATTACATATTCTCGGAGTGACAAAGAACCTAAGGAGGATGAAATTCCTCCATCATCATGCTCTCAATAGTCAAAATCCCTTCCTCTAGCTCATTGTTCTCCCTCAATTCTTCCTATCACCCCTCAAATGCCACTCAAACTGGCTAGCTAATTATTCTCCTTTGTTGTTCTAGTTGTTTTGCCCTCTATCCCTTGTTTTTGTTGCAAGATGGCATCCCATGTGAATTTTCCTCATTTCAAAGGCACCGATTCTTAGGATCAAGATGCCTTCATTTGGAAATTCAAGGTGTCTTATGAGATTAATTTTACTAATCTAAATGGTGTAGTGCATCAAGCGACAATGTTCCAATCTTTTACATGGAAGAAGATGGCGAACCCAAGGGGGTGAACCTTATAGAATATGTAAGGTGCCATGTGAGTTCAAAAGAAAATGTATTTTATTTAGTAAAATTTATAGGATTATATTTACAAAAGATATTTTTGAATTAATGAACACACATTATATAGATAATTTCTCATAGGTGCACCCCTTAAGGTGGCGGCATGGCTAGCTAAGGAACAAGGAAGGCCCACATATGCAGCGGTGAAGGTGGCATTCGCTAAGCAGTTTCAACAGGATAAGACTAATACCTAAAAGCTGGACTATTTGCATAGTCTGAAGAAAGGTGATTCTACTACTCAAAACTATATGGACCACTTTTGGGTGTTACTGGGTGAAATTTCCACCCAAGCTAATAAGCAATGAGAAGAAATGCTTCACTCCATATATGTCTAAGGGTTCCGGTATGATCTCCATCACACAATAGCTACAGAGGATCTGGGATCACACATTTTGAAACATTCTATGCAACAAGCTCTAGGGCAAAGTTAGTGCTTTCTAAATATAAAAGGGGAAAGGGGAATAAGTCAAGCAAGTTTGCTAAAAAAGGATAGGGTTTGGCTAATAGTGACTCAAATTTAGATTCAAATATCGAGAAGGACAATAGTAGTGATTAAGGGGACTCTGAGGAGGAAGCAAAAAAAAATCCCAAGAAGTCCAAGAAGAAGGATAAGGGTGCAAATCTTTAGAGGGTGCTCACAAATCTACCAGGATGATGCTCAAAAACTAAAAAGGCAGGAGAAAGTCTCTATGCATTCTATGAGTACCATGGAAATAGAAGAGATTTTGGAGCCAACAATGCAGGTGGTGACTCGCTCTGGTAAAAAGCTTAAGGTAGCATTCAACAATCCTATAGGTCTCTCATGGGCAAAAAAGGAGGCGATCTATCATTAGGTGATCACTCAAAATCCATCAAAAATTAACCATTCAGCCCATAAAAACAACAAAAATCAACCAAAAACACCAAGTCATTTCGGCATTCAACAAAAGGCATGGATCATTGCTTTTGCCAACATTGAAACTGACTACCACTCTAATTTGTATGCAATGGATGAATCCGCATATGGCAAAAATGCTAAAGGAAGAATTAGACCAATTGCTTTGGGTTGGGTTTATTGCTCCAATAAATAGAGCTAAATGGGTTTCTCCTATAGAGATTGTCCTAAAGAAGAACAAGAAGCTTCCCATGTGTGTGTATTAGAGGAAGTTCAATTAAGCAACCATTATGGATCCTTTTCCATTACCCTATCTGGATAGCATTTTGGATGAAATGGCTGGTCATGAAATGTATTCTTTCTTGGATGAGTTCACTAGATATAACCAAGTTCAACTTGCCCCAAAAGATTAATTTAAGATGACTTTTATTACAACTTCTTGGTGCGCAGATCGGATGATGTATGCTCGCATAGTGAATGCCGGAAGGTCCCCAAGAACAAAAGAACTCTACTTTTTGCACAAAACTCAAGGTAAAAAGCATGCACGACATGAACAAGAGACCAATTGGGTGCAATCTCCCCCCATGCCTTGTGTGAGCGCTCCACAAAGCATGTATTTTATGTATTAATCATCTTCAAGCTCAAATAATAGCCCCAATTACAAAATAGCAAGCTTTTGGCTTTTGAGTTTGCTTTAGCACAAAATAGAAATAAAGCTAATGGGCGATGCCCAAAGAATCAGGCATACCCAATACAATGTCCAAGTACAAATAACATAATCATGCGCCCATGCGCATACAAAATAATAAATAACCAATGCCTCAATAAATAGGCGTGACAAAATATAGGCCCCATGCCTAAGGTATGCACCCATCAAAATATAAATGATAACTCGAATACTCGCTATCCTCCAATGCTTTCCTCCACCACTGCTGCTATCTCTACACATCAACTGAAGCATTCACAATCGTTAGTAAAATAATACAATTAAACCGACAAAAGTGAATACCTAGCAGTCTTCAGCTACATAAATAAATCAACTGGTTAGAAATCAATCCTAACCTTAATTTATTACGAGTGCGCACTCTAAACTCATAAACGTTTATTAATTTAATATGCATTTTGCGGAATCACCCACTATGGAATCACCCATGTACACACTAAATTAATGAAACGCCCGAAAAGGATAGGCATCCCCATCAACTTCTCGCACAAAGAATCCACTTTGTGTATGAGCCCTGGTCATTAAAGTTTACGGAATCCACCGTAAAACCTCACGGAATCCACCGTGGCACAGAATCCACCGTGAAATATGCCTCCTGGCATCATACCCCCGGGGTGGGATAGCAATTGACCTCAATTGCTATGAGCTCAATATGGAGCTAGCAGAGTGGGGAAAGCATTTAAGTCTCTAGCGTGCATCCATTGGGCTTCTTCTACAGGATGGTTCTTAAATTTGACTAAGTATCTAGAATATCTTCGGCCAGTTCTAGTGGTCATAAAGTCAGTATCTATGATAGCTTCAGGTTCAAGTATTTCAATCTCTTCATCTAACAAAGGTGGGTTTTCATAAACAGGGTGTACAAGTAATTGGCCTCTAAAGGGTCGTAATAAGCTAATGTGAAATGTGTTGTGAATTTTCCAGTGAGGTGGTAATTCTAACTTGAATGCATTGTCATTAATTTTGTGAATGATCTTAAATGGTCCATAGAATCTAGGTGCTAATTTCACAACTGGATGTTTATCTACACTTTGTAATCTACGTTTTTCTATTCTCAACCAAACATAGTCATCAACTTTGAAATTCATTGCTTGTCCTTTCTTATTGGCTTGTTTGGTATATGATTGCTGGGCTTTTGCAATCATGTCTTTAACCTCATCAAAAATAGTAGCGTGCATATTAGCAATATCATCAGCACTCTGAATTCTATTTGATAAAGATGCAACAGGTGTAGACAATCTATAACCATAAATCACGTCAAACGGTACTTTCTTTGTAGATGTGTGTGGTGTATTGTTATATGCAAACTGTAATAAATGCAAATGTGTGTCCCATGTCTGTGGTTTAGAAATAGTGTAAGCACGTAAAAGATCTAAAATAGTACTGTTAGTGGCTTCTGTTTGTCCATTAGTTTCAGGATGAAATGCAGATGAAAAATCAATTTTTGTGCCTAGGTTAGCAAACAAAGTAATCCAAAAGTTGTTACAAAATTTGGAATCACGATCAGAAATAATAACTTTTGATCATCCATGATTAGTGAAAACAGTTTTCAAAAACAATTGTGCTGCGTGAGATGCTGTTAAAGTTTTCTTACATGGAATGAAATATGCTTGTTTACTAAACATGTCTACTACAGTCCAAATCATATCATGGTTAGCTTTAGTATTAGGTAAACCAGTAATAAAATCCATAGAAATTTGTTCCCATGGTCTTGATGGAATAGTTAATGTACGTAAAGTAGATATGATACCTCTATGACCTTGGTATGGAGGACAATGAATCTCATTCAAAACAAAATATCTAAATGGAACTATAACACATAATCTCTTCTCATAAAACATGAATCCATGATTATAAGACAGTGAATCAATAGGAATCCAGTTATTTCCAACTAATTTATTCCAATCAGCATGAAAAGTAATGTCCTGATGATAAGTATCTTTCATAGGAATTAAAGAATCAAATGATATAACAGAAATATTATGAATGGTAGGTCTTCTACTTAATGCATCGGCCACTACATTTTCTTTACCTGGTTGATATTGGATAATTGGATGAAAACTCTGAATAAATGCTGCCCATTTGATATGTCGGTCAGATATTTGGGGTTGGCTAAGTAAATGTCTAATACTTTGTTGGTCAGTCTTAATCATAAACTCAAAACCCTTTAAATAATGTTTCCATTGTCTTAAAGCTTGTACTACAGCTAATAATTCTTTATCATATGTGGAATATTTAAGTTCAGAGGATTTCAGTTTACAACTAGAATAGGCTATGGGATGATTGTCTTGCATAAGTACGGCTCCTATTCCAGATCCACTAGCATCAGTAACTACTAAAAAGAATGGTCTATTAAAATCAGGCAATTGTAATACAAGAGCATGGGTTAATGCATGTTTCAATAAGTTAAAGGATTTCTGTTGATTATCAGACCAATGATAAACAATACCTTTCTTCAAAAGTTTAGTCAAAGGCAAAGCAAGTAATGAAAAATTACGCACAAATTTCCTGTAAAAACTAGCAAGACCTAGGAAAGAAGGTAACTCATGTACATTTTTAGGTATAGGCCAATTCAATATTGCTTCTATTTTCTTAAGGTCAACTTTAATACCATCAGATGATACGATATGACCTAAATATTCAATTTCTATTTTAAAGAACTCACTCTTTTTCGGATTAGCATACAGTTGATTATCTTTCAACAACTTAAAAACCAAGGACAAATGTTCATAATGTTCTTTCTCATTTTGACTAAACACCAAAATATCATCAAAGAATACAATAACACAATGCTGATATTTCAAAAATATACGGTTCATTATTCTACTAAATGTAGCAGGTGCATTAGTCAATCCGAAAGGCATCACTAAAAATTCATAATGACCAAATTGTGTTCTAAATGCAGTCTTGAATATGTCAGACTTATCTAATCTCACCTGATGATAACCAGATTTAAGGTCTATTTTATTAAATATGGCAAAACTTTGCAGTTTATCCATAAGGTCATCAACTCTAGGAATTGGATACCTATTCTTTACAGTGATCTTATTTAAAGCTCGATAGTCAATGCACATACGATAAGTATTATTATTCTTCTTTACCAACAAAACAGGTGCACCAAATGGAGAACTACTAGGTCTAATCAATCCTCTATTTAGTAATTCCTCAACTTGATTTTGAATTTCTTTTTGCTCTATCTGGTTATGCCTATATGGTGCTTTACAAGGTGGTTGTGTACCAGGAATCAAATCTATTTTGTGGTCTTCTAGACGTGAAGGAGGTAAACCAGGTGGTAGATATTCTGCAAAACAGTCTTTAAAGTGTGCAAGAAATTCTTTATGCCTAGGGTGCATATGATTTTCTTTAACTTGCAGTTCATTCACCCAAATGAGATAAGATTTACTAGTTTTGCGTAATGCACGTTTAGCTTGAGTATGAGAAAGCAGTGGAAAAGCATTAGATGCATGCATACCATACAATGTAATATGTTTTCCTTGAAAATGAATATTAATTGAATGTGTGGAATAATCTATATCAGGGTTATGTTGATGACGCCAAGGCATACCTAAAATAATATCACTGGACTGTAATGGTACAACTAGAAAATTCCTTCTTTCAGTGTATTCACCAATTTGAATTTCTAAATCATGCACCTCTTGTGTTCCATTATACCTTGTGCCTAAAAATGTTGCTTTAATGCAATAATGCGTAGGAATAGTTTGTAATTTCAATTCTTTCACTAATTTTGCAGAAATAAAATCATGAGTACTACCATCATCATGCAAAATAATCTTTTCTTTTCCATGCACTAAACATTTCATTGTCAATAAAGAATGTGGAGTTGGCATACCTGGTAAAGTATCCGAAGGAGTAGTAATGCCGTCTTCATCTTCCGTGAAATCAGGCATTTCTTCATGTTCGTCATCTTCCATTGCTCCAAGATAGTTGATATGGACAGGTGGCTTCTTCGATTGGCAATTGGCTGCTAGATGTCCAGGTTGGTAGCATTTGTAACACACTATAGGTTTGGCTTTAGATACATTGTTTGCAATGGAATGAAGTCTAGGAATATTAGGATTTGGCTGTGCAATTGGCTTGTGGTTTTGATTGGTATTGGATGGTAAAGCAGGTGGTTTTGCCAAGTCTTACGGAAAGTTGATGAAGGAAAACGACCTTGATTAAATCTTCTAAAATTTGAGTTGAATTTCTTAGATCCATAGTTACCATTGGTTTGAAATTGCTATGGACGCTTGTCTCTTCCTCGAAGCTTGTCTTCAGTGCTAAAGAAATTGCGTCTTCAAGAGTTGCAGGCTTGAACATATTGACTTCAGCGTAGTAATGCCCAAGTAATCCAGACATATACTTGCGCTTGTGTGTCGTTTCAGGTACGTCTTCAAGCATGCGTAACTGGAGTAATGCATTCCAAAAGCGTTCGGTGTACTGAGGAATAGGCTCACGATCTCTTTGTTGAAGAAGGTCCCATTGCTTTATGGCTTTTTCATGGAATTGTGGAGGAAGGAAATTCTGCATAAACTTGTTCTTGAAATTCTCCCAGGTAGTGGGACAATCTATACTCTTACGAACCACGGTCCACCAAAGAGATGCTCTATCCACTAAATGATTAGTGACACACTTGATTTTATCTTTTTCTGCGTATGTTTCCTCATGAAAGTAATCATCAAACTGACTGATGAATGCAAGAACAGTTTTTCCATCTCGAGTGCCATTGAAAGTACGGAATTTGAAATTTCTTTTACTTATCTTTGTTTCTTTGCGGATGGATTGAGCTTCGAGAGTCGCGTCGATGGTACGTTGAATAAGATCTTCAGATTGTGGTTCCTCTTTGTCGGTAGTCGATCTTTGTAAATTAGCCAATTGAGCTTGCAATGCTTGCCTAGCTCGTCATTCTTTATCCAACTGCATCATAATTAAATCCAGCTTTTGCTCCATCGTAGGTTCAGGAAGATCGCCTTCAGCCATTAAATCATCCATATGTGGTTCCGTCATCCTGCAAAACTTCAAAAAACCTCACCTCAAAATCCAATTAGCGGGATGAGCGTAGCTCAAGATCGGGTGTACAAGGCTTATATATTTTTGTGTGTGGCTTTCACAATCTTCGTCTTTGGCTATTGCGAGATTTGTAATCTTTGAAAAATCTGTGTTTTGACCTTCTGCGTGTGCTAAAACTAGTTCAGCAAGTCTGCGTATGCGAACAGTACCTTCCAAAGAACAACTTTGCAGTTCGGAGTTTCTGCGCAGGAACAGTCCTTCTAAGAGTTTTGGACAGAAGTCAATTCTGACTTTAGGTGACTTGTCTGACTTGCAGAGTTGCAGACTTATGTGACTTGCAGAGTACCAGAACTTGTAGAACTTGAGTGACTTGATAGATTTATGTGACTATGGACCAACAGAACTTGCGAGATAAGTAACTTTGAACTTGAGTAGTTGAGAAGCCTTAGAAGACTTAGAGTATTAAGAAGCTTTATGCTTCTTAATCAGTCGACGATTTTGAGGACATGAATATGTCCTCGGTGGAAATTTTGGCGCCCTGAAGATCCTCACGTCCTTGTTGATCAATGTTTTTGAAGCTTTTATAAAGCTTCAAATTAAACTAAGCTTTAAAACTTTAGAACTTAAGCTTTTAAGCTTGACAATAGATATGGCTTATCTCTGTAACTCCACGACTTGTATGAGAGGATGTAAGAGTGGTCCTCCGTCATTGCAGGCCGGTTCTTCGCGATCTGAGGATGAAAACAGAGGTTCTTGACCGTCAGGAATCCACCTGTATCGACCGTTCGCGATGAGATTGACCATAGAGCTTGATCGTTCCAGGAGCTCCACCTTCGCACAAGATGGGTAGCGATTGGAAGCTCTCGATCTCAGCTTCGCTCTGATACCACTAATGCGCAGATCAGATGCTGTATGCTCGCGTAGTGAATGCCGGAAGGTCCCCAAGAACAAAAGAACTCTACTTTTTGCACAAAACTCAAGGTAAAAAGCATGCACGACATGAACAAGAGACCAATTGGGTGCAATCTCCCCCCATGCCTTGTGTGAGCGCTCCACAAAGCATGTATTTTATGTATTAATCATCTTCAAGCTCAAATAATAGCCCCAATTACAAAATAGCAAGCTTTTGGCTTTTGAGTTTGCTTTAGCACAAAATAGAAATAAAGCTAATGGGCGGTGCCCAAAGAATCAGGCATACCCAATACAATGTCCAAGTACAAATAACATAATCATGCGCCCATGCGCATACAAAATAATAAATAACCAATGCCTCAATAAATAGGCGCGACAAAATATAGGCGCCATGCCTAAGGTATGCACCCATCAAAATATAAATGATAACTCGAATACTCGCTATCCTCCAATGCTTTCCTCCACCACTGCTGCTATCTCTACACATCAACTGAAGCATTCACAATCGTTAGTAAAATAATACAATTAAACCGACAAAAGTGAATACCTAGCAGTCTTCAGCTACATAAATAAATCAACTGGTTAGAAATCAATCCTAACCTTAATTTATTACGAGTACGCACTCTAAACTCATAAACGTTTATTAATTTAATATGCATTTTGTGGAATCACCCGCTATGGAATCACCCATGTACACACTAAATTAATGAAACGCCCGAAAAGGATAGGCGTCCCCATCAACTTCTCGCACAAAGAATCCACTTTGTGTATGAGCCCCGGTCATCAAAGTTTACGGAATCCACCGTAAAACCTCACGGAATCCACTGTGGCACGGAATCCACCGTGAAATATGCCTCCTGGCATCACTTCTTGTGAAGTGTTTGTTTGCATAGCCATGTGGTTTGGCCTTGATAATGCCTTGGTTTCTTTTCAGTGGGACATGCAAGAAATTTTTTAGCCATGCCTTACTAATTTTATGAGGATATTCCTAGATGATTTTAGTGTGTTTGAAGCTATGCACTTACACCTCTACCATCTACAGCTCTACTTGATCCAATGTCTAGAGATTAGCCTTAGTCTTAACCCAATGAAGAGTGTGTTTGATGTCCAGGGAGGTATGCTTCTGGGACATGTCATTTCAAGAGATGGAATTATTGTTGATCTATGAAAGGTGGCAATAGTCATGCAAGTGGAAGTCCCCACCTCTCCCTCAACAATTTGTGGTCTCTAGGGCACATTCACTAGCATGGGTGACATCTATTGTTGTTGGCCCATGTTGTTGTTCCCTTGAATAAGTTGGCCCATATTCCAAAATTTTATTCCAATGGGATGATACTATAGATTTGGCTTTCCAAGTATTGCAATTAATGCTATCAAAGGCTCTAATTCTCATCCTTTCGGACTAGAATAAGGAGTTCTATGTCTTTATGGTGGATGCCTTAGATTGTGCTATTAGCAATCTTCTGATATGCAGGAGGATTCCAACGGTTAGTTTCGGCCTATTCACTAAGCTGGATGGCAATTGTATATGGCTAAAAGGAATTATTTTGTCACAAAAGTGGAATTTTTAGGGATTATCTATTCGATCATGAAGTGTTGGCACTATTTGTTGGGTAATCCATTTGTCTTTCATGTGGATCATTCCACATTGGTTTATCTCGTTTACCTTCACAATGTTCCTAGCTCCAGTGGATTCTCATACTTCAAGAGTTCAATTTCAGGTTGTTCACCGGCCTATTCTTTAGCATGTGGTTGCTGATTTTCTTTCTCATGTGGATTTCGATGAAGTTTTGGTAGGTGTGGATGATGATTTTCCTTATCCTCAACTCTTTGTCACTACAATAGTTGTCAAATCGGCACAAGGGCTTGTGAATCCTCCATGATCTTGGTATGAGGAGATTATTACTTTCTTCACATTGGAAGAAGCTCCATATCACTTAGCAATGGATCAACGGAAGCATTTGGTGCTTCACAATCAGTAGTTAAGGAGTCTATTGGGGTCGTTTCTTGATATAGGTGACCATTTGGAAAATCTAGTAGGCCAAGTTGTGGTGACCTACGATGCATGGTGATGTGCAAAAATGGATCCGCCAATGTGACTCTTGTTAGTGGCAAGGGTAACCTCTAGCCCAAGATAGGCTCCCTCTTCATCGCATACTTCCATTGGAACCATTTTAGAAATGAGAGCTTGATTTCATTGGTTCAATCAAGCCAATATAGCAGTCCGCACCAAGAATAGATTCATTTTGATAGCCACCACTGATTATTATATCAAATGGTGTGGAGGCATGAGCTTTCAAATATAATTCAATAAACTCTATCATTTCTTATCTTCTTAAGGATATCCTTATCCTAATCTGATATGGCTATCTAGTGGAGTTGGTGAGTGATTAGCATAGTCATTACATCAATAAAGTAATTAAACAATTGACTAGCATAGTCATTACATCAATAAAGTAATTAAACAATTGACTACCTTCTTCTTAGTAATCAACAATAAATCTTCACCTTACTATCCTCATGTCAATGGATTGGCCAAGTCCACCAATAAAACCTTGTACAACATTCTCACCAAGCTAGTGGAGCATCATCAAAAGATTGGGATACTAAACTTTCGAGCACACTGTGGGCTTACAAGCCTTCACATAAAGTGGACATTAGTCTTTCCCCATATAAATTGGCTTTCAAGCTAGCTAGCATGTAGATCTCAAATCAACTCCTTCCAAAGAAGTCCCTCCCTTTCGAGCTAGAAATTCTAGTCTAGCTAGGGATCTGGAGTTCTTATATGCTATCCCATGCGTAACTATGGGGCAAGAGTACCATATGGGTCACTTGTCAAAGAAGCAGCTCTTTATATGGGGACAAATAGTCTTGGTTTTCAACACTCGAATGGGAAAACTATCGAAGAAACTCAAATTTAACTAGACCAAACCATTTTGGGTATTCTGCAACACCGACTCTAATGCCTTTTACCTTAAAGATATTTAAGGAGATTTCATCTTGCATATTATCACAATGGGTTTTGATTGTGGCATTATCAATAGAGGGCTTGTTGTGTCCTTTCCCCTTGTCTGTGGATTTTTTCGAGTCTTTTGACTCTCTGAATTATATGGTTTCAATGGTTGTACCAATTATAGTACAAGTGGCTCCACTTCTGGTTTGTATAGCCTAGTGGTAGGCATTAGTGGCCCTTATTCATTACTTTGGGTGGTCACTCTTTTTGGCGATAATATGAGGCTTTATGTTATGAGTGGTACTTATTATGCCTCGAGGACCAAGTGGTTGATGCCAACATGCATTGGTGTGTACTTTTCAACCCTCGATCATTAGAAGAGTGACATTCAAATATTCATTCACATTTGGGCTGCTTTGTCTTTTGCAACTTTGTGATTGCTCTCTCTTGTCGCTCTTTGCCCTCTCTTCTTGCATGCCTTTCTTCTACATGATCTTTCCTAATGCCATGGTAGGCAATGCAGTCATGCTCAACACGATGGCCCCTATGCTTCCTGAGCACCTGGAGGCCATCTATCCATGGGCATGTTCTCTGTGCTTGGAGATCTTCATCTCCTTGATGTGGAGCATGATCCTTGCACATCCAGAGGCTAAGGCCATCTTTGCACAACTACATTAGGGCCCTATAGTGAAATTGGGCTAAGCTCACTATGAGCTTACTATGCAACAACTCCAAGAATGATTGATGTAGCCTATTGGTGGTGACAAGGAACTACCCACTATTCATAGCATTCCACAAATGGATGCCTTATTTTTCCCTTGTGTGTTGGGCAAGTATATGCTCAGTGGGATGCAAGAAACCAACAAAGCCAAGTAGGAGGTTTTCAAATTTTTCTTGGAGACACTATACCTACAGGCCAACAAGTCCTTCAATGTCTCCAAGAATCACCTCCATGTTCTACTTGGAGGATAACTCGCACTTAAAATGATCAAAGGTGGCGCTGGAAGGATGCTCATGAAATTTTTCTTGGAGACACTATACCTACAGGCCAACAAGTCCTTCAATGTCTCCAAGAATCACCTCCATGTTCTACTTGGAGGATAACTCGCACTTAAAATGATCAAAGGTGGTGCTGGAAGGATGCTCATGAATGCAAGCAAGGAAAGTAAGTTCTTTTGCTGTTAGAACCATGCGGGTAATGTGCAGCTAGGACTTTACGTTTTGATTCCCTATGCCTAGGGCTGAGGAGCCCCAACCTCATTTGGAGCATACTCGTTTGGAGGCTCCAAGATCACCTAGTCCAATTGGCAAGGCTAGAGCCACTAGGACTGAGTAACAGTCCTAGACTCAATCTCAAGGCACTGCTACATATGCAATCTCTTTGAATGTGAAAGTGAGATATGGTGGTCTATGTGAACCTACCGCTGAGGACAAGAGTCAGGAACGACTAGGAGCAGAGTAGGACGGTGTCAACCTGCATCTAGAGTGAGCCCACTTGACTAGTGCTTTGCTAGGATCAAGGTCCATTAGCAACAAGCTCGATTTCAAGACCCGCATCACAATGCTCAAGCAAGGGCTCTATGCGAGGGTGAAGTGGACTTGAGAAGAGTCGATTTCCCAAATGGCTGGCACCAAGTCTGATGCTACGACTACTACGGCTCGTTCGGGTCCCTTTGTGACCTTCCTAAAGAAATTCAACTTGGATATGGCATAGCGCTGCGAGGGGGTACCTTGCCCCTCAGCATGGTCATCGTGCCACAATCCAAAAAGGAGCTGAACCTGCTATGCACAGAAGTCATGGTGGTACGAGAGGAGAACGCTACCCTGTGAGAGCAGGTCCGTTGCCAGCAAAGAGGATGCGCAAGAGCGACACCGGTGCCCAGTTGCCTATCATGCTGCTCAACTTGATTTTGCAGATGCTATTCGGGAGTAGCTTGCACAAGAGGCTATTATCTTGCATGCTCGGGTCGTTGATGTTGAAGCGAAAGATGCCTCGATGTCACCGAGCTTATATTTTGGAAGGTCTTCAATAGTCCTACCAAGAGTAGATTAGAGAGGACTAGGATGTGGTAGTGCATTAGTTCTGGGCTCACAACGATAGCATGGATGCTAATGCACAATCCCACCATCAAGTTCCTAGGCCATTTGGCCTTTTTAGTCCTTCTCCACCAATTTTGGCTTCTACAGGTACAAGAACTTTAGCCTCAACACCAGGTATCAATCCATCTACAAGATCGATGGCTCAACTTCGGGCTACTTTGGGTTTCAAGATTCCTTTCAAGACTCTACACATTCGGACCAATTCGTTGGATCTGACTTCTACTAAGGTGACTCTAGCAATAGCTACAGGTAAAGGAAAGATGCCAATCTTGGAGGAGCCCATCACCCTTAGCGACAATGATGATAAATCAGCTCTGGCTTCCTTGCCAAATACCTTTGATCGATCTACTAGTGGCAGTTTGGTTGACCCGCAACTAGAGCTACTCATGGAACATTGTTGAGTTTTAGAGTAGCAAAGCATGCAGTTACATGATCATGTTTGAGTGTTGGAAGCTGATGCCCTCCTATTCTTGTCCAATGTAGAAGCTGAAGTGAAGTATTTGCTGATAGGAAGAATAAGTCTTTAATCGGATCCCAATTCTGAAAGGTCCATCTACTTGACAAGGCAAAAAGTCTGGCAATGCTCCTAGTCCAGCTCAACTAGGTCATCTAGGTGTAAAGCAACAATGATTCCAACCCTTCGATCAATGTCTGAAAGCACTCTCAACTAGTACAATTGCATGGCCAACTTACTCAATCAAAGGCCTTGTCATCAAAGTGGCTCCAGCAAATTTTTACTTTCATGGATGAACAAATGCGCTAGCTTTAGAAAGTGGATCATGTGGAGAAAAGTTTGGTAATTGATCTCATTCAATGGAATGACCTACTATGGGAGATTTGTCAAGGTGCTCAATACCTTGAAATCTTGGTAGCATAGTTGTTTTTCTTTAATGTTCCACAACCTCTGTTGTTGGTGGAACCACATTGACCATCATCTAAATTACCATCCATTTTTCCACCCTTATCTCATCTTCCTACTAGACATCAAAGGTCCAAAATTCACATCCTCCTCCTTTCGTCCCTTAAGTTTCTATTTTGGGTCTGATACTCATTGTTGTTCATCCTCCTAGTCGGCATGTTCCTTTTTTGGCTCCCTTAGCATAGTAGAGGTCGAGATGAAATGACTCTAGATGATCAAGGTGGCATCAATGATTGACTCCTGATGTTAGTGGTGGTGACTACATCAAGTCATGGACTAGAACAATCATTGGGCCACATAATTCTATCTACAAGGAGTACGAATGGATTCAAGTCCACCAAGGTATGCCATGTGTTGGGCTGTACCAAATGCCAAGGAGTCAAGAGGCATATATAGAAGAGTCAAGAGTCATGTCTGGATTCATGTGTGTTGTTATCTGTCTGCTAATTGAGCAAAGTTGATTCTTGTATTCTAATGTGCTCTATTGTGTCAATAATAATGGCAATGGTCATTCTATATTCCAAGGGTAATAATGAAGTACAATGAATCTTTTGTTCCGAATTCTGTCTTTGCCCAAAGTTCTTTCTGTTCTTTTGTGCAATGAAGTAATGAATCGTCAATATGAAATTCCTTGTGATAGGTTCGATTATTGTGGTATTCTATCTCTGATAAGTGTATTTGAACCCAATTATAATACTCTACCCTTCTTTTTGGTCCAAAACTAGTCTTTCTTTGATTTATGCATGCTTCTTCGTTTAATAGATCTTTCCCAGTCTAAAATTAACCAAAGTTCCATGGCCGCAACACCTAATGTCCACTCTGGTTGACCATCATAACTCAAAATTTTTCTACAATTTGCATGAGAGAAACCCCAACTCTCTTTAAAAATATATTTATAACATATTATCCTTGAAAATCTTACAAGTATCCAAAAAATAAAAATGTTGACCTAAAAAATAATATTGGTGCAGCTCAAACATTAGTATACCCTTGCTTCTAGTGCTTGCACTTTTATTTCATGACTTCTTGAATTTCTGCATTCTTGTTTTCTTAAATTCTTAAATTTTGGAATTCTTGCATGTCTTAACGAAAGTCCATGCTTTTTAGCCTCGTGGTTTTGTGCAAAGAGGGCAAGAAAACAAAGTGTGCAAATGAAAAAAGGCATTGTATAGTTTGACACAAGCACCTTAAGCTTGGTATAAGAATATATAGAATATTTCACTCCATGTGGTCTTTAGAATAGTCCCACTGAGAGCACCTTATATGTCAAACATGAGGGTAATGTGACTTTAATCATTATGGTTTTTTCCGACGACATGTTGCTCATTGGTCCTAATGAGACACGCATTACTGATTTCAAGGTTGAGTTGAATTCAACATTTAATATGTCAAATTTGGGCCTATTTGTAAAGGGAGCTCTCGCTCAATAGCCAAGATGAAGACGTACAGATCACTTATTCCTTCAAGTGTTTCAAGAGAGCACTAATGGCTACCTCTCACATATCCGACACGCTATCCCTCTCTGAGCTTACCTTGATGCCCGATTGAGTTTCTTCCTCTCTCCAGCACTCCGATAGCTCCATGATTCATGATGCAAGCTCAAGCATCCTCAAGCCTCTCCCTCCAGGCTCCATCCTCCATAGGCACACGTGAGACGAGAGAAGAGAAGAGAAGAGAAGAAGAAGAGAGGAGATGGTGGAGGGCTTCATCTCCAAAATCCCTCACCCTCACACACTCACACCCTCACACAGTCACTCCCTCGCTCACTCACACTCCCTCCCTCAATCACTCACAAGCAAGCAAGAAGCAAGAGAAGAGAAGGAGAGAAGAAGAAGAGTCCACTTTGCCACATACCAAAGAACGAGCTTCTCATTTTCTTTTTGAGTTTATATACAAAGCCCTCATCCCTTTGGGCACCCATCTCCTTTTTTACATGACCAGCCATCATGGCAAGGTCCTCCTTTCCCATTCCCTTCTAGTTTCTCTTTCTCTTTACCCATGTGCTTCTATCCTTTACAATTTGCACAGGAGAGAGTCTGGAGCTCTTTTACAAAATTTTGGTGACGCCTTTGCATTTTAAAAATGTGCTTCTACGTTTGACTTAGCTTTTGAGGCCGCCCTTGCACTTTTGGCCATTTCCCTTCTTGCTCCACCTCTTTTAGTCTACCCAACTTGTGCTTTTTTTCTTTCTCAGCTTTCTTCTTGTGCTGAGGTTAACATTACCCCTTCCTAGTTAAGTGCGAATCCCATGGCATTGATGTGTAGTGGTTGGAAGGTGGGATGGATGTAGTTGGATGGCTTTTTTGAGTTTGTATACAAGCCCTTGCAGGGGATGGTGTGGAGTGGATCTGTCATTGAATTTAATATTGTGTTGGATGGATCCATGCTTGGAGAATGGCAGGTGGGTGGATCTGTCTTTGAAATTGATGATGGTGTTAAACGGATCCCTACTTGGAGAATGGCGGGTGGACGTGTCTTTGAAATTGACAATGGTGTTAGATGGATTCCTGCTTGGAGAATGGCAGGTGGACGGATCTGTCTTTGAAATTGACGATTGTGTTAGACGGATCCATGCTTAGAGAATGCCGGGTGGACAGATATGTCTTTGAAATTCAGGATGGTGTTGGACGGATCCGTCTTTTGGCCCTCTATGTTTGCCTTCTCCTGTGCTGTTCCAAATGAGCTTCTTCATTCACTTTTTGACTGTGGGTCTGCCTCTTGTTTTGCATGCATGGTGACGTTGTCGCATAAGATGACCCCTCTCTTAGGTGGGTGCTAGTTTTAGGACACTTGCAATTTTGAGCTGATGAAGGTTTGATGAGAAAGGATGGATATGTGAGTTGAAGATGATGGGGTCTCAGGGGAATTGGTCTTCAAAAGAAATGGATCACTCGGTTAAGGTGGTGGAGGCCGAGAGCGCATTACATCGATGATGGGGCCTCCGAAGTTGGAGCCCTATTTGTACCTAAAAAGAAAAGAATGTGCACTACCTAGGGGTGTGCTTGCATTGTCGTATGGTGCATTGTGCTTGTGCTAGTGGGACTGGGAGTTGGGTCGAAAGCCTGGGTGTTGTACCTCACTTAAGGACCCAGTTTGTGCACAAGGGAGGTGCAGTGCGTGTAGCTTAGGGTGACAAGTCTAACCATAGGTGAGTGTTACCTCCCTAGGTATATCCTGCCCTTGATTTTCCCTAAGTGTGAAGTGGGGAATCAAAATGAGGCTAGGGGGTTAGGGATGGAGCTGATTGACTAAAGACACCGGATGCTTGAGAACCCCTAAGTGTAGTGACTATGGCCTATGTGGTGTAAACTATTGTTTATTGTGATGTCGTCACTTATCATCTTTGCTTTCTTTCTTCTTCTTCTCTTTTCTTTTTGATATATTTATAAATAGCTATGGTGGTGCTCCTAGGTTGTACCCTGGTCCTCTTATCATGATGCATCATGGGGTGGCCTAAGGGATTTTCTCAAAAAGGCACGACTTTGCATATAGCTCTTGAGATTAGCCCTGATGTTTAAAGGTGTGGTTGACAAAAAGGGGTGTCCACATCTGGTAAACCGGCTATTGTTCATGTCTTTGAGCACCTTCATACAAAAAGCGGGTAACAACGTAGCCCTCATCTTTAACCAAGGCCATGGCACAACTATCTATTCCTAGGTTGAGATAAAAAAAGAGTGGAGGTAGGTGGGCCTCCTCGAGGCTAGCGGTTGCTTTAGCAGAAACCTAATGGTCCTAAGATAATTACAAGTTGTGATGAAAGTGGGGTATGGACAGGATGAGAAATCCTCAAGGAAGTGTGTGATTGAAGGATGGAGGTCTCCTGTCGTGAAGGTCAGGCACTCCTCAGGATTCTCTGCATTGGCATTGTAGATTTTGGGGAAGTTGTATCTACCATGCTCCTCCTATTGTAATCTACTCCGTGTTTGCGAGGGTAGGGCATGTAGATAGGATCGTTCCTCTCTTCAAGGAGTGTGCCACAAAATGCCATCCATGCATCAAGGTTCATGTCCCAGATCCTCCTCTACCACTTGGGATGTGCTTCAAAGCCTTGGACCGTCTTGGGAATCTGGTACACCTTGTCCTACCAATAGTCTAGAGCTTCCTGCCTCCATCACGTGATCACTATGCTTCGCTCCGCAACACATCAATTTGACAAGTTGTTGTCCATTTGAATTATTATGTCCCCTACTTTCACTAGTAGGACTCGATCTAGGGCCCATGGGTAGAGGAATGATAGTTTGAAAGACAGGGTTTGGAGTTCTCCTTGCTCCCAAATTTTCACCTCTTGGGGCCAGTTGATAGGATAGCAATCCTCGCGTTGTGGCATGGGCTCTCCAGGAAGCTATTGGGGTTGTGCGCTCTAGTTCTTTGCTACACTTGCTCCACCAATTCACGTCTTCTTCTCCTAGTGGCAATTACACGCTCTAGTACTTGGCTACCTTATGGATCTTCTTGGGGTTCATCTAGCAATGGTGGGCTAAGCTCCCGAACATGTTGCTCTTCTCCTAGCTCCTGCTCAAGATCCGTCCCTTCCTCTGGAGGTTTCTCCTGTGGGGTTTGAGCTAGGGGTGGATGAGGTGGCTCATGCTCTTCAAATTTTAGCTCCTTCAGATCATCCGTGGAGAGGCCGGCTTGCCTCAAATATTGCCATTGTTGTTTTCTTGTTAGGCTGGTGCTGGTGGGGAGAGCTCACTCATGTAGGCCATACTTTAAGGCTGTGGTGGTCAATTCTAGCTTCCTTTTCTTCCTCTCCATGGAATCCTCACCCTCGGCTTGTGTTACATGGAGCACTATTCCCAAGAAGGCTTGTCGTTGCACTTCTGAACTTACTTCTACGGCTTCAAGCTTGGCATCTGCCAACACCCGCTCCCATTCAGTTATGGCCAAGCGCTCAGCAAGTTCTCACACTCATTCAAAGTTGTTATCATTCCACTTTTGGGCCCTTTCTTCCAACTCCTCCTTGCCCTTCTCCATGCTTTGAGACAGAATCATCACCACTTGCTACTATTGTTCATTCCACACATCTAGCATGTGTATCTTCTCCTTGTTCCAATGGTTCAACTACTCCTCGACTATCCTCTAGGCTTGTTGTGCCATGGAGAGCTGCATGGAAGTTTTTGACAGCCTCTCGTTCCTCCATGCATGAGCATCTTGGTTTCCTTCCTGCCGATGTCTCTCCGATTCGGCCACGGCTTTTATCTCCTCCACCTCTTGTTTCAAATCTTCCAGCTCCTCCTATAGCCTTTGGGTTGCTCGCTTGATGGTTTCTTCCCTCTCTTTCTCCAAGTGTTTGATCTCCCTTTCCAGTCTCCATTGCTCCACCAACTCTAGGGCAGTCTTCTTTTTCAAGTATTCTATTTCCTTTTGGTATCTCTATGCCCTCTCCTCTATTGCGGCCTCTAGCTCTTCCATAGCCTCTAGGATGTTGTTCATATTCCCTTGCAACTCCTCACTCAACTTTGCTAGTTCCTCATTGAGCTGTTATAGGCTTATGCAGCTCTGTTTCTCCTCGGGCCACTTTGTTTCCCACTCTCCTTCTTCTCCTTTCTTGGCTTTGAGCTACTCTTTCAGGTCTTGGATTTCTCACATTGATGCTCTGTTGCCTGGCGGGTTGCTTCCAACCTGAGTGTAGATCTCTAGCTTGGCTATTCCCACTCTCCTCTCCTCCTTGGCCTTCTCTAGTTGCGTTAGTAGCTCTTTGACATAGTCATTGTACATTGTGGCAGATATTGTAGGGGATGTTGTAGTTGTGGAGGCCTCTAACTTCTGCCCCTTGGGATCTTGCCTTGATTCAGCATTAGTCTTTTGGCTCCTACAAGGGGGGGGCCTGCTTCCAAATCTGGAGCTATCTCCTACATCTTTGTCACCAAGAATTGCATCATGGACATCAACTTGCTCATGTCCATGACTGCTACAATTTCTTGGGCGGTCGAGGAGGTCGAAGTGTGGGACATGCAGATTGGGGGAAGGGGTGCATTGGGGCCTTACCCTTGCCCGTTACTATTGGGACTGCTTTGATTTTTGAGGCCTTGAAACTGTTGCTTGGCTCTCCTTCCCCTCGAGGGCTCATGGTGGTTGGTCCTTCCATGCCCAATGTCTCCTCCACTGACCTGTGTATGGCCTCGGCCATGTCCTCATCTTCCTTTCTTCTCAACTCTTATGCCTCTTGATCTGCTTTTCTCTTTCTCTCATCTTTGGCCCTCTTAGACTCTTTTCGGGCCCTCCTCAGCTCGGCCCATTCCTCCCTTGACTTTTTTTTTTGTCTCCTTTTGTAGCTTTGATGGGGTTCCTTCTTCAGCACCTTTGGCTCTCCTTGGCCAGGCTACATCTCCTGCTCTTCCCTATCACTTATAGTCCTTTCACTGGACTGTGCCTATTTGTGGTGAGGCAATCGGTCAAGGGTTTCCCCTACTCCCTCTTGAACTCCCTCCGTGCCCTTCAAGGCCTCCTGTTAAATGATGGCCGTTAGGATTCCACCGATGAACCTGATGGTGGATGCCTTGGAGGAGGACTTCTTTCAAGTTGATCTTGTTCTGGAGGCCGAGGATTCCCCTCCTGCCCACTACTGTGCTGGTGGTCAAAGCTTTCGTTGAGCTTTCAATAGTTTTTTGCATGAAGGTGTTCCAATCTATTTCATTTGGGGATCCAGTTGCAATTCTCTCCAACAACGACACCTCGATTCCGTTCATAAGGTCATTGTACCTTTAACTAGAAAAGAGAGCATGGACCATCTTTGCCTACAGCTCAACAGCTTGATCTCAGGATTTGGGATGTCCGCTAAGCTTATCCCATCCACTGTGCATACAACGGCCTTATTCATCCCTAGCATGCTATACATGTCCCTCTTTGGGCATCGCTTTGTCCTGCTAGTCAAACCTAGGGCCTTCCCCACCACTGCATGGCTCAATTCCATCTCTACTTGGTGGGCTTCTTCCCCTTTCCTGATTGTCACCATGCCACAATTCCTTTTGACATTGAAGCTCCTCAGAAATTATGTGCACTTGCCGTATTCAACGGCCTGTTGCCCAGTGGCCTTCTCTACGTACTTCTGTAGGCTGCACTGTTCCATGAGTTGCTTTATGGGTGGCTCTTCCATGATGGCGTCTTCTAGGTTCATATGGTGTGCTTGAATGTGAACTGGCTATAGCCCCTCATTTCTACCATCAAGCCATACTTAGCTTGTTCTTCCTTTGTGAATGGAAGCTTGCTACCTTTAACTTGCCCTGCCATTTTAGGTTATTGTCATATATCATGGTTCACCATTAGCATTCTTAAGACATTTTCTTATTGGAAGATAAACAAGAGTTAATCATGCTTTTCTGGAAAGAAGAACATGCTTTAAGCATAAAAAGAGAATTTTCCTTCAAGCATTTCTATTCATTTCCAGAATTTTATGACACTTTTCCTTGATTTCACCTTACTTCACCTTACCCCCTCCCCCCTTGGGAATGAGAAGAATCCTTCCTAGGATTAGAGGTTGAGAGGTTAAGGGCATTTAGCACATGTTCTTGGGGCTTTACTTCCGCATGAGCCAAGTATAGAAATTTGGATTTTATTCTAAATTAGCATAGTGGTCCATGTTAAAAGGGCAGATGCCTACTTGAGTGATGTAGGTGAGAACATCCGTGAGGAAGTTACTAAAGTTTACTTGATTGGCAATGTGTAACTCCTCCTCGGTCAAAATTCCATCTAGATACGGGTGGCTTAGGAGGTGCTCTTCTAGGGGTCGATCACAAATGGTGGTCAACACCCTATAGGAGGTTGGAGCTACATAAGTGGGGTCATACTCCGAGGTTTTGATGGCCCATCGTTGCTTAGCATCAGTCATGATTTGGTATCCCTCTATAGCTCCCATTGAATTCGGAGAGCATACCATTTTCCCAAGAAAGAGGAGTCGATGCGAGCCAGTTGTTTTAACTCCTCGATGTCTCCGTCTGTGGAAAGGATGGTGATCTTGTGATATGACATAATAAGGAATCAATTTCGTGCATGTTCTTTGGAGACCTTAGTGGCAATTAGCTCCTTGGCTACGTCGAAAGCCTTAATGAATAAAAATTCTGATTCTTCCCAAGAATAGGGGAGTGTACGCACTTCTGTCACTATAGCCTCATCCAAAAGACCTAAATCTTGTATGTCATAACTTTTAGCAACTGTCATAAATGTAGCATTTAAGTGTCTAAGGCAAGCAACCAAGTCATCCCCCATGTTCTCGGCTAAGTCCGCGGCCAAGGTTAGAATTGATCTCTGCTCATAAGAGGGTCTAAGGCCTACATCGGGCAGTTGGGGTTTGACTAAACTAGAGATTTCAAGCTTATTGTTGTAGCTTGAGTTGCTTCTGAGGTTTTGGCTTGGTCTATTATTCAATAAGCTGGTCTGTGGCTACTAATGGCGCTCTTCAGGCCTGAGGGACACTAGTAGGCCCAGGTTGAGACAATTGGTTAGCGGGTTGCGGTTTTGGCCTATAGATTGGTTTAGATTTTGCGGACCTAAACTTTGGAGGTTCTAGGGATTTAGCAGTCTGAGTCTCTTGTGATCTGAGTTCCTAATCTATCTTGATGTTTCATGTGGTCAATCTTAAGGGCAATGTTTGAGTAGGGCCTTTAGCTGTTTTGGCCTTAGGTACCCAGACCTAGGTGTTACCCTCAAAGTAGACTTGCGCTTGCAATAAGGTCATGGGGACCCATTGCGGTTGATCGTATGTTGATGTTTATGGTCTCGTCTTGGCTTCTTAGGTTTGCCCATCTTAGGGTTTGGCAATGAGTGGTGACAAGTCACGACCCCCCTCCCTAGACTTGATGGTGGGGTTCTCTACTGGTGGCTTTGCAGACTTTGAAGGAGTCATGCAGCCCTTGCTAAAAGCAGTGACTATACGCACATTGCCTATGGTGAGGTGAATGCACTAGGACTCGTAGTCGACATTGCAATGAGCTTGTGGGCATCCTAACAATGAGTTTGTACCTTCATCTTTAGTGTTTTGCAATACATAAAAGATCATTGGTATGCTCTCAAACTCGATAGAGATTGCAATTTCTCACTTTCCCAAGTGGGCATATGATCAGCCCCTAAATGGGGTGAGTTTGGTGTTAGTGGGCTGTAACTACGATTTGCCAATTTGGGTCCAATGCACATGAGATAAGACATTAAAGTCAGCTCCCTCATCGATCAGCGCATTGAGGGTGGTCGTGTGCTTGGTAGTGACTATCATGCTTAAGTAAGCTGGTTCTACCATTTCCTTGTCCTCATCTTTAGTCTGCGTAATTGTGGACACTCGTACATTGATAGGGGACTCCATCATTGGAGGCTCATGGAATGGGTGTGTGGGAGGGTAATACTTCTTGATGCAACTACCATTGAAGAATCCTATGCCCTCTCCTTACAGGGTTTCGAATCCCACATTACCGGTTCTGCTGATGGTGTGGACCTTGAAAGGCCCTAGCCCTCTAAACTTCATCTTTTGTTTATGACCCTTGACAGAATACAAGAGTACTAAATCTCCCTGTTCGAAATCTCGTTGTTTGACATGCTTGTCAAACCGACTTTTGTGTCTTGCCTTCTCACATATTAGCATGTGGGTGACTAGAAGTCAAGTTTTTGATAGACGTTCTAGCTCAACTAGGCACTCTGTCCATGCCTCCTTTCCATCCCATCTCTCTTGATGAGCAATTCTCAAGCTAGGAATAAAGAACTCTATAGGTAAAATTGCTTCAATTTGGTAGGTCAACCTAAGGGAGTCTATCCCATAGCCATTTTATAAGCTGTGCAGTAGGCCCATAAAGCTTCCATGAGCTTGTTATCCCTATCGATGCGCGAAGCAGAGACTACCTTGGTCAGGATGTTTACTAGAATTTTATTTGTAGACTCAATCTATCCATTAGACGAAGGATAGTACGATGAGGATTTTCGATGGAGGATTAAAAAGGTGGATAGGAGATGAGCGATCACTTCATTGATAAAGTGTGTGCCTTGGTCACTAACAAGTTTGATGGGGTAGTCGAATTGTGAGATCACTTGCTCCCAAAGGAACTTGGTAGTGGTCCTAGCATCATTCTTTCTTGTAGCTCATGCTTCCGCCCACTTCGTGAGATAGTCTGTGGCAACAATGATGTATTTTCCTTGTGAGTATTGTGAGGTGGGACTAATTGGCCCAATGAAGTAGATTCCCCAATTCTCGAATGGATGCCTTGCAATGATCGGACTTAACTCCATTTTGTCCTTGCGAACTAGTACCTTGGTTTTTTGACACTCATCATAATGCTTTATGAATTGTGTTGTGTCTTGGAAAAGAGTATTCTACCATAGCTAAGACTGCAGCACCTTGTGGGTTGTTGTGTCTTCACCACGCTGAAATGTCCTCTTGCTATTCCAATGTGTGCTTTTGCAAGTGCATTGTGCATTTTATGCTCACACACACATCTACACAACAATCCATCTTGCCCTAACTGATAGAGTTGTCCTGCTACTATCAATTGATAAGGTTGGACTTTGAGAGTGAGTCACCTAAGTCGGGCTTTCTTTATTGGTCGTTCAGGGAGTCCACGCTCAAGCACTTGGACTATGTCATCTACCCCCAGTAAGGCATCAAACTAGCTCTAAAAAAATCTATTTCGCTGGGTAGACTAAATAGATGTGCATCAGGTAGTTCATCTTTTCAATGCCTTGCCTAGGGCTTCTCCTATGGGGATGCAAGACCTGTGGTCGGCCATATAATATTGCTTTCTTTTACGCACGACCTCAAAGAAGTCGAATTCTAATAGTAGAAGTAGCCATCAAGCTATGCGTCCTGTGGTGCACGATTTATTAACAAGGTAGAGTAGGGCTTGATGGTCAACAAAGAAGGTAAAGGGCGTAGCCAAAAGATAATGTCAAAACTTCTTTACAACAAATACCATGGCTAACCCCTCTCTCTCCATTGTTGAATAATTCATTTTCGTATCCGTGAGTTGTCTACTAGCAAACCTCACAGGATAGTCTAAGTTGTGCTCACTAGGCTGGCACAACACCACTCCTATAGCGAATTTAGAAGTGTCAATGTGAACATGAAAAGTGATTGTCCAATCTGGGGCTTGTAGAATTGGTGCAGTGGTTAGAGCGTTTTTCAATTGCTCATATGCACATTAGCATTCCTTGGTCCATTCGAATACGATCAGCAACTTGTAAAGAGGTCTAACCATCAATGCATAGTTCAACACAAATTGCCGATAATACCAGGTATGGCCTAGGAAGCACTAAACTCCCTTGTAATCAGTTGGTGGTGCGAGATCGACGATAACCCTGACTTTCGAGAAGTCAGTGGCAATGCCATTCTTCGACACCACATGCCCTAGGATACATTCGTGCTTCACCCAAAACTGGCACTTTATGAGGTTTAATGGGAGACGATATAATCGACACCATTCAAAGACACCTCCGAATTTGTCTACATGCTCCTTCCAAGTGGAGTGAACACATGGAGTTTGTCTACATGCTCCTTCCAAGTGGAGTGAACACCATTCAAAGACAGCTCGGAGTTTGTCTACATGCTCCTTCCAAGTGGAGTGAACACACAGATAGTCAATGAAAACCTCTAACTCCTTCCTAAGCATATCTTTGAATATAGCACATATGAGCCTGTGGAAGGTAGCTGGCACATTAGTCAACCCAAAGGGCATGACTATGTAGGCAAAGACTCCCCACTTAGTGGCAAAGGCGGTCCTGTGCCTATCCTCAAGGTGCACTTGCACCTGTTGTACCCCAAGAAGCCATCCAAGAAGCCATAGGCCTCTTTACTAGCTACTCTTTTGAGCATGTGCTTGGTATATGGCAATGGATAATTATCTCTCTTGGTAGCAACTTTTACCTTCTTATAGTTCACGCACACTCTGATCTTCCTGTTCTTCTTTAATACAATGACTATGGGTGAGACCGAGTCTATGTGCTCAATCTCGTAGATGAATCCTGCTCTCATTAGCTTATCAATTTCCTCCTTGATAGCATGGGTATGCTTTGGATTCATGGGGTACGATCGGCATTGCATCGGGTGTCATGTGTATATTGTGAGTCACTACAATTGGATCTACCCCTTTGAGTTCCTCCAAAGACTAAGCAAAGATGTCTATATACTCATGCATGAGAGCAATGAGACTTACTTCCTCTAGTTTGGTCAGTTCATTAGCTATAAAGACAGGTCAAGGTGTCTCCCCCTCCCTGGCTAATTTGACCTCCTTGACCCTGGCGGGTCCTTCTATGGGTTTGCTTGCTTGTCCCTCACATTTGGCCCCCAGCAAGATCACTATCCTATCACCTGTCTTGAACTTGGTGAATCTCCTTGGTAGGTCTTGCGGTGTTCTTTGCTCCTCTACTTGCACGTCCTTAGGCTACTTTCTTCTTCCCTCCTTTAATCTACGGTGCCTAAGGTGGATGGGTAAGTCCCCCTTGGTGCGTTTAGTCTTGGAAGGTTGAGGTATCTCGGGATCACTATCTCAGCTTACTTCTGAGACTCAGAATCGGACTCTCCATCTTCGCTAGAAGAGGGAGTCTCTCTTGGTGGTCGTAGCTCCAATGATGAATCCTTCTCAATAAGCAATGGCATGGCACTTGGTTGGGCTAGGCCTGCTTGCTCAAAGTCTATTGCACCTACGTGCTCCAACCAGGTGTGATCACAAGCCATGTGCATGACTCCTCTTTCGATTCTAAAGGCATTTCCCTTACGTGGTTTGGAGTTTGCTCATATTTTCTCTATCACCCATCCCTCAGAGTCGTACTCTATCATGTCAATCTCTCCTTCACTCTCATCACACTGAAGAAACAACAATCCTCATATTCATTGTTAGAGCTATCTTCATCCGATTGCTCATCATTTCCCAAGTCTTGATATGTTTATTCCTTCCCATTGGTAACTAAGGCCCAATTGTACATCAAGTTTAAGTCATGCACTTTGGTCCACTGCCACTTAGGTCTATTTAAGAGATCTTCGAGTGGTTTAAGATTTGTTGACGGGTTGCCAGCTAACTTGTTGGTCAAGTGTTCCAAGATCTCATGGAGCTCTTATCTATTGTTCGGTACTTGGAATGAGACCGGGTTGGTTCCTCTCTATGCATTCCTAGCCATCATGCGGATTGCCATTGAAGGCTCTTCTCGGGTCTTGCCAAATGCTTTAACATCTTGCTCGTATTCCTCATTGTCCAAGAACGACAGGTCAGTTGTAGCAAGGACATGAATTCAATCTCGCTCATCCTTCGGGCAAGGGATATACTTAATCAATCGTCGATAAAATTTCATATTCTGGTTGTCACCCTTCAGCATAGAGGAGATGGCATCTAGGTCAACCCTTGTAGTCTTCCATGTGTCCATCTCTACTCTTATGGCACATTCGATTGCCTAGGAAGATCAAACCATTTCCCCAGTCTTCTATGATTCTTGCATTGCGCATCCAGGGTCGTCTAGCAAGATATCATAGTCCACTCCCTTCATGATTATAAAATCAATCGAGAATTGAACTCCTGCGATTTTTATTAGCCAATACTTTAACATGCCGAATGGCTTCACTTTCATTCCATTAGCTAGAGTGACATTAAACCTAGCCCTCTTGACTGGTGGGTTACCCCAGGTCTGGAGCACTGCATGGCTTAGCACACTGACTCTCACTCCCGTGTCTACGATTTCTTTCCTTATGGTGTCACCTAGAGCTAAGACGGAAAGACAGCATGCATTTCAGTGCCCTCTCAAAAAACATTCATGTGCAAGTATTTTGGCATTGAGTGCATTGTCAGACTCGGTATCTGTGTTTCTACGTCATGTTCGTTCAAGTCAACAACACCTTGCCCCATTTGTCCTTCAACCCACTATTTCAATTCCCAGCACAGTGGAGACGATGCTGCCTAAGCAAATCTCCTAGGCTTAGCATCACAAGGGTGGTTACCAGTGAGGTGAGAATGGCCTTGGCTGATTCGCTGGCCCGTAGCATTTAGGCTTTGTTTATGTGGCATTGTTTGTGGTGTCATTGTATCTCTCAATTTTGGTCGTGGAGGTGACACTGGCATGCTTGTGCTTGAGAGATCACCGATCTCATCCTCAAATATAGACTCGGTGTATTTTAGGTGTTCCTGGGCTTCTTTCACCCACTCCTTCACCTTTTTGATGGCCTCAAGTTGGTGCTTTGGGTTGGTGGGGTACTCCCCGACCCTCGAACTTCCTTTCTCAGCCGTCTTTGGGGCCGTGACATTTCTACTTCTATGTCTGTCACTCTCTTTCCTACGAGCAGCATTGTGGCACTCTTTTTTTTTAGCGTGACCTTTGCATCTAGTTTCTTCCTCCTTCTCCTATGGCTCCTCTTTTCAATTGAGGCTGCATCTAAGTTGCTAGGCCCTGGCAATGATATGCCAGCCTGCTTTGTCTATGTGCAGGTCATGACATGCAACAGGATAGGCGTGGCCTCCCCATCGAGTGTCTCGACACCGAACAACCCTAATAGGATTGAGGGCTCATTTGTCGAGTTAAAAGAGCACTTTTGTCCTGGGATAATCAACAAAGAGGTGCATGATTCCACATTCAGTGCATCTCTGATCAGCCTTGTCTCAATTTTCTTACTCCTATTAAGGGTAGCGCAAAGAGATATGTCCTAGATGACAACAAGTCCAACATGTTATTGGTTCTTTGGTTTACCCTCCTAAGCCTCTATCTAATGCCATCAGTGGTACTAGTCGGTAGTCCATAAGGACTGCATTTCCCTCTTCGTCTTACGAGACATAAGGGTGTACGTAAGGCTCTTCATCATTTGGCTCTTCCACGTAGTGGATTGGAGTGTCACTTGGTGGATGGGTCACGTAGGATCCAAATGGTCTAGGTCTGCCCGTAGGGTTTATCTCCATCCTAGGAATGGCTAGCTTGGCATCATTGGGTGTTGGGAGAGCCAATGGGGCTCCCTGTTTGAAGAAGTTTGGCGGCCTATTTGCTAGGTATGGTTGATTATATGGTTGCGAGCATGGGAGTCTCCTTGGCAGTCTACAATGCATGGCATTGTGGCCAAACCTACCACAATTGGCACAAGGTCAGGACTGAGGATCCTGACACTCAGTTGGAAGGTGGTTTCCATCACAATATACACATTGGATGTGAGGACATGCCAGTCGTCTCATTATTTCTTGTAATGTGACTAGCTCCATCCTCATCTCTACTAGCTCCTAGCTTGAGTCAGTGCCCTTGCCTTTATCTTGAGTACTTGGGCCTATTGTTGAAGCTCTCTCAGGATTCCTAGAGGTAGTCTCTTCTCAATTCAAGCTCCTAGAATTTCTCTCCTTCAGCTGGTCGTCCACTCTAATGGCCTCTTCAAAGACCCTTGTCAGCGCTCTCAAAGAGTTTTCTGTTCATGGCATAAATCATGGAGTTCTTATGTTTGTAGAAGAACTTCATTAGGATTCACATGAGAAACTTTCATACATAATTCAGTCATTATTTCCCAACATTTGACCTAGATACCATTTAATCTCATGAGTTCCTTTGTAACTTGACATGCAATTTTCAGTTTCTATCATGTAAATTAACAAAAATTAAGTCTATGGGGACTATCAACTTGATCAACAAGAGGTAATTGACAGTTTACAGGTTATGTCACATTGGTTCATGAGGTGTATTTGCTTGGAAATCAAGAAGAGTGCCCAAAAGTCCACTAGGTTTGTATGGGACCTGAAGTAATGGACTTGTGTGACTTGTAAGTGACTCCACTTTTGTGTGGAAGAAGAAGAGAAGAGCAGCCCACATTTTTCAACTCAATTTTTGGGCCTGCACACCTGTGGCAGATGGAGGGAGAGCTGAAGGCTATGGTGCATGCTCCAAAGCATGCAAAGACAAAGCAAATTGAAGAAAGAGAGGAGATACAAACAAAGAAGGTGAGAGTCTTTTTTGCCCATCCATTTGGTATCACGAAAATAAGTGGTATGACAGTCCATAAAAGGGAAAAACAGAGATAAAGTATTCAGCCTGCTCTTATGCACGTCTTCTTCCATTCTCTTACCATATTCATGGTCCATTGAAGCCCCTCTTGTGCCCAAATACTTGATTGTAACGTGTCCACCTGTTCCCTTACAGGACACGTCTTAGCAACCCATCGGAAAGAGGGTCTAGAAGGCTCCCCATGGAATGTTACGGGGTTTGTGATCTAAGTCTTTTTAATTCTACCACATAGGGGAAGTATTTCGGCCATTCCCACTTAGGACTGACCTGAATTAGGGTTTCCCCTAATGGTCAATTTCCTAAAACGGTAACTAGCGTCGAACCAACTACTTTATGTAGAAACGTCAAGGTCGAAGCCGATTCATGCTGCACTTGGTTCAAGGAGAATGGGAAACGAGAGGGATGCAAAGCTCGACCTCTCTGCCCATAAGGCATAGTCCCATTATGTTCCCCTAAAACATCATAAATCGGGATTCTAGTAACCTAAACTCTAGGTCAGCACCCTTGCTGCTCATTTCCTTTGAGAAGAGCTCCTTGTCATCCATTTTGTTTTAGAAAAGTTCCCGGCCAACCCGGACCACCCATCCGTAGGACGGACCCATGGCCACGTCCACCGCACTTTCCTCAAGGTTGCTTTAGTTGTCTAATTACCTACCACATTTAGTTAGACACGCATCAAGCAGCTTCCTTAATTAGCCAGTTAGTCATTGGTTCCTTCACGTAATCTTAGCACTTGACATCGAAAAATAGTACCAAACAAGTTCCTTTTCAACAAGTTATCTTACTTATCTTTGGAATACATCCATATAATCCAGCCCATAGGCTAATCCATAATCCGCCCGAAGGCTATCCAGCAATCCACAGGGATTACTAATCCAAGATTCTTCCCATAGACTAGTATGCGGGCCTCGAGATCCAATTCCGAGTCACATTGGCCTCCTGTGCAGGGCCCCGAAGGCAAGGGATTTATGGCCAGAGCCCCCTTGGCACCCAAGCGTCCTCCTGCTCCAAGTAGCGCCCAACAGAGAGACCTCTCGCGGCGGGTTCAGTCCACCTTCCCGGCGCAGCTAACAACCCCCTTGGTTAGGGTCAGGCAGACAATCGGGGATAATTGATGTTGCCTCTCCCTTTAGGCCTTCAACTTGAAGCATTAATTAACTTTCCATCTTTTAGTTCCTTGAGTAAACAATGCAAATAATGCTCCTAAACTGTTACAAGCACAATCAATCCAGTGGTCGTTTATTTGGCCAACTGATAAGGAGTGAATCCTTATTTTCGAATGCATCCAGCATTCGATCCGGGATCAATTGCAACTAGACAAGATCCCCAAGGGTTTGTTTGTTCACCCTTATGTCCTTGGGTTAGGACCGTACCATGTCAACCCAAATTAACTGTTTGCCTTAGGTTTCATAAGTTCAGTCGATGAATCCTGGCGACCATGTCGCTCTAACTCGATTGAACCTTTGTTTACCAAGCAATATCTAACTTCCCTTATCTTGGCAATTTTCCCCAAGAAAGGTGATGTGACAGGATGACTACTCATCCTCTTGCAAGTTATACTTGCGCTAGAACCAGCCAACCCCATTCCAAGGAATGGCAAATCTATCTTGTGGCTAAACCACAAGGAGTGTTGCAATTTGTTGCACAAGTGCTGCATCAATCTCATGGGATCATTTCACCCATTGAACGGAGTTTCCTGGTCAAGGACTTTTGTTTAGACAATATGCAGGGTTTAGGGTGTCTTCTTACCCAACCCAACCCTAATTGTGCTAGGACAACAACGTCTTAAGGTTTTTGAGTTTTAGCATTAGGTCGAACGATCCTTAGGGTAGAAACCCTAGATCGTTATTTGCATGAGCATCCAATTGACCCAAACATTCCGTGAATGCGGGCAGGACCTTAGGGTTTGAGGGTTTCGACTTGGCAACTAAGTGCAAACTAGGCCGAATCCTTAACGTGCTAAATCCTAGTTAGCACTTGGGTGTTTATCGTATCGACTGAACCATGCCTATACAAATCCCTTGTTGGTTAGGTGATTCAAATAATTTGATCTACTTGTCTTGCGACAAGGCTTTCCTAGAGGTGCTAAGCTTGTTCTAAAGGTGTGAATAATTTCAAGACGCCACAAAACATGTAAACCTGTGATTCATTACTTCCACGCACCATAAGATCCGCAATAACCCTATCCTTTCTTGCTAAATTCAAAATGCATGATAACTTGAAGAGTAACTTACATAGGGCCTATTAGGATTTTCATCGAGGAATAATGCCTACAACCTTTTGTCTAAGTATTTGAGTTTCATGCTTTGATAAGCCATGCAATCTTTTCTAAATGCAACTTGATGAAATGAAATTTACGAATATGTAACATGCGACCCTTAGATACAACATCGTGAAAGAAGTTCATGCAAAACTAAGGCTAGTGTTGACTTAATCCATTTCCAAGCATCCTTTTTCATGCAACTTACAAGTCTGTGGTTCCATTCTCCATACTATGCAATTGTCCAGGGTTTCATTCTCATGCCGTGCAATGGACGTTAATGATTCTTTTCATGCGAGTCATAACAAGATGGCTATTGACTAAATGCAAGATACTATTTTCCTTCACGGCCAATGCACTTAGCAATTTCCTCTTTAACCTTAGGCAATATGTGTTTTAGACTTCCACTTTGAAAATGCACGACAAGGAAATTTGCGACTAAGTTCATAGGGCGAGTAAGTGCTTTTCATTCATGACTTTGGAGATGCATGATATGCACAAATCCTTATCTATTGTTCAAAGAGATAATTTATCAAATGTACTTTTATCACTACCCATGAATTAACGATAAGCGTAGAAAGCATTTTCCCTATGGAATTAAGCGTACTTAAAACATCTCTTCATGTGGGAATAAATTCGTGGAACCTGGGCTTGTGGATCCGTGGTGATGTCCACGTGAAGGTTAGGGGAAGAACCTCCCGCGGGTGTGCCTTGCGACTTCTTGGGAGCCATCATTGATGACTTGAAACCCGCGGATTCCTTCTAGCCTCTACTCTCGCTCTCCGAGACGGCCATAGATCGATACCTCCTCTTCGCGTAGGAACTTGAGCTTTATGATCTGGTTTTTGAAACCGGGGTAGCCACGCAAAAATAGGGCTTAAGGAATCCCCCTTATGGAAGCTTCCCAGGAAGCTTCTATGCTCTGAATCAGAGTTTACATGCAGAGGGAATCTAGTAGAGGGAGGTGATGAGGATGACAAATTGGATGGTGGCGTTGATGATGAGTGGCAACGAATCTGTGTGGCAGCAGCAGGAGTCAAACGGCGGCAGCTTCTTGGCTTGGGGATGGTGATGGCGGCCTCCACTCTCTCTCTCCTCTCCCTCAACATGGCGCCCTCTTTTTCCCTTGTCTAATCTTCTCCACGCTTTGTCCACAGGGCAGCAGCCGTTTGTCTAGTCCCTCCTCTTTTCTCCCCTCAATCCAAGGCTAAGGGGGGTTCTTATAGCTTTAGGGGGAGGGAAGATGGTGGCCACCACGTGGCCATGCATGGCTCCCTCCTTGCATACCACTCTACCTAGCCCATTCCTCCCCACACTCCTTCTCCTCCAGCCATGCATCGGTTGGGGGAAAGGGATACTAATTTAAAAAAATTGCCTAATTTTTAACCACTCTCCATTTTGCCCCTTCAAAAAAGGGTGTTCTCCCGCGGGTTTTTATGGTCCTCAACCCCGACCTCGGTTTCACAATGCGGAGGCCTCATTTTTGCGCGTGCGGGGTACGGATTAAGCTACCAGTAATTACGATGCGGGAGATAACCTTGCACAGGCTTTACGTGGCATGCGGGGAGTCAAGTTCAACAATATTTTTGAGCAGAAATATTACATTGAGTTACTTTGGGGCAAGTAAAGGGGAGATTTTGGTGTATGGGGCTATTTTGGATTGCTAAAACCTATCATAAATAGGGCAGCCCACTGTTCTTGTCTTCTTGAAGGGAAAATCAAGTAATCTATGTGGTTGCAAGTGATGGTATTGACCTCTAAACATCAAGGCTTCATTTGAGAGTAATTAGAGAGGCTTATTCTTGAGTTTATGTGCATTTTTGGAGCTTGTTTATGGGCTGGAAATTAATGTTATAAAACAGGGCTGAAGTGAATTAAAAGCTTTGACAATGCATTTCAAGAGTTTTTCGTTTATGTCTTGGAAGCAGTGGAGTCTACCATTCAAATACTTTTATCTTGGAGTTACTGTTCATTGGCATTCATGAAATTGAAACTGTTTGGGCTTGTATTTGAAATATGTATTTGGATTAAATCTAAGATAAAATCTCTATATGTATTGGTCTATTAACCTCATACGCATTTGATGTAATCGTGTCAAAGTCTTTAATACCATTCTTGTATGCTAAGTATATGAAAAAGCTTGAGGTCTTCTTCTCCAACTGAATCATCTCTAAAACCCAAGACTTATCAAACCCCATTCTTTTCTCTCTCTCCTAACCTTGAATCCCTCACTCCTCTTCTGATCTAAACCTCGATGGTAGACCTTCGACCCCCAACATGATGACAGTGGTGAACCCGACGTGAAGGTCGGCTGCAGAAGAGAAAGTACAATGGGAAAATCATCAAGTTTGGGAGGAGATGCCTTGCAGCAGTTGGTTCATGTGATGCAAGAGAATCAACAACAACAATTGCAATTTCAGCAGCAGATGCAACTGTAGCAACAACGGAGGGAAGATGAAGGGCGGAATGACAAGATGGTCTTCTTTGCGGTCCCTCATCATGCTTGGAGCCGATACTTGTTTGGCCGTGCATGGCCTCCAGGACCGGATTCATGGTCTTTTCCAAAAAGATGCGGGATGGTCTGCATTCAAGAAGGCTCTTCGAGAAGAATTCTTTCTTGAAGATTCTGGCCTCGTGATGAAGAAAATCTTCACTGAATGGGTTGAAAGGCCCAATAAGGGACTAACTACCCCCACTGCTTTTCACTGCGAATTCGAAAGCAAATTTTCTCAGCTAGATCCTGATGATCAGCAGAGTATGGAGAGCCAGAAGATTGAATTGTTTCTGAAGGCTGCAGATCCTTTTCTTCAAGAGAAGCTAACTGATCGTCTTGAAGATCCTGACTCTCAGACGGGATTGAAGATTGCATGGGGTGATGTCACTGAAGCAGTTAATATGATTGCTCGGAGAGAGCGGATGTGCCTAAGGTGGGGTCTACCTCTACACCATCTGAGTCCATAAAAGAGCATGTTCCTATATCTTGACCTCCTGTCTCTATGGCCGAGCAACCAAGAAATCCTGTTGTTCCACCTCCAAAGAAGGATGTGACGGACGAGGTAATCAAGAGCATGCGGGTCCATCTTAATCTAACGGAGATTAATTCCAAGGTGGAAAGGCTTGATGTGAAAGTGGAAGAAAGAGGACAGACAACTGCCCAAAGACATGTATGAGAAGGCTTCAAAAGACGTTGTATTTGGGGTGATAGCCTACAACATGATAAGAGGGAGTGCAGTGCATTCCGTGATGCTGAGGTGCAAAAATTAGTTTTTTGGAAGGATGGTAAAATTCATATGACCGAAACTGGGCTTCCTCTTGAGCCAAATTTCGGTAACAGTGGTATGAAGAAAAGACGGGAAGATTTGGCAACAAGAACAGCCTATGCAGCTGTTGATGCAGCTACCTATGGGCTGCAAATTGAGCCAACCAATGAAATTGTTAAAGCATGTAAAGCTGATGTAAAATCTAAAGTGTGGATGCAGGCCTTAGATCCCATGGAGCGAGGCAAGGCATCTAAAGATGATTTGACTACTGCCAGTCAATGCATCCGAGGAAGAACTGGATGGACCGAGCCGGTTGATTCATTTTCAACTTTCGCTCGGTTGGTTGAAATCAATAATCAAGAAGCTATGGTAGAAGAAAAGAGAAGAAGAGAAGAAGATGTCGCCGATCCCTCCTCTTTAGGGCCAACCAAATGTGTGACAAGAAGTAAACCGGATCAGCAGAAGGCTGTTGAAAATCCACCACCACCGCGAGAGCATGATATGGAAGATGCCCCACAAGCAAAGAAGACGAAAGGAAAGAGAAAAGGCAAGCATCCCAGCTACAAGCTACAGTCTGACATAGAGATTGCGACGGATCTCAAGCGGATCCTAGAAGAAAGGATTCTTGGAATAAAAATTACATTTACATTGGGTGAAATTCTCAGAATCGCAAAACGAGGATTTCATGATCTAATAATTGATGTAATTAAACGGAAAAGACAATATGTTGGTGAAGAAACAGAAGAATCTGTGCATGCTTTTTTGCAAGCTCTTCATGTGTATTTGCAAGATGAAGATGATGGGACCTCAAATGGGCCGGCACGGGCTATGGCACTAGCCGGACCTCATGCTCATGACAAACAAACACACCCTCACAGCCTCGCGGACCAAGAGCGTCAATCTACTACTAAAGGATAAACTGCCCTAAAGCCTAATCTATGCATTTATAGTTTCATAGTTTTGTAGTCCAACATTTCCCTTTCTATAAACTCCTCAGAGGGAGAACCCATACACATTGGCACTGAATGCCATGATAATCACATACATAGAGGCAACCTCTTGGTAGAAACACCGCGGCCCCACTCTGACTCTCCTACATCTTAGGGATTGGCCCTTCGATGCGTCGCTAAAACATATAGAACATTCGAACCCAAACTCCTCTCTTTTATATTTCTTGTATTTCCAGGAGATACCATGTGTCCTTACTTAACAATCCCTTAGGAAACCGACCCTCTATCCTACGGCAAGGGATAACCTTACGCTCTCAATCGTGGGTCAAATTCCTAAGAAAACAAGTGCTATGCAGTCCAGGAGCTTTTCCGTTGATACCATGAACTATGCATAGTGCATAATGTGAACGGTTTAGTGCAGAAACAGAAGAAAATCAGCATTGTGCATCGTGCGAAACCATTCTTTTTATGATTTCCATGCTAGCGTTTATGTGCTGCAATCAGAGAAGACATCAAGCCTTACGCTCATGCTGTCTTTCTCTTTATTTTAAAACAACGTCCTATAGGCATGATGCAACACAAACCAGATTTTAGTTTATGTTTTGACACTCAACCTCCCCTCTCACCCTGCCGTTTAATGTTTTGCATTCGTTGATAGGTGAAAGGGTCGTTTTATGTGTGTTTCCTTACAAAGAAAGCGATAAACATGAACAAAAACATAGAAACGAGGGTAAACCGAGGCCAACCTCATGCTTTACCTTCATTATACATTGCACAAACACACATGTAATTTTCTAGAATTTTCCTTTTACCGTTTCTTAATTTTCTCCCATTTAAAACGATTTTTTCACCATTTTTTGGTATTTTTTCTCTATTTTCTTCAATAAAAAATGGCTTAAAATTAAGATTGATTGTGGGTTGTGGCCCTTAGGTTCCTTGACAGCAAAATTTTAGGTTTTGTAGGCGTTATGTCTCATATTTCCCATTTATTTTGCAAAAAATCCATTTTTACCCCTTTAAACGCGTGTTTTTTCGGGTTTTATAACATTAATTTCAGTCATATTGCTTATGATTTTCTAATTTTCTGATTATAAACTGTTGAAACTCATAGAAAACAACATCATAATGAATATTCAGCCCATGCAAACAAAGTTTCATCAATCAAATGGCATAAAAACTCATTTTTCTTCATTAAAAATTGAATTACCGCTTAGGTTTCGTGTTTTGGGATTTCGGTTTTGCTGTGGGACTGCAGCTCAGCCCACATTCAATGTCCAGCATCTTCACAATCAGCAATCTTCATGTCTACATCGACTCGGAAGCAATCTGGTCCCAACCAGACAATCTTTCCTTCACCGTTCTTCATTTCCTCTTGCACGTAGGAACAACCCTTTAGAGGGGAGAGAGGGAGGAGAGAGAAAGACTAAATCTGGTTCTCTTCATTCAGTCCATTATTCCACGAGCGAAGGGTGGCGATAAGACCAACAAATGGAGAGAAGTTTCCCCCCATTGTTAGTTGCATAAATTGTTTACAACCTGCAATCACCCTCATCAAGATTCATGGCGCAAATTTCGCTGCGTGCAATTCACGTCGTCTTCATCCTCTTCTCCACAATTTTCTTCATGTGGCATAAAATTTTGGGGGGGTCCAAGCTCCAAAAGACACTTCCCATTTGGCCTCTCAAATGTCCACCTCTTCGAATCTTGACCGTTTCTTGGCCATTTCCCCATCCGACATCTGATTCGAGCTCTGAAAAATCTTGGGCATCCGGCTTGACATCCCGCATTGACTGGCAACTCCTGACATCCCACACGGCAGTCTGAAAAATTATCAAAAATCCACAAGTGTTGCTCGGGTGCCTTTTAAAAGTCGTTTTTCACTTAGTGCTTAAAATCGTCCTAGCTGGAACCACTACCTTCGATGTTAAATATTTTTTCTCTAAATTTCAGATTTTTTGGAAAATTTTAGGCACATCCCAAGATCAAAACTCCGCTTTCAAAAGAGAAGCTGAATACTCAAGGGATTCAATTGGAGGCAATCAAAGAATTGATTGCAGCCATAGAAGTCAAAGATGAAGACATCTATGAAGCTGAAATTGAAGAAGCTATTGCAGAGAATGTTATGGTAGGGTCTTCTCAATCCAAAGAGCAACCCATGCATAAAAAAGAAGCTTGTCTTCACAACATGCAAGAAGAGATTGATGCTCATTTTATTCCAAGTAGTCACTACTCCCATACCCATTGGACAAGGGCGACCATCGAAACCGTTGTCAAGATTGGAGAAAGAGAGACTCCATGCATTGCCCTTATAGACCATGGTTCAGAGATCAACGTCATGTTAAGAAGTCTCTATGAGAATGGCGGATGGCCCATAGATGTGGACCCGGGATGGCACATGAAAGCAGCCAATAATTCTTCTGGCGATCTCTATGCGGTATGTCCTTATGTACGGGTTACTATTGGTAATGTAAAAGATGAATTTCATTTCTTTGTTCAAGATTCCTGTAGCTATCCTATCATTCTTGGTCAACCTTTTATTTCTGAGTCTTATTTGGAGACAAAGGCCCTTGATGATGGTTCATTATATGCTCGGATAAGAAGTAAGGATAATGACAAAGCTGTCCAATTTCTGACTATTTGTATAAATCATCACCGGAATAGAGATTGATTGAGAGATCATCGTAATGCCCGAGAATTTAAGGGTTTTCGGGTTGCACTGTTGTATGTGGAGGCTATGGCAGTGCTTCATGTCATAAAAATTTGCCTCCACATGTAAAGGGAGCTATGTTAAAAGTTGACTTGCAGGTATTTACGGCCAACTGTGTGGGCTATTATAAACAGTTTTCAGCCATGAATAGAGCTGAAAGAAAGCATTTGTGTCATATGGAACGGGAGCTGAAGCAAGTTGATGTTTTGGTTGAAAATGAAGAAATTTCAGGACTATTTTATGGGTTGACTTATAATGATACATTGGCTGAAATACATGCAGCTGTTTATGCTGAAAATCAGTCCATATAGGTATGCACATTGGATATTTATGACATAATTCAAGAATTTTCTGATCATGAAGCTTTTGGACAGCCAAACAGGGATGAGGCAAGAGTAGAAATGAAGTACAAGGCAGTTGACAAGAAGTTCAAGCTGGTGGTTGGCAACTCCACTACCTCTCGAAAGTGAGGGACTGGCTGAAAGGGCATCCAAACAGCTAAGTCTTCGTGAACCCAAAGATATTGGTCACCAATTTATAGCTGAAAGCTTACATGAGCTAAAAATTGGTGAAGACTCTTTTCTCTTACCAACTGAAAAGCAAGCTTTTATGCAGATATTAAAGAAACATGGAAAAGCTTTTTCATTTCAACCTCATGAATTTGGCTATGTGGATCCAAGTGTTGTGGCACCAATGGTGATTTTCACGGTCCCACACATCCCTCGGAATCTTAAACCAATTCTGATACCAAGGGCTCATTTGCCTAAGTTAATGGAGCTTTTAAATGAAAAGATAAAGATGCGAATATTGGAGCCATCTTCAGCTCCATATTCTAACCGATGGTTTACCGTGCCTAAGAAGAATGGATCTTTGCGATTCATTCAAGATTTACATTTTGTCAATAAAGTCACTATTAGAAATGTTGGTTCGGGGCCAATTGTTGATGAATTTGCTGAGGCTTTTGCAGGTAGAGCAATTTATTCCATGGGTGATTTATATTCGGGCTATGACCAATTTCAGCTTGCTTTGGAGAGCCGAGACATTACCACAATTAAGACGCCTCTCGGTTTAGTCCGCATGTGTACTCTACCCCAAGGAGCTACAAATTCAGTGGCTCACATGATGAATGCCATGCACAAAGTATTGAGAGATTATATTCCCCAACTTATTCTCCCTTTCCTTGATGATGTACCAATCAAAGGATGTGAAATTCATGAGAAGAATGAAGAGCTCAATGAGCTTGGATGCCGCAAGTTTGTTTCCGACCATATTAATGATTGTGCTCAAATCTTGTCTAAACTAGAAGAAGTCCATTTTACTCTTTCAAGAGCTAAATCTATTTTTGGAGTTGAAGAAGTTCTTGTGGTTGGGCATATGTGTGGCCCATATGGCCGAAAGCCTTCTCCAATCAAGATTGATGCTATCAGTAAAATGCAGGAAATATGCACAAATGTTTCGTAGGTGAGAAGATTTCTTGGAGCATGTGTTTTCTATCTTATTTGGATCCCACACTTCGCTCATGTTGCTGAAAATCTTTATCAACTATTAAGAAAATGCCAAAGGTTTATGTGGGAAAAAGAGCATACTCAAGCTGTTCGAAAATTAAAGAAATTGCTGATTTCAGCCCCCACCTTGAAGAGGGCTAATTACTCTAATGGACAACCTATCATACTCACGGTAGACACAAGTCCTATTGGGATAGGATGGGCTGTCGGTCAAGATGATCTTGAGGGCAGCAGATATGCAATCCGCTTTGGAGTAAAGGTTCTTAATGAACGTCAAAGAAGGTATGCTCAAATTAAAAGAGAACTTTGGGGAGTTGTAACTGCATTCAAGTGTGATCAGGAGTACTTCATGGGCGCACATGTAGTAGTTGAAACACATTGTCTTCCACTCTTAGGCATGATTGCCAACTGTTCCACTCCCGACATAGCTATGCTAAGATGGATAGCCTATATTAAATCCTTAAATCTTGATTTGAAACATATTGCAGGAAGAGATAATCCAGTTGCTGACATGCTTTCGCGTGCCAGATATAAAGATGAAGAAGAGATGATGGATGAGGAAGAAACATAGTCTATATTTGTTGAAAATGATGTTGTAATTACATATTCAAATCTAAAAATAGCAAGTACAACTGTTCTTAATGATGGTACAGCTGTCATAAATGCATGTACATCATTAATTACGGCAAGTACAGCAGGTATAGCTGCTGTAACAGAATTTACAGCAGCAAAGAAAGAAGAAACAACCATGGAAGGACGGTGGGCAGCTGAAAGACAACATGCTCAATGTTTTGTTTTAGTTTGTTCTCATTTTAAGGAAGAATATTATGCAGATGATTGGCTAAAAATTGGCTAATTCTTGAGCACTATGTCAAAGAAGGAAGATTGGACTAATGAAGAGTTCAAGAGAATTAGGAGAGGCTGGCCATAGAGGCATATGGGGCACTTTTGCCAAAATAAAAGAGAAATTTTGGTGGCAAAACATGTATAAAGACATTGAGAATTTTGTTGAGACTTGCCATGTTTGTCAAATGTACTCTATGGTTAAGCATAGAGATGTGCTTCAGCCTACCTTTCCTTTATCTATTCATTACAGATGGGTTGTTGATTAAGTAACCATGCCTACAGGAATTTGGAACATGAGATATCTAGTGCTTGCTAGAGAAGATCTCACAAATCAGGTGGAAGGAAAAGCCTTGACAACAAAGTCCACTCAAGCTGTTTGGGGGGAAAGTGGGGGGGGGGGGGGGTGGGGGGGGCAAATGCATGTAGATGATTGGTGGCTAGAGGTAGAGGCCCAAGTCTTTGGGCCCTACCTAAAACCCAATTCTTTAAATTTTCTTTATTTTTTTTCTCAAATAGGGAATACAAGCAAGGGCATAAGACAATAGAACAAAGAGCCACAAATTTCAAAGAATCCATATTGAAAAAGGCCTTTAAAATATTGGAGTCAAAAAAACATGAAGAAATAACATCCATGTTGGGAATTCGGATGGTTAGACATATATTGGAAAGCATTATTTGGAATACTCAAAATGTATACATAGATATTGCTAGTGTTAAAGAAGTGTTTTGCAGATATGGCTGTGTTGCCAAAGTAACTACTGATAGAGGAGAATTGGATGCCGATGAGGCTCGCCATTTCTTTGCTCAATTGGGAATCAAGCTATCTCTTACATCAGCCTACAATCCTGAAGGCAATGGTAAGAGTGAAAGAGGTCATCAACTGATTCTCAAAGCTTCGGCAAAGTCTTGCAGAGGGAAGATGAGAGAATGGCCTAAAATGCTTCCATTCGCGTTATGGGCTGATAGAACTACCCATAGTGCAATAACAGGTTATATACCAGTTGAACTAATATATGGGCAACCACCTATTATGCCTATTGAGGAATCTATTATCACATGGAATATCTTGCCTTGGGATGAAGGCATAAATAGAGAAGGCTGCTGATTTTGCACATAAGGCACCTTGAAAGAAGGCCGGAGGATGTCAAGTCAGCCATTGAAAGGCTGAGGGCAGCAAGGTTGAAGAATAAGAAGAGGTTTGACAAGTGTCATCGACTCCGTCCAAGAGCTATCCAAGATAATGATTGGGTACTTGTCTATGACAACAGCTTGGACAATCAGTATAGTGCTCATAGGAAGCTAGCCAAGTGATGGTTTGGACCATATGTGGTAAAGGTGGTACATGATAATGCTACTTACACTTTGGCTGAAATGGATGGAACCATGATCAAGATACCAATAGCCAGCAAACGTATCAAGCTCTTCAAATGAAGAGAGTCTTCTACTTATGAGCTTGATGACTTGGATGTGAGCCATCTACTTGAAGACAAGGAAGAAGAAGAAGACTTAGAGAATGAAGATGAAGATATGTCAGAAGAAGAGCCTCCTTAACTTGCAATTTCATGAAGTGGCACATGCCGCAGGATGTGCAGGTTAGGAGGGGGTGAATGTCAAAGAGTTTTCTATTCATAGCATAAATCATGGATTTCTTATGTTTGTAGAAGAACTTCATTAGGATTCACATGAGAAACTTTCATACATAATTCAATCATTATTTCCCAACATTTGACCTAGATACCATTTAATCTCATGAGTTCCTTTGTAACTTGACATGCAATTTTCAGTTTCTATCATGTAAATTAACAAAAATTAAGTCTATGGGAACCATCAACTTGATCAACAGGAGGTAATTGATAGTTTATAGGTTATGTCACATTGGTTCATGAGGTGTATTTGCTTGGAAATCAAGAAGAGTGCCCAAAAGTCCACTAGGTTTGTATGGGACCTGAAGTAATGGACTTGTGTGACTTGTGACCTATATGGTCCCCTTTTGTGTGGAAGAAGAAGAGAAGAGCAACCCGCATTTTTCGACACAATTTTTGGGCCTGCACACCTGTGGCAGATGGAGGGAGAGCTGAAGGCTATGGTGCATGCTCCAAAGCATGCAAACACATAGCAAACTGAAGAAAGAGAGGAGATACAAACAAAGAAGGTGAGAGTCTTTTTTGCCCATCCATTTGGTATCACGAAAATGAGTGGTATGACAGTCCATAAAAGGGGAAAACAGAGATAAAGTATTCAGCCTGCTCTTATGTACGTCTTCTTCCATTCTCTTACCGTATTCATGGTCCATTGAAGCCCCTCTTGTGTCCGAGTACTCGAGTGACTTTGGGGCAAGTAAAGGGGAGATTTTGGAGGTGTATGGGGCTGTTTTGGACTGCTAAAACCTGTCATAAACAGGGCAGCCCACTGTTCTTGTCTTCTTGAAGGGAAAATCAAGTGATCTATGTGGTTGCAAGTGATGGTATTGACCTCTAAACATCAGGGCTTCATTTGAGAGTGATTAGAGAGGCTTATTCTTGAGTTTATGTGCATTTTTTGTTAGAAGGCAGGCATAGGAACCCACTATAAGCAAGGGAGTATAAGGGCAGATGAGTGTGAATAGCCCTAGGGGTAGGGAAAACCCTAACCCTAGCCTGGCAAAGGCTATATAAACAGCCTATGGGTCACTATCAATGGTGGGAGAGTGTACCCAAGTTGTACTCTAAGCAACTTAGTAAGCAAGATTTCATTCTTTTACTTTGAGCTCTCTTCTCCCTCTTGTGCACACATTCCAATTCTACAACTCTGGTTTTCAACATGGTATCAGAGCCATCTCTGATCTCCTCAGCTTCCCTCAGCCTCAACTATCACTAAGTGCACATGAGCCTCTACCTCCTACATCTTATCCTTCTTTCCTCCATAGCTGCCTGCAACCTACCTCCATTGGAGGACTTGGGGAGGACAAAGGAGGCCATATCGGCCTATGCTTTCTTCTGGACTTCTCTTCCCCACATCAAGATGCAGCTCCTCGTCAGGTCTACCCTCAACATTGTCCACGTGTGAGGCCAGCATTGCGTGATTCCTAGAAACATGCGCAGTTTCTGACAGCGCGAAATTCGTGCTGTTGTACACACAGCGGGTGACGCGATCCCTGTAGCTATCTTGGGGCTTTGATAGCCCCCCTAGTGGGCTATCCTCTTCTAAAAGGGTTCCTAGAAATTCCTCTCACAGAGAGAGATATCTGCCAAACCCTAACTATGTATTTTGAGGTAACCATAGCCAACAAGCTCCAAGCTTAAAATTTTGTCATTTTTTCACTCTGAGCTTCATTAACAATGATTCTAATCACTGAAGCAGAGTCTCTGAAGCCTATTCTAGATTCTAAAGCTCTTGGGCATACTCAATGGACATCACTAAGCATTGGGAAGCCGACTTCCAACCAGGTTCCATTCAAGCACTTCACTAAGCTTGACAATAGTGTTTTCTAAACACTAATCATAAATCATCTAATCATTTGCTTGCTGGGCATTCACTAAAATCCAGTGAGTTTTTTATTCCTCTTCGTATATTGTTGTAAGGTTATGTGTACAATTAACACATAGACCATCATACACTAGAAGTGTATTGCATACCGTGAGTGACTTTGTTTCAAGTACACTGGTCAATGAAATCAAAAGCATGAGTGTCATTGTACTCTCCTTGGAATCATCATCAAAACAAGCATTGAGATCATAGACCAACCTTGTCCAGCACAAGCTTCATCCACTAAGCCATACCACAAGGAGGAGCCTGAAGTCCAGTCTAGGTTTACTTCATTAAAACCTAAAAAGACTGTTAAACCTTGAAAGAAGTTTGCACATAAGAAAGGACCACCACAGTCATACTTTGAAATATTACATTTATATGATTTTTAGCCTTTCTCTTCATTGCAACTTTGATTTCAAATTGTCTGATTTGCTTCCGCATTCAGTGGAAAGTTTGTAAGGGACTAGACACTGCCCTTGTCCTAATAAGTGGTAAGATCTTCCCAATGACCACAACATATGCTGATGTCCGTCCTCAAATTCGAAAGTTTGATGGCAAAGATTTCCACCCATTGCAGGTACTTATAAAATACAAAATGATGGAGAGAGGGTATTGGCCTCTCATCCAATGTAGTAGAGCTATAAACTTTGCAAATCTAGTTGATATAGAGGATGGCCAACGTGCTCAAGCAATCATAATGTTACACTTAGATGAATCCCTGATTCATCATGTTGATCAACTGAACACTGCTAAAGAAAAATGGGATGAGCTTGAAAAGCTCTATGGAGCCACTAGCAAAAATACTAAAATCTTCCTTAAAATTGAATTCTTTAGCTTGGAATATCGTTCAGGAGAAGATTTGGGAAATTTCATTTCTCATATGAAGGGACTTATGGCACAGCTTGCCTCTGTACAAGCTCCAATACATGAAGAAGATGCTATTGCTATTCTCCTAAAAGCTGTAAAACAGGTGTTTCCTACTCTTGTAACCACTCTCACCAACATTCCAGATCAGTCAAAGTCTTTAATACCATTCGTGTATGCTAAGTATATGAAAAAGCTTGAGGTCTTTTTCTCCAACTGAATCATCTCTAAAACCTAAGACTTATCAAACCCCATTCTTTTCTCTCTCTCCTAACCTTGAATCCCTCACTTCTCTTCTACTCTAAGCCCCAGGTAGACCTTCGACCCCCAACACGATGACAGCGCGTCTTGTTGTAAGCTCGAGTTGCCGACCAAGGCCTTGTAGAGCTCTTCGCTTTGTATTTCATTAATGAATACTGTGGACACTGCTCTCTCGATTGGCTGATCGCCAATAGGGATTCTCTTGAAGAGACTCCTCACATAGGTCACGTAATCTCAAATATCCTCTTTATCCCTCTACTTTACATTCATCAGCCGTACTAGCAGGTTGTTGGAGTACCCAAGCTCAGAGAATCTCTTAATGAAGAGACTCTTCAGGTTGTTAAAGTTAGTTTGCTCGACAGCGTCTAGACTCGTGTACCAAGTCCTACCCTTATCTCCTCAGCACACAGATCAAAAGATTGTGAGCGCGAAGTAAGATCGGTGAGGCCGTTGGCCTTGTAGACTTGCTCAAACTACTTTATGAAGCTATATGGGTCATCATTAGGCCGGTACTTGCCTAGTTTCTTCACAACTATCGGGATTTTAGACTAGCTCTTGGATCTCTGAGTAACTCCTAATCATGCAAGCAACGAAGTTGCCATTGTAGTGGCACTTCACTCAAGAGAAGCATTGTCTAACATCACTTCATGAGAAGCTCACTCAGCATAAGATCTCCCTCTAGCGCTCTTTCCCTCTTGGCATCAGGACCCATCCTATTTTTGCTTGCTAGCACTAGCACTCGCTGAATTTCATGCACTTCCATATTCTGTCACAAGCTCTTGGCTTGTTGTTCTTGATTGTAGGTCACTAGGCTTTGCAAAGCTTCATATGCTATTCTCCTCTCCTCTCCTAGGTCTACTATGACATCCTCAGACTTCCTACCGTGGTGGTCTGTTCAGGCTTGTAGGTTGTAATTGGTGACCAACCGCCTGGATTTCGGTCCGGAGAACTCCTAGGTTGACCTCCTCATCCCGTCCTTGGTTAGTGCTTGTCTTTGCCATGTTTACGGTCTCTCTCTCCACCAAGTTGTCAATGAGATTGATTAGATCATGTAGATCCACTACTCTAATGGTGACTATTCCTCTTGGATTCCTTGCTGCGTCTTCTGCTTGGTCCTACGCTTGGGGTTTCAATCACCCGACTATGTCTCCAAATCTCCTCCTACTAGTGGGTTCGTTCTTGGGTTATATTTGGGTGAGTTCCTAATTATTTGCAGAAACTCCTCAACTTAACTCCCTTGATGGTTGTGTGCACATGATCTCTTCCATGCACTGCGCGAAATCAGGCTCTCGGCTTTTCAGTGCATGTTAAGTGATTAAATTGATGTGGGGTGCGAATGTTGAATGCATGATGCAACTCATACTATCCCCCCTTTTTGTTCATAGCCTAATATGGCTCTAGGTGTATTCCCTAGTTGCCAGTAATTATTGTCTAGGGTCTCTACTACTCCCCTCTGCTCGATCAGGGTAATTCTATGGTCTATGAGTTGGTTCCAAGGTCGATTCTGGCTATGGTTCTAGTGAGAGGCTCGTAAATTTGCCCTAGTTCTATACCCAGATCACCAACTCTGGTGGTCCGTGCCCGCTGTCCGACTCAGAGACTGTCCAAGTCAATCGGTCCGACTGGTTTGACTCTCTGAGTCAAACAGTCTGACTAGTCCGATTGGTCCAATTCTAGGAGTCGGACGCCGACTAAGACGCTGACTTGGTATGACTAGGCGCAACCCCGAATGCCGGCGCAATCCATACTGGACATCCCTAGGGTTCATCGCCTAACCTACAACCCTCTAGAACTACAAATTAAAACACAAGGAAGGCCTGGACTACAAGATCTGGCTCAAAATCAGTGCGCTCGATTCGTCCTATACTACCTGCAACTCTCTCTCCTCTCTCAAGCTCTCTTACAATGCAACAATTGCAAATGAGCTCTTCCTTGATCTCTTGGGTCTTTCCATTCATTCTCCTAGTGATGTAAATCCTTCCAGCACTCTTTTCCCCTAATTTGTGCCTTGTTTGGGCCTATTTCACAGCAGCAAAACCCTATTGTTTTCCTACAAGTCATTGGCCCTAACCTACTCTAAATGCAACAGAAATTCAAAATACAAAACTGCAATGCTCCCTCCTACTTGCCTAATCATCAATAACACAAAATACTTACTTGTTTCGAAGATTAAACTCCCAAATCTCCTACCCACAAAGAGCACTGGTTCGGGGGTGAACCCTAATTCAATGCTTGATTTAAAGTGCCAACCGCTCAAGCTTGAATCTGTTGGTCCTAGCAACGGATTTAAAATGTAAAGGAAGCTCTCACTCGGCTGCCAAGACCCACAAACTGCTTATTCCTTCAAGCATTTCAAGCGAGCACCAATGGCTACCTCTCACATAGCCGATGCACTATCCCTCTCTACGAGTGTAGTGAACTTACCTTGATGCCTGATTGAGTTGCTTCCTCTCTCAAACACTCTGATAGCTCCACGATTTGTGATGTAAGCTCAAGCATCCTCAAGCATCTTCCTCCAACCTCCATCCTCCATAGCCACATGCAAGACTAGAGAAGAGAATAGAAGAGAAGAATAAGAGAGGAGATGGTGGAGGGCTTCATCTCCAAAATCCCTCACCCTCACACACTCACTCCCTCGCTTACTCACACTCCCTCCCTCAAGCACTCACAATCAAGCAAAAAGCAAGAGAAGAGAAGGAGAGAAGAAGAAGAGTCCACTTTGCCACACACCAAAGAATGAGCTTCTCATTCTCTTTTTGAGTTTATATACAAAGCCCTCATCCCTTTGGGCACCCATCCCCTTTTTTACATGATCGGCCATCATGGCAAGGTCCTCTTTTCCCATTCCCTTCTAGTTGCTCTTTCTCTTTACCCATGACCTTCTACCCTTTACAATTTGCATATGAGGGAGCTTGGCACTCTTTACCCATGCCCTTCTACCCTTTACAATTTGCATATGAGGGAGCTTGGCACTCTTTTATAAAATTTTGGTGATGCTTTTGCATTTTAAAAATGTGCTTCTACTTTTGACTTAGCTTTTGAGGCCGCCCTTACACTTTCAGTCGTTTCCCTTCTTGCTCCACCTCTTTTAGTCGACCCAACTTGCACTTTTTTTCTTTTTCTGCTTTCTTCTTGTGCTAAGGTTAATAGTACTGCATAATTATTTGGGCATTCTATTCAAGCAATGTGATCAAGGTATTGCTTTATATCAAATAAAGTATGTGGACAAATCAAGAAGTGGATATTTCTTGTGCTGTAGCGATCGTGCCCAAGCTTTTGATCTTTTAAAAGAATCCCCACCATTGCAAGGCTATAATAAAGAAAGATATGGCATGCACAAATTTTTTAAAAAATTACTCTCTTGCTAGAAGGAAGGAAAGAAAGATGAGAAAACTAAAAATAGTAAAAAGAGATAATTGTTTGATTGGATTCTCTACAAAGTAATGTGATTAAAATCATATACATTGTACAAACTCTCATCATTCTATAAGAGAGGCCATATTAAGACTAATTTCGAACTTCTTCCATGTTTTGCCTATTTTTTGTATGCTTTGTTATTATGCTACCACCTTTTTATGTGATAGAAAATCTATCTTACTTGATAGGGATTTCATATTCCATGCCTTAATTAAATGGTACTACACTAGAAAAAAAATTAGGAACTATAAGAGAAAATATAAAACTTATAAGCTCAAGTTGAAATATATATAAGATTATTTTCTCTATCCAAAGGGATCATTCATCCTCTTTGGTATTATTGCTCCCTCTGAAATCCCAAATATATGTTTTACATCATATTTAAGCTTCTCGTATTGCACCTTCAATGATTGCAACTCTATATCTACCTCATCAACTAACTTACTTACTTGTTGTTTAATATATGTTTATCTCCTAATCATAATGGTTTTGATAAAGCATTTGCTTCACATTATGAATCTTGATTTCACCTTGAGAGTGCAAATAGTTACAATATCCTAGTAACCTGCTATTTTTGTTATCTCAAATAGACTTAGTTGTAACATCAAGTGTATAAATTTAGGTAGTTCACCTATATCATAAATTTGCTAGATATAATTGTCTACCCCCACATACATCAAAATGCTTCTTGCCTTCATCTCTTAACCTTTTAGTTTCAACTTCACTAGTGAGAACTTGTGATTCTTTCTCTCCATGTCAAATATGGTCTTTTCACCACTATGCACATGTGACTCTTCTTTGACGGAGCTTCATCCATGTCTCTTAGAAGGAAGAGAATAAACCTCTTGAGGCAATAGTGACCTTGATAAAAAAGAAAAAGTGCAATCATTAATCCTAATAATAACTTTAAGAATCCGTCTCTTAGAAGGAAGAGAACAAACTTCTTAAGACAATAGTGACCTTGATAAAAAAGAAAAAGTGCAATCATTAATCCTAATAATAACTTTAAGAATCCTTTATGATATATTCAAGTTCCTGACAATCCCTTTATGGGGGGAAGAGAGAAAGGCTATAACAATAAAGTTTATGTTTATTAGGATCTCTAAACCATTGCAAATGCAAGTATAAAGGAAAAGCGTTCATCTCACTATTCCAAATAATACATTTACTAGTTTCTTGCTTCTTGTTATAAGATCCGAGATACACGCTCGACTTTCTTATATACTTAAAATATATATAGTGAATATTATGCCGGCACAGAGAGAGAACAAATGAGAGAAAAGAAAGATGGAGAGAGAGAGAGAGAGAGAGAGAGAGAGAGAGAGAGAGAGAGAGAGAGAGATTGACAACACACTAGGGACTGGAAGATGGGCCAGTCCCCCCCCCCCCTTGTGGAGTTATATTATTGACAAGGAGCAAGCTCCTCCATTACACGTAAACCAGTTCTTAACTTGTAGATCTTAGGAACAAGATCACGGTTCCTTGCACAGTATACAACCAAGTAACACTTGCACAACTTGGAAGTTGGCACCTTTTGATCCTTCTTGAGTCTCTCTTTCTCTCCTACACAATATGTGTAGGGCTCTCCTCTTGGAGCTTGATTTCAGCAAAGTTTCCGTAGCACTTGCACCTTCTCTCCTACACAATATGTGTAGGGATCTTCTCTTGGAGCTTGATTTCAGTAGAGCTTCCGCAACACTTACACCTTCTCTTCTCCTCTTAATTTCAGTAGAGCTTCCGCACCACTTACACCTTCTCTTCTCCTCTTAGATGCATGCAAAGTGATGCTTCCTTCACCTCCCCCACACCCAAGGAGAGCCTCCTCTTTTATAGGCTTCAAGAGCTTCTCTTCTTGGAGAGAGACTTGAGTGCCAAGATTGGAAATGTTAATCTTCGTGCAAGATGTGGCTATTCCAGGACCTACTCTGCAGTACCAATTTCGAAATATCTCTCTGTGCATTGCTCGAATGGAAAAACGTCCAACAGGAAAGTTGTAGATCTTGTCGTTTTCGATAAGCCAAGTGGACCGTTTTTAGAGATCGGCTTTCTATCGCGAGATATTTAAAAAATGGATTCACCATGTCTATTTTAAGAAAAGCAACTTTTTAAACTCTATTCTTAACTTATGGTCCATGCAACCACCTTGAGCCATAGATAAGGAGAGTTCATTAGATTGCCTTGGGCCTCAACCTTAAGATTGACTTCCACACAAAAGCGTGTGTTATCTTAGACCTTAGAAAGAGAAAATCACTTCTCTCCTCACTTCCAAAGGACCACATCTCTCATCTTTCTTAGTGAGAGAATTACCTCTCTCGTTTTTCTTCGTGAAAGAATTACTTCTCTCCTTAATGAAAAGACCTTAAACCTTGACTTGTAAGGGAGAGGATGACCCCAAATGAATGCGCCAATGCTCATTACACATAAGTAAATGTTCCCAGGCATCCCCTGATGCACACATAAATACATATACACAATGCTAATGCACTTCCTCTTCTTAGAACTCAATCCATCTTCATTTATGTGTAACTCCTTGGTTCTTGTCTACACTCTTACACTTGGCAGACACTTCCTTCCCCCTTCATAACTTGTATTGCATATACCAGATATCCCCGTCACAGTGCTCTCATCACCCCATTAAGTGGTAACCTAGGAATACTATTCTCTAAATGGTCTCATGGCCATGCTAGATCATCATCAATATTCAAAGAAAAGTGGGTCATTAATTTATTGACATAAATTTACTAAATAGAGAATGTGTAATAAGCAATCAATTTAGTGACACTTCTTGTACTCCAAAAGATGTCTCAAGCTTCTTCCAATGGTATATACAAAACACAAAAGAGAAAGGCAAAGAATGAGAGCAGAAAGAAGAAAAAGAGAAAGGTATGTAATAATTACCAAACGTTTATTTATTGGGACTTCTAAAACTACTACAAATGCAAACATAAAGAAAGAGTATATATCTAATACTCTAAATAATACATTATTGAGTTAATTACTTCTTGCAATCGGAATGTTACATTAAGCTTCTTCCGATGGTGCATACAAATACAAGGGAAAGAGAAATCATGAGAAGAGAAAAAGAAATGAGAAAGAGAAGTGGCATACAAGAGAGAAATATAAATTATGCCTTAGGCACTTCCATGGCATAGACAATAGGAGAAAAAAAGGAATGCTAACAAGAGAAAGAAGACGAAGAAAAAAATTAACATATAAAAATAACAAAAGAATCTCGAGAGAGCACCTCAAAAAATATAAGTGTAATGTGTGCAACCAACAAAAGGGTTATTTTATTTAGCAAAATTACAAGATTGCATTTAGAAAATGAGCTTTTTATTGGATTTTGAAAAGAAAATAAGTTTCTTAAGGAAAAGGGAATATTTTATTGCCTTATAACATGTAAGTAAAGGGTATATTTCAATACCCTTTGAATGCATGTGATATGGATAGTTTCTTGTAGACACACTCCCCGATAAAAGAACAAGTAAAAATACAAAAGTGCAAGAACTGAAATTGTCAAAGCCCCAAAAGAAGTCATAATCAAATTCAAAAAAGGCTATGACTTAGAGCAGTAAGAAACAACCCATTGTTGCACTATCAAGTATAGAGGTAAAGTACATGGGTGCTATTATGGCAGCACATGAGGTAGCTTGTGGCTGCAAAAGCTACTCCACTTTCTTAATTTGCTACCCCTAAATAGAAGAGAGTTCTCGCCCTTCTCGATCAATGTGATTGCCGCAACCTTGATGACATTCCAAACTTTCAATATATTCCTTATCCATGCCAACACGACTATCTCGGAAGAGAGTTGGTTTTCATAGTTATGACTTATCTTCTCATTGAATAGTTGACATAACCCAATTCTGCAGAGACTTCCAAATTTGTATAGCTTCAATGGTCCCAAAAAAGCATGTAGTGTGTCTATCTCCTTCCTTTTGTGGCAAAAAGATGAGAGAGGAGAGAAGAACTAGCCTTTTGCTAGTAGCAGACCTCTCTCTCGGGGTTGTTGAAACTTTTATCTCTAAGGGAATGCGCGCGGGGATGGGACAAATCATTGGGACTTGGTTGATTAGTTGATTTTCAAATCATTGGGGCTAAGCTAAGGAACTACTAGACTTACGTGACTTGGATAGTTTGAAGCGTTGCCCTGAGAGGGACTGACTGGCGAGGAGGGTGACTTGCCACTTGTCTGTAGTCTAGTGCATTCATGGTTGATGGATGAATAAAGCAAGCCTGACGATACGTACGTATACGAGGGTGGGGGCAGTGCGAGCTGTTTGGGAACTTTCGGTGCGTGCAACGTGCATGTGCATGGTTGATGAAAAGGGCATTGATTTGCGCGAGGGCCTGATACGACATGTCCATTCTCGTACCGGCCTTTGTTTTGAATTTCCACACGTCTCTCTTTTTGACGTCTTGTGGGGATGCGACGGATTTACCTGCCCGCCGGGTACGCAGGAAGCGGCGCGGTCGCTTGATTGGCCGCAAGCCCCATACCTACCTACACACTCCACACTCCACACTCCAGAGAGAGCGAGAGGGGAATATTTGTCCATCGGTATATGTCCACGCCCCCCTCGAACATTCCTACACGAACACAACAACAAAGGGATCTCTCACACATAGCCTTAGTGCATTGTTCATGCAAAACAACCATATATACATATAATACCATACATCCCAAATCCGCCTAGCTGCCATCTCCCTCAAGGAAGCTTTCCCTGCCCAGCCTAATACTTCTCTAGCAAAATGAATAAGCCAATCAAGAGATAGATCTTAATGAACAAATAATAGGCTACAAAGGTGGATAAACCTACCGCGGAAATGTTCTCTATCCTCAAAGCCAAACATGAAAGAGACATTGCTCCCAAGTTACTAAGGAAACCTGATGGTACATATGCAGAGCTGTAATAAAGAAACCATAGCAATAACCAAAGACTTCTTCTTGGGTATCTTTAGCAACCCAACAAAGAACTCAGAAGTGGTTGCAACGGCCAAGGCCCAAATTGCTAAAATTAGAAATGAAGTTGTACCTCCCTCCATAGGTGAACTTTCAAAAGGGGAGATGTTTGAGGTAGAAATTGCAAACATTGTTGACTCCCTTGCTAATGGGAAAAGCCCTAGATTATATGGACTTCCAATTGAATATTTCAAAGAGTTCAAGGAATTCCTCATTTCATCATCGCTAGCCATTTGGGAGGAAACCATGAGGTTTAAAGCCCTAGCCATTAGTATCAGAAGTCATAAAGACATCCTAAATAACTGAACGCCCATCACATGCCTAACATTAGCATACAAAGTGTTCCCAAAAACACTAGCCAAGGGTCTCACAAATCACCTAGATGACCAAATTTGAAATGAACAAAAAGGGTTCATGATACATCTTGGACTCTATTATTAACTTGTGAGAAGGCTTTGAATATGCTCGAAAAACTCATCGAGACTTTTTTTTTTTTTAAAGATGATTTTGACAAAAGATTGTGACTAGTTAGATTGAACATCTGTCTTCCAATCTTTATATGACATGGGACTTGGCAAGAGATTCCTCAAATATGTAAGTGCCCTCTTTGGAAATGCATCATCAATGGTGGTAGTATCCATGGAGAACCCATGGAGGCCTTCCTAGTGAGAAGATCAATCGAACAGGGCTACAGCCTACTGGCACCACTATTGTTTGCCATCACTGCAAATGTGTTAGATGGTTGGTCAAAGATGAGGTGAGGATGGGCAATATACAAGGTATCCTCCTACTAGGTAACAAGCAAATGATCCTTAACCAATTTGCCAATGATACTAATGGCATAGTTAAGAATGAACGTCTCTCAATCAAGATATTTTGGAATGGTCTAAAAACATTTTGTTTAGCTGCTAGTTCAATAAACTATCCTTCTAAAATAGGGATGAAAACACAAATAAAGAACCCCCAAAATGGCTATTAAGAAAAGGATGTAAAGAGATTGAGGAGGGTAAAATCTTTGGACTCTTAGAGATCCCAATGGGATTTGGGTCTATCAAAAACAAAGTGGCCTAGACCTCTTGTACCCTATTGAAGAAACATGGGAAGATGGGCCTTCTAGATTTCAATTTGATAGCCAATGGGATAGTTGCCAAAGTGGGTAGCAAGGAGTTTCCTCTTCCCTAAAGAGAAATGCTAGATCATAATACTTCTCAATTCAAGGTAGAGCGTACCTCCACGTGGAAAGAAGTCAACCCAATCCTATAGCTTTTAGTAAAGTCAAAGTAGTTTTCAAAGATTGCCCTCGCCTTCCCAAAAACATTTGGTAGTCATGGTTTTAATATTCCCTTCTATTTACCATATCCACCCATCTAAATTTTACTATTCCCTATTTACTAGCTAAACTCGATTTGGTTCAGTTATCCCCCCCCCCCCCCCCCCAAGTTAACCAATATCAGTTTTAGGTTGCCTACAAGGTATTCAAAAAGGGAATAATAAAATGGGATGATATATGGAACCACTCAACAAGGGATTGGATGGAGCCTAAGCAACTTAAAATGAACTCCCACAGGTTGTTGAGAGAACCTCTCTTTGGAACCAGCATACAAAGAAAGCCGTTAGTCTACACCATAAGTTTAAACCTAGAGGATTTCCTTGCAAAGTAGAGACCCGTACTCCCAATCCCCCTCCTTGAAGCCAATAGCATACATCTCATTAACAAACTAGATAAGAGATGGCACCTAGAATGGAACAAAAAAGAATAGGAAAATCGATTTCAAAATTTTATGGTAGAACAATCCAAGGAAAAATATATTGCCTTTGATGGTTGATATCCATAAGGCCCTCTAGACCAATGAAAGGGCTTAGAAAATCAGACTAGGGAATGGATGGTGTGTAAGATGTAAGATAGAAAGAGAGACTATTCCTCGTATTTTCATCAACTACAAAGCTAATCACAATATTTTAGTCTACATATAGGTACTATTTCATCATGTTCTCTCAACAGCATTCAATTAGAAGGGACTACTACTTGTATGGCACCCCCCTCCATCTAGAATTGGATTAGAGGACTCTTTCTTTGGATTATTTGGACCAATAGAAAAAGGATGCTATTTGAAAACTCTCTAGTTCATTCCCTCAATACATCCCCCAGAGTCTTTTTAAATGTGAAATAAGATATGTAATAAAGAAATATTTACATCATCCTCAAGGATAGAACAAAATGTAACTTAACTAATGCCACTTAAAAAGCTTAGTAAAATACCTTATACATGGAGCACTTCTTCTTGATATATTAAAAGAACCTAGTGGGATCTTCAAAGATAATAGGATATGCATGAAGAGGGGAGTTCCTACAAGGACTATTCTTCCCTTGCATTACGTGCACCTCCTAAAGGCTAAGATACACTTCAAAAGAAAAGTTCTACAAACATCCGAGATTCTAGGTTCATTTTCCTTCCATCACCCAGAATCACTTGCTTCCAAGAGATGGAGTGATGAATATTGATTTTCTTCATACCTTGAAGTAGTTGACTCCATAAAGGTTTAACAGTCTAACAATCCCAAAAAGGATATCTACTAACACTATCCTCTTCCTAATGAGGGGTGATGAAACCAATATACATCTTATCTTTAAGAGGAAGCTTATGTATCAAAACCTACCAAAGAAAAAAAAGCATGCCAAAAGGACCGGGTTGCTCCCACACACCTTCGATTCTCTTTTTCAAGCAAGCATACTTTTGAACTTGTCTTGGCGTTTCTAGTAACTTTGTTATCATTATCCACCCAAACCTACATTTGGGAGGATCATATCTCATATGCCACAATGTCATAATCTTGCCTTGTTAATGGATGTGACCATCTAGGACATTGTCCTCCTTAAGAATGATAGAAGTGGTCCACTCATCACACTTTTTATTCAATATAGTAAGGCATGCTCCTTGGTAGAGAGCCCATGAATGCATCCTACGTTGTTGCAATGTGTAGGGTTGAAGGTCACCACAGGGGTTTGGCAAGAAAACTGGACAATATAGATGGAGATGTGTCTTCAAGAGATAAGTAGATTACATTGAATGTTTAAAGGTTCAAGAGGTACTTCACAGTCAATCATAGGGGTTTGAGAGAGTAGAATGTAAGGGGGTTCAAGAGCTTAGACTCCGGAGATGGTAGAAATAAGAGAAGGGCTGAAGGTTTCAAGCCAAGTTCTTAAGGATATTGATAGAGCTTCCAACTATATGTTCTTAGCAAAGATCAAAGAGCATTATCTCATAAGTTCCAACTCAAATCAAGCTTGTTTTCTTGACTGTAAGAGCAATCACAAATTATAAAATCAAGTACAATATGTTGTCATATATCATAAACAACTCTGCATCCCATCATTCATACATGATGCTATAGTATGGATCAACTTTGCATGATTACATTCAATGTAGAATGTTAGGGACAAAAGCTTATGAGTCAATTACAAGGCTTGTAGGGAAAAGAGACTTGCTTCAAGAGAGCTTCAAATTGAGTTCCTGATAAGAATAAGATACCACATCCAAGAAATAAGAGAAAAAGCTCCTCTTAATTCAACTCAAAGCATCTATGAATGATCTACAAACTTTGCCCTGCCATATGGGCACATAATACTTGCATATTTTGACAAGATGTCTTATGTAGAGTAAGAAATGAATTAAAAGAACAATGCTATAGCTAATTCTATGAATATGGCTGAAGATATCGGCCCAAATATCTTTCAGAATTCACCTCTGATGATAGCATAAACTTCCCCTAACAAAGTGTCGGTGTGTTTGGTGTCGAGAGTCCACCACGGGGGTTAAGAGACAGCAAGGTGAAGGTAGATTTAGGGAGAGGAGTAGATGGAAGAGAAGGGGTTCGAAGAAATTGAAGACGTAGAAGAATTCTCCCAAAAAGAATTAGAAAATGTAGAAGAATACTAACAGAGATGAAGCTTGTTAGTTTATTCTTGCATTATGAGAAGATAAAACTCTAATAGACAAAAACGTTATAGAATAATACCTTCCTCTATGCTGCTCAGATCGCCAATCTGATGCTTCTATTGGCTCCGAAAGGGGGGTAAAATATTAGGACACCTGCCCAAAATTCAGCCAGATCACTCCTTCTTCATCTCCCACTCTTTTTACATAAAATCCTCTCAAATTGGCTGAAAGCTATATGCTTTCTTTTACATGTCATCCTTATCTAGAAGTTGTCTACAGTTAATGGATTTTTACAAGAGATAATATCTAAAATATCAACAATTTCTAAAACTTGTCCAAAAAATTAATATTTTGAACCATGGACACTAACACTAATGTCTAAAATGGCATTGGCTCTCTAAATCAATAAGAAAGACACACTCTAGATTTTTTTACACTGTGTGTGTGTGTGTGTGTGTGCATAGCAGCACGACAATGTGTTGTACTAAGTGCAAATGAGTCTAGGGACAAGTCCATCTTTCACCAAATACCCTCTCTATAGATATCATGTGAGATACTGGGATTCTCAAGAGCTAGCATGCAATGATCTAAGGACCTTTGCTCTAGGGAGGAGTCTTTATTCTTGACTTTTGCATTTTAGCTAGTACTAGATTTGAGCTATTTCCATGTAGCAATTGGTTCTTGCACCACCTACGAACCCTCAGTCTTGCATTTGGTTTTAGGATACTAAGTAGAAAGTGTCCTGGTTGATATGTTGTAGGTACCTCCATGCTAGCTAAACCATTTAAATCAACAAATATATTTCCATTCCAACGCTTCCTAATAGCCATTTAGGATTTTAAGCCGCTTCTTACATTTCTCCTAAGAGCAATGAGCTGTAGAGGTGATAGCATGGTTGTGAGCTATATGTTACAACATGGTTGTGAGTTGTAGGTAATAGCATGCCAAGAATGAGAGCCCTCATATAATCACAAAAAATCATAAATCTCCTTCTCTAACCCATCCAACATTGATTACTAAAAGGGAAAATAGTGTTAACAAAAACAACCATGGAGGATAGAACCAGCCTAGCAACAATAAGTCTACCTATGAAGGTAGTAGGAGATGTGCCTAGTTCCTTAGCTTTCCACATATTTTCCTTTCTGGCAAGCCAAATTTTAGAGACATGGTGGTACCAATACTAGTAGGGAAATTGAGGTATCTGAAGACTTCATCAATTTGTAGGTTCTTGAAAGAGTTCATTAATCCAATGAGGGTGAAAAATTCAAATGAAACATTAATAAACTAAATTTTGTTTTTTCATTACTAAGTTTATGCTTGGAGACATTAGAAAATCTTTATACATCCAAAGAAAATCCATTAGAAAATGCTACTTATAGCCACAAAACTTGAATTATCATTGAGAAACATTTGAAAATGGATTGTATGCCCCTCTGGGAGAGGGAGCCTTCTAATGCTACCACTCCTCACTAACAATTAATAGAAATTGATATGTAAATTAGATAAAATGAAATTTACAATGTTTTAGAACATATCTTCAAACCAAGTGTATATAGAATATTAATTATGTAGTTCAATTGACCCTATCATAGACATTCTCAAATTTACAATCTTTTAGAACATAGCTTCAAATCCAAGGGTATATGCAGTATTAATGATGTAGTTTGGTTAACCCTATCATAGGTCTTCTCAAAATCTATATTTATAGGAAGCTATTCCTCCTTTTATTGCATGGCCCACCCATGTTCAATATTAAATTCATGACGACAGGGAAATTTTCCTCCCAATATGAAATCATTACCGTTAGTGCACTAGTCATGGGGAATAAGCTTGATTGTATAGGCCAATGTAGTAGCGTGATCGTATGATGGTAGTCCAACATTGTAGGGGATGCCAATTGCTAGGATTCCTAATCTTGAACCTTTAGGTATCACCTTGATTGCACCCTCATTTATCTTCCCCACATGATCAAAGAACATTGATCAAGCAATAGAGGCCACATTTTAGTAAAATTCAATCAAGAACCCATGAGGGCTGAGGGCATTGCCCTTTTGCATTCTACCAAACTCCAACTCCTCCACTATGAAATGTTGGTGAAGGAGGAGAGTTATATCCTAATCCATATTTAAGTCAATGTAGTTAAGAGAGGCTTATGTCTTGGCTTTCAATACTTGGTCTTCATTTGATTTTGTCCCCACATTGACAAAAAAGTGTTACTTGCTCTTCATCTAGCTCTATCCCCACAATGGCATAAGAGCTAACTAGCAAACATGTGTTCACCAAGAACCTTAGTTTTACTTTCCTTATTAACAAAGAGCTAGCCTTCCTCATCCTCAATAAGTGCAATGGACTCTTTCACCTACTTGGCTCTTAAGAGCCTTGAAACAAAACAAGTCCAAGGCATCACCCAAAACTTCCTACTGTTGTCTTACGTATGCCTTGAGATGCACGACTCGATATTTTTCCTCTTTTGAATGAAACCATTGATACCCTACAAGCCTTAACATAGATAAGCATCACCAAGAGTGGCTACCAAAGCAATAATAACAAAAATTCGAGATTTTCTTGCATACTAGGCTAACAGAATGAGACTACCTCATGAGGAAGATCATAAGCGCTATCAGAAGCACCAGGAGAAGGATAGTGCAACACCCACAAGGGAAAGGGCACGTCGACTGTGATTGTTAGGATCCCCAAGGAGGAAAGTACTTCTTCAGACGATAGCCATTTATCAAAAAGGGATCATCAAAGGCATCAACGGCCTGCACTTGTACAAGCCTTAGTTCTCCCATGGCATTTAGAGAGACCCAAGAAAATATCCATACATAGAGAATGGTCCTCAAAGGGGTCATCTTACACACTTGAGTTACTCATCCAAGCACCATTAACTTGTTTGATGTACATAATATATTGTAGAAAGGAGACTTAAGTTTAAGGGTGGGGGGTTGGAATATGGTTGGACTTTACTACATCATAGTAATGCTCAAAAGCTACAATCATGGTTGACCCAAGATATGTAGAATCTCTCAAGTTGAGTTGAGCTATCCTCTAGCATGAGCCTTATTATTTAGTATGCAAGTATAAGAGAACAATGATCCATCATTAACCGTCATCACTCAATCAATCAATCTATGATGAACTACCATAGATGCAAGAGGTCACATGAGATCTGCCACTCAAGCCTCCATCATATTCTAATTGCCAATCAAGTTTGTGCATTGGCCATCCATGAGAGAGAGAGAGAGAGAGAGAGAGAGAGAGAGAGAGAGAGAGAGAGAGAGAGAGAGAGAGAGAGAGAGAGAGAGAGAGAGAGAGAGAGAGAGAGAGAGAGAGAGAGAGAGAGAGAGAGAGAGAGAGAGAGAGAGAGAGAGAAGGAGGGAGGGAGGGAGGGAGGGAGGGAGAGAGAGTCAAAAAGTCATCCCCATTCCTTGGCCTTGGTAATCAAACCTAAAGATTAAATCATTCCCAAGAGATCTATTAGCAACACCCAATACATGATCTCACCATTGGCAAACAATAAAAGGGGATAAGCATAGTCTTGGCTAATATAGGGTACTCCCTGTATCCCATGTAGTAGCTTGTAACCAAGGAAATCCTCCTCCTTAAATATTACCTAGTGTGATCTCAACCTCCTATGGTTTATGTATCGTTATCACTAGATAGTATACAACCTTACTTTTTTGTAGGATAGCTTCTTGACATCCAACATAGAATAACAATCTCTTTGAAGGAATGGCTTCTACAAATAAATAGGAATATGATCACTTGCTAAGATGTACTTGCCCTAGCTAGGCAGAAAGATGATGTTTGGTAGTCACTTGGGCACCTTTCTAATTAGCACTATTCCAATCCCATGGAATGCATGGACTTAGCTAGTTCTCTAAGTATATCCCATAAGAGAAGCATCTAGACTCTTCCCACTAGGATTGACTCAAAGGTTCCTCCAAACAATCTAAGTCTCTACTTGGAAATCTAGCATCTAACCAAGAAAGATCACCTTACAATTGATCAAGGTCAAAAGTAGACCAGCACCACATGTAGCTCAAGTGAGAAATGAGAGAAGCTAGTGTCAATCCCTTACCACTGAGCATAATCTCACACTAGCCCTTAAAAATGATGATTATCTAAGCTTCTAGGATATGACCTTCAGAAGTCATCCTTTTGCTCTAGTCCTAAGATTTTCTTGAGAAGCCACCCCCACCGTCATAAAATGCTCTCTTCATGAGAGACATTCACTTGCTTGCCACTCACATTAGCTTTAGTTTTTTAATTAGGTCATAACATGCTTATAAGGACAAATAAAACATCCTCTTGAATTATTCTTTTACACTAATTTATTCATGCAAATTAGACCATTGACACAAATAGTATAAAATAGACCTTTAGAAAATAGTTTGAAAGTAACTTTTGGAGCTTGTATATCCTAGGATAGATATCCACCAACCCGAATACCATAATCCTTATAAGCTAATAGATTAATCATTTACTCGATGCCATAACCCTAATGGGCTAATAGACTAGTCCTTTACCCAGATGCCATAATCCTCATGGGCTAATAGACTAGTCATTTACTAGATTCATAATCTTGTCTTAAACAAAGGCGCATGTGCTTTAGTGGGGTAACCTTGCCCTACAACATGCAAACCACCATGCTCTCTTAACTAGTATAAGGGTCTTCCAAAGTCCATTGGGCTCTCATGGTTCCTATTCTATCCTATTGTGAGAAGGGCATTACTACTAAAGCCACACTAGTTTCCATTCACCTCAAGAGCAAGAGATACCTCTCATCCTAGCAATCCTCATGCACATGATGGATCTTGGTTCCTAGAGAGGGAACCCAAGTGAGGGACCTAGGGGAGCTCACTCTCACAATGTCTACTCATATGGACATTTAAATCATTCATTTTTTGAAGAGAAAATCATGGCAAGCAACCATTTTAAAATAAGATCCAAAAAAACTCTTGCAAGATGTTGCTTTTTAATCCATAATAAGCAAACTATTGTACATCTCACACAGGAGATTTGACATCATAATATTCTCCTAAAGAGTACAACAATTTCAAAGGAACTCAATACTCAAAGTGATGCGTAAGAGCTTCCTTCTACATCTCGAGCTTGGGTCGTATAAGTCAACATAAGAAAATCCTTGAATCAAGATTTAGAGTATTAAGTTTAGCCATGATTCCAATTTTCCTTCTTATGCTTGGGTTTTGGGTAAGGAGGTTTAGGAACCTCTTTGTATCCTTAGGAGTCCTTAGGTCTTTATGGGCTCTTATAACCCACTTCTAATATGACAATGGCCCTAAAATTTAATTGGCACTTCATAGTAACAACTTTAGTCTATTGAATATAATTTATAAGTTTCCATCACATCATTATCTTTACTCTAAGATGGAAGATCAACCAAGAGATCTTCCATGTTCTAAGCTATATTAAGAGTAGGGTATCTTTTAGAGAACAATATGAGAGAGAACTTATGATATTATAAGATCATTGTCTCACACATTAAGACCCGTTGTTAAAAGACAATGTTATGACCTAGATTCTTGGCATCCGAATGATGTGATACTACTTGTAAGGAGAGACTTCTCATTAGTTAATGGCCCATTTTAGGTCTCAAGGGTACTTATTGACTTTAACATGTGCATATTGAGTAAAGCATTCCTTTTACAAAAAGAGTTATCATTAGGGACCAACTATTTCCTAAGATGAACACTTCTACATAAGGACTTATTATTAGGGTCCAATTAATTCCTAAGATGAACATAAAATAAAGATATGAGATTTTAGTTTGTGGAGGGAGTGTTTTAAGAGGCATTTGCATGTGTTGAAGTTATTTTCAAATATTGTGCAACGAATTTAAGTAAATTTTTTCGTTATTGATTGTGTTGTTGAAGGGCATAGCGTTCTTTGACTTGATGTTACATGATTGGATTGTGTGCATAATTAAAATTTTGAACTCAAGTCCTAGTGGAAGTCATGCTCTACTTACTTCATATCAGCGTTGTATTTTGATTCGACTTGCCAGTGTTTGGTCATATGTGGTTAGAGTTTCTAGTTGAGTGAAGCTCATTGACAAAGTCATACATTTTTCTGGCACTACTTTCTTTCTTGTTTGTTATTGAGTTGAGTGAAGAGGTTAGTTTTTTTCACCGCTCCTGAAACAACACTAAAGTTAGTCATCCATGAATGGCATTATTATACCTTTGCTTGAGATGAAAAAGTGGTAGTTTTTTCAATCAAGATCATAGACATAAAATATGCAAGAAAATCCACATTGTACTAAACTTACATTGAAAGAGATTTTGTTTGGATATCTTTGCCCCATTCTTTGAAATTGGTATTGCCATTTGTACATCAAGCAAGTGCCATGAAATAAGGCCATTTAAAAAAAGGAGTTACCAATTTTATTTTGAGATTGACAAGGAGGGATTGAATTAAAAATGAGTGTGAGAGAACTAAATCAAGCTAATGGAAGAACACCAAAAGTGTGATATTTTGGCTATGGAGGAACTAAAAACTTTCTAGAAACATGAATTTGCAAAGATTTTTCTTTCAATTAAATTTTATGATATTGAGAATTAGATAATGGAAGGATTAATCATGAAAGAGTGTGAGAGAACCAACCTTAGATAACAAAAGAATAGCAAAAGCGTGGGATGTTCAGACTATGGAGGAACTTAATACTTTGTTGAATAAGTTACAAATATTCATCTTTTAATGAAATTGCATGTTGTCGAGATTTAGACATTGTAAATAGTTTCTCTACTATCTCTTACACTTTTTGCTAGTTAAGTAAATGGTTCTATGGTGTATCAACTTTTTTGTACAAGTGGGTCTCTACTTGCCCTCTCAAGTAACTCTAAACACTCTTTCTCACATCTAACACATAGAAGTTCTCTCAAGAAAAAGTATGCTATACTTAAAAGCTTTCTCAAAGAAAAATGTAAAGTTAGACTATAGAAAGGAAAAGAGTACAAAGGGCTTAGTAGCTAGCCTTACAATCTTCATAATAGGACTTGTAGATTGCTCGCAACTACATGTGAAGCCATAATTTTGTGTTGTAGAAGGATGCCAATAGCCTCAACTTTAGCCTCAACTTTAAGGATCATCTCTAAAGCTCCATGTGGACTAGCTTGTCGTTCCAATCAAGATTTTGAACCTTGCTACTCTTTTTTACATCATCCAATAAGCTTATTCAAAGAAGCACTATGCCACGATAAGATTGCCTCCATCTAAATAAACTATATGTTTTCGATGTTGCTAGCTTGGCTCGTTACCCTTTTTTCACATTTTTACTTGGTGATGGATGTTTGTGAGATCTTAACTTTAGAGTGGACTAAAGCATTGAGGGATAACCTCATTTCAAGCATGTGGTGAGGAAGGGCTACAATTTATGGAGCTACTACAAATGTGAAACTTGAGAATGCCACATTGAAGTCACACAATCGGGTAGAAGATTACTCAATAAAGCAATGTGAATGAGGAATTGGCATTATAGATTTTTCCTACAATATTTAAGAGGGATTAAGGTCACCTTGTATATGAGGAATGAGGTAGATGAGTAGCTTGAGCTAGGGTAGATGGATACTCACTAACTTTGTTACTAAGAGCCATTTGCCGATGAGATGATGGCCTAAAATGGTTCTCCTTTGTGCATAGAAAATAGATGATGACCTTATATCTTCTATGGACTTTTAGGAAATTCTCTCAAAAGGATAATGGCCTTCTCATATTGAAGCAAAGAGTTCATAAAGACATTTGTCTTTTTTGGGGATGAGACTTATTATGTGTACATGAGTGATTGTAATAGTGGTCGATTACCTAATATGCATATTGTACACTAGAAGTTTTTGTACACTCTTCTTTTTTGTAGCCAAGTAATCCATGGAATATTCGTGGTCTTTTTCTTTTATAGTTAGCTTATTTCTATTTTATGATTGATTTTACTATGTTGACAAGGATTTGTGTTATTCATAATTCTCATGTTAATATTGCACTCATATTGCATGACAATAGAGTTAGTTGAGAAGTAGAGGCATGATGGATCTGGATTGTTGAGTCAAGTTGAGCACTAAGTTAATTGCTTACTAAAGGAATTTTTAACTATTTTTATCTAGCATATTTCACTATTTGGAAATTACTATTATTCTTGATTTTTGGTAGTGGTACCTATGGAATTATGGCAAACCAACTTATTTCTAAATGTATGCTCATTTATTTGGCATTCATCCATTTGCTATTTGAGATAAAAATATATAGAAAAATATTTCCAGATCTTTCATATTTAAAATTTGAGTTTTATGAAATCATTGCCAACTATTGAGTTAAATTAGGCTATTTATTTTCTAGTTAATGATTTATTTGATAGGTTCAAAATAATCCACACTACTAATTATTCTCAAGCTAGCATTGATTGATGGCATATTTAGCCGATCCATAAGGTATGAGGGATCTGATTGAGCCAGACCGAGCATTCAACTAGTTTTGTTATTATTTTATCCATTATATGCAATGCTCAAAATTTATTGTGACTCCCAATTTTCAGTGTGGTGAAGCTCATAAAGTTATTTATTATGTTGTGCAAAGCTATGCAAGACTTGTAAACTTAGAAAGTATCACATTTGCTACACCTTTCAAACTATTCAAGTTTGATCAAGCTAAAAGAGTATGTGGCCTCACTACTAAGGATGCACCCCCTTACTTTGTGCTTCAATCAACAAAAAATGCTACATGAACAAGATGGAACAAAAATTCTCACCATCTTCCTAAAGTAGATGTCATTAAAGAAACATTTATTCCTCTCTCCAAGTATATGTGGCTTTAATACACTAAATGGATGACCTTGGAACAAAATGAATACACTAACATTGCACATTCTATAGCCACTTGCTATAATGGTCAAAAAGTGTATTCAATTAAAAATAGAGCAATGTGTGAATCATCCCAATGATTTTTGTAAGTAGAAATAATCCAATTAAGGATGTAACCTCAAATTATTACTAACTTTGACTTGTTGGGCATTTCCTCCTCATCCCCTCTAGGGTAGCAAGGGTAGATTTTCTCTATGGTTTTATAACACAAATTTATAAAATCTTCCATTATCTTCTTCTTGAGAAAATGAGTGCCGTAATAAATGAAAGATTTCATGCCTTATTAGGATATGATTTTTTTCATAACATTATTTCCATTGTTTTTCCTCCAATGCTTTTAGTTTGCACTATTTTACGAATAAAATCAACTCAAACAAGAATGTACTCATTATATTTTACGAATAAAATCAACTCAAACAAGAATGTACTCATTATATTTTCACACAGTTGATTGGATAAATGCATTCTTAGGTGTTATCAACAAAGTTTTCACCCTAATACTAGATCCCCAAAATGCTAAATTTACAAACACATGATATGTATTTGGGGGGATTGCACAAGGGTCACACTATGTAGGCTATTTGGTTTATCTTGTGGTTTATATTCGTCAATAAAGGGCAAGTCCCCATACACCCACTAAATTGTGTGAATCTAGCTCTATCCACCAACCTTATCCACGTAGAAATCACTTTTTGGCCCCATTAGTGAATTGAAGTTCATAACCATGTCTGCTAGAATCATGTTGAGGTCTGTTGCTCATTGAGTGCTAATCCATTTTTCTCATTCAAAAAATAAAATTTGAGCAACGATAAGCTACCATCTTCTTTATATTGAAGATATATTGGTTATTTTTTGTGTCTGTTTGTTTAGAATGAGTTGCCATATTTGCTATAGCTAAAACATTGAAGATCCATCATCCAATCTTGTGATCTAAAATCTATCTCTATTACAAAAAAATTGTGATGCTACTACCTAAAAATTAGGTGCCATTCTTATTGAGATCACATTGAAAATTGCATGGCATTTATACTGCTATTCCATGCCATTAACTACAATTTAACAATGAGATGAGTTGCTTTTCTACTATTGAATCACACTATTTTACTATGCCATTTTCTTGCTCCAAATTTGGTTCAAAATGATTATCGAAGCCTCCTACAACGTTGATCTTAATTTTTGTCATCACCTCACTGTTCATGCTGACACATTGTGCCTACATCACATGGTTTTTGTTGCCATGACTCCTCTAGATGACTTGACTACACATCTCATTATTGCTATTGCAAAACCAATAGGACTCCCTTGAATTTGGGCCATATATTATAGATTTCTATTTCTTGATTTGTTGTTAAACTGAGACTATTCATGTGTTTATAAATACAACATCCCTCAACAATCTCTCGATTTTCCTAGTCCTTTAAAGTCTACAAGCATGTCATCAAATAACATAGAGTTAGGATCCACCAAGTTTAAATGTTATGCATTTTACACATGGAAAAGAAGGGTCAAATTGATCCTTAGGAAGAAAGGCCTATGTAATATTTCCAAAGGGAAAGAGAAGAAGCTTCAGGATGCATCCCAACTAGCTACATGGGAAGTGAAAGATGACAAACCCCAACCCATCATTAAACTGAAGCTTGTTAGTACTTACATTCACCACGTGGATGGATGTGACACTACAAAAAATACTTGGGATGAACTCAACAAGTTGCTTGGATCTCAATCCAAGAGTTCCAAGTTTGATTTGTTGATTAAATTCTTTCTTTTAGGAATGAAATCTCAGTCTTCTCTTCCATATCATTTGAAATGCATGAAAGGCTTGTTAACTCAACAACTTGCAGAAAGTGAACTCAAAATTGAAGAAGACATTGCTATTGGTATATTGATTAAGTCCTTGCCTAAGGGGCATGATCATGTGGTCTCACCTTAGAATCGAGTTGATTTTTGTCATCTCCCTGGAAACTCATCATGCGGAATTGGCTCGTTCGATTGCCTTAGAGGCAAATTGGTCCGTCTGATTTGGATGAGAAAATTGGACCATCTGATTGATGAAATCAGCCCACCAAAAATTGGTCGTCGGTCCAAGAGAATCAGTTCGCTGTCCAATTTAGCTGTTGGTCCAATTCTCATATCAACATGCCCTCTCTTGGGCTAGTTGAATTTGAAGCCTCTCTTCTAAAAGAAGAGAAAAGGCTAAAGCTTAAACAAGAAATAAATGCAACACCAAAGCATGAGGCAATCTACATCGAATTCAAATTCAAAGGGAAGAATAAGGTTAATCACAACAAGCCTATTGTGTGTGATTTTTGTCAAAAGCTTGGTCATAAGGAGAAAGGTTGCTTTCATAGAAAGAGAGCTCAAAAGGTAGTTCTTGTGAAGATTGTTTAAGAGAATGATAAAGGAGGAGAAGAAGACAAGGAGTAGAACTAGAAGAAGAAAAGCATCATGAAGCCCTTTCCATGACCTTCAAGAAGAAACTAGAGGTAAGAAGGCCCCTTTTGATGTTCCAACCTATGAAACTAGAGGTAAGAAGGCCCCTTTTGATGTTCCAACCTATGAAAGATTGTTTTAAAAAGTTTGCATTTTCTCTTGCAATTCTCTCAAGTCATAATATGAAACCCTTTTAACTTTTACTTGTATCAACCTTTGCCTCGAGGAATTCACTATATGTATACCGTTTATATCACATGCATTCAAGGTCTATTTATAAATATCCTTATCTATGAATTTTCCCTAAATAAAACAGAACCCTTTTCTATTCAATCTGTAATAAGTAACCCTTTTATATGGGACCCTTTTAAAGGTTAAAAATGTGTAAAATGGTATTTTAAAAATCATTTATGTTGAACCCACGTGATACATACATATATTTATGACTAACCTCCTTGGGGCCTTTGCTAAAAAGTTGAAGTCCCCTAAACCATCCAAACCTCTAAGCCACAAGTGATTAAGCAAAGAAAGGCTTTGATCATCTTAGGAGCACAAGCCAATGAGCCTCTATGCACTCAAGATTGGGACATGTTCTTGGTAAGTCATGTGGTGGCCAAGCTATTGAAAGGATGGTCATGCACAAAGTTGTGTATATCATGAGTTTGAAGGGGGGACATTAAAATTACAAACACATGTTATGTATTTGGGGGAATTGCACAAGTGTTACACTACCTAGGTTAATTGGTTTATCCTATGGTTTATATTCATCAATAAAGGGAGAGTCTCCCTATACCCACTGCATTGGATAAACCCACTACCACCAAATTATCCATCTTGAAAGCACTAGTAAAAAGGAACCTACCAAAACCATTATCTAAATCCACAATGCTAAGCCACATGTGCATAAGCCTATGTAAAGACACCCTTTCTACATGAATAAACAACTCTCTTTTTCACTATACTTGTATTTTGGTTTAGTTGTGCATGAGTACTTCCTTTCCCTCTCATCCTCTTTCAAATACATCAACACAAATTTGGCCCCAAAAATACTAGTAAACCATGGCTTCAAACTGTATATCCTTTAAGACATGGTTTAAGCTCGAATTATCATCAACATTATTTTAACTATCCTATCATTTTTACCTTCAACATTCTATTAAATCCTTTTGTAGTCTCAACTATAATGATTTGGTAGTTTAATTCTTGTTTTCAAAAAAATTCAAAGCTATTTCAATTGTTTTCCTCCTCGAATATCAGGATGCCTTAAAGTTTGGGGATTCTTACAATAGGACTTTCAACAATCAAGAATAAACTACTAGTTTAATAGTCAAAGCAAATGATCATAATCGAGTGAAATAATTTACAAATTATTCAATAAATACCATAATTTAGTCTTAGACCACATTGGTTAAAGACAATTTCATATTGAAGTTCATTAAGGCATCTTCACCTAGTGTTTACTAATCATGACAACCATTGTTTTTGCAAATTGGTATTCTTACAAGAGGCTTACAATAATAAGGATTGTCGGCAATCATAAATAAAGTGTAGACTAATTAGACTACATGTTTTGATATATTAGCTTTAAGAATTTAATGTTCACTTTTAACTCCATTGAGGGTATTGGTATTTGAATCTTGTCAGTCTAATTTTGAACATCTACCATGTGCATCCCATTTTTATTTGATGATCACTTTCAATAAGATAAGGGTCAGCAATGAATATCTATATCTATACTATCTATTAATGAAAGGTTTTGTGGGGGCACACACACACACACACACACAAAACATATTAATAATGTGATTACATTAATATACGATAATATAAATGTAACATTAATATACAATTTTTTTATAATTAATATATAACACAATATATACAATGTGATAATATATATGTATTATAATACATATATGATATGTATAGTATAATATATATAATACAATGTGTGTGTGTGTATAAAAGTATAATTATGATAATATTAATATTAACGTGTGTGTGTGTGTGTGTGTGTGTGTGTGTGTGTGTGTGTGTGTGTGTGTGTGTGTGTGTGTGTGTGTGTATGATAAATATACACATATATATTAACATGTTATATCATATTAATGTATTAATGTACTAAGATATACTAATATAGGGTGATTTAGAACGATGGATATATAAGTCAAAATTATGTGAGAAAAAATAATTAAATATGCTACTACATTTATAGAGAAGTGCTTTGAGCTTCAATGCAAATCACTAAGAGAACAATAGTGTTGCTTCAAAGTTTGGTGCGAAGCACCAAGGCATGTTGTGCCAACCTCGGCACGAAGTGCTGAGAGAAGCGCTTTGAGCTTCAATGCAAATCACCAAGAGAACAACATTGGTGCTTCAAAGTTTGATGTAAAGCACCAAGGCACATAGTGCTGGCCCTAGCACGATGCGCTGAGAGGAGACCTAACGTGGAGCACCTAGTGTCACCTTATTGGGAAATTCCAAATAATGAGACCACCACATTAGTTAGAGAAATTTTTATGTTGCTAAGGCAATATCCCCTAGTGTTTGCTAATCACGACAACCATTGTTTTTACAAATAAGGTTTGTTAAAATAAGGGTTGTCAACATCTATGAATAAATTATAGACCAATCAAACTACATGTTTTGATCTATCAGCTTAAAAAATTTAATGTCCACTTTCAACTTAACTATGGATCTTGATATTTGAATCTTGTCACTCTAATTTTGAACTTTTATCAGGTGCATGTTTGTTTTAATTTATGATCACTTTCAACAAGATAAGAGTAAGCAATAGACATGCCACCTTATTGGAAGATTCTAAATAATGAGACCACCAATGCTTTAGTTTTGTTTGATAATCATTTTTGCTTCTCATGCACATGGTATTTTTGGGTGCTTGATTCCACAATCTTACCCACCACCAACAAGTCATTCTCTATATAGAGATCATGTTTTGTTTCTAAATACATAAGAGGAATCAAGCATTTTTCGTACTTGTGGTAGGGAAGCGTTTGCGTGTAAGTATCATATAACTTTATGTGATAACTTTTGTTAGTCCAATTTATAAGCAATTTCTAAGTAAAAGTACATGGTAAGTCAAATAAACTTGTATAGCTTTAAGATGCAATGCAAACATTTTGTCTTGTGAAACAAGGCATGCAAGAGAGAGAGAGAGAGAGAGAGAGAGAGAGAGAGAGAGAGAGAGAGAGAGAGAGAGAGAGAGAGAGAGAGAGAGAGAGAGAGAGAGAGAGAGAGAGAGAGAGAGAGAGAGAGAGAGAGAGAGAGAGTAATATTGAAGACTTTAATGCTAGCCTATATGCATGTTAAAACGAATGGGCAACTTTTTCTCTCCCCCATTGGAAAGGTGGAATTCAACTGCCAGTGTAACTCACAATACATATTACAATGTTCAATAATGGGTTCAATATTATCCACATAGACTTGAAATGTTTAACCAATAGGTATGTCTTGTCAAGTAGTCAAAGGGAAGGAAACATGTTGTTAACACTTCTAGAATGTCAAGAGCTTTCTTTTAGGAGCTTGAACATGGGAGTGCTCATGGACCATAGGAAATGGATGTTGATTGTGCATCTAGAAATTGGGTTGGGCTTAGAGCCTTGTGAGTAGCACCATTCATCGAAGTCAAGGGGCAAGCTTTGGTATACAATTACTTGTGAAAAAGAAATGATGATGGAGAAAGGCTACCATAAGAGAACATGGATATGAGCATTGAAAAGAGGAAGATTTAACCAACCCACCAAATGTGTATATATAAGGATATGCACCTAGGTAGGTTGAGATAATGCAAAATGGATTATTTTGAGTACTCGAAGGGGACATGATAGGATTGTTTTACAAAAAATTAAGGCTTAAGAAAGCCCTTGAATAGTTTACAAAAAGCATATTGAAATTAAAAAATATGGGGTATTGTGTTGACTTGAAGATGACATGAGAGTATCGTTCACAGATAATTAAGGTTTATTGTCAAGAAAGAGAGTTGCTAAACTATGAAAAACTAATAATATTTTCACAAAAATTGAAAAACATGGGACGACTTTAGCTCTTATATATAAAAAAACACACAAAATTCTAGGAGACAATGTGCCTACCATAGAGGTGGAAGTTTTTGTATCAACTTTCAAAAGTGTTTTTTGTAGAATTTGGAGAAACATCAAATTGAATATCGTTAGGGAGTCAAAGGAAGCCCATGCATATCAAATCAAAAGGGGCAGAGGAGGGAGGGGTTGCTTGGGTGTGTGATAACTAACTTGAAATGAAAATGGGGATAACGGAAGGCCATACTTGTACTTGCAAAATCATCGAAGCTGAAGGGTTTTGGTATAGATTGGTGAATAGTGTTCATGTAAAAACCAAGCTTTAATGTCGAGAGAATTGTCAAATTAGGAGGAGAACCCTAGAACCTATTAGAGGAAATGTTCAAAGTTATTATTAAATTTAGAGTCATTTTAGTTATAACATCACTACAATACTTGCAAAAAGAACTAAGAAAGTGCGAGTGATGAAGGCTTTTGTGTAGACTTGGAAAAATGTTTTTTGGTGAAGGCTGGATGTAGAAAGAAAGAAGGGGGGAATATAACTAACCTAACATTGGTTTTTTATTGGGGGGGGGGGGGGGGGTCCGGCTGGGCCCTAGGGTTTGGAAAAAGACGGGTTTGCTTGAAGTTGTTCACCTTGACAAAAATCCTTCTCAATTCTTTGGAAGAAGGAAATAAATCTTCTTCGAATTTCTCAAAATATAGTTATATTTGTTAAATATATGTATAAGATACCATCTGAATGGGGGATACTTCCTTCTCATATGATAATGAAAAGGATTTATTTCCTCTTTCTCATATGAACCCTTGGTTGGGGGGGGGGTGGTGGGTAAGGGTCAAGACTCAATACCCAAAGGAGCACGTACAAAGCTCCTCTTGTTGGGGGTGTGCATGGGGATGCATTTTCCATTGACATGTTCTTTCGGTGCACACAAGGTGGGTGAGTGCATGTGTGGGGCGATATTATTTTATTTTTAAAAAAGAAAAAGAAAAAGGAAAAGGCAAAGGGAATGGGGAAAAAAAAGCGACTCGTGTTGTGAGGATTGCGTGTGTCCCCGCCGCCCCGGACATATCTTTGGGCCCGGCCCGACGGCTGGGGCCGCCCAAAGGACCAACGGCCTGCACATGGAAAGAGGTTGAGCTTGAAAAGGAGAGCTCGTTGCATGGGAGGATCTGGGCCGTCGGTCGGGGGTCGTGGATCAAGGGCCCGGCACCTCTTGCGCTGCCAGAGTTGGCGGCGGGGCCCGCCAATCCCGACGCACATCAAGGCTGGGTGGGGCTACGTCAGCACGCGCCCTTGTTTTTATGCTGGGCTATGAACTTTGAAGCTCGGTGAGTCGGTAGTAGTAGCCTGCACGCTCTCGAGTCTCTCTCTCTCTCTCTCTCTCTGCCCCCCCCAATTATAGCATCTCTAAGCGCTCTCTCTCTCTCTCTCTCTCTCTCTCTCTCTCGATAATAGCATCTCTAAGCAACAACAATCCCTCTCTCTCTCACACGCTCAATTCTAGCATCTCTGAGCGCGCTCTCTCTCCATCAATTGCACCCCACCCCTTGCATATTTCCCTCATCAATAGCATAGCACCTCTTCTCACGAATCACGATACGTTAGCCTCCCTCGAATCTCTCTCTCTCTCTCTCAATAGCACCCGTGCATCCAATAGCACCCCCCCTCTCTCTCAGAGTAGCACCTCTAAGTCCTCACTAGGAACGAACCCCCTGTCCCTCCCCTCCTCTCTCAATATCACCCCTTGCATCAAATGCCCTCATTCAATAGCCCCTCCCCCTCCCCTCACCCTTGACTTCACTCCTCAGTCCTTCTCCCATTCCCCCTCCCTCCCTTGATTTAACTCCTCATCACTAATCCTTCCATGAAGCCCTCTAGGTCTCTTAGCATCAAAGGGGACATGGGCGAGCAGGGCATGCTCCCTCCATTGATGGAGATCCCCTCCCTCGAGGACATTGCTGGCACAGGCAGCCCCAGCCGGGCAGCCCCCTGGAGCCTCGTCAAGCTGTGGGTGAAGGACCAGCTCGAGAAGGCCGCTCAACCCCTCTCTGGCTATGTCAAGCGCTCTGATGTCCAGCTCCTGCTCGGGGTTTTGGGCTCCCCTCTCGCTCCTGGTCCCATCGGAACCAGTATGTCGCCACACATTTCTGTCAAGAACAATCCCATTGTAAGTACCTGATTGACCTTCTGCAATAGATGCTAGATACATGTTTGTATCATTTGTTAACTAGTGTGTGAAAGTGTGCATCGTGTTACGAGTGGGATCATGTCTATCTCTTAGCAGTGAGTGCCTTGAATGAGACCATTTTTTTCTCTTAGCATTGAGTTTCATTTGTTTAGTGTGAAGATTTGCATTGTGTTATGAATGAGATAACGTCTATCTCTAAGCATTGATTGCCATTTTTTTGTCTGCCTTTTGCAACTAAGTTGCTAATGAATCATCTATGTCTCTCCTTAGCAAGTTTTCTAAATAATGGTATATCTGGCTGGCCCTTGTATCATCTATGTATTGGTCTGCATTCGGGTGGTCATGTGATTTATCTTCTGGAAAGCTGCATGGAAGTGAATGGGCCCATGTTAACCACGAAAAATCATCTATTTATGTTTGCAGAGTGCCTCCTCAGCACAATACATTGTCCATCAGTATACAGCTGCTACAGGTACCAGCAAGGTACAAGGAGATTTGAGCAATTTCTATGCAATGGGGAAGGTTCAGATGGTGGCATCGGAATTTGAGGCAGGCAGCAAGGTGGTGCGGACACGCAATCGAGCACGAGCAGCAGAGGGTGGGTGCTTTGTGCTCTGGCAGATGTCTCCAGATGTGTGGTGTGTGGAGCTGTCACTGGCGGGTTGCAAGATCCGGGCAGGCAGCAATGGCAAGCTGGTTTGGCGGCACACCCCTTGGATGGGCTCCCATCGTGTGAAGGGCCCAGTTCGACCCCTTCGCAGAGCTCTCCAGGTACACTTAAGAACCCAATTTGCACACCTTTAACAATTGAGACAAACGTTCTGATCATGTTAGTATCAAAACCTGATATGCACACTCTCACATTGGGGCACATTAGCATCTGCAGAGACACATGCTTTACTGCACCTTCTAAGAGATTAAGATGAGTTTTATATATATATATATATATATATATATATATATATATATATATATATATATATGTGTGTGTGTGTGTGTGTGTGTGTGTGTGTGTGTGTATGTATGTATGTATGTATGTATGTATAGTTTGTTTGTTTGTTTGTTTGTTGCAACTCTTATTACTTCTAATAGGTCTGCTTGGATTAATGATGTGCTAGTAAATGGCTACATAGATATGGGCAAGTTAACTTTCAAGATATTAATACATGAGCTTTTGAGAGTAATTCCTTGAATGTCTTCAAATATATGCCCCTGAATCCTGCATAATCATGTAGTCTGCTGTGCTACATCTTTTCACAGCAGTTTGGAAGCAGAACTCTAGGTATGCCATCAAGGAGGCTTCTTGAGTTAATTCTTCATCTCCATCCATGTCTTCAATAATTGTTACTTTTGTGCCAGACATCTAATTCATTTTGAGATTAACCAAGTTCTGTGCCAGACATCTAATTCATTTTGAGTGATTAATCAAGTTCTGGTTGCTGACAGGGTTTGGATCCTTGGACTATTGCCAACATGTTTTCCCAAGCACAATGTATAGGTGAGAAAACCATAGGGGGAGACGCATGCTTCATACTCAAACTGGTAGCTGGTCCTGTGACATTGCAAGCTCGCAGTGATGGGCCGGCAGAGATAATCAGGCATGTCATGTTTGGTTACTTCAGCCAGAGGACAGGCTTACTGGTCCACATAGAGGACTCACATCTGCTAAGGATACAAGCGCCAGGCTCAGTAACAGTGTATTGGGAGACCTCAACTGAAACTTCTGTGGAGGATTACAGATCTGTGGAAGGGGTAAACATTCCTCATGGTGGAAAGACTGTATTGACTTTATTTAGATTTGGAGAAACTGCAATGAGTCACACGAGGACAAAGTTAGAGGAGACTTGGGTGATAGAGGAGGTGGCCTTCAATGTGCCTGGAGTGTCCTCTGAGAGCTTCATACCTCCGGCTGACCTTGGGGAGGGCCCTACTTTTAGTGAGGCTAGTGATCTTGCTGTGGAGGACACGACCTCTACAATAAAGACTTCAAATAGTAACAGCATTGGCTGCACTGCCTGCAGCATTCATCCGGCCCCTGGCCGCTCTAAAGTTGCAGCTTTGGAGAAGTTCTCTGCACTGGACAACATGAGCTTGATGCAAAGCCTTGCCAGTCTGTTACCACCTCCAACCGCCAATGGAGCTCCAGCTCTGTAACATCCCAGTGCCAATGACCTAGATGTTTGTTGGAATGCCTTGATGGGGGACACATAGAGAGTGAATGCCTTTGTGCCCTGGCTGCGAGTCAGTTGACTTAGACCTTGATCATGCCACCACCCATCGCACACTCCACCACAATCAGAATCTCTTCTCCTCAACATCAACAAAGTATCTTCTCCAGATCACATCTATGTGGATGCTTCAGTGTCTCTATTTATTAGTTCACATCAACTAGGACATTCCAATGTCTGTGTTCACCAGTCTAGTATGTGCCTGGGATGTGTTTCTTGGTGCCTTGTCTTCCTGTTCCTCACCCCCTACCTCTCAGGTGGGCTGCTTCCGGGGATGCTTTAGAGTGGTCACGTGCCATTATTCCTCTTCAGTACCTGTGACTGTGCTTCCTCTGTGAAGTAGTAGAAGCTCCACCATTTCCCTCCTATCAGAAGTGTATGATTGTTTATCTGTAACACTACCCTCTCTCTTTCCTCACATATACCCTATCTTTTAACAGTAACAGGTTCTGTTAATCTACTCAATTTTGAACAAGAACGCTAACTGTGGCAAGTAATGCCGCAGGAAGACTCTCTCCTGCAAATTGACAAATTATCCACTTCACCTTTGAGGCAGGGTTGGCTTACGCTTACATTAGGACAATAATAATGCCTTAGAGTTAGCAATTAGATTCTTATAAACACGAATATCTAATCTTTGCTAATGTCGTATGTATCTCACTTCTTTGGAGTCAGAAATGGCTAGTCAGAAAACAGTACTTTCAAAGCACTATGAGGTATACTTTGGAAGTACTACGAATTTCCCTCCCTACATTTCTTGGGGCTATCTACTAGAGACCTACTAGTTGAAATCGTTTTTGAACAAGCTTGAATTCCTTTGAGCCCGCTTAGAAAAATATTGCATTCACCTATTTCCTTTCGAGTCTTTTACTTGTTTTTACCAGGGCAGTGGAGCTAATAAAGAAATGGGTCCTATAAGAGTTATTGTAATGTGCATATATATTAATGATAAAAGGTATCTACATCACCAAAGAGTTGGTGGGGCAGGTGTGATGCCAAACAACTAAAATATCACCATCACAACAAAATCCTGTTTAGGGCATTGACTCAAGTTTTCTGTGAAACAGCTTGTACAACCAGAATTTCACCTGTGAAGCTTTGAGTATGGCTAAGCAGTCTTCCTTCAGTATCCTAAGGTAATCAGCAGGGCCCCAGTTGATTTACCCTGGAAGGCCAGATCATTCCCTCTCCTTCAGGTGAACTTGAGTGTGACAGGAGTCACAGAATTCAGCTCTAGGGATCCAAGGAACCCAAGTCACCAAAGAAGATAGTGGTAAAACCAAACTGAAACTTAAGGTTGACATCTTTCAACCAATTCCTAACACAAGTCCAAACTAGCTTGATGTAAATGCAATCCTCTTGTAGAGCAAACATTGAGGGAATATGGGTATTCTCCTGGAAAGTTTGGATTTCATGGGCCAGCTTTTGAGAGATGAGTCCACCTAAAAAAACTTAGTCTATGGGATGGGGGGACTCTTCCAAATCTGCTTCAATCTGCACTTCCAAGTAAAGGGTGTTGCTTGAGGTTAATTCCTTCTCCACTTGTTAAGTGTCAGGGGAATGGCCAAAGAGGGAGGAAAGAAATCATGGCGTGAACAATATTTGACTAATGACTTGCCAAGGACGTTAGAAACGATGCAGGTCTAGGAGAGGAGGATGTAGGCCAGTCAGGCCAGATGTATTGTAGGATATGTTTGAGCCACACAACTTCCTTAGCGCTCAAATGAAAGAAAACCTTTAGCGTCCAATGCCTGCCATGCTGAGCTCTCTTTGCCCCAAAGCTGCTCCCATGTCTTGAGGCCTTTCTCATACATCCTTCTTCCTAAACCAGGATAGGGGCCATGGTGGGGGTCGTAGGCAAAGGGGTTGACCTAGATGTTAGAGCACAAGGAGACATTCCATGTGTGTTGTCAATAGAGGACTAGCTGGTTTGTGCAATGATATGTTGCCAACCTCTGACAAGGGCTTGTAGATAGTTGCAGACGAAGTCCTGCCAGGGAACATCCTGCCAAGCTTCACTCTTGGAAGCCAAGGTAATCCATGCCTCCAGGATCACAGACCAGGGTTGGAGCCCATCCATTGTTTTGATAATCTAAAAGCAAAGTCTGTTGGCTTTGCTATAAAGGGACTCTAGCCTTGCTCCACCTTCACTTCTATCAGAAGCAAGAGCATTCTAGCTGAGTTAAGCCATCAGCTATGTGTTCCCCTTTGACCATAGTAGCCGTCTAAAGGACCTCTTCAGGGGAAAAGGACTTGACAGGCTATCATTGATGTTAACTAAGGTAGTGGCATTAGCTAACAAGGAGCTAATCATACTTAAAAGGGTAGGCGCAAACCTGAAGGCCATGAGTACCCTCCTCATGAAGTACCACAAAACCATATTGCATGGGATGGACAATTCTGTCAAGAAGGTGTTTGGCCCTTAGGGAAAGCGTCTTGGATAGGACCTTATAGAGGTGAAGTTCATCATACTGAGCAGGCGCTAGTAGAAACCTTGGTGCAGATGGGGGTTTTGGGAATCAGCTTGATAAGGCCCTTGTTGGCTTCTGGTGGAAGAGAACTCCAGCACCTGGTGTGGTTCAACATGTCCACCATGTCCTGACCATAGCTATTCCAAAGCTTTTGAAATAGTGCAGCTGGGAGGCCATCTGGCCTTGAAGCTTTACCTGCCTTCATTTTCATGACAACAAATTTCACTTCCTCTAGTGAGAAAGGCCTATCCAATGGGAGGGCTTTTGATGGGGGGGATAGGAACCACCAATTCTTCTAAGAAAACTTTAAGCTTGTTCTCATAGTCGTACGGCAAGTGCAGCTCCCTACCTAACTATTGAGGAGAGGTGTTTGACAAAGATCTGCGAAATGGCAAATTCATCAGTATGGAGGGTTCCTGATGCATCTTCAATGGCTGTAATCAGCTCTTTAGTCTGCTTGGACTTCTGCTTATTGAGGAGGAAGGAGTTGGGGGCATCTCCCAAGAGCTCCCAACATCCTTTAAGGAGCACCTTCGTAGCCTGTACTGAGAGGCCTCCCATTCTCTTCATATGAAGCTCTAGCTGCCTCAATACAGCCTCGATGATAGGGTCATTAGGCGAGTTTGCAAGAGTGGCAATTAGACGACTTCTTATTTTGACAACATTCGCAGCATCCTTCCTTCTGCGTGCAGCAGTAGCTCGACCATGGTCTTTAGCAACTTGGATAACAACACTTAAAACACTTTTGCCACGGATAATCAAGATAGACTGTGGAGTCCCTAGCCTTGTGTCATGCTTCTATCCCTTTTCTGATGAACCCCTCATCCTTCAAGAATGTAGTGTTAAGAGGAAAGGGAGGGGGACCATTTTGCATATGGCGTGTAACCACCAAATGGAAAGATGTCAGTATAGGAATATGATCACGCATTACTGATAGATAGCTCTTACCAAGAGCTCTAGCACCACTCTCCAGCTTGCATTTCTAACCTTCTAAGTGTGTTCATAGTTATGGGTTTGATGTCAGATTTAATCTCCATACTGCTTGGACCCATTTACCCCATGGCCTCGAGGACTCATCTTTTCCTTTCTTCCACCATTTTCATGATCCAATGTCATTCCTTAGGAGTGCCAGGTGGCGTCTTGTAGATATATCTCTCGATGGACTGCTAAGACGTGTCCCGCGATTTGAGGAGCGGGCACGTTACAGATTGCAAGGATTTGGTTTGAGTTTTTATCCATCTATGCTTTTTCTAATTTAAAGTACTATTGGTGATGAGTAATGGACTTGATGCATTTGGATAGTGATGTTATTTGAAATGCTCATTTGTATAGTTTAGAATCATGAATAATCATCCATCAATGTTAGCTATGAAACATTTAGATATTCCAATATTCATTTGTTCTTGTTGTGTGTTAACTATTCAGCAATGTGGTACTATATTTTTCAATTTGTCGATGGCAAGGAGCACCAAAGATACTTGATGATCTTACCATTATCTACTCACTTTGACTAGATGAAGGCCTAGAATGGAATTCTCTGGCAAGATTTATTCTTATTCTCTCTTTTTGAATGATGATGGTTGAATGTCTCGTAGGATGATGTAATTATGATAGTTTGAGATGGATGCTATTATTCTGCTTAGCCCATGTGCATGTAAGAACGTTTTTCCTTTATGAGCGATGTCATCATCACCTATTCCAAGGTGCAACAATGGGAAGATTTTTAGTGGGTGCATGGACCCTGGTCTCTTCAAGAGTTGAAGGAGATCCTGAAGAAAAACCACCTAACATGGCATAGACACCACTTAATCCAATACTTCGACAATCAAGATTCTTAGAAAAGAAGTAAGATCTAGACTAGTGTGCCAATGGGGTTATGGCATAATGGATCATGTGTGGGTTGAGTTCAATGGTTGGGTGCGTGAGCTCGATCCCTATGTCCCACATCCTTGGAGGGACAAATATGTTTAATGTCCAAGATCTAGATTAGCATGCCACCCAATTTGAAGCAAGAGAGGAGGCCAATGGTTATGATGTGATGTATAGAGAGAGATGCAGTGTTAAAGACTCAATTAAATATTGCTATCTTGCAACTTTGCAAGGTAGAACAATGGATTGGTTTAGCATGCATAGCTTGGCTCATTTTGCTAATTATGATGCACAAAAACTAACTTTTTAAAGTAGGTATTGTAAAGATTAAACTCCAAGAGATATCTTGCAAAAGATTAAGATGACAAAGCTAAAGGATAGGCTTGTGGAGGATTGTGCATAGAAAATTTAGAACTTGTTCAACAGATTATACTAGACTAAGTGATAGTCTATATAGATATCGATTTCCTATTTCTTAAAGGACTTGAGGAGGTGAATTAGGGGAGTAGTGGCTAATACTGAGATCATTAAATTATACATTAGACACTTTGGTGGAGGTATCCCTAAGGGTTTTAAAAAGGGCTTGGATTGGGATGTTCTTGAAGGAGCCATGAAAAAAAATCTAATTCTAAAAGTGATAGTGATTTTGAATAGGAGAACGATATGGAGAATGATACAGATAGTTCGGAACCTGAGTTTGAGGATGATTTTGAGGACATAGATACCGAGGATAAGATAATAAAGAAAAATAATAAAAGGAAGAGGTCTAAGCAAAGATCCTTCAAGTGATGCTATCGATAGCTTGGACTTCGAGTTTTTAGGTAATGAGGATAAGAAAATTAAAACAAAAAGGAGGAAAAAGAAGAGGTCTAAGCAAATATTCTCCAAGTCAAAATGAGCCATTGCGACGAAAGATGTAGCTAGTAGGCTAGATAAAAAGATTACGGAAAAGTTTTAGAGCTATGGGCGTAGGATGGATCAAGATGGGGCACAAGGCAAATGCTTCTTGATATAATGTGAATGTTTAGGGTTCTTAGCTAATAGCACTTGGTGTATAACCACCTATAAGAATGCAACAACCTATGGTGCGTCAAATGATCACTAAAAATCTTGCATATTGAGGATTTTAGAGACCCAAGAGATTATCTAACAGAATAGTATGGAATTGATCCTAACAAGTGGAGGGTCAATAAAGAGCTTATTACTACCATAGGATCGAAGGATACTTTATGGGATTACAATGTGAACTGTGGACTATACATTGAATTGAGAGGAAAATGTTGATATCAACAAGGAGCCATAATGAAGGATAGCCCACGATGAGAGCACAACAATCACTAGCATCAATCGCAATTATCATCATGGATATACAAGGATATAGACTAAGCTCTAAAGAATTTATTGGTATAGCGGGAGTCCATGGCAGGGCTTGAGTACTCATAGTGACAAAAATGAAGATTTTTGATGACTTGATTGCCTTTAGATATGATAAGCCAATGTAGCAATGCATGCTACCCAAAATTTGAAGAATGTAGAACTATAGGAATTGGATCTATGCTCAATCGTGTTGGTTCCTAAATCTAATTGAATAGGCACAACTTGGCCAAAAGAAAGCAAGGTTGAAGTTAGGCAAGCACTTGGAGCAGAAATTTGCCACAATGTGATATAATTCTACTAATATTATGAGATCAAAACTTTGGTTGATTAGAAGATTAGTATCTTAGCAATGGGTCTGGGAAAGTAGATGTTTTAGAAGACAAAGGTCATAGAGCTTCCCATTGTAGACAATATGCTTCAATAGTTATGGTTAGTTTTGAACATAATGACTATAGGTCCATGGTGGATGTGGATGCATTTGCTGGGAAAAAAATGTGCTATAAAAACGAGTTGTCCAAGGTAGTAGAATTGCTTGTGTATTTGTAGAAAGGCAAACTTGATCATGCCAAGCAGAAGGAAGAATTGCAACATAAGTATAGAAATTGCAACAACATGTTTTGCAAGGAAAATCATCTAGCAATATATGCACAATGGTCTAAAAAACCTAAATCCAATGTAGGGAAAGATGATTTATTGTTAAAATAATGTTGAACTCTTGATGGAGTTGGAGATGCTTAAAAAGGGATTGTTACCTTTGGAACAGATCAAAATATAGGTCTTACATAATCAGGAGATGGAAGTGAGGGGTCAGTCTTGATAGCTCTAGAGGAATAAGAGTTGAAGAGACAACTTGCATAGATAAACTAAGCATCCAATTGCCTACTAATAAACATTAAACTAGTCTTTGGTATCATGAAGATTGAACTTCTATATCTGGGAATTGAATGCCCAAGTAATGATACTATAGGTCCAAATTTGGCATGCCAAAATCTAAATTATACTTAGCCTTAAAATCAATAATATGTATCTCATTTAGACTAATGATTAGGATGTCATCAACATAAATCACAATGATTAGAGGCACATCACTCTTATGTCCAAGATATAAGATGTCTCAATTGGACTATTCTACAAGCCATGCATGCATCTATCTTCTCATATCAAGCATGATGTGCTTGATGTAGACCATACAATGCCTTTTTTAATCTACACACTTTATTTTCCTACCCCCTTTGAGAAAAACCACAAGGTTGAAAGACATATACTTCCTTATGCAAATCAACATTCAAAAAATATAGCTTTAATGTCCAACTGATGTACATTCCAATCGTTATGAAATGTTAATGCACAAATGCTACAAATTACTATCCCAACACAAGTTAGAATAAAGGTTTCATCAAAATCAATGCCCCTTTGTTGAGCATAACCCTTTGCCACAAGTCTAGCCTTATATGTTGGAAGAGAGGGAGAGAGATAGAGTAGAGTGGAAGATGAGCCTCAGCTCATTGTTGTTCTTCTTTCATTATTCTTTCATTATACTAACTGAAAGAGACTTACACACATAGTTATGACTAACCAAGACTAACTGTGGTTAAGTCACTGACTACATCAACTTATTGAATGTCACACATGTGTACAATTGTATCTAGCTAATGTCGGTCGCACACATAAAGATTGATGACACCCAAATAAGCACAAAAACAAGGCACAAAAGAATCCAAGCATGCATCATATTTTCATTTTTTGTCAAGAGAATAATACTAAGTTGTTGCAAAATCACCAAAAAGAGATAGAGATATGAGGGGGCTTAATAAATGGTATACACAAAAGTGTACGTGTGTGCATTTGCAAAAGGTTAGAAAGAATTGAAATGTAAAGGCTAAAGCCTTACGAATACAAATGTATTCAAAAAAATCAAAGAAATAATAAAAATATAAAGGGTTGTGTGTCTTTTGGGGAAAAGGTGGGGTGGAGTGCATGGGTGATTATGTGCCTCTTTCTCTCCTTTCTTCCAAGATACACACATTCTCCCTTTATGGTGCCAATCTTTCTCTATCCTCTCTTCTCTATCTTTTGTGCAAAAATTTCTCTTTTCTCCTTTTGCTCTTTCTTTTGTACATAATGGTTGAAGCTATGGATGAAGATGACGAATTTATTCATTATTAAGTGGAAGATTTATGGTTTTTTTTTTTTGTTTTGAGATCAATGGTAGAGCCATACACATAGGTTTTGTGTGCTATTTCCTTGGTTTTGTGTTTGTTTATGTTCGTGGGAGGGTTGTTGTCATTTTGGTGCACAGTCAGGGAAAAGGATGATCTCAAGATTTGTAATTATGGAGCAATTCTGACCCTTCTTAAGGGTTACTTGTGAAGAGAAAGCAGCCATCTCTATGAACTTAGAAGAAAACGAGATTGCACTGAGACATAGACAATGAAGTAGAAGAAGAGGATAAATGCAAATGTTTTCTAGTAGCATCTATTGATGGCTTCAGTCCAGAAAAATCTTGAATTTTGCAAAGGAAATTCCATTGGGCCACTCTTGATGCCGTGGTGCATTTTTCAAGCAACCTCAGATTAGCATCGGATAGATGTTGATCTGATATTGCCACATTTAAAAAAAGGAATGACTAGATTTTGTAGTAATAGTGATTTGTTACTCATGGGAGAATAAGAGGAGGGAAATAATAGGATTCAATTTTGGTTTCGACACTCGTCCTCTCAGCTATGGAAGGCTATGTCACAAGAAAAAAAGAAAGAAGACAATAAGAATCTCTTGGTCTTCCATCATGTAGACAGGCTTTACTTAGAGGGAGAATAACATTCACTCAGATGGTGAGGAACGAGATGAGCATTAAGAGTATTTGAGGAGAAAAAGATGAAAGGAGAAACGAGAAAGAAAGAACCAGCATCAAGGCCACCATGCCTGCTATGTCCGATCCTTTCCTTCTACTCCTCGAAAAGTCCTGCATAACTGTGGAAAATGGAATAGAAAGGACACGTTCTTGGAGAAGCCTCATTCATGGCCAGGAAATTCCATCAAGCACATCTTAGCAATGACGGCTAGTCGACCGCGCCTATGCAAGCTTTGGATCTTTTGGCCAGATGATTTGGAATGTTCAGTGGCCATGTTCGTGTCATCTTAGGAGGAGATTCGGTGTGTCAGCATAAAGGAAAGGACGCTGATAGAAGAGGGAACAGAGACAGACATAGAGAGAGAGAGAGAGAGAGAAAGAGAGGTCTCTTTAGAATCAAACCATGGCTCCCTTGTGCCCTGTGGAAGAAACGACCAATCTTCTGCCTCGCCTGCATCCCTCTCTCCTACCTATGTAACCCTAACCTCCCTGATCTTTTCTTCCTACCTCAACTTCACATTTTGGCAGCATCTCCACGGGCCATGCCCCCAACCTCACGGGAAGTGGAAAAAGAAATTCCAGACACATAGATAGAGAGAGAGTACGAGAATGGGCGTGTGAGTAGCCAATCCTCACATCCAAGCTAATCCTGGGATCACACATGTCAATGAAGGCAACAAGTCACTCGGCCAGATGATGACAACATGAAAGAAGAAGAAGAAGCCTAAATTGACAAGTAGGCGCACACCATCCCACATCACACCTTTGAGGAGAAAGAGGGCGAGTGAGCATGTCATGGCTTCCTCTTGGCCTTCACATTAGACGATCGGTCTTCACATCAAATGAAGATGAGAGGAAGACGAAGAAGCAGGAGGAGGATGCAGATTTCTTATGAAAAAGAAGAAGATTTGTGGCAGAGTTCCGAGTTTTGCACCTAATTATATATGATTCATCTACTTCCACCCCCTTTCCCTTCGCCATGGCGGAGGAGAGTAGCTCTACGCTAGTGCCATTCGGCCCTACGAAAGAAGAAGGAGAAGTGATAATGGATTTTGAAAGCGAGAAGCAAACACAAGCCTTGAGAATTGTCCAAAGCTAAGAAAGCCTCAACCCTCCTTTATTATTTGTTTCTCCCTTTATTCTTTTATGCAAGGCTTTTTCTACACAAGTTGACTTTTGATTGCATTTTTCCATCACATAACATCTTCCTCCTATCAAAGGCCAAGTTGGCCCTCTCATGCCACCTACTTCTCCACCGTCCCATACTCTACCACCTCTGATGGCCTCATCAAAACCTGATCTAGATCATCATCTACCCCTACTATAATTATTAGAAATATCCACAATAGGTGCACTCTAGTCAATTACGTTTTTAAAAACATTTAAAACAAAAAAAAACCCTTAAAGGGAAAATAAAGTCTTTTAGCAAAGGCTTGTTCCTACACCAATCATTCCTTCTTCTCATATGTTCCCTCTTCACATCCCTCTTTATTCGGATTCACTCACCTCCTCTTTGGAAGCCCTCTCATGTTGTTGTACCCTCATCCCCCTTCAATTACCCCATTGTCTTCTAATCCCATTCCCCTCCTTCATTTCCTTCATTTCCACCTTTCCCTTACCTCATATCACACCACCATATGTAGGTTTAAGAAAACAAACAATTTTAAAACATAATAGCCAAAACATAAATGTTTTTCTTGGAAACATAACATTAAAAGCATACCATTAAGAGGGAATGTTTCCATACTTTCTACTTTCCTCTACCAAATTTTAACAACATTCTCATCTTAATAAAGTGCCTTTGGAGCTACGAGGGGAAGTCATTCTTCTTCCTCCATTGGGATCGAGGAGTTGTGCTCATGATCCCTTATTGAAGATTCAACCTTATCCTTGAACAAGTATGCCAGTTTTTCAATGTGGAAGTGTTTGAGGCAGGAGTTCCCTTACTCTGGTGGTCATGGCTTTGGAGTCCTATACCCTACCATGGCTAGGCCTTGTCATCAAAGTTGTTTTACTAACAATTTTGGAAATGTTTTGTATTAGATAGTGGTTCTTTTTTAACAAGGTTCGCGAGGACGCTTTAAGTTTCAGTGTGGGAGGAATACGATGACACCCAAATAAGCACAAAAACAAGGCACAAATTAATCCAAGCATGCATCATATTTTCATTTTTGGTCAAGAGAATAATACTAAGTTGTTGCAAAATCACCAAAAAGAGATAAAGATATGAGGAGGCTTAATAAATGGTATACACAAAAGTGTACGTGCATGCATTTGCAAAAGGTTAGAAAGAATTGAAATGTAAAGGCTAAAGCCTTACGAATACAAGTGTATTCAAAAAAATCAAAGAAATAATAAAAATATAAAGGGTTGTGCGTCTTTTGGGGAAAAGGTGGGGTGGAGTGCACGGCCGATTATGTGCCTCTTTCTCTCCTTTCTTCCAAGACACACACATTCTCCCTTTATGTTGCCAATCTTTCTCTATCCTTTCTTCTCTATCTTTTGTGTAGAATTTCTCTTTTCCCCTTTTGCTCTTTCTTTTGTGCATAATGGTTGAAACTATGGATGAAGATGATGAAGATGACGAATTTGTTCATTATTAAGTGGAAGATTTATGGTTTCTTTTTTGTTTTGAGATCAATGGTAGAGCCATACACAAAGGTTTTGTGTGCTATTTCCTTGGTTTTGTATTTGTTTATGTTTGTGGGAGGGTTGCTGTCATTTTGGTGCGTAGCCGGGGAAAAGGATGATCTCAAGATTTGTAATTATGGAGCAATTCTGACCCTTCTCAAGGGTTACTTGTGAAGAGAAAGCAGTCATCTCTATGAACTTAGAAGAAAACGAGATTGCACTGAGACATAGACAATGAAGTAGAATAAGAGGATAAATTGAAATGTTTTCTAGTAGCATTTATTGATGTCTTCAGTCCAAAAAAATCTTGAATTTTACAAAGGAAATTCCATTGGGCCACCCTTGATGCCATGCTGTATTTTTCAAGCAACCGCGGATTAGCATCGGATAGATGTTAATCTGATATTGCCACATTTAAAAAACGGAATGACCAGATTTGGTAGTAACAGTGATTTGTTACTCATGGGAGAATAAGAGGAGGGAAATAATAGGATTCAATTTTGGTTTCGATAATCCTCCTCTCAACTATGGAAGGCTATGTCACAAGAAAAAAAGAAAGAAGACAATAAGAATCTTTGGCATTAACTCAAATGGTGAGGAACAAGATGAGCATTAAGAGTATTTGAGGAGAAAAAGATGAAAGGAGAAACGAGAAAGAAAGAACCAACATTAAGGCCACCATGCATGCTATGTCCAATCCTTTCCTCCTACTCCTCGAAAAGTCTTGCATAACTGTGGAAAATGGATTAGAAAGGACACGTTCTTGGAGAAGCCTCATTCATGGCCAGGAAATTCAATCAACTGCATCTCAGTAATGGTGGCTAGTCGACTGCACCTATGCAAGCTTTGGATCTTTTGGCCAGATGATTTGGAATGTTCAGTGGCCATGTTCGTGCCATCTTAGGAGGAGATTCGATGTGACAGCAGAAAGGAAAGGATACCGACAGAAGAGGGAACGGAGACAGACATGAGAGAGAGAGAGAGAGAGAGAGAGAGAGAGAGAGAGAGAGAGAGAGAGAGAGAGGTCTCTTTAGAATCAAACCATGGCTCCCGTGTGCCCTGTGGAAGAAACAACCAATCTTCTGCCTCGCCTGCATCCCTCTCTCCTACCTATGTAACCCTAACCTCCCTGATCTTTTCTTCCTAACTCAACTTTGCATTTGCCAGTATCTCCATGGGCCACGCCCCCGACCTCACGGAAGTGGAAAAAGACATTCCAGACACACAGACATAGAGAGAGTACGAGAATGGGCGTGTGAGTAGCCAATCCTCACATCCATGCTAATCCTAGGATCACACATGTCAATGAAGGCAGCAAGTCACTCAGCCAGATGATCATGACATGAAAGAAGAAGAAGAAGCCTAAATTGACAAGTAGGCGCACACCATCCCACGTCACATCTTTGAGGAGAAAGAGGGCGAGTGAGTTTGTCATGGCTTCCTCTTGGCCTTCACATTAGACGATCGGTCTTCACATTAAATGAAGATGAGAGGAAGAAGAAGAAGCAGGAGAAGTGTCGAGTCAAGAGATTTTCCATGTGCATAAAACAACCCATAATCTATAGTACGCTCTACATATCTCATGATCCTCCTGATTGCATCTAAATGTGATTTGCGAGGCCTCTGCATGAATTGACTAATCAGCCCCATTGCATAACATAAGTCAGGATGGGTAATAGTCAAGTATATCAAGCTGCCCACCATTTGTCAATACATGGTCACATTCTCTATGTCATTCCCAACATCAATCTGTAGCTTGACATTCTGATCAAGAGGTGTCTCCATAGGCTTGCATTCAGCCACACCATACTTCTGTAAAATGTCATGAGCATACTGCTTCTGCAGCAATCATATACCTTGAGGCGTAGAGACTACCTCAATCCCAAGAAAATACTTTAGTTCACCAAGGTCTTTTGTAAAAATTACACGGCGCAGCGAACAGAATCTGAGAAAGAGATAGAGATAGAGAGTACACAACATATAAGAGGAGAATTAGAAAATTTCTTTAGCTCCAAACAACTGATACAGAGATGGCTTTGTCCACCCGTGCGCTTCGACAGTGAAGCTTAGATGGCGATCTAGACAGAAGATAGGTGAAGAGCTTAAGGCTAGTTGGAACAACTTTGATTGGGTGAAAGATAGATGATCGATGGGTGTGAAGGGGCTTAGCTTTTATAGCCCGTGAAGGCGGTTAGGTCGGCATGAGCGACCTACCATATGAGGCTCTACTAGTCGGCCAGGGAATATTCCCTTTATCGTCGGGTTGGGGGCGCTGCCCCCGGACCCTCGCCAGGGGCTACTTCCATGGCCCTTGGACCCCAAAATACGGGCCCCTTTTAACTCCCTTATCCCGCAACTTGATGCAATGTGCCTCGAGTTGCTACTAGCTTAACTACTCAGTCCAACCCAAAGATTAGACCCACAATGGTCATGTTTTTGCCATCTGGTCACACAGACCTCATCTGATATACAAGTCAGGACTCAACCAATGTCCAGGCTCACATTTGGCTTCTTCTCATAATGGGCACCTTACAACTTTGAGCACCATGGATCATTGGTGGCACCTTATGAGGGTGGGGCATTGAGCATATCTAACATCCCCCCTCAATGTCCACCCATAGGTGAACTATCTCCTCGGCCCAATGCCAAGTCTATGAAGATGAACTTGAAGCAAATCCTTTGTAAGTGCTTTGGTAAAGATATCCACTCCATTCTCCTCTGTTGGACAGTAGACCAGTTCCACTATCCCATCCTCCATCAAATCACACACATAATGATACTGGATCTCTATATGTTTGGTGCATGCATGAAACATTGGATTTTTGGCAATGGCGATGCAACTCTGATTGTCACATCTCAGCACAGTTGGTTCTTCATCCTGCACTCCCATATGCCATAGGATCCTTCTCAACCATACTGCTTCACATGCAACAAAATAAGCTGCCTTGTACTCTGCTTCGGTAGAAGACAATGCCACTGTTGGCTGCTTCTTACTAATCCAAGAGAAAATTCCTGAACCCAAAGAGAAACAATAACCAGAAACTGACTTCATGGAATCACTATCTCCTACCCAATCTGAGTCACAATTCCCCACAAGAGAAGTTCCAGAACTGTATGTGATACGATAGTCAAGATTTTTCTTCAAATATCTGAGCACTCGCATCCCAGCCTTCCAATGACTCTCATGAGGTTTATTTGAGAACCTGCTTAGAACACCAATAGCAAAACTGATATCTGGTCTGGTATTACACAAGTAGATCAGACTACCAACCATCCTCCTATACCTCCCAATGTCTACCAGTGTTGATGTATCCTCAACGGATAACTTTGCATTCACCTCCATAGGTGTAGCTATCTCCTTGCACTCGATCATGCCAAATGCCTTCAAGATCTCCCATGCATACTTCTTTTGAGAGATGAAGATCTTTCCTTCTTGCCAGGCTTCAATTCCCAAACAACAGTGCAGCAAGCCCAAGTCTATAATTTCAAACTCAGAACTCAAAGCCTTTTGAGTTTGGTTGATCATATATTCATAGTCACGTGTAATAAGGTCGTCCACATATAGGACAATCACTACATACTTTTCACCATCAGTTAGCATCTGAGGCACATCTTTTGAAGTTTAAGCTTAAAAAGAGCTTATCTATCCACTCGTACCAAGCTTTGGGGGCTTGTTTCAGTCCATACAATGCCTTCTTCAGCTTATACACTTTGTTCTCAGAATGGGGAGCCTCAAACCCTGGTGGCTGAGCCACGTACACCTCCTCCTTGAGGTCACCATTTAAGAACGTTGACTTAACATCCATTTGGTAAACTGGCCACTGCTTGTGGGCGGCCACTGCAAGTACTGTGCGAATAGTGGTCATTCTGGCAGTTGGGGCAAATGACAGTTGAAAATCAAACCCTTCAACCTGTGAAAATCCTTGTGCAACCATCTAGCTTTGTACTTTTCTAAGGTACCATCAGCCTTGTACTTTACCTTCTAGAGCCACTTGATGCCAATAACCTTCCGCTTTGCTAGCCAATCCACTAGCTCCCAAGTGTCATTCTTCATTATGCTGTCATACTCAGCTTGCATAGCTGCCTTCCATGCTGGATCTGCAAGTGCTTCTTCTAAGCCAGTTGGCTCCTTTAGTTCTCTCATAATCTCAGCCATCAAGGCCATATTGACTATGTGAGCAAAAGCCCTCCTTTGCTCCTCTATTCTCTTTGAGACCTCCTTGGTCCGCCGTCTGCCTTCTCCTCAACAGATGTGGGCATAGGGTTATTGTGGTCATAGAGTTGCTTCACCCAACGTGGCAATGGATTTTCCAGTGGGGTGATGTCAGGTTGGTGAACTTTTTCCTCATCATCTGAAGATGATACTTCCTCCTCCTTAAGGATAGGGACAGCTCTCGGGATAGGTTCATAGTGGACTAGTTCTTCGCTTGATGATAAAGTGGAAGAACTTGCCTTCTCCTCCTCCACTGTATGTGGATGCTCCCTGAACACCACATCACGGCTCTCAATGATCTTCTTTGCCTCTTGGTCATATAATTTGTAAGCCTTCTGCTCATCACTATAACCCAAGAAGATACATTTTCAGTTTTTTGGTTGTAACTTGTTTCTCTTCTCATCTGAAATATGTGCATAACATTCACATCCAAAAATTCTGAAGTATGAGATAGATGGTTTCTTACCAGTGTAAGCCTCATGAGGTGTTTTTCCTAACTATAGTCGTCAACAATCAACATAAGATAAGAAGATCCCCCCAAGGCCCGTGTAGGCATCTTTCTGCACAAGTCAGCATGCACCAACTCTAGAGAAGCATGTGCTCTATTCTTTCTTTCTTGTGGAAATGCCTTTCTCTGTTGCTTGCCCATCATACAAGCTTCACATGGTTCCTTCAATTCAGTCATTGCATGTAGGTGAGCAACCATACCTTGCTTGTGCATCTCCTTCAACACTGCAAATCCAATGTGTCCAAACCTTTCGTGCCAAAGCTTACTTGTGCCCACTCCAACGGTGGCTATAAGAGCACTTAGCTCATAAAGGTTGTTCCTTCTTTCTCCTTTGCCAACAACTTTGCCATCACTGTCAAGAATTTCTGCACCTGTCTTCTTGAACCTGTCTTCTTGAACCTCACTTCATGACCAAGATCAGTTATGGTAGCAAAACTGATAACAGATTTCTCCTAATTTCAGGAACATACAACACATTTGAAAGCTTTTTGACATCACCATTTGTAGCAACAAATGAAATAGTACTTGTGCCTGCAGCAAGGCATTTTGCATCATTTCCAACTGTCACAGTGATGGATTCTTGTAGAGACTGCATAGAACTGTATAGACCTTTCTTGTTGGTCATGTGGCAGGAGGCCCCACTATCCAACACCCATGAGTCAGTGGTAGATTCTTCTTGCGCCGAGGAGCACACCTCCTCAATGGTTGCCATGAATAACTCCAACTTTGCTTCAGCCGTATTGGCTGTCTCTTTCCCTTTACTTTTAAGGGTACCATTCTTTTCATCTGCCTTCTTGACATGACAATCTGCGATTGCATGTCCTTTCTTCTTGCAGTAGAAGCACTCTCCTTGAAACTTCTTCTTACTGCCCTTCTTTTTGTCACCATCATTTTTGGTGGAGGAACCACCTTTGCCTTTTGCATTGGCAAAGAATGCAACATCTCCATTGTTGCTTCCTTCTCGGGCTTTCAGCCTCAACTCCTCCTCTAGCAATAATGCACAAAACTCCTCAAAACTCAAAGCTTGAGGTCTCACCTGTGTATTAAGGGCAATTACTAGTCCATCAAACTTTTGTGGACAAATTCGAAGACACCTCCAAGCTAGCTCCTTGCTAGTCTATCTACTCATGCAGATTCTTAATCTGAGTAATGAATGCTTCAGCTGTAGTGCCTCAAGTTGCTACCAGCTTAACTACTCAGTCCAACCCAAAGATTAGACCACAATGGTCACGTTTTTGCCATCCGGTCACATAGACCTCATCTGATATACAAGTCAAGACTCAACCAATGTCCGGGCTCACATTTGGCTTCTCCTCATAATGGGGGTCTTACAACTTTGAGCACCATGAATCATTGGTGGCATCTTATGAGGGTGGGGCATTGAGTATATCTAACATCTTTGACTTTGAATTCAGCTTGTAAACATGATTTAATTTTAGTAGTGTTCTCTTCATCATCTCCAGTGATGATAAGATCATCTATGTAAACCACTAGAAACACATATCCATGATCTGTCTTCTTCATGAACAGATTGCGATTTGCATCACCCAATCTATATCCATGTTGTTGTAAATAAATGCTGATCCGAGCATTCCATGCTCTAGGTGCTTGTTTCAGTCCAAATAAAGCCTTTTTCAGCTTAGATACATGTGTAGGAAAGTCCGGGTGAACATAGCCTTCAGGCTGATCCATATATACTTCCTCAACCAAATCACCATTCAAGAAAGCATTCTTGACGTCCATTTGCCATAATTTCTAGCCTTTGCATATTGCCAAAGCAATGACAGTTCTAACTGTTGCCATTTTAGCCACCGGACTGAAAGTCTCCTCATAGTCAAGGCCATATTGTTGTGCATATCCTTTTGCAATTAGCCTAGCATTATAGCATTCCAACGAATCTTCTGACTTGCACTTAACCTTGTACACCCATTTGTAGCCAATGGGGACTTTGCCTTCGAGCAACTCAAACAATTCCCATGTCTCATTTTTAGCCAGGGCTACATACTCATCATCCATGGCAGCACACCAATTATCATATGTAACTACATCATCAAACTTTGTAGGTTCTTTGTAACCTGTCACACTAGCCATATATGCATAATGGTAGGTTGAATAACCAGTGTATGCAAACCTATTAACTAGTTTTCTGACTCTCTCAGATCTCCGTAATTGTGGCTCACTCTGAGCTTGCCTCTTATGAGGCAGTACATAATGACTCTGCCTTGCTCCAGACGTCATAATAGATGGAAGGCCCAGCTCACTATCCAAACTATTGTTGTTGGATGACTCATAACCTACTGTAAGTGGACCTATCAAATCCTCAAGCATCTTTTCTTTTCCCTTATCTAATCTCCCCCTCATTGACATATCCGTGTCAGTGGATCTAGGAGTACGACTTTGTAGCGTCCTAACCAAGGACTTACTGCAGATGACCCATCACCTATAGGACCACTCATAGATGTACTCACTGTAGGTGTATTTTTCGCATTACTAGCGCTGGCGCTGATCCATTAGTAGCCAATGCAACAAGATTACCATGCCACAATGCCAGCTCATAAAAAACAACATCTTTGCTAATCAATGTCTCATGTGTAGCAACCAATTTACTATTTCTAGCTTGCAAATAAGCTCCAAAATTGAGCATTTAACACTCTAATGTCATGCTCAAATGCATGATAATAAGGGCATATACATTGTTAGGATAAAAGACACCAGTGCTCTGGAATCACCTACTGTTTACTATAGTAAACATCCACTCTACATAGGTCTATGCTGAATATCTCAAAATCTGTAAGGAATTTGAAAAAACTTTCTTCTGCAATGTTGTAGACCACGTCAAAGTGGTCGGGATCCATTGGGCGTTTCTCCAAAAATTGTTACCTAAAAGATACTTACACACATAGGTATGACTAACCAAGACTAATTGCAGTTAAGTCACTGACTACACCGACTTATTGAATGTTACACATGTGTACAACTATATCCAGCTAATGTCAATCACACACATAAAGATAGACTGTGACTGAAGAGTAATGGGAGCTTGATATTCTAACATTATAGTGATGAACACTTTCATTCGGTTTATGCTTCAACTTGAAATCTACTTAATACTAATGTCCTTTTTAAAGGGAGTAAGTCACACAAGAATTGAGTGACATTTTTTGATAATAGCATCATAGTTAGATTGCATAGTGACCATCCAATTTGTTGAATTTTGTGCTTCTTCAAAGATATAGGTTCATCCTCATCACACATATTGGAAATAGCCAATTTGCAATAATATGATGCATAAGAGGCATGATGAGCACGAGAACGAGTATGACTAAACAAAGGTGCATCAATTTACTATTCCATGATGTTTGCACTAACCATTTTGGTGTAATCTTGGATTGCTCACTTTCTACTCTCTCATCAACAAGTATATCATTCACATTTGCACAAGAAATAGGTTGATCTATGGATTCATGAGAAAGCTATATAGGCTAAATGTTTACCTCATTTGGTGCTATATTTGATTGCCTACCATTAAAGAGAGTAAATAAGGCATCATACATATATTTTTAGTGTATATTTGTTTCTTTGGTAGTTCAACGTAAAGGTTACACAACATCTTTCACAAAGAAAACATCACCCTTGACCAAAATATGCTTAGTTTGTGGATGACATAATTGTAACATTTAATTTCAAAAATTATCCTAGCAAAGATACATTTCATAGCCTTATCGTCCAATTTTTTAAGTTGTTGCATTCGCATTAATGCATAAGCTAGGCAACCAATCATGCAAGTTAGCAACAAATGGCTTGATTGTAATGTTTTGATGGGACACATATTTAGTTTATAAGCTACACACTTAGTAGCCTCAAACCAAAAAATATGCGGCAAATGTTGAATTTTAATCATACATTGTGCAATCTCCATAAGGGATCTATTCTTTATCTTAGCTACACCATTTTGTAGTTATATGCACAATGTTGTACAATGGCATTTTATCCCATGTTTAGCCAAAAACGTATTAAACTCTCAAGATATTAGAATGGAGAGTAGCCACTTTACATCCTTACCGATTTAAAGCCACAATAAAAGGTCATGAATTATAGGAAATTGTCAAAAGATGATGTTTACATGGACCACAAAGATCACTATGTACAAGCCATAGTTTGCAAATAGGTTTCATTGAACCACCTTTTGAATAGTAGCATGTTGCATTTTATGCAATATAAAACCTTCACAAATATATTTTAAAAGTGCCTCAAACTAAGTAGTGAAGAAACCATATTAGATTTCAACAAATGCAACAAACTAGCAAAATCTAGATGAACAAAATATACATGCCAAATTTTTGAATTTGAAATTGTCTATGATCCACAACTAGACATGCCATATCATTCATATATTTGGCCTATGAATTTGCAACTACACATGCCATATCATTCATGTATTTATCATAAATCTTGAGCTTGTATAGTCTATGACACAATGAGCCAAATGCCATAAATGTATCACCACATGAGAGATCATTTATTGTTCATCTGTTATCCAAAAATTAGACAATCAAGTCAATCTTGGCAAGTGTGAAAATTGATGGGAAAATTGTTTTTTATCATCACTAATATATATAACACATTTGTAAGTGTAAAAGTACTATCATTAACAACAATAAAATTTGGCCATAATAAGATAAAAAGAGCTATTGACAGATGCGATAATATTACCCTTAGCAACTATACTCAAGAGAAGTAAACAAACTAGGAGGAGAAATAATATACTTATTTGGCTCTACCAGAAAGATACCACAAATTTGGATCCACAATAGACTTGCAAGAATAATGTAAAGAAGGATCATAATTGCATTGTGTACTAAATGCCCACTATATATCCTAACAACATTTTGTAGATTGCAAATTAGAAAGGAGAGGTATCTACAATTGCCATACTAGTCTCTTTCTTCTTAGCCTCTTTCATAGAGCAAACTTAGGATAGTTCTTAATGACATGATCTCTTGCCTTACAATACATGCAAATCAATTTTACTATCCTTTTTCTTCTTATATGTATCCTTCTTTATCTGAATACTATTTCAAAACTACTACTTACATATAGCCACAAAAACTCGATTTGTAACATGCATACTCACAATCTATTTTGTCGAGATTGTTCTTCTTGTAGCCAAATAGAAACCAACTCATTAAATGACAAAGCTTTGGGATTTCCTTTCATCATCAAATGGAAACTTAGATGTAAACTCTAGTAAGAATCATAAAGACCATTGAGAACGATCTACGCAAGTGAAGTAAGTTAGAAAAATCTTATTTGCAACAATCAATTTGCTCCTTAAGATGTTTGATCTTTGTCAAAAAACTATCCTTAGAGTCACATTTATCCATATGTTCACCCTCTAATTGCTTACAAGGTAATCAATACAAACCTTATTTCTTCCTTTACACAAATGTGCAAGTGTATCCCAAGAATCTTTAGCTCTATTGCACAAGTGAATGTGTGGAGTCATGGTATATTCAACAAATAATGCAATAAATACATAAGTTTCTACATCTTTATCATCCCAACAAATTTGCTTAGGAAGAGTAGACGGTGGCGCTCTAGTATTCACTAGAGCAAAACTAAATCATGCAACATTCTCAACAACACATATTTTTGTTGCACTTGCCCCTTTCAGGACCATACCAAGACATACTTTAGTTCCTTGCATAATGTTCTAGAGACCTTTTGCAAAACCAATAAATGGCGTATTATGTAATCTTTTAGTGGACAATTGGTTTCATCCAAGTTGTCCTTAATAGTGAATATATAGAATATATCATTGTTGCCTATTAATCCCTTCTAGGAAGGTAAAGGTAAAGGCAAGGTGAGTGAGAGATATCAAGGTAAAAAACTAAAAAATTCAAAAAAAGAAAAGAAGTTATTTTGAAAGAGAGCTGAGCCCCATGCAAATTGTAGTATTATTTGAGTGAGCTGTCACGAGCATAAAAATTCCAACTCAATAAAATCAAGGGCATGTATAAAAGCTGAAATTTGAATGGATAAACTCATTCTTATAGCATGCAATCTTTTGGAGCTCTTTTCTTTCTTCTTGCTTCTCCACTTGCTTGTGAGAGAGAGGGAGAGTGAGGGACTGCTGTGAATGAAGCTCTTCCTTATTCTTATTCTTATTCTTGTTCTTTTCCTTCTTCATGGAGTATACATGGTGATTGAAGCTGATATTGAGCTTGCTTCAAGCGCATACTTGACTCGTGGAGCCATCAACAAGCCTTTGTGAATAAACTACAACGAAGAGGTAAATTAGTGAGTTTGCTGTGTCATTTTTCATGGAAGTGTGAAGTGGTTATGCGAGAGGTAGCATAGTTTCATTGTTTAAATCACTTAAATCAATAAGCATTCCATTAAGTCCGATATTCAAAGTTGAAAAAGTTATGACATTTTGGTTCCATTGCGCCAAGAAGACTGATAAAATCAAGTGACTAGCAACGGAATGATATTATCAAGTAATTAGACGTACACTCTCTATGTTGAGTAGTAGAATAAGAGTCTAAAATGTCACATGAATTAGTTTAGAAGATCTTAAGTTCACATGTGGTCTCGGTTTTACATAAATGATAAAAACATGAAAGAACTAAGGTCTAAGGGATATGAATCAATGAAAAATTACATAACTTTTTAGTTTCTATTCCATAGGGAGAAAAAATAGAAGCAGGGGGCTTGACAAGCAAGGGGTTTATAATAGTTTGTTTTTGTGCTACACAAGCTCAACATAGTGGGATGTTGGACATACCCTTATTTCTTTAAGAGCTTTGATACACGAGAATCAATGACTACCTCTCACATAGTCTCTCACACACAAATGCAAGAATTCATTTGTAGTGACTAGCATGGCTTTCTTCAATCCCATGAAGGATGCACTTTGCACACTCCACGAGCCAAGTGAGTGCTCTGACTCTCAACCCTCTACAACCTCCATATGCAAAAGAGAAGCATGGGCATGGTAAGAGAGAGTGCTTGGAAAGAAGAAGATGAATAGAGCTTCACCTCTTGGACCCTCACCCTCACTCTCTCACTCTCTTGCTCTCAATCTCCCACTCTCACCCTCACTCACTCTCTCACAATGAAAGTGCGAAGGCAAGTGCACAAAGTTTGCACACACATGAATAGCTTGTTCTATTTATTCTCATCCTTTTTATACATGATTTTTAGGGTTAGGTTTTCCCCATCCATCTTGGGTATCCAACCCGCTTTTGTGTCTCAAGATTTGTCATCTATTATTGCATGCTTTTCCTATGGTGAGAACAAACAAGAACCTTTACAGTTTTTCGATGGGAGCTTATGCTATCATTACGACTTGTATGGGATCATGCCCGTCAACTTGCAGATTTACATGATTAAGTAATACAATTGTTGCAACCTTTTGGCAATCCAAATAAGCAAGTGGTTCATGCACATTATGTTGTAGTGAATAATTTAAAGATTAATATGAAAAATTTATGCTTCTTCTTTGTGCTTGCTTGCACATTGCACGCTGCACACTTCTTACGGTTAACAATATCCTCCTTCGAGATGAGTGCCTATTCCATAACACTTTGCATCATAGGTGGCATGCTTTACCTTGCACCAAAGATGTAGATGCTAGGGGTTAGCATGTGTTGGCCTTAGAGGAGTTCCTCTCAGACTATTGATGGCATATAAGATTTTGGTTCTAAGGTAATTTGTTGTTGAAATGGTGGTAGGTATCTTGGTTATTGAAGTTGGTGGTCATTCTTTGGGATTCTCTTGGTGGATTATGATGATGATTATTCTCTTGGTAAGTTCTCATGGTGAGACATAGGGCAGAGGTATTGGATTGAGGGTGGAAGAACTTGAAGAGAAGCTAATGACACGTTAAGATTTAGACTCTTTTAGTGCTTGTAGTTGAAAACCTCTCATGCAATCACTTCCCAAGGGGTAGTGCTAGTTTTCTTATTGTGTACATGACATATTTTGTTGGTTTGGGAGACAAGTCAAACTCCAAATGGAACTTGAAGTGTTGTCCTGCACTTAGGACCCAAACTATGCATAGGTTATAGCGCAAACATTACATGAGTGCACATGAATACTTAGTTATTAATTAGTTAGAAGATAGCCATTTTGGTTCCTCATAGCGGTGTTATTGATGGATAGAAGGGACAATCTGATAATCTTGACACCTGGAAGAGTCAAGTGGATTCAATGTGCCTCATAGTCTACATTGCACTTAGTTGCATGTTTGAAAGGTTTGCACATAAAATATGGCTGGAAAGCATTCAATTTCTAAGTCCATTAAGAATTTTCATTTGCCTACTAGAAGGGAGTATGATGATCCTCCATAATGAGTGATTGTAGCATTCATAGGCACTAGTTTGGGTTATCCTATGCAAGTCCAAGCATTATAGATGAGAGTATTATATTAAGCTCCTTTGTGAATGAGATCTTCAGTGGTGTGCTCTCTTTTTGCAATTAATTTGACCCCAAGTTAGGTAGGTGGGATTAGCTCTGGGGTCAATGGTGATAGCCTTTTCCATGCGAGTAAAAATTTCATGACCAATAGGTGTAGGGAAGTTGCTACCGGGGATGATTCATGCTTTGGACATTCATGACACATGGAGGTGTATCCAATGCATTGAGGGTCCTTAGTGTTGGTTTGTGGCTTTGGGTAGTAGCATGCCACATGGCATGATTGATGGCAATCCCAACTAGATCTAGGCTTGTGAGTCTATGTGGTAGATGATGTATGGGGTGGTCATGAGATGGTTGCATGGCAATTGGATTATTCAATTTTGGGCACATGTAAGTCGCATTTTACTTTGCAGTTGGGTTATCATGTTGTGGAGTTGAAGAAGAAGTTTGGTGTTTTTAAGTATGTGTTCTCTTTTCAAGTTTCCATCCTTGGAAAATTGAAGGATTGTTTAATCTAGGTTGAGTGCATTGGTGGTTTCCTTTGTGGCAATGGGAGGGTACTCAACCTTATGACTTCCTAGGATGTCCACTTGGTCATTTAGCCTTGTAGCTCCTGAGATCAATATGGAGAATTAGGATATCAAAGCGTGTTGAAAGGGATTTAGTGTAGCTAGAAGGAATTCAAGAGTTTTTGTTGGAACTAGGATTTCTAGTGTGCGATAAAGGCAAAACGTTGAATAGAGGAAGAAAGTTATGAGCCCTAGGTCCATTTTCAATGTTTAAGTGCTCTTGGATTTCAAATTTTCTCCCTTTTATGCATCCTTAGACTTTGTGTTTCAATTGGTTGTGATTTCTACAATCACATGTTCACTATCATAAGCAAAAAAGTGCACTTTTTCTAGTTTAATTTCATGCAAGTGCAGAGTGTGCAAGTAGGCTTTCTCTCTTTTCAACACTCATGGATTTTAAAATATATTGCAGCACTTTAACAAGCTAATTGTAATTCAAACAATACTTGTAAGGATTGTGGTACCTTTTGCTCTTGTTGGCTCTTGAGCTTTTGTCATTTGCGATTTGGTTCATGTGTCCTTTAGCTCCTCTTATCTTGGGTCTTACTTGCTTGACTCTTTGTAGTTCCGCCTTGAGCCTTTAGTGTCTGGGCATGAAGCTTCACTCCAAAATTAAAGTTTCACACATGGAATGGTGCAATTTAACCTATGTGCCTTGGTTCTTGGTGCATCTAGATAGGAGGTGCAATGTGAATGCATAGGTGCGTGGGTCCTATGGTGGATATGTGGGTTAGTGCGGGTAAGTGTGCTTACCGTGTGTATTAGTGTTTGTGTATCCTAGGGTTTTTGTGGCGACATTTGCACTCATGCAACATGCATGCCTAAGTGTATGTCCTACGATGCATGGTACATTCAATTTATTTATGATAATTTTAATGTGTGGTGGGCAGATGATCGTGCATGCTTTAGATATATACATATGGGTGGTGCACAAGTGTGTGATGTGCACTAAAAATGCACTAATGTCCTTTTTGTGCATGTGCAAATATGCACCTACGTGTGCATACCCTAAATGTAATGCAAATTATGTGCGACTACACACAAATGTACCTAAATGTACCCTATGTGTACTAATGCATGGTGCATTTAAGCATGTGTGTGGTGGGGGTATGGGGTGATAACACACTAGGTACAGTTGGTGTGTAAGCACATGATGTATGTGTGAACATATTCTATGTGCAAAGGGTGTGCTAGTGCATTGAATGCATACAAGTGTCCTAATATGCATATGAGTGCATCTAAGAGTAGTGTGGGTAAGTGTGGTTTGTGGCTAAGGTGTTTTCGTGAAAGTTCAGTCCACCTTAAATAAGTTAGAAAATATCTTTTAGAAGTGAATGGTGTTAGTGTGCATTGGCATGGCTTCATAGCCCTAGCAAGCATGGAATTAAATTCGGAATATGGTGGGCACCACAAGGACAGTACTGAATGTTGGACATTCTGATTGATATCAACATGGATATACTTGGATATCTTAGATAATATTGAGCAAGTAAATGTCCTCAAGGATTGTGAACTTATTTTGAAGTATTTTAGATTAAGATGTGATTTTGATATTATTAAAAAAACTTTAACATGCCTAAAAGTCTGAGGGGAAGGCTAGAAAACATCTTAGCTTTGGAAAAGCTAAGGAAATGATTGAAAGGCTAAACAATAGAAGGCTATATATGCATGGCTTGCGCGTTTGAGGTTGGGGGGATGGAAGACTACAGATATGTGATTCGGACAAAGGATATGAAGTGTGGCCACTTTTCTTGATGTTTTTTTGGTCTGTTGTTGAGGATCTAGTACTTAAGAAAGAGATTTGTTTCCAATAAAGGCTAGAGTCGCGGTCAAGTTCATTATCATATTCTAGGTGGGGATGAAGGTGGATTGAAAATAATAATTTGTTACTCACTATGATTGGGATGCTCAGCATATTCCTGAAGGATTTTGCTTCAATGGAGGATCGAAACATGTAACTTGGTGAGGATGATTGGAGGGAGTAGGTTGACATGTAGAAGGAGTTTGCAATTGGATTATGCTTGTCATCTCAGGTTGCAAGTTGGTTGACCTATATATGTTGTGATTAAGGAGGTGGATAATGTCTGAATGTGCTAGCTTCTATAAAGTAGGGGTGTCTACATTGTTGATGCTATTCACGAGAGAACATTTGTTGCAATCAGAGTTGACAATCCACTTGCCTGCGTTTTCATGGGTGTGTTCGAAGGACAATGGTTGGATGATAGTTTTTGCTGGACTGCAACACACAATAATGAGGAATGTTTCATCAATTGCAGCCAAAGTCAGTGTGCTATGTAGCAAGGTGGTTTTCAACTTGTATATTTTGATTGTTAGACAGAGTTGGTAGGGGTGGGTTAGCATTTTTTGTAAAGCCGGGAATATGCTACCAGAAACTATTTTTCCATGAGAGTAACAATCATTTTTTTGTTTGTCATGGTTGCACTTAGATGATAATGATTCCCTCTCAACTTTGATCTTTTCACCTTTTCTCTTGCTTAATCATATGTCTCTTGTATGTTTCATGAAGAGTGACACATCTTGATTCAACTTTACTCACTTTTATGAGATGGGAAGAAGATTATGCTCTTCTTGCATTTGTGATCTACTTGTGGAACTTCATGATTTAGAATTCTATTGCAAGGCCCATTGGTGATAAGGATTACTCGGTGCTTCAAGGGTTGAGGACTAAGGGTGGCAGTATTGAGAGTGTTAGAGTACATTTATCTTGTTTTTTTGAAGCTTCAAGGTATCTTGCAAGCTTACAGAGGCCAAAATTTGGGTTACTAGAGACTAGTATCAGGCCATAAATCCTTACTGGCACTCTTTTTCTCTTGTGTCATTGGGTTGTGGGAGAGGGTTATCCTCAATCACTGCTGATGAGACAAAATGAGAATGGTGTAATGCATGGGTGTGTGTAGGGTGAAGTGTACATCCATGCACAATGCACAGTGAAGTGCCTTACAGATGCAATATGTGCATGTGAAGGATGCGTAATGTGTAGTATATGTGCCTATGGTGCTATGAGTATATGCATATATGTGAATGGGTGCATGCAGGGGTGTGGATGCATATGTCCATCTATGGATGCACATGGTAGGCGGATGTACACTTATGTGTGGATGGATGCACTAGGGCAAATGGATGCACATGGGTACTTATAATACAAGTGTGATGCACATTGTAGATGTATGGATGCACACGTGGATGCATAGTGCACCGGCGTGCTATATGCAGTAGGATGCACTATATGCAATTGGAGGCACACAGATGCATTGTGTGCGGTCAAAAACACATGGAGGCACTATGTGCAGTTAGATGCACTGTGTGTGAGGTGGATATACTATATGGGTTGGAGGATGCACTAGGTTGCATTGTGCAAGTGGATGCACATGAATGCACAAGAAGGTGATATAGCTATGGATGCACACATGGATATATAGATGCAAAAGTCAATGTGTGAGTGTCGATGAGTGTACTACAGTGTAGGTAGATGCACATGTATGCGATTGGATGCACATAGATGTATATGTGTGCGGTCGGACACAAGTGCATGTGGGTGTACTATGCAAGGTGTCGGATGCACCTAAGTGTATGAGTGTACCTTATGGTAATGGATGTAATGTGGGTGTTTAAGGGTACTCGGATGCACAATGCATGTGCATGCCTCTTTCCTCTCTCCATCCTCCCTCGATCCTTCCCTTTGATGGGGTGGTACTAGGATAAGTTGAGAGAAAAGTGTGCACACATATGGCATGTGTGACGTGTACATGTGTCACTTGGGCTAGGTGGTGTGTGTGTGTTATGGTTCTTGTGTTTATGTGTGCATGTGTATAGGTGTTAGGGTGATGCATTGTGAGTGGATGGCAATATGGATGAGGTGCATTTTCATGTGAGTCTCGTTGTGGCTTCACGTGCATGTGCGCATGGTTGGTGTGCATCTACCTGTACAAGGTAGGGGTTCATATGTATATGTGTGGATACTTGTGGCTATAGGGTGGTACATGTGTGCTCCATGAGTGTGGCCCTTTTTTTTCTCCCTTCTCTCTCCCCTTGACTCCCCCTGTACAATAGTGCTAGGGGTGAGTTTGAGACAAAAAATCGGCTTTAAATGCACAGTGCATGTAATGTGTATATATGCATGAGAGCGTGCTCTATTATGCATTGTCGTCGTGTTGGGGGGTCGAAGGTCTACCACCGGGGTTTAGAGCAGAAGAAGAGTGAAGGATTCAAGGTTAGGAGAGGGAGAAAGGAATGGGGTTTGATAGGTCCTGGGAGAGATGATTCAGTTGGAGAAGAAGACCTCAAGCTTTTTTCATATACTTAGCTTACATGAATGGAATTAAAGACTTTGACTTGATTACATCAAATGCGTATGAGGTTAACAGACCAATACATATAGAGATTTTATCTCAGTTTTAATCCAAATGCATACTTCAAATGCAAGGTCAAATGGTTTCTATTTCATGAATTCTAATGGACAACAACTCCAAGATATAAGTATTTTGGCGGTAGACTCTACTACATCCAAGACATAGATCAAAACCTCATGAAATGCATTGTCAAAGCATAAAATTCACTTCAGCCCTGTTTTAAAACAGTAATTTCCAGCCCATAAACAAGCTCCAAAAATGCACATAATCTCAAGAATAAGCCTCTCTAATCATTCTCAAATGAAGTCTTGATGATAAGAGGTCAATTTCTTCACTTACAACCGCATAGATCACTTGATTTCCCTTTAAATGGACAAGAACAGTGGGCTGCCCTGTTTATGACTGGTTTTAGCAGTCCAAAACAGCCCATACACCTCCAAATAACTCCCCTTTGCTTGCCCCAAAGTCACTCAAGTACTTGGGCACAAGACGGGCTTCATTGGACCATGAATATGGTAAGAGAATGGAAGAAGACGTACATAAGAGCAGGCTGAATGCTTTTTCTCAGTTTTCCCCTTTTATGGACTGTCATACCATTCATTTCGTGATACCAAATGGATGGGCCAGAAAGACTCTCACCTTCTTTGTTCGTATCTCCTCTCTTTCTTCAGTTTGCTCAGAGTTTGCATGATTTGGAGCATGCACCATAGCCTTCGGCTCACCCTCCATCTGCCATAGGTATGCAGGCTCGAAAATTGCACCGAAAAATGTGGGCTGCACTTCCCTCAACTCCCACACAAAAGTTTGACCATTTAGGTCACTTATAAGTCACATAAGTCCATTATTCAAGGTCCCATACAAACCTAGTGAACTTTTGGCACTTTTCTTGATTTCGAGGCAAATATTCCTCTTGAACCAATGTGACTTAACCTGCAGACTGTCAATTACCTCTTGTTGATCAAGTTGTGGGTTCCCATAGACTTAATTTTTGTCAATTTACATGGTACAACTGAAAATTGCATGTCAAGTTACAAAAGAACTTATGAGATAAAGTATATGTGTGTGTATGCATGAGAGTGAATTAGGGGGGTGTGTGTGGTGTGTAGTTTGTTGTGTGAGGTGGGGTTCATGTGTATGTGGTTTTTATTATGTTGTGTGTGTGTGTGTGTGTGACAGTGCATGTATTTATTGTATTTGTGAGGGGTGAGGTTGATCTGGGGTGGGGTGCATGTGCTTTGTGTGTGTGTGTGTGTGTGTGCATGCGTGCGCGCGCGTGTGCGCACATGTGTGCGCATGTGCATGTACGTGTGCGTGTGCGTGTGCATGTGCGTACGTGCGTGTGTGTGTGTGTGTGTGTGTGTGTGTGTGTTTGTGTGCGAGTTGTGTGCATGTATGTCTCTTAATGTGAGTGGGAAGGGTGAGCTTCAAGTAAGGGTGTATACTTATTTATGTATGTGAGGGGGTAGGGTGTGTTTGTATTGTCAGTTGCGGGCAATGGTGATAGCACCAGTGGTAGTCAAGGGAGTTGTAGGAGGTGGCAGGGTAGGTGGCGAGCATTGTGGAGGAGAGCAATGTGAGAGGACAAAGGGGTGGAGAGGAGGCGGTAATGGAGGTTGTAATTGGGTTTGAGCACTTTCATGCACATTATATTATGATGAATAATATGAAGATTAATCCCAAAATTTAGGCTCCTTCCTTATGCTTGCTTGCACCGTGTACTTCTTACAGTCAACACCTGTAGCTTCTCATGTTTGTGGAGTTCTTTCTTTTGCTTTTATCAAGAATGCATAAAGACATGGACAGAAAGGGAGGGTGCAAAGATGAAGAAGAAGGAGGCTGATACTCGTTCTATTATTCATGATGCATAAATAAATATTTATAGCTCTTTGGGCCACCTTTGGCATCATGGCTAGATGAATCCTCATTTCTCCCACATTAGTTCTTTGAATTGTCCCCTCCACTAACAGTACTCTCACAAGTGCTTGAAATAGTAAAAATACAGTCAATTGATTGCGAAATATGTTGTACTACTTGAGGTTTAATACTTGTTTGTGCACACCACATGAATTGCAAAGTAAAAGATCTTGCTTAAGTACCATACCCATGGTAGTACTTACATTACACTCGATCACATTGCTCATGGAAAATTGAAACTTTGACTACATATGGTGCACTAACATTCATCTACAATAAGTGGTATAAAAATTGTTTTCTTTTAAAAGGAATACAAAATACATAAATGGACTAACATAAGAAAGGAACCTCATGGGAAATAATCGAACTGACCAAATAACAAGTGAATAAGAAGAGATCATGAAGTTGAGTGATAGAGTGTGAAAGATCGACCATTAGCTAATCCTAAGACAATAGCCCATAAGGAGTAACATCATTGTTGGATGAATCCTACCATTGAAAACCCTAGAGTCACACTTGACAGACACCCCAATGCTTAGTAAGCCTTTCTAACCAATGAGGGAAAATTAGGCAATGACTATTTGAGCACATAATGTGCAATAACACAACAACCACAACAAACTAGTGTGATAAGTGTCTTCCTCAGTTGTCATTGTCTCCCTACTTGAATTGATTAATCTTATTGAGACCTTGATCAAACATGAGAAATTAGAGACATTAGCAGCCTCAATCTTAGGAATAACACCATTAGCTATTAGTGCAATACACTAGCAACCTCAATTAACGAATAATGTCTCCCTACTTGAATAATCTTGATACATTTAGAATATCGTGCAACATTAATCTTAGGAATAGCACCTAATAATAGGAACCAAGCAAAAATCCCTATGGTCACAAAGTAGATTGGGAAGTACAAAGCAAGGGACAATCCCTATAACTTTGTAGAGAATTTTGAACATGTTTGTGAGGCTAACAATCTCCAAGAATCATACAAGAGAAGATAAGCTTTCAAGCTATGTCTAGGAGAGGAGAGAAAAATCTTCTTTACTAGCCTAGATGATGACCAATGTAACGATTTTGATGTGCTCAAAATGACCTCTTTATCAATAGTTTCTCAAAAGCTAGGTATGGGGATAACCTAATAGTCAGGCTCATGAATGTGAGCCAAAAGGATGAGGAAATTCATGATTATATCACCCACATTTGAAGTCTTTACAAGAGGATCCAAATAGCTAAACAAACAATGTAGAAGATTATCTCCATAGTGTTCAGTAGTAGGATAAAAAATGAGGAATTTTACAAGGTACTAGCTAGCAATTCAAGTCCACAAAGAGACACATTGGTCAAGGTTTTCAATGAAGTAATACATATTGATGACCTACTAAATAAAAGAAACACTAAAGTTATTCAATTGGTAGGCATTAATAGTATACATAGTGAAAGATCCACCATCCATAATGAGCAACCTCTCTCCAACATGCAAAACAAAGGAAAAGGCATGGACCTCAATCAAGAAATAGGGGGTCTTATACTAGATCTTGCAAAGCTCTCACGTGTTGGACTTGTGACCATGTAGGACATATCTCATCAAGATGTCCTAAGAAAGAGTAGGCTAACAAGGACAATACAAATCTAAGATGCCTAGAGTGTATGTAACATATTATGTATGCCAATTGCCCTAGACATAAATCCTCCACTTGTTCTACAATCATGCCTTCTATACCACTTGAACATTTTAGTGTGGAAGCCCTAGATGACCACTCTAATAGCCTCAAACATAATGACGAGAGCCTAAGTGAAACACACCAACATGTCAATATCAAGACCTAGTAATCTAGATGCATCTTTTATTGAAAAGAAGAACTAAAAGAAGAGAAAAAAGAGAGTAGGAGAGAAATTCACCTTGAAAATAGATAGCGCTATAACATTAACAAAGGAAAATAAGTCCATGATGTAGAGGAAAAAACATTTGATCCAAAGAGTAAAGGAAAGGGGAGTGCGAAGGTTGTAGAGTACCATGATCTAAACCAATAGTTGGAAATAGTTAAAAATGTGAGAAGATGGGTGAGGGAAGCATAAGTGCATCTCTAGGATGCATAATCCATATTGGAAAATGAATTGCATGACCTCTTAAGTATGAGTCCATTGTCATCCCTTATGTCCAGAGGGAAATCAAATTCCTAAGGAACCTAACCAAGAGCCAAGTGGTATGTAGTAGCTCAAAACCAATTGAACATTGAGCCACGGAAAGAAAGCATTAGAGAGCATAGGCATGGAGGATTGAATGCCAATTTTTTGACCTCTCTAACCTTGACACTAGTCTCTTTGCCACTCGAACAATTGTTGAAAAAAAGCCCCACACTTTGGGAAGTATTGAAGGAATGGATAAAAGGATTAGTGCAATTAGAAGCAAGAATCATGTAGGTTCATGATGCCAAAACACATATAAAGCCTAACCCTAAATCTTATGTCAAGAACCTTGCAAGTTAGTGCCTTCTAGGAAGGAACCAAAATATACACAGTTTTCCTAGTCATCATAGCCTTGGGTGATGTGACTAGAAATGGAAATTTTGACACTATGGAAGGAGTTAGCATCCTCAACCATCCCATGAAGGATGGATTTTAGGCCCCGGAACATGCCTAAAAATAGGGGAAAAATATGGAAATGCGGGGGAAAATGCTCAACCACGAAGGCGGCAGCTCGACCTAGGACGATTTTAAGCATTAAGTGCTTGACGGGCGCCCGTGCGACACTCCGTGAATTTTCATAATTTTTCCGTGCGCCTGTGCCAGTCAGTGAAGCTGCAGGCCTGTCCGGGATGTTGAGACGAGCTCATAGGAATTTTCAGATCGAAGTTCCGAGTCCGGGTGCGGAAGATGGCCCGAAACCGGCCGGGGTGCCCAAGAGGGGGTCCAAAATGGAAATTTGAAAAGGTGTGAAGGAGGGGGGGTGACCTTTGGCACCCCCCCCTCAAAAAATCGTGGATATGGAGGGGGGGCGGCGGCTGAAAACAGCCGCCGAAAAAAACGCGACCCCCCCCCCCACAATCGATTGCTGGCTCACAAAGAAGCCATGGTTATGGACCTCCAGGCCTGATGAAGATGATGTGCCGATCAATTCGCCGGTCTCCGCTCCCGCAATGGTGGACTGGTTGAAGAGAGAGAAAACCAGTCTTTCTCTCTCCTCTCTCTCTCTCCTCTTAGCCCCCGTTCGTGCTTGAAGGAATAGGATGAAGATGGACGGCCGGATGGATGCCGATTCTTGACGGGATGAAAGAGCAATGCAAAACCATTGTAGATTGCTGATTCCAAGCAGAATTCATGGCTGGAAATCAATCGTGGGTCGTGCCAAATTTAATGGAAAAACCCGCAAGACACGGTAATAATTGTTTTTTTCAAGGAAAATGGTCTTTTGATGCAAATTTGGTTGATAAAAATGTGTTCATATGGATTGAGTTTTGAGTATGTCGTGCTTTGAGTTGGTTTCTAGCTGTTCATCATTTAAAAATCAGGAAAACATGTGTGGGATAGCAGAAAATAGGGAACCGAGACACGAAAAACCATAAAAATGAAGGAAAACAAGGGTTTTGGGCATATAAATGGGGAAAACCGTCGATACACATCAACTAATCTTTCAATTTTGTTGCAAATGAACTAAGGGCCACAGCCCACAAACTGGTTTTCATTTTCAGCAATTTAAAAAATACAAGAAAATGAAGAAAATGGGGAAAAATGATAAAAACACCATGAAAAATAGGGGAAAAATACATTTGGGGCTACGAAAAATACAGAAAAATAGGATTTATGTTTGTTGATGTATAGCAAGGCTGGGGCATGAAGTTATGCTTCAGTTCAGCCTTGTTTATATGTTTTGGTGCGTGTTTCATTCCTTTCTCCACATAAAATGACAAGGAAACCCTAAAAGAAATGAATATAATGATGCACTATCAACGGGGAAGGGTAGAGTTGTGGAAAAATGGTTAAATGACACTGAGCATGAGGAATAATTTGCTGATTTTATATGCATTGCAACTAGGACGGAATAATAATGATAAAAATTAAAACCTAGTAGCACGAAGATCACTTCGGTGCTAGGTGTTGCAGCGAAGCACAAAGCGGTTAGAAAGAAAAGCATGAAAGAGATGATTTGCACTTGCACGCTGCTGGTTTTTAAAATGTTTGAGCACTAGGCATCCACCTCTTTGCATGATCATTTTTGAGGAAATTAAAAGTATCAGAGTTAGCTCCTGGATATGCATAGCAATTGTTTTCAGTAGGCCTGTGACCCACCGTTGAGAGTGTGAGGTTCCTATGCTGTAGGCTAGTCGTGGGATCATAAATGGGAAGTCAAGTAAGGACAACGGTACATTCCTGGATACGTTTATTTGGTACCTTGAGTGACGTTTGTGCGAAATGTCTAAATGTTGAGCGGCGCATCGAGGGGCCAATCCCCAAGGTGTAGGAGAGTCGCAGAGGATTGACGGCATTCAGCCGTAGGAGGAACCCCATGTGTATGTGATTCGAGCCTTTTGGCTATGTGAAAGGGACTCCCTCTGAGGAGTAATATTGGGTTAGGATCAGTTGGACTACAACGTATTACAAACGCAATGTTTAGGAAGGCAGAGATTTTGATAGACGCTCCTGGCCGCGAGGCCGAGGGGTTGTCTTGTGCATAGTGACGAGGTCCGGTTAGTGCATGAGCCAGTGCCAGCCCGTTTTTAGGTCCATCAGTGGTGCGTCTGCCGGGAGCTGCTTAAAAGTGGCGGTTCTCGAATCCTGGTTGTTTAAGGACCAACTAGCAGTTTATGCCAGAGGATACTGGGCTTGATCCGTTATTTAGTGATAAGCATCGTCTAGCAGAAATCCAGAAGCAAGAAAGAGACGAAAGAGCTAGGCGACGTGCTGAAATTTTTAGGAGATATTCCCCTAAGCGTAGCGGTGCTGAACCCTTACGAGGGAGTGGATCTAGTGGTCTTAGGACCACAAGCAGTAAGTTAGGAGAAGGTGGAAGCTCTAGTGCTCCCCTTCCTGCCATAAGCCAATCCACGTCAATTGCGGGAGGTGTAACCCCACCGTTCCCTATTCCTAGTGCAAATCCAATCCCCGTCATGGCGCAGCCTATTGCAATTCCAGCAGGAACGACGGATTTGCCGGCTCTAGGTTACCCGCTACCCATTTTTAATGGGCTAGTTGAGGAAGATGCGGAACTCCACATTAGGGAGTTTCAAAAGTTAATGTTTAACTGTCGCATTCAAGAAGAAGGACATTTAATGATGTTCTTCAACATGACTCTCAAAGGAAGAGCCGCTATATGGTATCATGGTTTAGAAGCCGGAACCATATTGAACATTGATGCATTTTATGGAGCTTTTCGAAGGGAGTTTGCCCCTGAAAGGGGTGGGCAATATTGGTTGCGTGTACTCAACGTGACCCGCCAAGATCCACACGAGGATATTCGTGCTTATGCGAAGAAGATAAAAGAGGTCTTCCGTAAGTTGGACACCTCTATCCCTATCCCCGCAGCTGCCCAATTGCAATATTTCCTACATGGTTTGGACTTTAATATCCAATTGCAGTTGAGTAGTGTCCCCTTGGGGGATATAGATACTGCCATTACACGAGCACAAGAGGTGGAATCCCGACTACAAGCAGCCTATGCTTCTAGAGGCAATTCGAACATGGGTTTAGTATTGGGAAACAATATGGCAATAGCCAATGGCAGTAGTGGCCAAGGGATAGCGATGGCTAACCCTAATGGGAGAGGGAACATGATACAGAATGTCCCTTTATTACCAGCTCCCCCTAGCATGTCGATGCCTACGGGCAGTCAAATGGCTCCAAGTAGTGGAGGCCAGGCGGTCAATTCTAACACCATGCCTGCAGCTCAACAGCATGTGCCTAATCGAATTGTTAGGCCGATTGAACGACATGGAAATGACCAAGGCTATGAGTCGAGTTCTTCCCATGTTCTTGGCGAGGTTAAGGACATGATGAAGCATTATACCGACATGATTACGGAGCAGTATCGACAAATAGCCGTTGATGTCAACTTCCTTAAAAAACAACAAAATTTGATAGGAAGTAGATACCCAGAAGAGGGTGCGCCGTCGAGGTTTAGTTGCAAATGGTGTGGCGGGCAGCACTATCCAAGAAATTGCCCAAATGTTAAGTGCGATATTTGTGGAAAATCCGGCCATCTAGCGGCTACTTGCTGGAGTAAGATCAGTTCTCTCCAGCGGGGTAGTCGGCAACCAGGGCCTGTTAATCATCGTGCCCAAGGAAATGACTCCCAGCCAGAAAATGGGCCTAAACAAATACTTCAACGACCAAAGACGACGGTGGAAGAACTACCAAGTGGTAGTGGGGTTAGTTTGATTGAGGCTGTACGCGTTAATGATGCTGAAACCTCTAATCTACGAGCTGTCCTTACAAGAGGTAAAAAGGGTAGAGAAGCCGACATGGATAAGCCTGTCGACGGAAACCCTAAACAAGGCGACAAAGGAACGCAAGTTTTGGATCCTGCCCTAGAAGGGGGACCTTTGAAGCCTGTAGAGAGTAAAGCCGATAAGGAAGCACCAAAGAAGAAGGTGAAAGTTAAGAAAGAGGCAATAAAGCCAGTTCAGCGACCTAAAGAGCGGATGATTTGGCGTGAAAAGCGAGCTCTATCGAACTATCATGAATTCGATTTGGCGGGCTCTCTTTGCGAAGTCAAGCCGGATGTGAACCTTTTGCAGCTTATTAAGCTTTCCCCAGGAGTACGTAAGGAATTTAGAAAGATCCTACGTACCGGGTATATCGTAGAACCTTTGGGTATTGCGCGAGTTGGTGATGACTGGTTCGAGCATGCTGAGAAGCATTGCCCAAGGGTTGCAGCCTATGTCGATGGGATATTAGTAGATCATGCCATTGTCGACACGGGATCATCTGTTAACATTATGAGCTCTGAACTGATGGAAAGGTTAGGTCTTGCGATTCAGAAAGATACTTCCACAATTCTCAGAATGGCAGATGACAGTTTGAGACAGCCGGAAGGCTGCATTACTAAGGTCCATGTCACTGTTGCAAATGTAGAATGCCTGTTGGACTTTAGGGTGATTCGTTTTGCAGGGCGGCCAAGTTACCAAGTATTACTTGGCCGACCTTGGATCTTGCAAGCGGATTGCCAAGTGGATATACCCGCCGGTCGATTAATATTTGGCAGAGGTGCCCAGCGTGTGGTGGTTGATGCTTATCCTGAGTCCCCGCAGAGTGAGAGGGCTCCTCTATCTTCTACAGAATTGGAGACATTAGAAGATTTATATGGCAGTGAGACATCATCGAGTGATGAGTCCAAAGAAGGATCCACCACGGAGGACATCTATCAGATCACTTTGAACGAGCCGATAGAGGCCCAAGATCGTATAAGAGATGCAGATGTTATCGAGCTAGACCTTGGTACGCTTGATGATTCGCGGCCAATCAAATTAGGCTCTATGCTCAGCTCAGCAGAAAGGGAGGACTATGTGGCCTTGATCCAGGAATTCCGTGATATCTTTGCCTGGAGTTATGATGAGTTGAGAGGCATCCCTCCCAGTCTTGCTGTTCATACAATTCCGTTGAAAGAGGGCAGTCGTCCTGTACGGCAGAAAGTAAGGCGTATGCCTTTCGAATTGAGGGACGGGCTGTTTGAGGAGTTAGAGAAGCTTCGAAAAGCAGGTTTGATTTTTCCTGTGCAACACACGGAATGGTGTTCGCCAGTTGTGATTAGAAAGAAGAAGAATAATCAAATCCGTTTATGTGTAGATTTTAGGGAGCTGAATAAGCAGACAGTTAAGGACTACTACCCGTTGCCATTTATTGACCAGATTTTGGATCAATTAGCGGGTAGGGAGATATATTCGTTTATGGATTGCTTTGCAGGATACAACCAAATGGCAATTGCAGAAGAGGACAAGTTGAAAACAACTTTTATCACTGTATTTGGCACTTTTGCTTACCATGTGATGGCCTTTGGTTTATGCAATGCGCCTGGTTCGTGGCAACGAACAGCAGATAAGACATTCGGTGACATATCCCCTGAAGAGTTGAGGGTGTTTATTGATGACTTAGGGGCTGCCACCGTGAGAGAAAGGCAGTTGATCATTTTGAGAAAATGCTTTGAGCGCTGTAGACAATTTTGCATCGCCCTAAACCCACGGAAGTGTGCTTTTGGAGTACCTTATGGGCTATTGCTGGGTCATGTGGTCAGTTCGGTAGGAATTGCGACAGACCCCGAGAAGGTCAAAGTTATAGTTGCCATGGGTCCACCACGCACTCCGAAAGAGGTTCATAGCTTTCTGTCTTCGGTTGGTTACTACCGTAGATTCATTAACGCCTTAGCAGAAAGAACGTTGCCACTTACAAATTTATTGTCCTTTAGCTGTTCGTTTGTATGGGGTGACCCTTGTAAGGTAGCATTCGAGGATGTGAAACAAGAGCTAGCAAGAGCGCCCGTTTTAAAAGCACCTAAAAGAGGTGAGGCGTTTTATATATTCTCAGCAGCCACCATGTATAGTATCAGCTGCTGTTTAGCCCAAATTTGGGAAGAGAAGTGGTACCACCCGATTGCTTTTGCTAGTCGGAAGCTGGGGGTATCCGAAATCAATTACACCTACATGGAGAAGCTGTGTCTAGCGATGGTCTTTGGGGCCAAGAAGTTCAGGCATTACATTCTCTATGAGAAAGTTGTACTTTATACGAAGGCGGAGGGACTTCGACTATTGATGAATAAGTTACAGCCGCCTGATCGTTTAGCGAAGTGGTTAATCACTTTGCAGGAATTTGATTATGAAATCAAGAGTAAGCCACCAAGGTTGCAAGGCATCGTGGAATGTCTAGTGGACTTTGGGGAGCCGAAAGAATCTGTGGCTGAAGGTAGTGACATGGAGATGATATTTAAAATAGATACGGCATCTATTCCCTCCTGGTATGCTGCAATAACGCATTATTTATCAACAGGAGAGGCGGGATCCGAATTATCTAAGGCTGAGAAAAGGAAAATTAAGCAGCAAGCGTTAAAGTTTGCTTTGATCGCAGGTACATTATATCGGCAAGGGGTTGATGATATCTATCGCCGATGTGTGATGCCTGACGAGGTGCCATTCATTTTGGAGGAGTGCCATGATTCTGCTTGCGGTGGCCATTTTGCTGGACGGCTTACAGCACAAAAGGCTTTAAGAGCAGGTTATTGGTGGCCTGCCATCTTCCAGGATGCGTTTGCGTATGTTAAGCGATGCGATATTTGCCAACGACATGATAGTCGAGAGAATAGGAAACGACCACTCACCCCTATTATGGCGATACTTCCATTTGAGAAGTGGGGAATAGACTTTGTGGGTCCTATTACTCCGTCATCGACTACGCAAAAGCGGTACATCATTGTAGCAACTGACTACTTCACAAAGTGGTCAGAAGCACGTGCAACAAGGAAAGATGATGCTAAAGAAACTGCTAGTTTCCTTTTAGAGCAGATAATATGCCGGTTTGGTCCGCCGAAAGAATTAGTGTCGGACCGCGGAACCCATTTCCTGAATAAGGTGATCAAAGGTTTGACAGAGTTGTGGAACATCAAGCATAACAAGACAACCCCATATAATCCGCAAGCCAATGGGCAAGTTGAAAGCACCAACAAGCAGCTTGTGGGCATCCTGTCCAAAACTGTGTCGGAAAAGAAACGGGATTGGGATAAAAAGTTATATGTGGCAGTGTGGGCCTATAATACGACTTTCAAACGAGCCACTGGCCATACCCCGTTCAAGTTAGTATATGGGGAGGAGTGTGTCTTGCCTCTAGAAATTGAGCTGCCGACTATTCGGTTTGCCATCAATCATTCTTTGAGCGATGAAGACGCTCTTTTTGAGCGCTTGACGACACTGGCACATTTAGATGAGCTTAAGTTGCAGAGCTTATTGCACCAAGAAGTGGCGAAGCGCCGAATGAAGAAGCTACACGACCTCAAAGCTAAGAAATACACCTTCAAGAAAGGACAGCTTGTTCTGTATTATGATGCACGACGTGAATTATTTCCAGGCAAGCTAGAGCCCAAATGGGATGGGCCCTATAGGATCGTTAGGATAGGAAAGAATAAATCTACAGTGTTGTTAGCTGACCTTGAGGGGATAGAATTTAAAAATAAGGTTAATCTTAATAAGATTAAACCTTATTATTTCTGATTGCACTAATGCTATGACTGCCTTGCAGGTCTAGGCACGATCGATCCAACATCTGCAAGGAAATCGTGATAGAGGTTGATGGGTCGTCTGATCCCTTATTTAGAACACCCATATTTGGAACAGAGATATCATCAGGGAAAGCTCATTTGGTGGAGCAAAGGATACAAGGTGATTGAGCAAGAAGGCGGGACATTTATTTGGGAAATCACGGTCTTCTGCCATCACTGCCTACAAATTTTGACGAGCATCCCTGTCGAATTCAATGATGATGGAGGGATGGAGCCTACAGTCCACCCGTTGAATATGCTGAATTTCGATTACCATAATTACGAGTAGAGTTCTGGATGGCGGGATATGTAAACCCTTTATGGACGTACACCTTGTACTTTGATGGGGCGTCCAGGGGTGCATGCAAAAAAGGAAGTGTAGGAGTTGTCATCCGAGACCCCCGACGACGCATTGTCATGAAGTTAGCTGCTTATCTCGGGGCGAATTTTACCAATAATATGGCAGAATACAAAGCCCTGATTATGGGTTTGAATATTGCAAAGAAGGGTGGTATCCGCCAGTTGTTGGTGAAAGGGGACTCTCAGTTGGTTTTAAATCAACTCAATGGGACGTACATGGTACGGAACCCCATCCTTTGTATGTACCATCATACTGCCATAGCCCTGCTAGACGAATTCGATAGAGTGTCTTTTCAGCTGATTCCACGGAATTGGAATCAGTTTGCCGATTCATTGGCTAATCTTGCGTATGAAGAGGACCTCTTCTTTAATTGTGGCCCTTGTCCCGATATATCTATTGATGGTGAGACAGGACCTGGTCGTTTGTGGGGTATGCTTTCTGAACATGCCCTCTTTGGCAGACGATGGTTGATTTGGGTGATGCAGAGGGTAAGCGAGACTCATCTACCTTTATTATCGGGGACCCATAGACTGATTCGACGCCATGTGATGCGAACACCTCTTGCGATATACGCAGGGGGGATAGGTCATAATTTAATGCACCTAGTTTAGGGCTACGAGCCTTTGTTTCCCTGGGAATGGTATGCTTTGATGTCTATCATGGTTGTTTCCAGGTGGATGTTCTGCATAATATTGGTTTATTTCATTAGGCCAAGAGGGCCGATTCAGTTTTGTAGCAAAGTCATGTATGATTTCATTAGGCCAAGAGGGCCATTTTCCTGTCTAGTGCGGGTGCGTTTAATTGGGTTTTTGTTGAGTGTTGTGCTGGACAGGTTTCGTGGTTCGTGGAATTTGGTGGAGCCTGGAGGAGCCTTTGCTGCGATGGAAGCTTCTTGTGGCCACTCCAGGTGATATTTCTCCTTTACAAGTACCTTTCTTTCCTGTTATATGTGTATTTGTACTTGTTGAGGGGATACTTTTTGTTGGGGACCGGCGACCAAGGCATAAAGTCCCAAGTTTAGGCTAAGTATGTTTGAGGGAGGTTGGAGTAGTCATTACCTCCTGTAAAGACATTGTTAGACATTAAAAGACCTGTTTGAGAAGGAAGTCCTAGTGACCCTGTTCTGCCAGCCTGCTAGGCAGCCGTTCTAGGCGTTCTTGTTAGTAGTGAGGCAGTTAGAGAAGCCTGCTAGAAGATAATAATAATGATGCCAAGAAATCCTGAACATCCCAAAAGATGAATATCAATACGAAGGTGTGTAAAAAGGGGTTCTAACCCCTATCACAGAAAAGCAAAGAAATAAAAATATATAAGCAGTTGATCATCGCCTTGCGAAGGCCTGGTAGGTTCCTGGGGACGAGTCAGACCCGGGGCCGATACCTTGTCTTCCTAGGGGTGGCTTCTTGCTGGAAAAATAATATCAAAACAAGGAAGGTTGGAGCGAAAATAAAAGTGAGCGTTAGAAAAGGATTAAGTGTCGCCTTGCGAGGGCTTGGTAGGTTCTTGGGTGCCGAGACAGGTCCTGAGACCGATGCCCTGTTCTCCTTGGGTCACTACGCTCAGCTCCCTCCTTTTTACATGCCAAGTATGTTCATCCAATCAAAACCCTCAAAGAAGAGATATACTGAAAGAAAATATCCTTTGCTCAGGCTATAGGAGTCCTCGCCTTGTAGGAGCTCCTAGTTGCGTTGTCTTTAGTTGGTAAGTAGTTCAGACTACCATTTAGGGCAACCTCTTTGACAGTTCTTTTTAGTTTGGCTGTGTTGGAGCAGCTGGTTCGTGACTCACTTCGGATCTTCTATTAGATGATGCTAGGCCTACTCCTTGTGGATGTTATGCCTTGGTTCTGTCAGGGGTAGGGGGAGCATTGTGCTGAGTTTTATGGTGATAATTGTTTTGTATCAGTTTGATGCTTCTTTGGTTGTTTATGTGCAGATATGTTCGTGGGTTCGACGGACTGAGTCGTCCTATCCCGTGGTCGCCAATGAAGGATGGATTTTAGGCCCCGGAACATGCCTAAAAATAGGGGAAAAATATGGAAATGCGGGGGAAAATGCTCAACCACGAAGGCGGCAGCTCGACCTAGGACGATTTTAAGCATTAAGTGCTTGACGGGCGCCCGTGCGACACTCCGTGAATTTTCATAATTTTTCCGTGCGCCTGTGCCAGTCAGTGAAGCTGCAGGCCTGTCCGGGATGTTGAGACGAGCTCATAGGAATTTTCAGATCGAAGTTCCGAGTCCGGGTGCGGAAGATGGCCCGAAACCGGCCGGGGTGCCCAAGAGGGGGTCCAAAATGGAAATTTGAAAAGGTGTGAAGGAGGGGGGGTGACCTTTGGCACCCCCCCCTCAAAAAATCGTGGATATGGAGGGGGGGCGGCGGCTGAAAACAGCCGCCGAAAAAAACGCGACCCCCCCCCCCACAATCGATTGCTGGCTCACAAAGAAGCCATGGTTATGGACCTCCAGGCCTGATGAAGATGATGTGCCGATCAATTCGCCGGTCTCCGCTCCCGCAATGGTGGACTGGTTGAAGAGAGAGAAAACCAGTCTTTCTCTCTCCTCTCTCTCTCTCCTCTTAGCCCCCGTTCGTGCTTGAAGGAATAGGATGAAGATGGACGGCCGGATGGATGCCGATTCTTGACGGGATGAAAGAGCAATGCAAAACCATTGTAGATTGCTGATTCCAAGCAGAATTCATGGCTGGAAATCAATCGTGGGTCGTGCCAAATTTAATGGAAAAACCCGCAAGACACGGTAATAATTGTTTTTTTCAAGGAAAATGGTCTTTTGATGCAAATTTGGTTGATAAAAATGTGTTCATATGGATTGAGTTTTGAGTATGTCGTGCTTTGAGTTGGTTTCTAGCTGTTCATCATTTAAAAATCAGGAAAACATGTGTGGGATAGCAGAAAATAGGGAACCGAGACACGAAAAACCATAAAAATGAAGGAAAACAAGGGTTTTGGGCATATAAATGGGGAAAACCGTCGATACACATCAACTAATCTTTCAATTTTGTTGCAAATGAACTAAGGGCCACAGCCCACAAACTGGTTTTCATTTTCAGCAATTTAAAAAATACAAGAAAATGAAGAAAATGGGGAAAAATGATAAAAACACCATGAAAAATAGGGGAAAAATACATTTGGGGCTACGAAAAATACAGAAAAATAGGATTTATGTTTGTTGATGTATAGCAAGGCTGGGGCATGAAGTTATGCTTCAGTTCAGCCTTGTTTATATGTTTTGGTGCGTGTTTCATTCCTTTCTCCACATAAAATGACAAGGAAACCCTAAAAGAAATGAATATAATGATGCACTATCAACGGGGAAGGGTAGAGTTGTGGAAAAATGGTTAAATGACACTGAGCATGAGGAATAATTTGCTGATTTTATATGCATTGCAACTAGGACGGAATAATAATGATAAAAATTAAAACCTAGTAGCACGAAGATCACTTCGGTGCTAGGTGTTGCAGCGAAGCACAAAGCGGTTAGAAAGAAAAGCATGAAAGAGATGATTTGCACTTGCACGCTGCTGGTTTTTAAAATGTTTGAGCACTAGGCATCCACCTCTTTGCATGATCATTTTTGAGGAAATTAAAAGTATCAGAGTTAGCTCCTGGATATGCATAGCAATTGTTTTCAGTAGGCCTGTGACCCACCGTTGAGAGTGTGAGGTTCCTATGCTGTAGGCTAGTCGTGGGATCATAAATGGGAAGTCAAGTAAGGACAACGGTACATTCCTGGATACGTTTATTTGGTACCTTGAGTGACGTTTGTGCGAAATGTCTAAATGTTGAGCGGCGCATCGAGGGGCCAATCCCCAAGGTGTAGGAGAGTCGCAGAGGATTGACGGCATTCAGCCGTAGGAGGAACCCCATGTGTATGTGATTCGAGCCTTTTGGCTATGTGAAAGGGACTCCCTCTGAGGAGTAATATTGGGTTAGGATCAGTTGGACTACAACGTATTACAAACGCAATGTTTAGGAAGGCAGAGATTTTGATAGACGCTCCTGGCCGCGAGGCCGAGGGGTTGTCTTGTGCATAGTGACGAGGTCCGGTTAGTGCATGAGCCAGTGCCAGCCCGTTTTTAGGTCCATCATCCCACTTGGCCAATCTCATTGCTCCAAAACTTGACATAGATGACAAAATCAAATGCACATGCAGATATAGGAGATCATTGCTTGAGTTAGAGATAGGTCCCATGTACCTCCATTATATTCCTAGTGGTCATTTTTGTATATCATGGATTGTAGTAAATTTTGTACACTAGGGTTTATTACCATGAATTGTATGAGCTAGGGACTCTCATTTTATCATATCTTATAGCCTTAGTATTTAGTTGAGTTTCTTTTATACTTGCTATTCTCCTTGACAATTGTATCATCACATAGATGGTCATAACTTATTGTCTCATAGGTCATTTTGGCCTTTTGCAGGCGCTAATGTATCATTTCATTTTCTCTTTACCACACAATTCTATGTGTAAACATGTATTTGTGGATCTATTCAAAGATAAATAATGTTTTGAGGGTCTTGGATCAATGCATGCCATTGGGTAGAAATGTTTTACAAGAGATTTTGGGATTGGAGCTCTGCAAAGTGGAGAGCATCTCCTTTCCAAGGAGGAAGTTAGTTTTCTTCAATGATTTTTGGAAACATCACCCCACTTATACCAAGTGCAATGCTCTGATTGTGAATGATACATTTGCACAAGCCTAACAATTCTAAAGGCACCTACTTGGTAATTCTAGGAATGGATGCACTTGCTAATATGTAGGGGGAAAGAAAGTTCAGGATTTTTCGATGGAGAAATTGGGGCCGTTTCTTTATAAGTGGTCCTACTCCTCAAACCATGTAGATCTATGCAATCTTATCCTTGGGGCTATGAACAAATGAGACACAAATAAGGTAGATGGAGTTGGCAAGAAATGCACTAGGAAAAGGGAAAATGCAAATGCAAATTTATGAGGATTGGTATGCATGTCATAAAAGGACTAGAACATACCAAAGGGCCTAGTTATAAACAATTAGGAGATGTTCCAGAATTGCCAAACTGTGAGTAGGCAGGTTTTAGCATGTTGATATGCTAAGTCGAATGACATATTAAAAGGCACATTATTATAATTTTCTTAAAAATCTCTTCAACTAGCCTATACAAGTTTCCATGACCAAGTATACACTCATATGAAACCTGAAGGGTCACACTAAGTGTGAATACATGAGAAGAAGGGTCTTGTCAACAAGCAACTACCAAACACCTTTGTGCACTTGTTCATAGTAGCACCCACTAATCAATAATGAGCATACTAGTAGTACATTGCTCCAATTATCAAAACATGCCCAAGTGACCTTCTCCTTGGTACAAATGCATTTAATGATGAAAAATTCTACCTCATTGAGGTTTTCCTAAGCATTTACAAATTCCCAATAGACAATGCATCACTCAATGCATCTAGGTGCCTACATACGTTGGACGACTAGTGTCATCGTCGTCACTAGAGCTATTGTCTTCTTGAACAATATTAGCAAGGGTGAGAGCGGAGTTTGAGCTCGGGATGAGCCTAAAATTTGCCAAAAAATCGGAAATTTAGGGGAAAAATATTCGACATCGAAGGCAGCGGCTCCAGCTAGGACGATTTTAAGCACCAAGTGAAATACGACTTTTAAAAGGCGCCCGAGCGACACTTATGGATTTTTGATAATTTTTCAGACTATGATGCGGGTTGTCAGGAGTTACCAGTCAATGTGGGATGTAAAGCCGAATGCACAGAAATTTACAGCACTCGCATCGGAGCCAGGACAGGGAAATGGCCACAAAAGGGGCAAGATATGAAAAGGTGGACATTTGAGAGGGCCAAAAGGGGTGCCCTTTGGGGGAATTTTAACCCCCCTTCAATTTTTGAGTTTGGGGGCCATCAAAAAACGTGGAGAGAGAATGGAGGAAGAAGGCACCATCTTCACGCCGAAAAATGCGCGATGTGGAGATGGAGATCATGATTGCAGCCTGCAAATAACCCACCTAATCGATCATACCCCTGATCTTCTCCCTCTTTGCCGGTCTTATCGCCTATCTTCGCCCGTCCAATGGTGGCGTGAATGAAGAGAGCCAATTCTAGTCTTTCTCTCTCCTCCCTCTCTCTCCCTTAAGGGGCCGTTCTTGTGTGCAAGAGGAAAATGAAGAATGGTGAAGGAAAGCTTGTCCGAATGAGACCGGATTGCTTCCGGATTGATGTAGACCTGAAGATTGCTGATTGTGAAGATGCTGGACATTGAATGGGGGCTAACCCGCAGTCCCGCACCAAAACCAAGATCCTGAGGCATGAAGCCTAAGCGGTAATTCAATTTTTATGAAGAAAAAATGAGTTTTTATGCTATTTGATTGATGAAATATTGTTCCCATGGGCTGATTATGCATCATGATGTTATTTCCTATGATTTTTATCAGTTTATGATAAAAAAATCAGAAAATCATAAGCGATATGGTTGAAATTAATGGTATAAAACCTGTAAAATACGCGTTTAAGGAGTAAAATGGGGTTTTTTTGCAAAATAAAGGGGAAGTATGAGATATAATGCCAATAAAACCTGAAATTTTGCTGTCAAAGAATCTAAGGGCCACAGCCCACAATCAAGCTTAATTTCTAGTCATTTTTTATTGAAGAAAATAGAGAAAAAATACCAAAAAATGGTGAAAATGGGTTTTAAATGGGAGAAAATTAGGAAACGATAAAAGAAAAATTCCAAAAAATTACATAAGTGGTGTGCAATGTATAATGAAGGTAGAGCACGAGGATGGCCTCGGTCTACCCTCGTTTCTATGGTTATATGCGTATTTATTGCTTTCTCTATAAAGAAATACACATAAAATGACTCTTTCACCTATCAACGAATGCAAAACATTAAACGGTAGGGCGAGAGGGGAGGTTGAGTGCCAAAGTATAATCTTAAATCTGATTTATGTGTTACATCATGCCTATAGGTTGTTGTTTTAAAATAAAGGAAAAGGCAGCATGAGCATAAGGCTCGGTGTCTCTCCTCATTTCAGTATATAAACATTAGCATGGAAATCATGAAAAGATTGGTTTCGCATGATACACAATGCTAATTTTCTTTTTGTTTGTGCACTAAACCATTCACATTATGCACTATGCATAGTTCATGGTATCAAAGGAAAATCTCTTGGACTGCATATAGCAATTATTTTCTTAGGACTTTGACCCACGATTGAGAGTGTGAGGTTATCCCTTGCCGTAGGATAGAGGGTCAATTTCCTAAGGGACTGTTAAGTGAGGACACATGGTATATCTCCTGGAAATACGAGAAATATAAAAAAGAAGAGTTTGTGTTATATGTTTAGCAACGCACCAAGGGGCTAATCCCTGCGATGTAGGAGAGTTGCAGTGGGGCCGCGGTGTTTCTACCGAGAGGTTGCCTCCATATGTGTGTGGTCATGGCATTGCCAACGTGTATGGGTTCTCCCTTTGAGGAGTTTAAGGAAAACATTGGACTATAAACTATAAATGCATAAATTAAGCTTTAGGGTAGTTTGTCCTTTAGCATTAGATTAACGCTCCTGGTCCGCGAGGCCGTGAGGGTGTTTGTGTGTCATAAGCATGAGGTCCGGCTAGTGCTATAGCCAATGCCGGCCCATTTCAGGTCCCATCAGTGGTGCATCTGCCGGGAGCTGCCGATAAGTGGCGGTCTCCGAATCTTGGTCTCATAAGGGACCTGTTAGCTTTATTCTATTGGTGGATAGCTGCCTTGAAGCAGTGGATATCAAGTTAGTCTGATAAAGACCTTGGTCATCAGTATGATGGTCAATCCAATAAATCCCCAATACCCAAATGATACTTTGTCTATCTTGAACAGTCTAGTGGGATCTTTGACACGTCGGGTGATTAACTATTTTACCCTTTGCCCTGAAAGTGATACCATGCTTGAGTTTGGGTCAGTATGGGAAAATACCCATGGAGCTACCTCTAAGATTAACAGCCAATGGAGATTAGAGAAAAGGGAAAGTGAAAGTAGTGCTAAGATGACACAGTCATCTAAGATCATTCATGATGATAAAGTCATAGAAAAGACTGTGACAACGATGGTTAATATGCACATAGGAGGAATGTAGTGTGATTATCAAGATCCATAAAGCATTGGATGATATCCATGTGTGTGGAAAACCATTGTTAGCAAGGAAGACTTCATTAGGACCTATCCTAAGTTCTAGCAAAGTGGTGGCAGATGAGAATAGGCTTACTAGAACACCACTAGCAAATGATGGGATAGATTCCCTATTGCATAGTGTTGGACTCCCTAAACCACTTTGTGAGTTGGCGGAAAGGGAAGTTCATGGAATTAGTGACTCTTCCACACCAGTAAAGGTGGCAATGGAAGAGATTAAAGACCCTAACACACTGGTATTAGGTCAAGAGGAATACGAAGATTTTGATGATCCATTCTTGATCCCAAAGGAGAGGACTAAATGCCCTCCTCTTTATAGGGATCTCCCAGTGTTTTATGGGTTGCCAAATGAGGATCCGATGGTGCATTTGAGAGAATATGACCTAACTTGCTTGGCAAGTGCATTTACCGATATATACCGGATGCTCGTATTCTCAAGTACCCTAAAGGGAGAGGCAAGGAAATGGTACTAGAGCCTCCCAAGAGGGTCGATCAAATCATTTGAGGAGACTTGTGATAGATTTCTAGATGAGTATGAAAAAAAGCTCCCTATGATTCAGGTCTTAGGGCACCTTATGCAGTTTAGACAGGAGTCTTATCTTTCTGTTAAAGAGTATGCTAGAGCCTTTGATAGTACTCTTAGGCTTTGGCCAAGAAGAGCCAGTGCATTACCAGATGATGTGCTATGTGAGCTCTTTCTGAATGGCTTAGCGATTAATACACAAATCCAAGTGGGACTGTGGAATCCTAAGTCGTTAAGGGAAGCACAAATGCATGCCATTGATTATGAGGGTCATGTTCAGAGATGCTGGGAAAACTTTTGGAGTTTTCCCCGCTCAGTACAAGTGCATCCTAGGTTCCAACCATTTCTACAAGGAGACAGCTTACTTGTTGATACCAAGGCAGCCTATGAGGGGAACCTTGGTGGCCAAAATCTCAAAGTAGAAAAGGGCAAGTCTATGAGTAGTAATGACATGCCTCTCAGTGAAACGGTTCCAAGCCATGTAAGTCCCATTAGGGCTTGCAAGACTTCCACGAGAGGTAGTTGTGATGGCAACATGGATAGAACCATTGGGCCTATGAGTGCTGATAAGCATTCTGTGTGTGGTTCTAATTTTGTTGCTAGTAAAGCTTTTGAGAGACCTTTATCATCTCCAAGTGAATCATGCTTCCGAGTGGATGTTGTTCCCTTTAGTGAAAGCATGGTCCCTACGAGTAACAAGTCACAGTGTGGACGTAAACAAGTAAAGACATCTTTTGTAAAGAGGATGCAAAATGCTAAAAGTCCACTTGTGCTTCACAAAGGTCATAAGGACGTGAGGCCATTTGGCCATAGGGATAAGTTTGCATTGAGTTCGTTAGACCAGCAAATTGAGGGAATACAAGAATATTAAGAGAAATGTGAGATGGGTTTGGAGACCCAAAATCTTCAAAAGTATGGCAGGAGTGTCGGATGCAAGGCCAAGGATCCCATCTGGATATATTTTGTCAAACCCCCAAGAGGATAAGACTGGATATACATCTAACAATATACACTGCCTTGGGATACACCCATGTGATGTGCCTAGGCTTGAAGCTCTGCCTAGTTTGGGTCGCAGCACTGATTTATGTGAAAACCCAAATAGGGGAGGTTCGAATGAGTACAAAGCTATGATTATTTCTGCCAAAGGAGCCACTCAACCTCTTGAACGACTAGTTTATTTGGATTACAATAAATGTAGGACATGTGAGCCCACTGAGGCTGTTCATTCAACTCATAGTGCCCAAGAAGGGATCGGCCTTATTGATGAGTTATTGGTGGAAAGGCTTGGACTTGTAGCTCTACAAAAAAAAAAAACTAAGAAAAAAAAAATACAAGATCAAGCTTTTAGCTAACTTGCATGAGTAGCATGGGGCGAGTCGACCTATGATATGCTATCTTTGGCACCCTGGGTAGTCTGATAGGGTGTGATGTATATGCCAAGGACATCAGTATTACGTGGACTAAAATGACCTATCTAGTTTTAAGCTAGGAAGGCTAGCTGCTTTGGATATTACGTCCAGATTTCGTCAGCCCAAGAGGGCCGATCAATTTTTGTAGAGAAATGCTTTATTTCATTAGGCCAAGAGGGCCAATTGTCTATTTAGTGCAGGTGCGGTTAATGGTTCTTGTTTTAGTTCTGGGATAGATAGGTTCGAAGAAGAGCTTGGAAGGAGCCTTTGTTGCGTGGAAGCTTCTCGTGGCCCTATCCAAGTGATATCTCTCCTTTATGAGTACCGTATTTTATGCTGTATGTGTCTATGTACTTGTTGGGGGATTTTTCTTTTCTTGTTGGGGACCGGCGTCCAAGGCATGAAGTCCCAGGTTTAGGTTAAGTATGACTGAGGGAGGTCTGAGTAGTCGTTGCCTCCTGTAAAGACATTGCCAGGCATTGAAAGACCTGTCTTAGAAGATGGTCCTAGTGACCCTGTTCTGGTAGCCTGCTAGGCAGCCGTTCTAGGAGTTCTTGTTAGTTGTGAGGCAGTTAGAGAAGCCTGCCAGAAGAAAAATAATGATGATATAGAGGAAAAGAAACCCTAAATATCTCAAAGGAAATAAATATATACAAAGGTGTGTAAAAAGGGATTCTAACCCCCTATAAAAATAGAAAAGAAAAGAAAGGAAATTTTATAAGGAGTTAAGCATCGCCTTATGAAGGCCTGGTAGGTTCCTGGGGACGAGTCAGACCCGGGGCCGATGCCTTGTCTTCCTAGAAAGAAGAAATTGAGGAAGGTTGGAGTGAAAATAAAAGTGAGCGTCAGAAAAGGATTAAGTGTCACCTTGCGAGGGCTTGGTAGGTTCTTGGGTACCGAGACAGGACCTGAGGCCGATGCCTTGTTCTCCTTGGGTCACTATGCTCAGCTCTCTCCTTTTTACATGCCCGAGTATGGAAAAATAAAAACCTCAAAGAAGAAATGTGTTAAAAGAAATACTTCTTGATCAGGCTATAGGAGTCCTCGCCTAGTAGGAGCTCCTGGTTGTGTTGTCCTTAGTTAGGTAGGTAGTTCAGACCACCACTTAGGGCGACCTCTTTGATAGTTCTTTTTAGTTTGGGCGTGTTGGAGCAGTCGATTAGTGACTAGCTTCAGAACTTCTATCATATTATGCTAGGCCTACTCCTTGTGGATGTCATGCCTTGGTTTTGTCAAGGGGTAGAGTGAGCATTGTGCTGTGTTTTAGTATATGTCTATTTTGTATCAGCTTGATGCTTCCTTTTGTTGTTTTGTGCAGATCTGTTGTGGGATTCGACGGGCTGATTTGCCCTATCCCATGGTCGCCAATGAGAGTGGATTTTTGAGCTCAGGATGTGCCTAAAATTTGCCAAAAAAATGGGAATTTAGGGGAAAAATATTCGACATCGAAGGCGGCAGCTCCAGCTAGGACGATTTTAAGCACCAAGGGAAATACGACTTTTAAAAGGTGCCCGAGCGACACTTGTGGATTTTTGATAATTTTTCACACTGCCGTGCGGGTTGTCAGGAGTTACCAATCAATGTGGGATGTAAAGCCGAACGCGTAGAAATTTACAGCACTCGAATCGGAGCCAGGACGGGGAAATGGTCACAAAAGGGGCAAGATATGAAAAGGTAGACATTTGAGAGGGCCAAAAGGGGTGCCCTTTGGGGGAATTTTAACCCCCCTTCAATTTTTGAGTTTTGGGGCCATCAAACAACGTGGAGAGAGAATGGAGGAAGAAGGCGCCATCTTCATGCAGAAAAATGCGCGATGTGGAGATGGAGATCATGATTGCAACCTGCAAATAACCCACCTGATCGATCATACCCCCGATCTTCTCCCTCTTTGCCGGTCTTATCGCCTGTCTTCGCCCGTCCAATGGTGGCCTGAATGAAGAGAGCCAATTCTAGTCTTTCTCTCCCCTCCCTCTCTCTCCCTTAAGGGGCTGTTCTTGTGTGCAAGAGGAAAATGAAGAATGGTGAAGGAAAGCTTGTCCGGATGAGACCGGATTGCTTCCGGATTGATGTAGACCTGAAGATTGCTGATTGTGAAGATACTGGACATTGAATGGGGGCTAACCCGCAGTCCTGCACCAAAACCAAGATCCCGAGGCATGAAGCCTAAGCGGTAATTCAATTTTTATGAAGAAAAAATGAGTTTTTATGCTATTTGATTGATGAAATATTGTTCCCATGGGCTGATTATGCATCATGATGTTATTTCCTATGATTTTTATCAGTTTATGATCAGAAAATCAGAAAATCATAAGCGATATGGTTGAAATTAATGGTATAAAACCTGTAAAATACGCGTTTAAGGAGTAAAATGGGGTTTTTTTGCAAAATAAAGGGGAAGTATGATATATAATGCCAATAAAACCTGAAATTTTGCTGTCAAAGAATCTAAGGGCCACAACCCACAATCAAACTTAATTTCTAGTCATTTTTTATTGAAGAAAATAGAGAAAAAATACCAAAAAATGGTGAAAATGGGTTTTAAATGGGAGAAAATTAGGAAACGATAAAAGGAAAATTCCAAAAAATTACATAAGTGGTTGTGCAATGTATAATGAAGGTAGAGCATGAGGTTGGCCTCGGTCTACCCTCGTTTCTATGGTTATGTGCGTATTTATTGCTTTCTCTATAAAGAAATACAAATAAAATGACTCTTTCACCTATCAAAGAATGCAAAACATTAAATGGTAGGGTGAGAGGGGAGGTTGAGTGCCAAAGTATAATCTTAAATCTGATTTATGTGTTACATCATGCCTATAGGCTGTTGTTTTAAAATAAAGGAAACGGCAACATGAGCGTAAGGCTCAGTGTCTCTCCTCGTTTCAGTACATAAACGTTAGCATGGAAATCATGAAAAGATTGGTTTCGCACGATACACAATGCTGATTTTCTTTTTGTTTGTGCACTAAACCATTCACATTATGCACTATGCATAGTTCATGGTATCAAAGGAAAATCTCCTGGAGTGCATAGCAATTGTTTTCTTAGGACTTTGACCCACGATTGAGAGTGTGAGGTTATCCCTTGCCGTAGGATAGAGGGTCGGTTTCCTAAGGGACTGTTAAGTAAGGACACATGGTATATCTCCTGGAAATACGAGAAATATAAAAGAGAGGAGTTTGTATTCGTTTGTGTTATATGTTTAGCAGCGCATGAAAGGGCCAATCCTTGCGATGTAGGAGAGTTGCAGTGGGGCCGCGGTGTTTCTACCGAGAGGTTGCCTCCATATTTGTGTGATCGTGGCATTGCCAATGTATAAGGATTCTCCCTTTGAGGAGTTTAAGAGAAACATTGGACTATAAACTATAAACGCATGAATTAAGCTTTAGGGCAGTTTGTCCTTTAGCATTAGATTGACGCTCCTGGTCCGCGAGGCCGTGAGGGTGTTTGTGTGTCATGAGCATGAGGTCCGGCTAGTGCTATAGCCAGTGCTGGCCCATTTCAAGTCCCATTAAAGGGTTCATTGATTTATACAAGTGCTTTATGAAATAGGTAAATGTTTTTTGAAGTAGCAAAAAATGCCTTTGAATATAGAAACATGCTTCTATAAGAAAAAAAATGTTTTTAGCATACTAAGTACTTTTTTCCTATAAAAGATCATTGTTGTTTGCATATTGTAAAGTGTTTATTGATAAAAATAATTATTTTTCTATGTACATTTGATATGAAAGGACATGGAAAAATAATTTTCAAAAGAAGAAAATGTGCTTTCCAAAAATAGGAAGTGTTTGAACACGAGGAAGTATCTCTTGAAGAAGAGAAAGTGCTATCTATGGAAGACGAAATGCTTGTATATATAAATAAAAGTGCTATGTGTGGAACACGAGAAAGTGCTATCTCTGAAAGATGAAGTGCTTATGTATACTATAAAAATGCTTTGAACCATAATAAGGATTAGGGAAGAGAAAGCATTGTACTAGTAATGTAAACGAGTTAATCACAAAAAAGTGATTACACTTGGACTCCCACACTAGAAAATCAACTCCTATACTAGGAATTCCACATTACACCTAGCACTCTCACATTGCAAGAACTCTGACACTTGGGCTCCCAAACTAGACCCACTTCCGCATTGGGATTCTCACACTACATATTATCCTACTCCTATACTGGCACTCCAATACTAGAACCACTTCCACACTAGGAATATCACACACACACACACACACACACACACGCATGCAGGCACGCATGCACGCACACGCACACACACACACACCTAATTCCATACTCACACTTGTCTATCCTTGCACAATGCTTATTTGTCCAAAAAGAAAAAAACAATATCTTTGATATCATTTATGATAATGTGATTTAGAGGTGGTAGTTTTGGCATGTCTCCAAGGGCAACACTCTATCAACTTCATATTATAATTGAGAATTTGTAGCAATCAAAAAGGGTGAACACCAAATACTTTGTAGCCTTTGCTATGTTTTTTGGTTTTTTCATACCATTGTCATCATTGTTAGCCAAGGACAAACAATGGTCTCTTCAAGAAAAGTTCATCATTCAATTTAGGCCTTTTCAGTTGTAATAATGTCCTTGCAATGTTGGCCATAAATCCTTCATCATATTGCAATATAGGAGACTACAAATCCCTCAATTTAGGATATATTTGAAAATGTCTTTTTGAGTGTTTGTATTGATTACTTGTGTTTGTAGGATCCATGGTTTACCATAATTGTACATATTCTCTTTTTCCTCCTGTGATCAACATATCATAACTAAATACTCCTATTCTTTTCAAGTTGGGGATCAACATAACAGCATGTGCGAGAGAAAAGAAAGAAAGAAAGAAAGAAAGAAAGTTATATTAACGTCTTCTAAAGACCAAAACTAGCCTATGAGACAAACTGTGATACAACTGATGAGGTCCAGCTATCCAAAATAAAAGTGCTGAATGAAAAGCTAAAAACTGGAAACTGAAAATATGGTGCTGTGAGTGTGATAAGTGTCGTGTATGTGTATGTGCGTATGTAGCTCTGGTACTCCAGATAATGGCTACAAAAGGGGAACAAATGTCGGCTGTGATAGGGGAACAACTGTCGGCTGTGATAAAGTGGTGCGATGTGTATATGTAACAGATGCAGGGAGATATACTATCCTGGGATGTAGTAGCAGTCGTCGAAGTCGCTAATAGCAGGTGATCCCTCTTGGATGCAGGATGTGGTACATCGGCGGTGGAGAAAGAGCAAACTGGAGATCTGAGATCCAATGTGTCGAGTGTCGTCGGATCTCAGTCTGCTGTCGATGTAGATCAAGAATCCTCCGGATCTCCTGTCGGTGTGGTTGTGGGGTCCGAAAACCACGGATCCTCGTGCGGCGTCGGGTACGATGGTCCTCAGCCTGCTATAGTGTGAGCCCGGAGGTCTGGCTGGAGGCTGGTATAGTAGCTCTCACTCTGTCTGTCTGAAAGAACTGTGTAATAGTCGTCTGGGTGGGCCCCTCTCTAACTGGGACCCGCTGTGTGCTCTGCTCTCTGATGTGCCATGCCTCTCCCAGAAAACGGCCAAAGGATCTCTGATCCATATCAGTCATACATCCCTGAAGTGAGCTGCTCAATGTGTATCTAGATCTCAACTCTGAGTATGCTGGGCATCTGAGAACAAAATGCTCCCCACTCTCCATCTCTGATCTGCAAAGGGGGCATATCCTCTCCTCCTGCGGGATGCCACTGGCTCTGCCACTCTCAATCATAAGCTGATGTGATGATACCCTGAGCTGTCCAATAAGAACTCTCAATCGATGTGGCATATAGATCTGCATATATCTCAGAATCTCTATGAATCCCTGCTCTGATATCCTCAAGAACTGTGTATAATAATGTGCCATCTTCGATGGCAGTGGCTGTGGAGGGCTGACCCATGTCCTTTGTATATAAATATGCCATATCTCCTGTCTGATGACTCTGTTCCTCTCAGAGAGAGAGAGGGTATAAGTGGGAGCCTGAGAGAGAGAGAGAGAGAGAGAGAGAGAGAGAGAGAGAGAGAGAGAGAGAGAGAGAGAGAGAGAGAGAGAGAGAGAGAGAGAGAGCAACTTCCATTATGTATAACTAAAAAAGAGAGTGAGAGGAGTGGTGGCAAACCACTCTTTTGGTATCATCAATTTTAACAAAAGAAAAAGAATGTTAAAAAAAGAAGATTCCTAAAGCATTTACCTCTTTTAAAATCTTCAAAATTACCTCCACAAATCACTTGAAAAGTGGTGCTAATGACATGATTTTTTAGTACAACCAAACCATGCATTTACCTCTCTCTCTCTCTCTCTCTCTCTCTCTCTCTCTCATCCCACACATACACACTCTTAACTTCTTACTCTCTCAAGCTATAGAAGCAAGAGGCTAAAAAGAGATGGAAGCAAGATGTGAAGATAAAACTTCATCTTAGTGGTCAGACACACACACACACACACACACACACACACACACACACACACACACACACACACACACACACACACTCTCTCTCTCTCTCTCTCTCTCTCTCTCTCTCTCTCTCTCTCTCTCTCTCTCTCTCTCTCTCTCTCTCTCTCTCTCTCTCTCTCTCTCTCTCTCTCTCTCTCTCTCTCATGGTATGGAGGTTGCAAGCTTAGTGGAAGAGAAGCTAAAGAATGCTCAAAATTTGTATACATAAGAGTGAGCTCTCCATTCATCCTTATACATTATATACATAGGGTTTCCTTTCGAGTGTCCACCCTTAACCCTTTGGTCCATTTGCTATGTGCAACACTTATATTACTTGGTCTCTACTTAGTATCTGTAGATCAGATCTGTAGCTCATAATTGAGCACACATCCAAGTAATAGCATGCCAAGACCTTCAACCACATTCCAAGGTGTATAAGCAAGCTGTAGATTGCTTGATGAGCTCCCAATGCCTTGTGTTGCAGTGAGATATGCCTTCAACCACAGTACGCGCAAACATGCAGATTGGTTTGGAGTGTGCAGCAGCAGCATTCGATGAAAATGATGACCATAGAGCACACTCTAGTGCTTAATGATGCCCTGAGAGACTGCCCAACAAGCTATAACAAGCTCTTGCATAGATAGAATGCATAGATCTTGACACATACCTTGATAGAGTAACAATGGCAGCCTTGCTACTTCATAGATACACTCTGTCTTCAAGCTTCAAGTCTTCTTTTCTAGTGCATTCCACCAGTGAGCCCATTCATGGCTTTGATACCATATTAGCTTTCAAGGATGCAGATAGAGAGCAACACAAAGTGAAGCTACATGCTTCCTCTCTCCATTCATTTCATTATATCTTCAACACACACTTTTGTGCATACACAACCTAAGGTCATAAAGACCATTCACACTAGAAGTAGAACCGACTTATTTTAATGTACCTAACTGATCTAGCCAGACTAGCCGTGTCCGGTCAAACACTAACTGATCTAGCCAGACTAGCCGTGTCCGGTCAAACACACATGAAGGAGCTTGATATTCTAACAAATATGCCCCTGAAAGAGGTAGTCAATACTGGTTGCGTGTCTTGAATGTAACGCGCCAAGACCCTCATGAGAATGTGAAAGCCTATGCCAAGAAGCTGAAGGAAGTGTTTCGTAAGTTACAAACTTACATTCCTATTCCGTCAGCTGCCCAATTACAATACTTCTTGCATGGATTGGATTTCAATATTCAGGTACAATTGAGCAGTGTGGCTTTGGCTGATATAGACACCGCCATTACGTGGGCAGAAGGAGTAGAAGCACGATTACAAACGGCCTACTCCTCTCGAATAAATCTTAATGCGGGTTTAGTACCTGGAGGAAATCTACCATTGACAAATGGAAGTCAAGGGATGCCTATGACTAACCCTAATGGGAGAGGAAGCATGGTTCAAAATGTACCTTTGCTGCCAACTCCTCCCAGTGTGACTATGCCTATGGCTAGTCAGTTGGCTCCACCAAATGTTGGAGGCCAAGTTTCGAACCCTAATGTTGTTCCTGTGAGTCAAGAACCAATGCCAAATCAAATTGTTAGGCCAATGGAACGACGGATAGACGATCGAGGCTATGAGTCGAGTGCATCTAATGTCCTTGGCGAAGTTAAGGATATGATGATGCATTACATTGACATGTTTCCGAACAATATCGAAAAATAGCTGTTGACATCAATTTCTTGAAGAAGCAGTAGAATCTGATAGGGAGTCGACGCCCCGAAGAGGTGGCCCCTCAAGATTCAGCTATAAGTGGTGTGGCAAACAACAGTTCCCTAGGAACAATCCAAATGTTAAATGTGATATTTGTGGGAAGTCGGGCCACTTAGCTACTACCTGTTGGAGTAAGATTAGTTCTCTCCAACAAGGGAGTAAACAGCCAGGTCCAGTTAATCATAGAGCGCAAGGTAATAACCTGCAGCAAAATGATGGACCAAGACAAATATTGCAAAGGGGAAAGACCACTATAGAAGAGTTGCCACAAGGCAATGGAGTTAGCCTCATCAAGGCTGTCCGCATCAATGACGCTAAAACCGGTTGAGGGAAACCCTAAGCAAGGGGATAAGGGGACGCAAGTCCTGAATCCTAGCGTGGAAGAGGGACCTCTAAGGCCTGTTGACAAAAAAGTCGGTCCTAAGAAGGATGAGGAAGTGCCAAGAAAGAAGGCAAGAGCTAAGAAAGAAGCACCAAAGCCGGTCCCGAGACCAAAAGAAAGGATGGTGTGGCGAGAGAAGAGAGCGTTGGCTACATATCATAATTTTGATTTAGAAGGTTCTCTTTGCGAAGTCAAACCAGATATAAACCTCTTACAGTTGATTAAATTATCTCCAGGAGTACGCAAGGAATTCAAGAAGATCCTGCGTATTGGGTATATTGTAGAACCTTTGGGCATAGCACGAGTAGGGGAAGATTGGTTTGATCATGCTGAAAAGAATTGCCCTAGGGTTCCAGCATACGTGGATGGAATATTAGTAGAACATGCTATTGTGGAAACTGGATCCTCCGTCAATATCATGAGTTCAGAGTTGATGGAGAGGTTGGGTCTAGGCATCCAAAAAGATAGCTCCACCCTTCTTCGAATGGCTGATGATAGTCTAAGACAACCAGAAGGTTGCGTTACTAAGGTCCATGTTACAGTCGCAAGTGTAGAATGCTTCTTGGACTTTAGGGTGATAAGATTTGCAGGACGTCCTAGCTATCAAGTCTTGCTAGGCAGGCCTTGGATCTTATGAACAGATTGTCAAGTTGATATACCCATCGGTCGAGTGGTTCTGGGTAGAGTAATAGTCGATGCTTACCCTAAGTCTTCTCAGAGTGAGAGAGCTCCTTTATCCTCTACTGAATTAGAGACAACAGATGATCCATCTGGTAATGAGACATCATCCAGTGACGAATCTAAAGAGGGGTCCACTACAGAGGATATTTATCAGATAACTCTAAATAAGCCGATAGAGCCGCAAGATAGGATAAGAGACGCAGATGTGATTGAGTTAGACCTTGGCCTGCCGAATGATTCACGGACAATTAAATTAGGTTCCATGCTCAGTTCAGCAGAAAGGGAGGACTATGTGTCCTTGATTCAAGAATTCCGTGACATCTTTGCTTGGAGTTATGATGAGCTGAGAGGCATTTCTCCCAGCCTGGCTGTGCATACTATTCTTGTAAAAGAAGGAAGTCGTCCTGTGCATCAGAAAGTAAGGCATATGCCTTTTGAATTGAGGGATGGGCTATTTGAGGAGTTACAAAAGTTACGGAAAGCTGGGTTAATCTTCCCTGTACAGCACACAGAATGGTGTTCACCAGTTGTTATCAGGAAGAAGAAAAACAACCAGATCTGACTATGTGTAGATTTTAGGGAGCTGAATAAGCAGGCAGTTAAGGATTACTACCCTGCCATTTATTGACCAGATTTTGAATCAATTAGTGGATAGGGAAATATAATCGTTTATGGATTGCTTTGCAGGATATAACCAGATGGCAATTGCAGAAGAGGACAAGTTGAAAATGACTTTTATTACTGTCTTTAGTACTTTTGCGTACCATGTGATGGCCTTCGGTTTGTGCAATGCACCTGGATCATGGCAACGAACATCAGACAAGACCTTTGGTGACATCTCCCTAGATGAGTTGAAAGTATTTATCGATGACCTAGGGGTAGCCACTGTAAGGGAAAGAATGTTGATTATCTTAAGAAAATGCTTTGAGCACTGCATACAATTTTGTATCGCTCTCAACCCACAGAAGTGTGTCTTTGGATTGCCTTATGGGTTATTGCTGGGCCATGTGGTCAGTTCAGTAGGAATTGCAACTGACCCTGAAAAGATCAACGTTATAGTTGCTATGAGTCCACCACGCACTCCAAAAGAGGTACATAGCTTTCTGTCATTGATAGGGTACTATCGGAGGTTTATAAATGCCTTGGCAGAAAGGACGTTGCCATTAACGAATTTATTATCCTTTAGTTGTCTATTTGAATGGAGCGACCCTTGTAAGGTGGCTTTTGAGGATGTGAAACAAGAGCTAGTAAAAGCACCCATTTTAAAACCACCTAAAAGAGGCGGGGTATTTTACATATTTTCAGCAGCCACCATGCATAGTATCAGCTATTGTTTAGCCCAAATCTGGGAGGAAAAGTGGTATCATCCGATAGCTTTTGCTAGTCGAAAATTGGGCATATCAGAAATCAACTACACCTACATGGAGAAGTTGTGCCTTGCGATGGTCTTTGGGACTAAGAAATTCAGGCACTACATCCTCTATGAGAAGGTAGTGTTCTATACGAAGGCGGAAGGGCTTAGATTGCTTATGAATAAGCTACAGCCGCCTAATCGTTTGGCAAAGTGGTTAGTCACTTTGCAGGAGTTCGATTATGAGATTAAGAGTAAGCCACCGAGGTTGCAGGGGATTGTGGAATGCCTTGTGGATTTCGGGGAGCCAAAAGAGACTTTGGTCGAAGGAAGTGATACTGAAGAAATGTTTAAAATTGATATAGCTTCTATCCCATCTTGGTATGCTGCTATCATGCATTATCTATCGACAGGAGAGACTAGAGCTGGTTTATCAAAATCAGAAAAGAAGAAAATCAAACAATAGGCTTTAAAGTTTTCCTTGATCGCAGGAACACTATATCGGCAGGGGGTTGATGATATCTACTGCCGATGTGTGATGCCTGATGAAGTTCCTTTCATTTTGGAAGAGTGTCATGACTCTGCATGTGGAGGGCTCTTCGCGGGACGGTTGACGGCACAGAAAGCTTTAAGAGCTGGATATTGGTGGCCATCCATCTTCCAAGATTCCTTTGAGTATGTTAAGAGATGCGATACCTGTCAAAGACATGACAGCAGAGAGAATAGGAAACGCCCACTTACGCCTATCATGGCTATCCTTCCATTTGAGAAGTGGGGCATTGACTTTGTGGGTCCTATCACCTCGTCGTCTACTACTCAAAAGAGGTATATTATAGTAGCAACTTATTATTTTACAAAATGGTCAGAAGCGCGGGCGATGAGGCAGGACAATGCAAAAGAGACTACAAGTTTCCTTTTAGAGCAGATCATCTGTCGTTTCGGTCCACCAAAGGAACTAGTGTCGGACCGTGGAACCCACTTTTTGAATAAGGTGATCAAAAGCTTGACTGAAGCTTGGAAAATCAAGCACAATAAAACAACCCCCTATAATCCGTAAGAAAATGGGCAAGTCGAAAGTACTAATAAGCAGCTTGTGGGTATCTTGTTTAAAATAGTCTCTGAGAAGAAACGAGACTGGGACAGGAAGTTGTATGTGGCAGTATGGGTGTACAATACAACGTTCAAGTGAGCTACTAGCCATACTCCATTTAAATTAGTTTATGGGAAAGAGTGTGTGTTACCCCTCGAAATGGAGTTGCCAACCATACGGTTTGCAATTAACCACTCTTTGGGAAATGAGGATTCACTCTTTGAACGTTTCACGACCATAGCCCACCTGGATGAGCTGAAATTGCGGAGCTTATTACACCAGGAGGTGGCTAAACGTTGGATGAAGCAGTTGCATGACCTTAAAGCAAAGAAGTATACCTTTAAAAAAGGGCAATTAGTTATGTATTATGATGCACGTAGGGAGCTGTTTCCAAGGAAGCTGGAACCTAGATGGGATGGCCCCTACAAGATTGTCAGGATAGGGAAAAATAGGTCTATGGCTCTACTAGCTGATCTCAGGGAGTAGAGTTTAAAAATAAGGTTAATCTTAATAAGATTAAACCTTATTATTTCTAAGTATGCTAACACGGGGAAAATGCATTGCAGGTCCATGCTGGGGCTGATTTGAGACCTGCAAAAGAGCTTAAAGCTGGTTGATGGGTCGGTTAATTCCTTATTTGGAGCACCCATATCTGGAGCAGAGATACCATCAGGGGAAATTTATCTGTTGGAGCAAAGGATACAAAGTGATTGAGCAAGAAGACGGAACCTTTGTGTGGGAGATCAAAGTCTTTTGCCATCACTGCTTACGACTGTTGACAAGTATCCCTGTTGAGTTCAATGAAGAAGGTGGGATAGAGCCGTCTGTTCATCCTCTAAACATGTTAAATTTTGACTATCATAATTACGAATAGAGGAGTTTGTGATGTCAGGCTGTGTAAACCCATTGTGGACGTACACATTATATTTTGACGGAGCGTCTAGGGGCCCTAATAAAAAAGGGAGTGTTGGAGTAGGAATCCGAGATCCCCGACATAGAGTTACGATGAAGTTAGCTGCTTATCTCAGGGTAGGATTCACTAACAATATGGCGGAGTATAAAGCCTTGATTATGGGACTGCATATTGCCGAACAAGCTGGTATTCAGTGGTTGTTAGTAAAAGAGGATTCCCATTTGATCCTGAATCAACTAGATGGGACATACACAGTGCGGAATCCCATCCTTTGTATGTATCATCAAACTGTGATGACCCTACTTGAGGAGTTTGAGAGAGTGTCTTTTCAGCTGATTCCAAGTTACTGGAATTAGCTTGCGGATTCACTGGCAAATATTGCTTATGAGGAAGACCTTTTCTTCAACTGTGGTCCTAATTTGGATATTGCTATCAATAATGAGACAGGATCCGGTCGCTTGTGGGGAATTTTATCAGAGCATACAATATATGGCAGACGATGGTTGATATGGGTGATACAAAGAGTAGCCGAGACCAATCTACCATTGTTATCAGGGACCCATAGGTTGATTAGACAACATGTTATGCATACGTCTCTTGCTATATATGCAGGAGGGATGGGTCATAACCTTATGCATTTAGTTTAGGACTGGGAGTCCTATTTTTTCTCCTTGGAAAGAAGCATATTATTGTATATCTGTACTATTTCGGGGAGGGATGTGTAGGTGCTATTCTGTTTGATCTCGTTAGGCCAAGAGGGCTAGGTTTGTGAGGTTTTGAATGTCTTATTTCGTTAGGCCAAGAGGGCCAGGTTTCTATTTAGTACAGGTGCAGTTAATGGTTTCTTATTTTAGTTCTGTGCTAGACAAGTTCAAATAAGAGCTTGGAAGGAGCCTTTTGTTGCGCGAGAGCTTCTTGTGGCCCGATCCAGGTGATATCTCTCCTTTATGAGTACCGTGTTTTTCTGCTATATGTGTCTATGTACTTGTTGGGGGATTTTCTTTTCTTGTGGGGGACCCGCGTCTAAGGCATGAAGTCCTAGGTTTAGGTTAGGTCTCTCTGAGGGAGGTCTGAGTAGTCGTTGCCTCCTGTAAAGACATTGCCATGCATCGAAAGACCTGTTTTAGATGGTAGTTCTAGTGACCCTGTTTTGCTAACCTGCTAGGCAGCCGTTCTAGGAGTTCTTATTACTTGTGAGGCAGTTAGAGAGGCCTGCTAAAAGAAAAAATGATGATACAGAGAAAATAACCATGAATATCCTAAAGATAATAAATATACGAAGCTGTGTAAAAAGGGGTTCTAACCCCTATAAAAATAGAAAAGAAAAGAAAGGAAAATTTATAAGTAGTTGCTCATCACCTTGCGAAGGCTTGGTAGGTTCTTGGGGATGAGTCAGACTCGGGGCCGATGCCTTGTCTTCCTAGGGGTGGTGTCTTGCTGGAAAAGAAGAAAGTAAGGAAGGTTGGAGCGAAAATAAAAGTGAGCGTCAGAAAAGGATTAAATGTTGCCTTGCGAGGGCTTGGTAGGTTCTTGGGTATCGAGACATGACCTGAGGCCGATGCCCTGTTCTCCTTGGGTCACTACGCTCAGCTCCCTCCTTTTTACATGCCCGAGTATAGAGAAATAAAAACCTAAAAGAAGAACTGTACTAAAAGAAAATACTCCTTGATCAGGCTATAGGAGTCCTCACCTAGTAGGAGCTCCTGGTTGTGTTGTCCTTAGTTAGGTGGGTAGTTCAGACCACCACTTAGGGCAATCTCTTTGATAGTTCTTTTCAGTTTGGCCGTGTTGGAGCAGTTGGTTAGTGGCTAGCTTTGGACCTTCTATCAGATTATGCTAGGCCTACTCCTTGTGGATGTCATGCCTTGGTTTTATCAGGGGGTAGGGTGAGCACTGTGCTGTGTTTTAGTATGTATCTATTTTGTATCAACTTGATGCTTCCTTTGATTGTTTTGTGCAGATCTGTTGTGGGATTCGATGCGCTGAGTCACCCTATCTCGTGGTTGCCAATGAGAGCAGAGTTTTGAGCCCGTGATGTGCCTAAAATTTGCCAAAAAATCTAGAATTTAGGGGAAAAATTTTTAACATTGAAGGCGGAGGCTCTAGCTAGGACAATTTTAAGCACCACGCAAAATACGACTTTTAAAAGGTGCCCGAGAGACACTTGTGGATTTTTGATAATTTTTAAGACTTCCGTATGGGGTTTCCAAGAGTTGCCAGTCAATGCGGGATGTCAAGCTGGACGCCCAAAAATTTACAGCACTCAAATCAGAGCCCGGATGGAGAAATGGCCAAGAAACCGGTCAAGATATGAAGAGGTGGACAAACTTTGGACCAAGTGGGTATGACCTTTGGGGAGTTGGGGCATTTTATGCCAAGATGAAACTTAGCATGAAATCGTGGAGAGAGAGAGCATGAAGAAACATCGCATGCCTGCACATCGAAATTTGCGCCATGATGTGGATGGAGCATGATTGCAGCCTACAAGCAACCTACCTAGCCGATCATACCCCCGATCTTCCCTCTCTCTGCTGATCATTTCACCATTCTTCACCCATCCAATGGTGGCCTGAATGAAGAGAGCCAATTCTAGTCTTTCTCTCTCCTCCCTCTCTCTCCCCTAAGGGGCTGTTCTTGTGTGCAAGAGGAAAATGAAGAATGGTGAAGGATAGCTTGTTTGGTTGGGACTGGATTACTTCTGGATAGATGAAGACATGAAGATTTCTGATTGTGAAGATGCTAGACATTGAATGTGGGTAGACCCGTAGTCCTGCACCAAAACCGAGATCCCGAGACATGAAGTCTAAGCAGTAATTCAATTTTTATGAAGAAAAAATGAGTTTTTATGCTATTTGGTTGATGAAACATTGTTCCCATGGGCTGATTATGCATTATGATGTTGTTTGCTATGAGTTTTATCAGTTTATGCTCTGAAAATCAGAAAATCATAAGTGATGTGGCTGAAATTAGTGTTATAAAACTCGTAAAGCACGCGTTTAAGGGGTAAAATGGGGGTTTTTTACAAAATAAATGGAAAATATGAGACATAATGCCAACAAAACCTGAAATTTTGCTGTCAAGGAATCTAAGGGCCACATCCCATAATCAATCTTAATTTCTAATCATTTTTTATTGAAGAAAATAGAGAGAAAATACCAAAAAATAGTGAAAATGAATTTTAAATGGGAGAAAATTAAGAAACGGTAAAAGGAAAATTCCAAAAAATTACATGTGTATTTGTGCAATGTATAATGAAGGTAGAGCACGAGGTTAGCCTCGGTTTACACTCGTTTCTATGTTTTCGTCCGTGTTTATTGCTTTCTTATAAAGAAATACACATAAAACGACTCTTTCACCTATCAACGAATGCAAAACATTAAACGGTAGGGTGAGAGGGGAGGTTGAGCGTCAAAATATAAATTAAAATATGTTTTATGTGTTGCATCATGCTTATTGGATGTTGTTTTAAAATAAAGAGAAAGATAGCATGAGCGTAAGGCTCGATGTCTTTTCTCATTACATAAACATTAGCATGGAAATCATGAAAAGATTGGTTTCGCATGATGCACAAAGCTGATTTTCTTTTGTTTGTGCACTAAACCCTTCACATTATGCACTATGCATGGTTCATGGTATTAACAGAAAAGCTCCTGGACTTCATAGCAATTGTTTCCTTAGGACTTTGACCACGATTGAGAGTGTAAGGTTATCTCTTACGGTAGGATAGAGGGTCGGTTTCGTAAGGGATTGTTAAGTAAGGACACATGGTATATCTCCTGGAAATACGAGAAATATAAAAGAGAGAAGTTTACGTTCGTTTGTGTTATATGTTGAGCAGCGCATCAAGGGGCTAATCCCTGAGATGTAGGAGAGTTGCAGTGGGGCCGCGGTGTTTCTACCGAGAGGTTGCCTCCATGTGTGTGATCATGGCATTGCCAATGTGTGTGGGTTCTCCCTCTAAGGAGTTTAAGGGAAACGTTGGACTATAAACTATAAACACATAGATTAGGCTTTAGGGCAGTTTGTCCTTTAGCAGTAGATAGACGCTCCTGGTCCGCGAGGCCGTGAGGGTGCGTTTGTCTGTCATGAGCATGAGGTCTGACTAGTGCCATAGCCAGTGCTGGCCCATTTTAGGTCCCATCACATGCGATCTACTTAATTGATCTAACTGTCTTACGATTAAAGGTGATCTTTCCCTTAGAGATGCAAATACTTTCCCTAAAAGATGTAAGTAACTGCAAGATGTATGAGTTATATCATTCCATGCGAATATGCAATTTCAAGACCATAGACCTTTTGCCTTTATGCAACTATAGGATCTATAGTGACCTTTCTTTTCCTTGCCTTATGCGACGTTGACTGACATTCAAAGCTATTCTTATAAACCCTACGTTTTATGCATCGAATTCAAGCTTTTAGTATTTTAATGAAGATGCATCTTTTCCAATTTTAAACTTTGATAAAAGAACTCTATGCATGGATGCACCATTCTTTTCATGACCAAATGCCAATGAATACATCATTGATTTAATCCTTCTTTTATTGCTTATCTCAACCTAAAATGTAGCTATCAATGCATGCGAATTGGATAAAACATGTTCCATTGTCAAAGTTCATAAATCTTTTTTCTTTTCAATGCAATGATTTAGACATCATTTAATGTCCATCTAGGATACCTTAATCACGAGACACAACCAAGAATTTATTACATAAGTGTGTTATGTGTTATATGCCCTATTCTTTGCGAGATGCAACAAGGATGCCTTTGCACAAATCCATCTTTTAATTTATGTATCGTAGGTTCAAAAAATGCAACTACCCTTGATCATGGAAATGCAAGCAAATGCAAGTACTCGTCATGCAACTAAATTTTGTAAATCAAACGAGTACATAAATTTTATGATGCATTTAAGTTTCCCTATGTGAAGCAAAACAAGTTTTATGCAACCTTTCCATTTGAGAATATTATTCGGAACTTGGGCATTCAATATCGGGGCGTTGTCCACTCTCCTACTTTGGGTGGAAGCTCCCGCGTGCGCTCCTCTCGACTTTTGCTTGGGAGCCATTGACGAAATAGATTTTGACTCAACAAACCCTTCTTGGTCCCCTTTTTCAATTTTAGAAACTGAGATCTCCCTCGCGGCACGGGAAATAGACCTTGGGGAAACACGGATTAAGCAATCCAATTCCGCGGGTGAACCGGGTCTAGAGAAGCTTCAATAGAAGCTTCTCAAGCTTCTAGATAACAGGGATGACGTGGGGATGTGATGGGTGGAGATGATTGGGATGATGATGGAGAGGATGATGATGGAGATGATGATGATGATGATGAGGACGATGGCGGCAGCAACCTACAATGACAGCGGCAGCTCTCTGGCGGCAAGCAACTCCTCACGGCGGTAGCACAGACCCTGGGCAACACCAACATCCCCTCCAAGCTTGGGTGGGGGTTGTTCTTATAGGCTGAAGGTGGGGGGGTGGCCACACAAGTGGCAATTGCATGCTTCCCTCCCCCATGCCCCTCCATGACACCTACTCCGTCTCTCTCTCCCTGCCATGCAACGGGTGAAGGAGAGGGAGTTATTAAAAAAATTTGCAAATTAACCATTATCTATTTTCCCCCTTGAAGGGGAGTTCCTACAGTGGCTTGCGGTTTCGAGCCACGGTTTCATATGCACCACACATGAATGGTATTGATAATGAGCGAGGATGGAGCATTTAAGCCAAGGTTCTTTTTTTGTTGTGGGAGAATTCTCCGAACTGCTTTTGCGCAGGATCTAGAGTCATTAATATTTTGTTGTGGAAATATTACACTAAGCGACAAAAGGTGGAAACCTCCACAACTCCCATCCCCACAACTATGATGCCACCTGCTAACTACAACGAGTATGTCCCGGAGCTACTCTCTCAGCTAGAGAAAGACAAGGAGGAAAAGAGAATAGCGATGATTGAGTTGAAAGCCAAGAAAGAGTCACTGGTGGCCTTCCAACAGGAAAAAATCCGGCAGGTGGCCATGTACCAAAAGGAAATTAGCGAGCTAAAAGAAAAGCTCAGTACCAATGAAGAAAAGGAGGAAACCTGGAGAAAAGAGCTCAAAGATGAGAACTAGGAGCTAGTTGGACTACAACATGAATATAAACTCTTAATAATGTAGCATGAGGACCTGGAAGCTCAGTTGAAGAGAATCCAACTGGGCATGGATGAGCTCACTACAAGAGAAGCAGAAAGAGAGCAGGAAGAGGAAGAGTATCACCAAGAGGTCAAAGACATGGAAGTAAGGGTGATGCTAGAGATAGATGAGTAGGAGAGTTTGGAGAGAGAGATCGAACATCAAGAAAAGGAGGAGGGGATAATTCAAAAGTGGAAAGAATAGGAATCGATAATAATAGCCTTAATTCAGAGGCAGGGGGAGAGCTTTGAGGAGATGATGAACAGAGCAGAAGAGTGGGCAACCCGCAATGATAGGAGGGTGAAAACCTTGGCGCACCATCTGGCTCAAGTGGAGAAAGACAAAGTACTCATTGAAAGCAAAGCAGAGGCTGCCTAAATGGGCTTTGAAACTCAACAATTCACCTTCCTAAATACCTTACTAGATGTCACACAAGCAGAGGAAGAAGAATCCATAGAAGTTGTAAAGAACAAGCTAGGGATAGCATGCAAGGCCCTGAGAGCAGGCCTGTAGATGCCACCACAACCCGTGGGAGTTGGCCTTAGCCTTGAAGAGTAGCACCACTATCTCCTATTGGCAAGCCTAACCCCACAAGAAGTTGAAGCACTTGGATTCATATAAGGGGCACAACAAGATCCAAAGCAGGAGGAGGAGACTGAAATGAACTTTGAAATGGGAGTGCAGGAGAAAGAGCTTGTCCCATTGCCTCCTTTCCCCATGACTAGATGAGCAACAACAAGTAGATATCTCCATAGAAAGAAAGGCGGCATTGAGAGAAATGAGAAAACAAATGGTGGAGGAAACAAGATGAAGATGGAATGCCAGACTAGTAATAGCACCATGTGTACCTATCCCACCATGCACGGAAAAATTCTGAGCAAGCTTCCATGCCGACCTTGCGATCTGGGAACAGCAAGAAATGGCCAAGAACCCCTTTGATCTTAATTTCTAATTTCCCACCAACTTGCATAGAGTTTTTTCCCATCAAGGTGGTGGAGGAGGTGATTAATATCAGAGGTAGACTCGAGGAGAAATGACTGAAGGAGAGAGAATAGAACCCCACTCTATGGGGCACTAAAGATGCTAAATTTTGTCAAAAAAAAGTTTTCAAAGTGTCGAGAGGTCTATGCCTGGTTATGAATGCCAACCTACATGGAGAAGGCGGATCTGTGATGTCAACATGGACACTTGGATGGCCTTTTACAACACTCAACCCTTCGAGTAGAACAACCCAACGTTCATGCCATACCCTCAAAGGGTAGGAGCGGATTTTGACCCCAATGTCCACAGCCGGTATGACTTCTCGATAATCTATAATCCACATTGTACTACATATGAAGATGCCTTTATTTTCACATCAAAAATTTTTTATGATACCTGGCCCGCTTCATCAACAAATTCTCTTCATGCCTTGACCCGCCTTTATTACCACTTGTAAATACCTTAGATTGCTTAGTATACTCCTTAGGCAAGGCCCCACTCCGCAGGAGCGTGGCCTCCTAGCCCTTCATTTTAATCCTAATGCTATAGATAGTTACGCAATGGCTTGACTAATGATGCGAGTTACACTACTACCTTCATTTTTCTTATCTCTTCTAGAGGATATGAATGATAGCAGCTTCATCCCTGCAATCATTGATTTCTCTCCACCACCACCCTTCAAGTGCACCGAGACCTCAAGGGGTATCTCCAAAGCCACCAATTCCTTAATAAATCTATGAAGTCTCCTTCTCCACTTCACTTCCATGATGAAGACTAGCTTCTCTCATGACTATGCAACTCAAAAAGAAAAGAAAGAAAGAAAAGACAAGAAAGTACAAAAAAAAAAGAAAAACAAAGAGAATGGAAATGGATAGAGAGAATCACAGGAAGACATAGCGAGTTGCATATAAACCACAGTCAGTGTACCTAGGGGTTCTCAAGTTAGGCATGTTCAGTGGCCTTGGTCAGCCAGCTCTGTGTCCTAACCCCCTAGCCCTTTTTGATCCCCCACTACACATGCTTAGGGCACCTCAAGGGCACGATATACCTGGGGAGGTAACACTCGACATGTCTCATTGAGTCGCAACCACTGTACCTCACTTCTGCACGCAAGGGGTCCTCAAGTGTGGGACATCAAGGGCACGATATACCTGGGGAGGTAACACTCGACATGTCTCATTGAGTCGCAACCACTGTACCTCACTTCTGCATGCAAGGGATCCTTAAGTGTGGGACATCACCCAAGCTTAGGATCCAGCTCCCCATTCCACCAGCACAAGCATGATGACTACACGGTGAGGTAGACACTCTCCTAGGTAGAGTACATCTTCTCTTTTCAGGTACTCTCGGATGCTACAACCACCAACATTGGAGGCCCTGCCATCCAATCAACATACCCTCAGTCTCTAACAACACAATCATTGCTAAGCTCCTCAACCACTACTAATCAACACAAGGCCCCATAATCCACTTCGGAAATCACCCTTTGATGTGTTGAGATGGCAAGCTCAACACATGCGGATATTGATGATGAACTGCTTGGTTAGATGGGTACGCACGTCTAAACTTAGCACATTAGTGGTCATTATGATACTCACATGGTCACTGACTTATCACTTATTATATTTAGTTTGTTACACCTATCTACAGCTTGCAAAGATATAGCGCCAATCAATTAGTGTAGTTTGTTATGCACTGTTTGACTCAGTAGGCCACTTTCCTTTATGCTGTATCTTATCTATACTTTGTATACATTTTATAGTGTGTGGAAGAAGAGAAATCAACAAGAAAACGTTTTGGCCTCCATCTCTCTTCTTATGTTCTTGACTGAGCTTCCTCTTGTATATATAGTCTATGTTTGGGCAGCAGCTCAAGCAAGTCCCCCCACACATGATTCTTGACATGGTGTCAGAGCCACGCCATTGAGAGAGGCTGATTTTGAAGTTTGAAGTGAAGGAAAAGAAGTAAGGTTTGAGCAAGGAAGCAACGGGCAAGAAGCTCTTCCATTCTTCCACTCTTTCTCTTGGATAGTGCCTGTGGAGGCACTTGAAGTAAGGTAGAGTGAAAATATCAGATTTGTTATGAGTTTCAAGCCATGTTTTAGAGCCGCAAGGTTGCAGATAGCAGTTTTAGGGTACACTGTGATTTCAACTGTATTGATCGAAAGTGGGTGCACAGGTTACAAATTTCAAATTTTTAATTTTTGAGGTGTTTGCTAGGAAGCAAACATAAGGTTTATCTACAAACAGGTTGCAGATTACATGTAGTATTGAGTAATCAGTGAAAAAAGTTTCTTGGTGTATTGGTGTGTACTGTCAAGATTGTGGGAGAGAAGGAAGGAGTCTCGCTTGAAGCTTTCTTGCTTGCACAATGGGGGAAGACACACAAGGGTGGAGGCTGAAAACAGTTTTCCTCTTCTTAGTTGTGTAAGCCAAAAGAACTCAAGTACAAAGAAATAGAAGAACCCTCTATATGGGCCTCAAACCAAACTCAACTAACTAAGGTGGCATACTAACTGAGCCACAAACTAGAATAGATAAGGATAGCTATCATGTAGCTATAATTCATGGGCGGTGTACCAACCGCATCTGCAACTGACACGTCGGTGACATAAATACACAACGGTCACCCTGGCGTATCACGAGTAGAGCTCGATATCTCAACACTCCCCCTCGAGCTCAATCCCAATTCCTGCACACCAAGCAGGTCTCTGAACTTGCGCAGCTTCTCTGCGCCCAATGCCTTCGTAAATATGTCAGCTACCTGATCCTCTGTGCTGACATAAACTAGATCAATAAGACCTAGTAAAACCCTCTCTCGCACATAGTGATAATGCACCTCAATGTGCTTTGTTCTAGCATGATAGACTGGGTTATTTGCCAAGTGTATACTACTCATGTTGTCACAATAAATGACAACTGGTCCATCTGTAGACTGATGCATATCATAAAGTAGCTTATGCAACCAAGCTACCTCGCATGCAACCATTGCTGCACCCCTGTACTCAGCCTCTGTGCTCGACAAGGCAACTGTAGGCTGTTTCTTGCTGCTCCAAGTGACTGCAGCACTCCCAAAAGAGAACACATATCCACTGGTAGATCTTCTATCAGAAATACTACCAGCCCAATCAGCATCAGTGTATCCATGCAACTGTATCTGAACCCCAGTCTCATAAAATAGTCCATACTGCAATGTGGACTTCACATACCTGAGTATGCGTCTAGCCGCATCCAAATATGGTTTCCTTGGAGCCTGCATAAACTGACTTACCAATCCAACAGCATAGCTCAAATCTGGCCTGGTAATAGTCATATAAATCAAACTTCCTACTATGCGTCTGTACATAGTAGGGTCTTCTAGAAGCTCACCTGCATCTGTGCTCAACTTCACATTCTGCTCCAAAGGAACTGAAATAGGCTTACAGCCTGTCATCCCATATTTGGACAGCATGTCCAATCCATACTGCCTCTGCAAGAGCTGTATCCCACTTGGTGATCTAATCACCTCAATGCCCAAGAAATAACGCAGCTCTCCCAAATCCTTCATCTCAAACTTCTGCTTCAATAGCATTTTCACATGAAGGATATCTTCATCACTGTCACCTGTCATAATCAAATCATCAACATAAATGACAAGTAGCATAATACCTTTCTCTGTTTTTCTCACATAAAGTGAGAAATCTGCCTTGGAAATCTGAAAGCCAATAGTGACAAGATACTGTCCTATCTTGTCAGACCATGCTCTAGGTGCTTGCTTCAAGCCATACAAAGCTTTCTTCAACCTACAAACAAACTCAGGATGAACAGCATGCACATAACCTGGTGGCTACTCCATATAGACCTCTTCTTGCAAATCACCATGCAAGAAGGCATTCTTTACATCCATCTGATGTAAAGACCATCCCTTTGATGCAGCCATAGCAATGACTGCTCTTACGGTTGCCATCCTTGCAACCGGACTGAATGTTTCTTCATAGTCAATGCCATATGTTTGTGCATACCCCTTGACTACTAATCTTGCCTTGTATCTGTTCACAGAACCATCTGCATTGTGCTTCACCTTATAAACCCACTTACAGCCAATTGCATTCTTACCTTTAGGCAAAGGTACCAATTCCCATGTAGCATTTGCTTCCAAGGCATCCATTTCTTCATCCATGGCTTTCTCCCATTTTTCTTTTCCCATGGCTTGCTCAAAAGAAGTGGGTTCTGGTTCCTGTATCACCTTGACCATATATGCATAGTGAATGGCTGTAAATCCATCATATTTCAGCCTATCCACAGGATACCTAACTCTGGTAGACCTGCGCAAAGTGGGTTCACTCCCAGGTGCCCTCAAAACATCCCTGGTCTTCCTTACTCCAGGTGTAACAATAGAAGGAATACCCAACTCATCATCAATGCTCTGTTCTGAGCCACTGGATTCACCATCCACATAAGAGTGACCTGCATTCACATCAAACATGGGCTGATCAACCTTCTCTTTTCCTTTTCGTGATACCTGCATACCACTATCTGCATTGCTTTGAGAAGATTCTCCTGATCTCAATCTGCCTGTCCATGGCGAAGAATGTGAACCACTGCTAGAGGACGCTCCAGGTCCACTAATATTTTGTGACTGCTGCTGTGAATTCTGTGCAGCATTACCATTTTGTGCATCTACATCATCAATCACATTTACTGGTTTATACCAGCTACTCATCTCATCAAAAACAACATCTCTGCTCACTGTAAACTTACGAGTAGAAGGGTTATAGCATCTATACCCTTTTTGCTGCAGAGAGTAACCAATAAAGATGCACTTCTCAGCTTTTGGATCCAACTTGGATCTCAGCTCATCTGGCACATGTACATAGGCAATGCAACCAAAAATTTTCAAATGAGAAATATCTGGTTTCCTACCAGTATACCTCTCCTCTGGAGTCATTCCATGTATTGCTGTAGTGGGAGTCCTGTTCATTATGTAGACTGCTGTAGCAACTGCTTCAGCCCAATAAAAATCTGGCAAGTCTTTTTCATTGAGCATGGCACGAGATACCTCTCCAATATGTCTGTTTTTCCTTTCTGCAATTCCATTTTGTTGTGGGGTATGACTGCATGAATATTGCTGCTTTATGCCATGCTCCTGCAGGAACCTTGCAAACTCATTTGAGAGGTACTCTCCCCCTCCGTCTGACCTTAGGCATTTTATTTGCAGGCCTGTTTCTTTTTCAACCATAGCTTTAAGAGTTTTGAAATGCCCAAAAACTTCACTTTTCTTTTTCATAAAATACACCCAAACTTTTCTGCTATAGTCATCAATAAAACTGACAAAATAATGACAGCCTCCAAGAGATGCAGCTTTAGTAGTCCACACATCAGAGTGGATTAATTCCAATGGCTTCTTACTCTCTTGAATATGTCTAGGAAATGGTTTCCTTGCCTGTTTTCTAAATTGACAGGCTTCACATACCTTATGCATTTCTGCAACCTTGAACTTAGGCAATCCTGCAACAATGTTTTGGGCATGCATTGATTTAAGTCGCTGTATATTAACATGACCAATGCGTTTATGCCAGATATCAATGTCTGCAACTACACCGGTCCCATGTGCAAACATTGCTGCACTCAATTCAGGCATGTCTGCATCCAATGTAAACATTCTGCCCTTCTTCTTTCCTTTTGCTATCAAGCGACCTTTATTTTTCATATCCTCAACAAAGCATCCATGAGGATTAAATCTGACCTGCAAGCCCTGCTCAACCATTTGACCAACAGAAACCAGATTCTTGGTGATATTCGGGACATGAAATACATCAGACAGGTATTTCCTTTTCCCATCCTGCATAGACAAGGGAATTTTTCCAATCTGCACAATAGGATGTGCAGTATCATCACCAGTCTCCACAAATCCTGGTTTTTCCATTTTCCTTGCATCCTCCATCCATTCTGCATGACCTGTCATGTGGTTTGATGCACCTGAGTCAACATACCATACATCATTGCTTTCTTCTGCACTTGTCATAGAATTGTTCATGTGCTGCACCATGAACAAATGCTCATTTCTGTCATCACCCTGTCTGCTAGAAGATGCATAATTCCCTTGTTGCAGTTTTCCATTCATGATGTCATTCTGCTTTTTATAGCAGTCTTTAGCCATATGACCCATTTTACCACAGTAGTAGCATTCAACATTACTGTTTGCATTTTGGCCTCTTTGCCATCCACCACGACCTCTTTGGCTCCCCCTGCCTCTAGAGTTACCACGTCCTCCTCCATAGGACTGGTTTTCTTGAGTTTGCTGCATATTCTGATTTCTGCCACGGCCTCCAAATCGGCCTCCTCTACCTCTGCCTCTACCTCTTCCAGCATTTGAGTAGAAGACAGCTTCTTTTGAAGTTCCTCCTGAAGAAGATGCACCACCATTTCTTTGCTCCTCAGAAATTAGAAGAGCAATCAACTCCTCAAAATCAGGAAATCTTTCACGAACTGAAATGGATGTCCGAAACTGTGCATAATCCTTTCCTAGACCATTCAAGGTCACAGAAACTAAATCATCATCTTCCACTGGCGACCCAATGGAAGCAAGTGCATCTGCAATCTTCTTCACCTTCATGTGGTAGTCGTTGATGCTCATATTTTCTCTTTGCACATTATGCAACTCTTGCTTGAGCTGCATTTTCCTGGCTTGAGTATTTGTGCTGTACATTTTTGACAAAGTATCCCATGCCTCCTTTGGCGTACTTGCATCCTGAATATGCACAATCATAGAGTCTGAAATGCTGATAGACAGCCAATACATAACTTTCCTGGCTCTCTCATGCCATGCTTTGAATGCCTGCATTTGCTGTTGATTGGGAACATCAGGAAGAACTGGTTCTTCTTCATTTCCTGCAACAAATTTCCAATATCCTTTTCCCATAAGGAAATTCGTCATTCTAAACTTCCATGCCTGGAAGTTGTTCTTGTCAAGCTTTTCAGTGACAATCTGTGAGAGAGAATCAGATGCCATTATAGAACACTGCGAAAAATTCTGTCACTGCAAAAACTCAGCTTCACCCTCACAAGGGCAAATCTGCAAAACTGGCGAAAGTGGTATTTAACCACACAGTCACTTCCTAGTGACGATTTTGCATCAACAAGCAACAGGGATGATTCTGTAACTCCCAATGTCTCTGCGCACAAGCATACGATGCGATTTCTACAGTAACTTTTCACTGACCTGTAGAATAGTGGTTGCACAGCATAAAACTGGGCCTTTTTCTGAGTGCGTGCAGAGAACTTCCGCCTCCAAAACAGGCCCTGAAATGGCCTCAAATCAAAAAAACAAGGTCGCCGCGAGCTAAAGCTCTCTCCCGTAGCATATACTGCCCTCTTGCTTCACCGCGAAGGGCGTCTCAACCTGAGACAATGCACTCTTGCAATTTTCGGCTGTGCTACCTGCAGAGATCTGCTCCCAAAACAGATAATGAAAGCAACACTGCTCCTCTTACCAGAACACCGCGAGCTTGGCTTGCTTTCTTGAGCTCCTTACCACGAACAAGGCTCTGATACCATGTCAAGATTGTGGGAGAGAAGGAAGGAGTCTCGCTTGAAGCTTTCTTGCTTGCACAATGGGGGAAGACACACAAGGGTGGAGGCTGAAAACAATTTTCCTCTTCTTAGTTGTGTAAGCCAAAAGAACTCAAGTACAAAGAAATAGAAGAACCCTCTATATGGGCCTCAAACCAAACTCAACTAACTAAGGTGGCATACTAACTGAGCCACAAACTAGAATAGATAAGGATAGCTATCATGTAGCTATAATTCATGGGCGGTGTACCAACCGCATCTGCAACTGACACGTTGGTGACATAAATACACAACGGTCACCCTGGCGTATCACGAGTAGAGCTCGATATCTCAACATGTACTTGTTGTGAAAGGTTGCAGAAGACTAGCTTGCTGTGTTGTATCCTTTTTTGTGATAATGGTAGGGAACAATGGAAATCCTATTATTGAGAAGCTTCATAAGAACAACTACCCTTCATGGAAGTTCTGTGTGACAAACTTCCTCATTGGAAAGGGCCTTTATGAGTTGGTGATGGGACCTAAAATGGGCCGGCATTGGCTATGTCACTAGCCATACCTCATGCACACAATAGACAACCCTACCACACCACCTCGCGGGGGGCCAAGAGCATCTATAATATACTGATCAACACTAAATAGACTTAATTATGCATTTGTAGCTTATATATAGTCTAAAGTTTACCTTCCCTTCTCCTCAGAGAGAGACCCCATAACATGTAGGCATAGTGCCTCATAGCACAAACATAAGGAAGCACCTCTTGGTTGATTGTCGCAGCTCCACTGTGACTCTCCTACACCTCAGGGATTGGCCCCAAGATGCATTGCTTCAACATAAAGTACACAGGAGACAAGATCCACTCTTTCATTTTGAACGTATTCCAAGAGATACCATGTGTCCTTACCAAAAAAACCCGATCAACTAGCCTATAGATTGGGTCATCCCTCACCGACTCGGGTTACCATGAGAAGAGGAGATGGTGAAGAGCTTCACCCTCTTGATCCCTCACTCCCACACTGCTGAGATGACAAGCTCAACACATGCGGACATTGATGATGGACCGCCTGGTTAGATGGGTCCACACGTCTACACTTAGTACGTCGGTGGTCATTATGACTCACACATGGCCACTGACTCATTACTTATTATATTCAAGTTGTTACACCTATTTACAGCTGGCATAGTTATAGCGCCAGTCGACTAGTGTAGTCGGTTATGCATTGTTTGACTTAGTAGGCCACTTTCCTTTATGTTGCATCTTATCTATACTTTGTGTATATTGTAAAGAGTGTGGAAGAAGAAGAAAAAACCAGCAAGAAAACGTTTTGGCCTCCATCTCTCTTCTTGTCTCTTGAGTGAGCTTCTCCTTGTGCATTCTGTGTATGTTCGACACAGCCTTTTGAGCAACTCCCCCCACTACGCGATTCTTAACATGGTATCAGAGCCATGCCACTGAGAGAGACTGATTTCAAAGGTTGAAGTGAAGGAGAAGAAGCAACTTTCGAGCAAGCAAGCCACGGGTAAGAATCTCTCCCATTCTTCCACTCCTCTTGGATAGTGCCTGTGGAGGCACCGGAAGCAGGGCAGAGCAAAAATCTCAGATTGCAGTGAGATTTGGTGTGCGCAAAGAGCGTTGTGTATTCTGCAAATGAGCCCTTTAGGGCCTTCCCGCAGTTATTTTGGGCATCTGAGGCCATTTCAGGGCCCGTTTTAGAGCCGCAAGGTTGCGGACAACAGTTTCAGGGTACACCGTGACTTCGACTGTATTGACCGAACGTGGGTGCGCAGGTTACAGATTTCAGATCTGTAAGTTTAAAGGTGTTTATCAGTGAGTAAACACAAGGTTTATCTGCAAATAGGTTGCAGATTGCATGTATTGTTGAGCAGACAGTGAAAAAGGCTGTCTGGTGTATTGCTGTGCACTACAGGTCGAGGGTTGCAGAAGATTTGCTTGTTGTTGGTATTAATTTTGTGATAATGGCAGAGAATAGTGGAAGCCCCATCATTGAGAAGCTCGACAAGAACAATTATCAATCATGAAAGTTTTATGTCACGAACTTCCTTATTAGAAAAGGCCTCTACGAGTTTGTTTCAGGTGAAGAAAAGGAGCCGGAGGTGAGTGATCCTCCAACTGCAGAAGAGACAAAGGCACGAAAGGAATGGAATGCAAAAGACAAGAAGGTCATGTATTGGTTGTCTGCAGTAATTGACAATAATATGCTGGGATACATTAGAAATGCAGAGAATGCATATGCAGCTTGGACCATACTTGAAAGTATGTTTTCTGTAAATACAAAGGCACGAAAGATTCAACTCAAGCAAGAGTTGAATACATTGAAGAAAGGGAAGATGTCTATCAATGAGTATGCATTGAAGGTAAGGAGCATTGCAGATGCATTGGCAGCGATTGATGCAATGCCCGATGATGATGATTTGGTGTCGTCAACCTTGGGTGGACTTAACAATAAAAAGGCTTGGAAGTCTTTTGTAACTTCCGTATATGTTAGAAAGCCATTCCCAAATTTCGATGAGTTGGTCTCTCTAATGATCACTGAAGAAATCAACATGCAAAGTGAGACATCTGAAAGAAGTGGTGAACAGGTCCAGGATTTCTACTCCAGTTCAGGAAGGGGACGTGGCAGGTTCTCTTCAAGAGGCTGTGGTACAGGACGTGGTAGTGACAACCAGCAAAACAGATTGAATCAATAATTTGGCGATATGCAGGTTTCAGGAGGTCATGGTAAGTTTAGATGCAGGGGGAGCTTTAGAGGAAGAGGTGGATGGCAGAACAGAGGTTCTAACAACTTTGGTATTGTGTGCCACTACTGTGGCAAAACAGGTTATATTGCAGCCCAATGTTATGCTAAGAAAGATAATATCCGCAATGGTAAGTTGCAGCAAGGAAACTATACATCGTCTTCACGACAGGATGAAGACAAAAATGAACATTTGTTCGTTATGCAGCATATGCTGAATGTTGTTACAGGAAAGGGAACACATGGAGATGTTTGGTATGTTAATTCAGGTGCATCCAATCATATGACCAGCCATGCAGAATGGTTTGGAGAGATGCAGGATTTGCAGAATGCAGGTTATGTGCAGACGGGTGATGACTCATGCCACCCAATTTCACACATTGGAAAAGTTCCCTTGTCCTTGCATGATGGTAAGACAAAGAGTCTTTCAGATGTATTACATGTGCCATCTATTACAAAGAACTTGGTGTCAGTCGGTCAAATGGTAGAGCAAGGGCTACAAGTCAGATTTAATGCAAAGGGCTGCTTTGTAGAAGACTTCAATGACAAGTGCAAGTTGGTAGCAAAGGGAAGTAGAGTTGGACGTATGTTTACTCTGGATGCTGGAATTCCTACTATGAATACTGCTATGTATGCCAAAGGAAAAGGTGTTGTTGCAGACATTGAAATTTGGCACAAACGCATTGGACATGCAAATGTACAAAGGCTGAAATTAATGCAGTCCAAAGGGTTGGTTACAGGTTTGCCTACATTTAAAGTTGCAGAATTTCATAAGGTATGCGAAGCATGTCAGTTTGGTAAGCAGGCAAGACAACCCTTTTCACATGATAGAGATGTAAGCAGAAATATCCTTGATGTTGTGCATACGGACATTTGGGGGCCTACACAAAATGTATCTCTTGGAGGCAGTTCATACTTTGTCACATTCATTGATGATTGTTCTAGAAAGCTGTGGGTATATTTTATGAAGGAAAAGAGTGAAGTGTTTGAGCACTTTAAAACCTTCAAGGCTGTAGTTGAAAGAGAAACATGCTTGAAAGTAAAGTGCTTGAGGTCAGATGGAGGGGGAGAGTACCTCTGAAATGAGTTCAATGATTTTTTGAGGTCTCATGGGATAAAGAGACAGTTCACATGCAGGTATACCCCACATCAAAATGGGGTTGTAGAAAGGAAAAACAGGCATATTGCAGAAGTTGCACATGCCTTGATGGCTGAAAAGAATATGCCTAAGCATTTTTGCTCTGAGGCTGTTCATACTGCTATTTATATTATGAACAGAACTCCCACAGCTACAGTTCATGGTATGACCCCCGAAGAATGTTTTACAGGTAAGAAGCCTGATGTTTCACACTTGAAAGTGTTTGGCTGTATTGCGTATGTTCATGTGCCAGATGAGTTGCGAAAGAAACTGGATCCAAAGGCTGAAAAGTGTATCTTTATTGGATACTCTTTAGAGCAGAAAGGGTATCGCTGTTATAACCCTGCCACATGTAAGTTCAGAGTGAGCAGGGATGTCATCTTTGATGAAATGAGCAGTTGGTATGCATCTAGTGGTGATGCATTGGATGATGATGATGATCATAACACTCATGTGCAGGCTGAAAAGCAAGAATCACGGACTCTTAGTGGACCAGAGATATCATCTAGTAGTCCTTGGTCTGGGAGACTAAGGAGTACCTCTACATCTTTGGGTGCATCTAGTAGCACTACAGGTAAAGACAAAGGAAAGAATAAAGTGTCAGAAGGCATTGATGCAGTTCTTGATGGAGATTCCAGTGGCTCAGAGAGCTTGGATGATGAGCTTGGCATTCCTTTAGTGAGGACTCCAGGTGTGCAGAGAGCATGTATTAATGCAAAGACTCCATTGAGTGATCTAGTGACACGCAGATCTAGCAGGGTCAGATACCCTGTTAAAAGATTTGGTTTTGAAGGTTATGCAGCTCACCATTATGCTTATATGGTGAAACTAGTTGAGGATATTGAGCCCACATGTTTTGAGGAGGCTGTTGGTCATGCTCGTTGGGATGCAGCAATGGATGAGGAGATGGCTGCATTAGAGGCCAATAAGACTTGGGATCTAGTATCATTGCCGAAGGGCAAGAAAGCCATTGGATGTAAATGGGTTTATAAGATTAAGCACAATGCAGATGGTTCTATTAGCAGGTACAAAGCTAGGCTGGTTGCAAAAGGCTATGCCCAGACATATGGCATAGATTATGATGAAACCTTCAGTCCAGTTGCTAGGATGGCAACTGTCAGACGTGTGATTGCTTTGGCAGCAGCCAAAGGTTGGAGGTTGCAGTAAATGGATGTGAAGAATGTCTTCTTGCATGGTGATTTGCAGGAAGAGGTGTATATGGATCAGCCAGCAGGTTATGAAGATTTAGAGCATCCCACGTATGTGTGCAGGTTGAAGAAGGCGCTCTATGGGCTCAAGCAAGCACTTAGAGCATGGTGTAATATCTCCGCACAATAAAAGTTAGTTGGTTGGTTTGTAAGTTAGTTAGTCAATTAATAAGTTAGTAAGATTACTAACTAAAGACTAACTAAGGTAAAAACTAACTAACATTAATTATTGATAATTTTTATTTAATTTAAAATATTTTATTTAGAAAAATCAAGAGTCGTAAATTCGATATTTTTCTCGAATTGGCAAAGACCGTAGCTACTCTTCACGTAAATTACAACGTGAACGAGACTTATGAGTTATATTAATCACTAAGTTCATGTGTATAGTTTGGAAGGTCCAAAAACATTAGATTTTGGGCAAAGCTAGTATATTTTAGATATTTTAGATATTATCCTAAAAAACCGATATGGAACTAGATGTCATTTAAAAGAAAAGACAAGTGATATTTTAGTTAGTTTGAAGATTTTATAAAAAGAAAAATAAAGAAAAGTGACTGGCGAAATCGCGCGCGCTGCGATCGCAGTTTACAGGCAGTAGACAGCACTTCGAACAGAGAAAAGAAGGAGTGAACTAAGAGCTTTCTAACCAAGTGTCTTGGAGTTTTACCCCCCTTTCGGAGCCAATGGAACCATCAGATTTATGATCTGAGCATCAGATCACTGATCTTTCCAAGATCCCCCTCCACAAAGAGCTCCACTTCTCAACCACAAGCCCTCTTCTCTAATTCACTATAAATATGAGGCATGGGAGAGGCATATGGAAGCATAAGGAGACACCGAGAGGCTGCGAGAGAGAGGTAGAGAAGAGGATACTCCTCCAAGAGATTGTGAGGAAGAGCTTGAAAGAGAGCTTGAGAGAGAGAGAGAGAGAAGAGTCACCCCGAGAGGCTGCAAGGAAGAGAATTAACTCAATTCACTCTATCTCGATCCTTGACTTAACCATCTTCTCTTACACTCTCCCATCTTGAATCTACTCCACCTTCTTAATCTCTTGAGTCTACATGCGGACGATGGCCTCCAAGCGAAGAATGTCACGTGGGATGACAATCCCACAACCAACAACAAGGCTTCGAGCAAAGGCATCACTGTCAATCCAACTATAGTTCCGGTTGTAAGTAATGTATTTTCAAGTTGATAAATGCTTGCTTTGATTCTTGTATGAGATACGTTAAGCCCATACTATTGCACGAGTATAGGTCATGGGAAAGGATAAATTTCTATTTGCCTCATGACTTGACTAACAGCTAGTACAAGAAATTAATCATAAGGGTTAAAACTAAGATATCTTGAGATCCGTCAGATAACGATGACTTTTGCTAATCCAAACTCAGGGTTGGGTTATCAATCAAGGTAGGTGACCTATAGAACTTACATCATGAATAGTGTTTGAACCCTTAACATATACCCTAGCCGAAGGAAGGAAGTGTTAAGAACATTTTTGCATAATATTGCTCTTAGATCCCAAGGGGAAGAGCAATTATGCAATGGAAAATATTATTTCATCTACTCTTGCATTGTTTTGGAAAGAATGCAATTGGTTTTGTTGGTTGATCAAACAATATCCTAAATACTTTTACATTCAACTAGTTGTTCGTTGTTGTTTGGCTGATTATTCCAAGTGCTTGTGATTTATGGTAAATGCATGGCAAGGGTCTGTGATGACAAGTCACCATGGGATTAAAGGAATGTTTTCTTGGAAAATGATATTAGGCTGAATGCCTTGTTTGTGCTTGATTCTTAAAGGATTTAATTAAGGAAGGATATATTGTACGGGTGGATCACCTCCATGGTCGCACCGCGTATTAACCCGAGAGAGCACTGCTTGATTCACGGGCCGAAGGTCGAGTGGTGAAAAGGCCAACCACGGGAATGATGTTTCGCTCCTAGACAGCTTGTGGGTCAGTTGGAGCTCTAGACACCCCTTGCTAGGTCAAGAATGGAGTTGAAGACCTCCGTGGCCCCCAACATCTGGGCATGTTGGGAGATCCTATTCTAGATAAAGGATTGAGTTTTGGTGCCATGTGAATTGGACCAGTTACTTCTGCAGGGCAGAAGGGATACTTCTGTTGGACAGAAGCGAAACATAATTTCTCTTGTATGGGCGGGAGACAAAGATTAACTTGAAGATAAGTTAAGGAACTTGTTTGATCTTGTTTGTCAATAGATTGCTTTGCTATGTTTTCGTGTCTGTGCTATAATTTACGCGAACGAACCTTGTTCCCTAAAAGGCTTAATTAATGAAGCTGATTTTAAGTGTCACACATAAATGTGGTAGGACTTAATTAGAAAACTAAAGCTATTAAGGGAAGCGGGTGGGCAGAACCCCGGACGGGTCTGTCCTACGGCAGGGTGGTCCCAGAGAACTGGGAGGCTTCTCACAAGTTTTTATCGTCATTCGACCTTTAGATATTGATAGGTTAAAACCCGATTCATGTCGTTTTAGGGGACCGGAATGGGACTATGTCCTATGGGCAGAGAGGTTGAGCAATGCATCCCTCTCGTTTCCCATTCTCTTTGAACCAAGTGCGGCATGGATCTGCTTCGGATTGGGTATCTCTGCGTAAAGTAGGATGTCCAATACCCGACGCTAGAATGCTAACAGGAGACCTTGACAACTAGGAAGCCAAATTTCAGGTCGATCCTAGTGGGTTCGGTCGTGAACGTTCTGTTGCGAGGCGGATTCGGGAAACCATAGGCGGCAAAACTCAGAACATTCCCTGGGAGTGCTGGGCAGTGACGCTTAGATTCGTTTCTCGATAGACCGCTAAAAGAGTGCCTGGAAAGCCGATGGGCGGGCACCTCACACATGGTCTGACAAGATCAGAGAGTATCTTGTGAATATTGGCTTTTATGTTTCTGATGCTGATCACTCACTTTATGTGAGAAAGGGAGATGCAGGTTTGGTCATCATAGTCACCTATGTGGATGACTTGATTATTACAAGTGATAGTGATCGTGGGATTGCTAAAGTCAAGGATTCTTTGAAGAAGAAGTTTGAGATGAAGGATTTAGGTGAGCTAAGATACTTCCTTGGCATTAAGGTGATCAGATGTGATGATGGTATATGGCTGTCCCAAAGACAGTATGGCTTGGATATGTTGTCCAAGTATGGTATGACAGCATGCAAACCACTTTCAGTCCCATTGGAGCAGAATGTAAAGTTGAGTGCTGATATTGGGGATGAGATAGAAGACCCTACTATGTTCAGGAGGATAGTGGAAAGTTTGATCTACATGACCATTACAAGGCCAGACTTGAGCTATGCTATTGGTCTTGTGAGTCAGTTTATGCAAGTACCTAGAAAGCCACATTTGGATGCAGTCAGACGCATATTGAGATATGTGAAGTCCACATTACATTATGGACTTTTCTATGAGGCAGGTACAGATGTACAGGTGTTTGGATACACAGATGCAGATTGGGCTGGTAGTATGTCTGATAGAAGATCTACCAGCGGATACATGTTCTCTCTTGGTAGTCCAGCAGTTGCTTGGAGCAGCAAAAAGCAATCTATAGTTGCTTTGTCGAGTACAGAGGCTGAGTATAGAGGTGCTGCTGTTGCAGCATGTGAGGTAGTATGGCTGCAAAAGTTATTGGCTGATTTGGATGTGCAGGTGGAAGGTCCAGTTGTCATTTATTGTGACAACATGAGCAGTATACAGTTGGCTAGAAACCCTGTGTTCCATGCCAGGACAAAACATATTGAGGTACAGTACCACTTTGTGAGAGAGAAGGTACTAGCAGGCGAGATTGACTTGGTGTATGTCGACGCACACAGGATCAGATAGCTGACATCTTCACGAAGGCATTGGGTACAGAGAAGCTTCAAAAGTTTTGAAGCTTACTTGGAGTTGCAGAGATGCAGTTGAGCTTGAGGGGGAGTGTTGAGATGACAAGCTCAACACATGCGGACATTGATGATGGACCGCCTGGTTAGATGGGTCCACACGTCTACACTTAGCACGCCAGTGGTCATTATGACTCACACATGGCCACTGACTCATTACTTATTATATTTAGGTTGTTACACCTATTTATAGCTGGCATAGTTATAGCACCAGTCGACTAGTGTAGTCGGTTATGCATTGTTTGACTTAGTAGGCCACTTTCCTTTATGTTGCATCTTATCTATACTTTGTGTATATTGTAAAGAGTGTGGAAGAAGAAGAAAAAACCAGCAATAAAACGTTTTGGCCTCCATCTCTCTTCTTGTCTCTTGAGTGAGCTTCTCCTTGTGCATTCTGTGTGTGTTCAGGGTAGCATCTTGAGCAACTCCCCCCACCACGCGATTCTTGACACACACACCCACTCCCTCACACTCTCACACTCCCTCTCTCAAGGGCACACACAAGCAAGAAGGAGAGAAGAAGAGAAGAAGAAGAAAGCTCTTGTTAGCCACACACCAAAGAATGAACTTCCATTCACTTTTTGAACTTTATATACAAGCCCTAAAATCCCATGGGCACCCATCCCCTTTTTTACATGACCGGCCATTGTGGCAAGGTCCTTTTTCCGTTTCCCTCTTCTAGCCTTATGCCTCTAGCCTATGCCCTTCTAATATTTTACAATTGGCACAGGAGGGAGCCTGCCGCTCTTTTACAAGAGTTTTCCAAGTTTTTTGAGGCGCCTTTCGTTTAAAATTGTGCCTTTGGTCTCGCCTTAGCTTTTAGAGGTCACATGCGTGTCTTTGCTCTTCTTCCATGCTTTTTCCACTATTTCCTTCATTTTCCACCATTTTTCGCCGTTTTTCACCATCTCGACTTGGGGTTAACATTACCCCCCATCGAGACAAGTGCCAGTCCCATGGCACTTCTATGTTGTTGTAAGGTGGTGGGCACTTGGGCGATGATGGTGTAAAGGGCAGGGCCACACGTAGATGCAGGTGCGTGTGGAAGCTGATGTTTGTCGAGGAAGCCGGATGGATAGCGAGTGGTTGATGGGGGCCTCCGAAGTTGGTGGTTTGCGGCTTGTGTGATGCTTGAGAGGAGAAGGTGCGGTGCTCTTCCTAAGGGGAATGTCTACCGTACTGTGTTAGTGCAATGTGCTTGTGCTAGTGGAATGGGGTGGTGGGTCTAGCCACAGGCAAGCTTGGGCGATGTCCCACATTTGAGGACCCCATTTGTGTTAAGGGAGGTGCGGTGCAAGTGGCTTAGGGTGACAGGTCTAACCATAGGCAAGTGTTAGCTCCCTAGGAATGTCCTGCCATTGATGTGCCCTAAGCAAGAAGTGGGGAAGCAAAAAGGGCTAGGGAGTTAGGAGCAGAGCCGCCGACCGAAGCCACCGGGCACGCCTAGCTTGAGAACCCCTAGGTGCAGTGATAGTGCTCTATGTGGTGTTTAAGTGCTTCTGCAAGTGAGTGCTTGTGTGCTTTTCCTTTCATGTTATTCTTTTCTTTGCTTTGACTTATTTTCTTTTTCTTTCTTTCTTTCTTTTTTTTTCAGTTGTGGAATGACAGTCAGGCCTAATTGTCTTCATCTGAATGAGGAGGGGAAGGGGGTTGGATGGATTTGCTCAAAAACTGGTAGCTTTGCATGTATTCTTTCAGATTCATGTGGACGTGGAGAGAAGTGGTGGAGAGGAAAGGGTGATTGCACCTAGTGAATTGGCTGTCATTCATATCTTCTAGGAGGGCTAGGCAAAAAGAGGGGAGGAGACTAGCCCTCATCATACGACGAGCCATGGCGCAGCTGTCAATAGCGTTAGGGTCAAAGAAGAGGGGAGGTAGTCCGCGCTCTTGTGGAGTTGGGTCTTGCTTAAGGAGTAGCTTAAGTAACCTAAGATAATTACAGGTTGTTATAAAGGCGGGGTCAGGGCATGAGGAGAAATCCACAAGAAAGTGGTCATAGAAGGCATCAAAATCTACACCTACCCTTCGAGGGTATGCCATGTAGGTGGGGTTGTTCCGTTCGAATGGCAGGGTGTTACAAAATGCCATCCAGGTGAGCATACTGATGTTGCATACTTGCCTCCTCCACAGGGGTTGGCTTTTGTAGCCCTGTACATTGTGTGGGACTTCAAAAGCTTTGTTCTGCCAGTAATCAGCCGCTTCTGTGCCCCAGGAGGTCAAGGTTTTTTCTCGCTTTTCTAGCCATCTTTGCCCCAAGCAGCCATCGATCGCGATCACCTCATCCATCACCTTGAGCAGCAATACCCTCCGCAGACTATTGGGTAGGAGAAAACTAAAGGTGAATGGATCCTTTCCTTGTTCTTGTATCTCCCACAGCACTAGTTCTGCATGGAATCCCGCGGGGATATCATCAGGGCAAGGTGGGAGGGGTGCGGACGGCAACATGGCTAGTTTGGCATCAGCTGTTTCCTGGCTTCCTCTACTAGCTTTCTGCGTCTTTCCCTAGATGCGGCTTGTCTTTCCGCAGATGGGTCCTCCTGTGGTGGCTCTTGAGACTGCGGGAAGGGGGGTTGTGGGACTACATCCTTCTTGAATCGGTTCATGTCGATCTCAAGTTCTGCTTCCTCCCCCTGCCATTCTCCCTGTGGTGCTTCCTCTTCAAATCCGAGGGTGTTGATTTCCTGGGGGGTTAGGCCTGCCAGCAATAGGTATTTTTGTTGCTCGTCCAAGCTCAGCCTAACCTTCGCAAATTGGGGTGGCATCTGCCATCCAGCATATAAGGCTCTGCGTGCGATGCTGAGCTTTCTTTGCGTCACCTCCAATGACTCTCCTTGCTCTGAGCGGGTGGTGTCCAGGATGGTGTCGAGGAAGGCTTTCTGTTGGGTGTACTGAAGGCCACTTGGGCGGCTTTCACCTTGCTCTCTGCAATGATTTTCTCCTTCTCTACCAGAGCAAGGCGCCGTGCCAGTGTCTTCACCCTCTTTTCATTACTCATAGTCTACTCCTCTGCTCTTTTGTTCATCTCTCCCATGCTCTCTCCTTGCTTTAGGGTTAGTATCATGAGTTTTTGCTCTTGGTCCTGCAACTCCCTGACCAGCCTCTCTTACTCTTCTTTTTCAGAGTTTAGTTGATCTGTCAGGCAATCAATTTCTTCTTGCTGCTCCCTTATGTCTTGTTTTCTCTCCTCATCTCTGGCATTCATCTCAGCCACAAAGCGTGTCAACCTGAGCAGATTTCGTGATGAGCTCCTGGTATTGCACTATCAGGAGTTTGTGCTCTCTTTGCATCTTCACTAGCTCTTGTGTTTTGTTCTCAAGCTGTTGTCTCCAGTGCTCCTCCCTGTCATCCTTAGCCTTGACTGCTTGTTTGAGATCTGCGATCTCCCTTTGCTACATGGCTATCATCCTCATTTTATCCGGCTGGAAGGTGGCTATTGATTCCTTCTCAGCTGCCAACTCAGCCACAGCTATCCTGCATTCCTCCTTAGCTTTCTCCAATTGGGAGAGCAGCTTGGCGACGTACTCGTCGTAGTTAGCCGATGGCGTCATCGTTGTATGGATGGGTGAGGTTGAGGCTTCTACCTTCTGTCGTTTAGGATCTTGTCTGGATTCCGCATCAGTAGCTGGATTCTTTTGTCATGTGGCCGTGGTTTCTGTGCTCTGTCCCTGGCCCATCTCTTTGTTGATGAAGTATTGCATCCATGCCACGAAGTTTGACACGTCGGCACTAGTCAGGATGCTAGGGGTGATGGTGGTGGGTTTGGTGGAAGGCACCAGGAGGGTAGGAATTGGATGAATCGAGGCCTTGCCCTTGCCCTCAGTGAAGACTGGAGGTGGCACGAACTCTGGCACCTGTGTGCTAGAGACCTTGGCCCTTCTTCTCTATGCGGGCTCAAGTTCCCCAATTCATCTGCTTGGCTTTGTTGCTCGATGGACCGGCATGTGGCTTCCGCCAGGTCCTCTTCCTCCTTCCTTCTTAGTTCTTCCTCTTCCTCATCAGTCTTCCTTCTCCTTTCCTCCTCTACTTTTCTCTTCTCTTCCTTCTTTTTCTCTTTTTCTTCTTTTTTCCTTTCTTTTCTTCTCCTCTGCTTCCTGTTTTGATGCCTTCTTTGCTTTTTGTAACTCTTCTTTCTCCTTCTCTTCCTCCTGTCTCTTCTTCCTCTCTCTCTCCTTGGCCTCTTTTAGGGACTCTTTCTTTTCCCTTTCCAAGTCTTCTCTCTCATTCTTTCTACCTTCGTCATCCTTCTTATTTCTCTACGCTGTCTTATTTTTGGGCTTCTTGGTTGTCTTTTTGCTTGCATGTTCTTCCCCTTCTTCCTTTGTCTCAATTCTATCAGTGGATCTATCCTTGTCCTGGTGAGGAGCTGACTTTTCTGGCATTTCTCCTTCTCCTTCTTCTGCATCCTGTGCTTCCTTCACTGCCTCTTGGATGAGCGCAGTCAAGACACCTCCATACCCGATGAAGGAGGCTTTCGAGGAGGCTTTCTTTCTGTCTATAGCTTTAGAGGCTGGAGATTCTCCTCCTGCTGGCACACTTCCCAGGGCCAATGCTTTGGCTGCGTGGTCGATCGTTTTTCGCGCATACACGTTCCAGTCCACTTCATCTAGGGTATGGGCTGCTACATTCTCCAGCATAGGTACGCTAATTCAATGCATCAATGAGTTGTAGCACTGGCTGGAGAAGAGCACATGTATCAACTTTGCCTACATCCTGGCTTCTACATCAGGGATATCCTAAATGCTTATGCCATCATTTGTGAGCACATCTTCCCTCTTCATTTTAAGCATGGCATAAACATCTCTTTTTTATTTCCTCTCCGTCTTTACAACCCCAAAGCCTTCTCCACCAAGGCTAGGTCTAAGTGGATCTGTACCTGCTTTGCATTTTCTCCTCTACCTACCATCACAGTGCCACATTCTTGATCTGGGTTGTACGTTCTGAGGAACTCCACGCACTTCAGGTGGTCCAGCTCTTGCAAGAACTTTTCAAGATACTTCATGAGGTTGCATTGCTCAACCACCCTCCTAGCTGCTTCCTCCTTGGCCAGCACAACTTCTACGTTGTGGATGGTTCGAAACTTTAGCTAGCTGAAGGTGCGGTTCTCTAGGTAGATGTGGTATTGCTCTCTTTCCTCGTCCGTGAACGGGAGTCGGTGGGCGCGGTCTTGCTGCGACATTTTATGTTTCTGCCATAAATCATAATTCTTATTAGTGCTTTCCACATATTAATTCGCTGATTGCTGGAAAAGAAAAACTCTATACTTTTTGAATGAATGAATTAAGAAGCAATGTAGATTTTCCTTTTCAGACTTGGACTTTTTGTCCTTTACTTCAAAGTTTTCATGCCCATTTTCCTACCCCATCCATTTTTTCATAATATATGTTTATGTCTTTCACTGATTTTTCTTTGATTTACCCCCTTTGATTCATTTCTCATCTAATTCATTTTACCACCTTACCTCCTCGCCTTCCATCTTGAGAAGAATCCTTCCTAGGATTGAGGGTCAAAAGGTGAAGGGCGTTTGGCATGTTGGTATAGAAGTTACTTGCGAAGGATCCAAGTATAGAAATTTGGATTGTATTCCAATTGAGCTGCGCAGTCCAAATCAAAGGGTTGAAGTCCCACATGCGTGATGTATGTGAGAACATCTGTGAGGAAGTCACCAGAGTCGCAACGGCTAGCAATGTGTAACTCTTCCTCAGTCAACAAGCGATCGAGGTAGGGGTGTCCTTTGATGTGTTCTTCTAGGGGTCGGCCCCAAAGAGTGGTTAACACTCTATACGAGGTGGGCGCGACGTAAGTGGGATCATACTCTGTTGTTTTGATGGCGCGGCGTTGCTCGGCGTTGGTCATTATGCGACATCCTTCAACCTCCTATTGCAACCTAAGAGCATACCACTGCCTTAAGAAATGTGATCCAGTATCAGCGAGTTGTGATAACTCCACGATTTCTTGGTCAGTGATAGCGGAAGTGGTTCGCAGATCGTATGACGTGACAAGGCGCTGCTTGATGGCTTGCTCCTTGGATATTTCGCTGTTAAGCAACTCAAGAGCGAGAAGCTTTTGCGAACACGAATTCAAAGGTTTTCCAAGAGCAAGGCATATTTTGCACTTCAATTGCAAAGGGTTCTTCTAATAGACCTAAGTCCAAGCGGTCGTAGCTTAGCGCGAGTGACACGAAAGTGTCATCTAGTCTTTTAATACAATCCACCACGTCATCCCTGGTGACCTCAACGAGGTCAGCGACTAGCGCTAAAAAGGATTTTCGCATTCATAGGAGGGCATAAGGCCGACAGGTGGTTGAGGTTTGACAGAGCAGGAGCTTTTGACAACAAAGATGGGCAGTTGGGAGTGTTCGTGAGTTTGTTGTTGGGCCACTGGGATGTTGAGTGGATTAGGAGCAGCCACGATGGACGGGCTGGTGCAATCAGGTTGGAGTTGGGGAGGCGGATTGACTTCGATGGGTTATGACTCTTATGACGGAGCTTGCGGTTTGGGCCGGTAGGCTTGTGGGACTCTCTTGGGCCTAGGCGTGGATGAGGCAGATGGTTGTGGCTCAGGAGAGCACTGGGGCTTATGGTTTTGAGGGTTTATGGAATGCGGTTTGATCAAGCTTGAGGGCAGTGTATGAATGGTGCCTTTGGCCGTGTGGGCCTTAGGGATCCATAGCCACGTATTTCTCTCATAGTAGCCTTGCGCACGTAAGAGGGCTTTAGGGATCCACAGCCAGGTATTTCCCTCGTAGTAGCCTTGTGCACGTAAGAGGGCTTTAGGGACCCATCTTTGCGTGATCATGCGGCGCTTTCTATGACTGCGTCTTGGCCTCCTAGGTTTAGAGTTTTTGGTCTTAGGAGGATAGGAGCGTCAACTCCTAGGCGGCAGTTGCGGTTGCTTAGGCTTCCATTAAAATCAAGGCTGTTGAGCCTTATGTTTTGCTACTATGGGCTGTGATTCCTGAATTCTAGGAGGTGGCGGCCACGCACTACCCCCTCCTTAAATTTGGTTATGGAGAATTCTATCGGTGGCTTTTTGGACGGTGATGAAGTCACGCAGCCTTTGCTGAAAGCTGTGACAATGCGAATGTTTCCTATTGCGAGGTGGATGTGCTATGACTCATAATTAACATTGTAGTGAGTCTACTTTTTGAAAGTGCACCCTAGCAGCAACTCCGTGCCTGCGTCTTTAGCATTTGGCAACACGTAAAAAATCATTGCGATAGTCTCAGAATCGATAGAAACGGCTACTTTGCACTTGCCGAGGAGTATGTAGGAATGGGCTCCATATGGGCTTAACTGAGCATTTGGGGGCTGAAGTGGTGGTCTGCCAATTTTGGTCCAATGATCGTGAGTTAGGACATTGAAGTCTGCTCCCTCATCGATCAAAGCGTTGAAAGCGCAGGTTTGCTTTGCAGTGACCATTATATGGAGGTACGCGGGCTCTATGGCTTCTTCATCCTTGTCATCCATCTCAGTGATTGTGGCCACTCGTACTTTGACATGCGGTTCTAACATCGGGAGCTCGTGCCAAGGATGGGTGGGAGGGTAGTACTTCTTGACACGACTACCATTGAAGAAGCCTATTCGCTCACCGTCTAAGGTTTCGAGTTCGACATTGACTGTGCGGCTAATCGCACGAACTTTGAAGGGTCCAAGGCCTTGAAATTTCATTTTCTGTTTATGTCCCTTATAACGGAGTAGAGGAGCACTAAGTCGCCCTATTCAAAGTTGCGCTGCGTGACATGCTTGTCAAACCAACTCTTGCGATGGGCCTTCTCACATATGAGTGCATGGGTGGCTAGAAGACGGGTTTCTGATAGGCGTTCAAGCTCGACTAGGCGTTGCGTCCATGCCTCCTTCCCTTCCCATCATTCTTGAAGGGCTATTCTCAGGCTAGGAACAAAGAATTCCAAGAGTAGGATTGCTTCTGTTCCATAGGTAAGCCTGAACGGGGTTTGACTGACAGCCGTTTTATAAGCTGTACGGTAAGACCACAAAGCTGCCATAAGTTTGTTGTCCCAGTCGCTATGTGAGGCTGAGACTACTTTGGTCAGGACATTGACGAGAATCTTATTCGTGGATTTTGCCCGACCGTTCGCCTGAGGGTAGTATGGTGATGATTTGTGATGGATAATGAGAAAGGTGGACAGGAGATGCACAATCACTTTGTTGATGAAGTGCGCGCCTTGGTCACTAACCAATTTGATGGGGCAACAGCCGAATCGCGAGATCACTTGCTCCCATAAGAACTTGGCAGTCGTCGTAGCATCATTTTTATGTGTGGCTCTTGCCTCTGCCCATTTCGTGAGGTAATCCGTGGCCACAACAATGTACTTGGCTTGTGAGTACTGCGTCGCAGGACTCATGGGTCCTATGAAGTCGATTTTCCATTTTTTGAAGGGTTGTCGAGCAATAATTGGGGTCAACTCCATCTGATCCTTACGAATCGTGACTTTTGTCTGTTGGCACTCGTCACAATGCTTGAAGAATCACGTGGCATCGCGGAAAAGGGTGGGCCACCATAGTTGAGACTACAGCACCTTCCGTGCTATCGTGTCTTTGCTAAAGTGTCCTCCCGCAATGTCGCTGTGTGCCTCCGAGAGCACATCGTGCATCTCATGCTCACATACGCACCTACGCAGCAATCTGTCTTGCCCCAGCCTATAGAGTTGGCATGCAATTAGCTAATAAGGCTGGATCTTAAGGATTAAGCGCCTAAGTCGGGCTTTTTCTATTGGTCACTCAGGTAGTCCATGCTCAAGCACTTGGACTATGTCATCCACCCAATATGGCATTAGATCAGCCTTAAATAAATCTCTCTCGCTGGACAGGTGGAATAGATGGGCATTGGGTAATTCATCAACGATGCCTTGTCCAGCTGCTTCTCCCGGGGGAATGCGTGACATATGGTCAGTCATGTAGTGCCGTTTTCCTTTCCGCACAACCACGGAGAAATCGAATTCCAAGAGCAGAAGG